>NW_027094096.1:25569711-26169711 GCF_029207755.1 Chamaea fasciata | reverse complement strand
CAACACCGGAGTCCACAGGGGGCAAAACTTTCCTGTGACACCAGGCCAAAAGTCTTCTGTGAAGGAAGCATCTCCAAGGCTTCCAGTGACCTGGTCAGCGCTGCTGCAAACGGTGCAAAGACCCCTGCAAAGGGCCAAGTGCCCAAGAGATGTCACATCTGCCACTACAAAAGACTTGTGCTCTTTGCACTCTCCACACAATTAAACACCCCGCTTATGCAAGAGCATCACAAAAAGGATGGGTGAAAGCTTTTTTTTTTTTTAACTCTCCTTTAATCCAGGTATTGCGAAGAGCAGCTAGGCAACATTTAAGAAGGAAAGATGCGTTTAGTTGCTAAACGAAAACATGCATTTGCCTCACCAAAAAAACCTGCAGGTTTTTTTTTTGCAGGAGTCAGAAACACCTCAAGGCATAATACAACCATTAAGTGAGCTGCAATTATTGACTGTGAGTTCCCAGAGAATGCTCCGCTGCATTTGGCACTGGCACAGAACAGGAGGCAGTTTCAATTACATGCCTAATCTGTGAAGTTTATTGATCTTCAGAAGCAGGGCTAAGTCTTAACTGGGAAAGCTCAGACGATGCTGAAAAGGTCTCCCATTTACCTTCCTGCCTTTTTGTTGCTGCTGTTTTCAATTAATTAACAGGGTTATGGGTTGCTGTCCGTGCCTTTTATAAAATTTGGCATAGTTAAATTATGAAATACACATTTTAATATTTTCTTAATTTCTCATGTGAAATGTACAGTATGTCAAAGGTGTTTCCTGTTGACACAATTAAACCTTGCATTGTATTTTAAGCTTTAAGATTCTTAGCCAATTTTTGTCTGAAATTGGAACATTTTTTCAATGAGGAAAGTGAAAAATTTTCTTGAAGAGAACTTGCTCTACTATCACGCTCTCAGAACCCATCTTCCTTAACTGAAATAGAAACTACAGGTCTAATATATAGTACTCTTTTGTTTATCTTACACATAATACCAAGATTATGGTATGCTCACTGGGCAGAATTTACCACTGTATCCAATATATTGCTGCTGTTGAAAATATAAATTCACGTTTTCTGGAATTTACTATTCTGCCTCATCAATGTGATGAAAGTATGAAGTGTTATGAGTATGTAAGTAGGAACAAAAATTACTGTTAGCTTGGAAATCTTAATTTTTCCTCACTAGTTTGGGGTTCTTTTCCCCCACAGAAGCCCACGGCAATGGAGATGTCTCCTGCGCTGCTCCAGCCACTGCAGTTCTTAGTGCTGACAATAGGGTTTGTTTACCTGTTTGAAGTAGCAGCATTGCAGTCCATCTTTATAGATTTTACAGGGATGTTGATTCCAGTTTAATGAGCATCAGAGAGCATCTGGCAATTATACCCCTGAGGAAAGCTAAAACTGATAAATTTGCAGACCCGCTGCAGCAAGGCCGGCAAAATCCACTCGTTAAAAACAGCTCTCAAATGGTCTCCGGCACACAGAGAAAAGTTCGCAAAGAAGGAGCTCCTACTTTACTTTGGAAATGTTGGTAAGACACTAGTGCCACGCCAGAACAAAGCTCGCATGAGCTCCGGTTCTTTTCTGAATGAGATTTTCCCAGGAGGACGGCTCCTCATGGAGATGCCGGGCAGGAAGGTCGGGACCACAAGCAATTGTTCTCTTATGGAAGGGAGTGAGAATTGGCCACCACATTTTCCAGGAGAAAAAGCTGGTAGAAAATGCCTGGAGGGAGCACGGCAGAGGGTGTTGACATGTCAGCTAGGAAGGTGGCATGGGAATTCCCTTGGTTGCACAGAGTTCCACAACCCTGGGAAAACCATGGAAGACGCAAAAATGACCCGAGTTTTTGTCCGGGGCTGACTGATGCAGTTACATGGGGGAAACTGAGAAGCACCTGAAACGAAACCCTGACCTAGTGCACTGTGTGAGTACAGTTCAAAGACACGGTGCTCAACAAATAAAACAGCGGAATAAAAGCAAACAGCCCTTTTCATCCAGCAGCAGCAAAACCAGAGGGCAGAAAACGACGCTAAATCGCTTACGCCTGTTGCGCCAACAAACCGTAACTGAGAGTTAGAAAATCCGTGTCTCAGGGCAACCATTCCTGTGCAACACGTGGCAAAATAACTAACCGCTGCCACCAAAGTTGATTTGATCCCACAAAAATGACTTACCCTGGGAAATGGTGGCATGTGAAGGAGGAAATGACAGTGTGAGGACCACAAAGGCAGCAGGAGGCAAAGCAGGGGGCAGGCACTACTGTGTGAAAGCAAGGAACCAGGGGGGGTTTGGTTAAACCAGCTAAGTGTAAGTCTGACAACAGGCGACAAAGAGAGTTCCATTATTTTGGTGACTGCCAAGCACGGTCAACAACTCCCGGCGCTCTTCCAGCCCAGCCTGAAATGTCAATGTGAGCTGAGGACAAAAGTTAAGAGAGCAAACGTCTGGACAGGACAAGGCAGTGTGAGAAACAACTCCGTGATGACCTGTTTGTGATCTCACTTTCCTCTGGGCTGCCTGAGCACTTGCAGAGCTACACAGACAGGAAAGCTCTCATACATTTGGAAAATACCAGAACAATTTTAACTAACTTCAGATGTTCAAAGCAAGAAAGCTCATTTTTCGTCAAATATGAGTAAAGTTGTGCTTTAAAGAAAAAAAACCCATCCATTTCTAATGCTGAATAAATACAGATCATTATGAAATGCCTTCTACTAATTTCAGATTTAGACTGTGCAGAATAACACATTAAGAGAACTTTATGGTTCTTCACATTCTTAGCCTGAGACTCCCACTCATTTGGCCCCTCTTATTCAAATTCTTTTCACACCTGTCATATGCAAGTGTCCTAGATAGGGCAGAGATTTTTGAGCACGTTTCATTTGGCTCATGTAGACTTTTGTTTCTAACCACATTAGAAGCTCGTGTTGGCTAAGTAATTTTTAAATGTCACTACTGCAAACATAAACTTTGTACTGTGCATCAAAGTAACTGGAAGGATTTAACAGGATGCACAATTTCATTTGGGCAGGTGTTCAAAAACAAAACCTTTAAATAAAAACCCAGTATTTACTGTAAAAATAACAAACCAAGAAGTAACAATTGTTTTCTGTTTCAATGAAAGGTGTATCTTTAAAAAAATGAGATTAATTCCTGATATCAAGCCGACCAACTGAATTAAATTTTCAAGAATTATTCTGCTACTAGAGTTTAAATCTCTCTCCTAGTAGTGATTCAAGTATTAGTTCCATAATACCTCTGTAAATACAAAAATTCCCAATATCTCAGCTGTCTTATTCCTTCCAATAATCCTGTGCCTGAAAATGTGTCTGGGGTTTTAAAACACAAACTTACAAATAACCCAAAAGAACCCAAAACCAAACCAAAATAAAACCAAAACCCTAACACAGCTGAGATGCTTAGAGCTAAGACAGTTCCCTTATTCCCTCATCCCACTTATTTATGAGGAGCTCCAGGGCACAGTGTGAAACATATTCTGGAAGCAATTACAGTTTCAGGGAAACTGGTGTTCTGAAGAAGCAAAATATTTTGCATTTACCATCTCTTTGGTCTTCTTTAACCTTCAAACCGCTTAAAAACCCAAAGATAATTTTTACTCTGTGTCTTCCACGGCATCAAACTAGCACATCTCCAAAGCTGAGAAAACATATGCTGTCAGCAAAGAACAAAATGATCTCTTTGATACTAATACCTGTGATAGTAGCATGATAATAACTATGTGTGACAACTTCTCCCTGCTCTCAGAGTAATTATGGCTCTCCAGAACTCAACATCTGTGTTACCAGATGTTACTGTCAACCACGTAAGCAAAAGCACTGCAGAAACCTGGCCAGCCTCCAGAGTTTTAGTCTCAATACCTCAGCAGATGCAGGTGGTTTCCAGCAGTCCAATATTTGGAGCACCAAGCCATGCAAAGCCACTTGTGTAAACAAGAAAACAGCATCAGCAAATAATGCATCATACCCAAACAGGCTCAGTGCAGCCTGGGACTGACATTTCTGCCAACCCAAGGAGAACTGAGATGAGATGCAGCATGTCCGACCCAAAACCCAGTAATGTTACCACATGCTTCTGTCTGAAAACTCAGTTTCATTAAGGCCTTTTAGCTTTAACATTGACTTTCACACACAGACAGAGTATGTGCCAGCTGGATGACACACGAGCTATTAAAAAACAGGCATGGGCAGCAGAATCCTAAAATATCATCTCAAACCCATAAATCATTCACTCTTAAAGACATAAGTGGCATCTTAGCACCAAACTCTTTGCCTGAACAAGATGATTTACATACAGTGCAGCTTTTATGGAAGAGCTTTTCTTCTGTCTGTGTACATCTAAACTGCTGCAATCTGAAATCAAATTATCTTCAGTAGGGAAGCAATCCAAACTCCAGCCGAATTTCTTAAGTGAAAATAAACATATTTAACACGGAATTAACTGTAGCCAAAGGGCAACAATCTTCCATAAACGTGCCTGAAGCCCTTGGATGCTGAACCTTTTTTATTTCACACACCTTAACTAGTAAACCAACAGGTTTATACCAAGCAAGAAGAACAAGTCGCCTTGTACTGATGACTTCTTCAACATTTTGTTTCCACAACCAGGGGGAGATGAGCCTGCCCTGTCCTCTGTGGCCAGACTTTTTTTTTTTTTTCTCAAATCAGCCTAGGACATCCCTTTCCCAGAAGAGGCACGCGGAGGGGAACTCTGCCGCTGCAGCATCTCTCCAGTCCAGCACTGCCGAACGCCCAGATGCTCTTTTCCCCCTCTGTGACCCACTGCGGATCCCTAGGGCTGCAAAAGCATTTTGGGAACCACTCACCCAACACACTGATGGGCACACAGAGTGTGTTGCTACGAATACAGATGGGCTTTTCCTCACAGCTGCCCCCAAGCATTTTACACAAGCAGCAAGAGAGGTCTAACGTGCTTATGCAGTTTATTTATAAACGAGGGAGGTGTGATGGAGGCTTAAACGAGATGTAAAATACTAACAAGAACGGAATCTGTCTGCTAGATCTCAGCAGAGCTGAGCAGGCTGAGAGGTAAAGCAAAGCAGGTTTCACAGCCAGAGACTGCGTCCAGTATTCGCTTCTTGGACATGAATCTCTAAAGGGTAGTGAATGCATATCAACCTAAGTGTTCAGACACATAATTAAGTCAGAAATCATTAGGGCCTTTATGACAGCTCTACAGCACTAAAGTCAAGGTTTCCACTATAAAACTTCTTCCTCATGCATGTAAAAATTAGCTGTCAGAATTATTTCTAGGTTCAAATATGTCTCATAAGCTCTTCACCTTCAAGCAAATTAAACTGAAGAGCCGAATCATTTTTAAATGGCACACGCAGTAAGTTCTAAGGGGGTTGCAGTCTGATACAATGCTGAATATTCAGCCCTTTAACTTGAACTTCAACAATTGAGGTTTCCTTAGCAGCAGTAGCTTCACCCTCTCTCCCACTCTGTGCTCACAATATTTTTATTTTCTACAATTATGGCAAAGGCTGCATTCAAAATTAAGGAGCACAAGCTACACAAGCAGGCATTAATTTTTAGCAAAACAAAGGCAGCGTCACTACTGGTTATTGGCATTCTAGTGGCTCGAAACAGAGAAATCTGAGTTCAAGGCTCCAGAACACCAGCCACTGTACAGACAGCAAATAAAATCACTGACCACCCCAGAGAGCTCCCAGCCTAAACACCTGATAAACCAGGCTTTTAAACCCGTCCATTCATGGTCTTTAGTTATTCTGGTCCCTCCATGCACACATCTTTTAAAAAAAGATTTCAAAAAACAAGTGCCTATTAATGCTATAAATAACCTAACTCTATCTTGTTGGGGCTTGTCTCTAAGAAACTATGCTCAATCAGGATTATTTTATTTATTTATGATTTAAGCAAATAAATCTAAGTGTGTTATTCCATATTCCTCAGGTGTGCCAAGACATGCTGGACATCTCACCTAACGAAATTAAAATATTGAAATATTCCCACTGTAAACTATAAATAATGAAAATTTAAATGAAGCAGCTAAGTTATACAATTGCAAATTCAGAACAGTTCTGGAAAATTCAGGAAAATAACTGCATACTAGGAAACCTGAAAAAAGAATAATGAAAGTTTTTTTTTAATATGCTCTGAAAGGGGACTTAATTATTTAAATAATTAGCTATACATCTAGAGCATTACAAGGGGAGTTGCAAACTGGAGGGGCTCCCTTTCAGTGGCAAAACCAGGGAGAACAGTTCAGGAGCATTTAAAAAGGATTTCATTTGCCTCAGTTCATCAAATGGTTTTATCCTGCTCTAAGAAACACAGCTCCACTTTCAATAACTGTCAATATACTGCTTAAAATGATACTTATAATTAATTTTAATTCCAAATCATTTTTATTAGGGTGGTTTTTTTTGGGGGGGTGTGGTGGGTTTTTTTGGGGTTTTTTTTCTTCTTTTTTTTTTTTTTTTGAGTTCTTTCTGACTGGAACCACAGTAATTTGCTGAATTACTAAATTACTGAAGTGCTGAATCTATATTTAGTCAGCTAGTCCCTTCTACTCAGATCTGCCAATATAAGAAGATGAGAAAAATTTCACATTATATTCATGGAAAAATTCATTTAATGTATTTGATTATTTCTTTAAAGAAGGGTCTAAACAGCATTAGCTCAGACTTTTTGATTCCCAGTGCATAATAATATCCGTGTAATAATTCATGCCTGTCTTTTGTTTAGATTTTTTGTTCTTTTTAAAGGAAAAAAAAAATACAGATAATGAATTTGATTAAATCAAAACATTATTATAGAACACACACTCTGAAAGGCAAATTGAATACCATCAAGGAGCTTTCCTTGTCTTCATTCCATCTTCCCTTTCCCTAAATAATTAAGCCATCTCTGAAAATTCAGACTTTCAGCCAAAGGGAGAACTACTTTGTGATGCTGTACTTTAACATTTGCATGTACTCAAGGCTGGTGGGAGACAATATTTCCAGTGGGTATGAAATTCTTCTGGTAAATAGGGAAAAGCAACTAAAAACCTTGTCACATTGCCTTCAAGATCCAGCCAGGACCTCTCCACGGAGTTTTTCTCCATCTCATAAAATCGGAGCCACATCATTACTTGTGAGCAAGGACTCACTAATTTTCCATGTCTAGTAGAATGCGGTGTCTCTCAAAGCTGGTGTTCAAGTAATGCTGTAAGTAAAAACCATTTGATTTCACTGTATTCTCACATATTCCCGGGGTGGTTCAAGCACCGTCTCAAAGCCGTGCCAACAGAGATCCATCAGCTAGCTCCCTCTCAGCTGTAATAACAACAAACCAATCCTGAGCACACACAAATGTTTCCAAGGTTTCAAACGCTGGTGTGGGCAAAATAAAATAACTTTAATAGCGCTCACAGCTGAGGAGAAGCTGAGGAGAAGTAAATACATTGTTTGTAACACACAAAAAAAAGCATATAGACATCTCCTAGCTATCTGGCAAGGAACACTAATTCTCTATTACTATCAAGTCATCTCTTTAAAGGATTAAAAACAGTCCTACAATATATTTTTGATGATTCTGGAATAGCTGCCCCTGCAATTCTTGCTAAGGTCACACTGTTTAAGTTATCTTTTCAGTAGTTTTATGAGGCGCTATTTACATCCTGTATCACAATCTGGCACTAAAAACTGAAACTGTTGGTGTATGGCTACAAGGAAACCTTACTGCAATTATTGCCATCCCTCTATGTATAAAATTGCTTTCCTCTCATCCTGGAAAAAAACCTATTCTTTCTTTGGGGTAACAGATCTTCAGTTACTGATGGAATATCACCATTCTTGTCCAAAAGCCACTCTTCGTGAGTGGCACAACAGCACATAACAAGTACTTAACACTCATCTTTAGATAAATCTGTTTTCTACCTCTGCTGAATTGAGTCACATAATATAAGGCAGCCAGCAACCAGTGTCTAACACGCAATAAATAAAAGGTGTTAAAACGTCTTTATGCACCAGGAAATCCAGTATATTACTAATGCTGAAGTTAATTCTTTTGGGGTAGCCCGGGTTACTCAATAACCAAATTTCAGTGCAAACATTCTGAATTCTTTGGAGGGTAATAAAAATTTGGAGCAAGTGTGTAAGGGAACCATTAAAGAATATCCTCCTCTGCCAACAGCTGCTGCAGGAATGACAGCTGCTCCTGTCTAGGAGGATGCAAACGGGACCAGATCTCAAAGAGATTCACCTGTTTTGGAGAAACCAAGCATATGAGCAAAGGAGCATCACATGAAGTCCCTCAGAAGTCAGAAGATGCTGGTACCATCACACCCTTGGCTGGGAAGGGCGTGCCCAGCTCAGCCGAGATGCCCTGGGAGAATCCTGGGCTTTCCCTGAGGCAGGGCAGGAAAGGCAGCCAAGCAGCAAAGCATTTGGATTTGGTACACACAATTCCTGCTGGGAAAACACCAACATTGCCCCAAAGCAATCCGCGGAACGATCAGTTCTGCCAACGCTGGGGAGTCAGGGAGGAAAGAGGCAAAGAGAGCTGGGCAAAGAGGAACCTTCCCCCAGGGAGACCCAGAGCCCTGGAGCTCCAGGGGATCCTCCGGAGGGACCTCAGAGCCCCCTCCGCAAGGCAGGGCCAGCGCTGCGCAGCAGTGCCACTGAGGGGTTTCTCACCTGCCTCATTTGATACAGGGTAATTTGATCTTTAATGTCGGCCTGAATTACGCTAACTGAGGGGAAGGGATCCAATCTCACCGCCAACATTTAATACTGGCGTGACTCATCCTGATCCGATTAACTGTTTCCCACACAGAGAAACCTTTTTAATGTCAAGGCACACTGAGTCAGGAGGAAATGAGAGAGACAGAAGAGAGACCCAGCCCTCCATGAGCCTCATTCCTCCTCAGGAAGCTGTGATCTGTACACGGCTGCCGAGGCGGCAGCGCTGGCAAAAACGGGGAAAAGGGACTTAGACTAATCCGGGCAGGATGCGACAAAAGCATGTAAAACCAATTTCCAAATCCACAAGACTAAAGGAGGATTTAATTTATTTAGCTTTGTATTTCGAGAATAATACCAAATGATTCTTGTTTTAACAGAGTCTGCTTCTTAAAAAAAAAAAAAAAAAGAAAAAAATTTAAAAAGTTTTGCTAGCAAAGAGCGGCAAATCCCAGATAATGCCCAGCCTGTTCACAGTGCCATGAACAGCTCCCTGTGCCTTCCAGAAGCTCTGTGACAGCACCCAGCTCCACCCCAGCTCCTGCAGCCACCAGAGCCCGAACCCTCTGGTTTAGTTCAGTTTGTTAATCAGGACAAACTATTAATATCAAGCCCCCTCAGGCATCCTAGCAAAAACAGCTCAAGAGGAAAGGGAAAAAAGCGTTCATTCAAAAAGTTATGTCACAAATTTACTTCATCATGGTATGCTTCAATACCAGCTCTGAAAAGAGTGATGAAACACAGAGATCAGGGGAAAAAATAGGAAGAAATCACTAAATCCTCTCACCTCACGTTTTCTAAACCACAGGCACATTTTGCCTTGTGTCGAACCCTACAACAGTTTGGCTAAAGAACATCCACCAACAGAACAAAGCCATAAAGGAATCGGTTCCATTTATCAGCTTTTCTGTGCTATGTACTTTTACTTGTACCTTCATGCTCGATTCTTCCCCAGGTCTCTTCTTGTTATGTGGAAATACTGCTGCACTGTGATCAACTAACTTCATCCTACATTCTGTGTAATACTTACATTGATATGAACAAGATAAGCCCCCCAAGCCGTATCTATATATAAGGACTGTGCCCTTAATAACACTCTGGACATTTACAGTACAGCCATCATGGTACTCTGAGTTTTCACCACTTCAAAGGAACAACGAACACAAGAAGTACTGCTGGCCCTGGGATTAGAAGACAATCAGGCTTCAGCCATGACCACAGGGAGAAGTGGTGCCAAGCCCTGGAATACATGACAGCTTTGAGAAGTGCTGCGTAAAGGACAGAAATCCAGCTTTTATGCAAAATTACACCAAGGTATTCGCACAGGCACAAAACCCCACACAGAAATGGACAGCTGTGCAAATAGATGTGTCTCTGTCTGGAGGAAACAGCCTTTACAAAAGTTATTAGATTTTTTTTTCTTGAAAGAACCCACACATTTTCCACAAGAACAAAACGAATACCTGTATTAACACCAGGCCTTATCTATCTTCCTAGCACATTAACTGAATAATTTAGAAACAAAATCCCCTGCAGGGTCTGTGCTAGGATCCTGAGGAACCATGCAGATGTAACTTTTTTTTTTTTTTGTCACAGGGTTTAATTTTCTTAAATAGCTTCCAGAAATATTAGTAAAGGAAAACAGGCATTATAATACAGAAGAAAACCATTTGTATATTTTAGGTCACTATTTGCACTGCTAGCAACACAGCAGCAGGTTCCATTTGCCTTGCACTAAGCATGTTATGAATAATTCAGCTCCTTGCTTCGTTCCCTAAATAGTTGACAGGGAACAGAAACTTTGTTCATGACCTGTATGGCCTTTTTTGAAGCCTGCCTATTTATTTAATAATGCACATCACAAGGCCCATCACCCAGGCTGGCATTTATTAAAAATAAAAGCATTCAATAACGATTACTAACAAATGACCATGAAACAAGTGACTCCCCGGAGCGACCACCTTTTACTCGCAAATAGCACTCAGCCAACTATTTCAATAATTAAATGCTCTCAATCTGCACTGCATCAGCCCTGCCTCACATAGCCTTGGACAGGAAACAGATTCCAGAAGCACTGGGAACACCTTCCAGCCTGGCCACAACTGCAACTGTAAATATCTGAGCTCTCCGCTAAAGCACAGCTGCGCTGCTGGAAAACAAAGAAAATAACGCCCATCAAAGGCACACCGACATTTTCATGGACTCCTTACACATTCTTAATGATTGATCCTTCTTCCCACTGTCTCACCTCTCCACACTCTGATCAAGTCCTGGGCTTCTCCAGTCTGTGGGCTTTTGCAGCAGCAAAATGAGACATTGCCTGGAGCATCACTCCAGTACTGGACTGCTGAGTCAGGGTAATGTGCTTCAAAATTCTGGCCACGTCACCAATTCCGCGTTACAAGAGACGATTACTGCAGGGGTCTGCAGCCATGTCAACAGGAAAGACATTCCAAACCACTTTCTTCCTCTAGACCCAGATCTCAGTAAAATACTGCAGTTATGGCAAACTCCTGTCTGTGGAGTCTTCCCAAATTTCCTGGAGAGAATTCAATCTGCAGTGGGGTCATGACCCTTTCAGCAGTAGTGACCTTTCTCCTGAAGCCTCACACAACTGGCTGGCTAATGGAGATTGAGCACCCATTAAAAAACGTAGAACAAATAGGATCGTCAAGTGCTATTTTTAATGCTCCTTTTTTTGTTTCTGTTATCGTCCCTACTCTGTTAAGTAACAAATTTTCACAAAAGAGAAATAAAGACATTAAGTTGGTCAAGGACTAGACATTGCTTTGTGGTGAACCATCAGCACATACACCCCAAATTCCCCAAACAGAAAAAAAATCATGAGGTCTCCAAGAAAAAAGATTTCCAAACAATTTTGCTTCTGAGCTATTTGAACACTCTATTTTGATGGTGACATTTCAATTCATTTTTCAAGTTTTATGTTTCCCTAAAAAGAAAAAAAAAAAAAGAATGGAAAGAGAAAATTCCATCTTACTGGAAAATTACAGCCTTTTCAGCCTTGAAGAAATACTCATAAACCAAGCAGAGTATGAGTCGGCATTTTAACTTGAACAGGAACCTATGTAAATTTGTAGCAACTGGATGTGTCCAAAGGAAACAGCAGCTCACATGAAGGATGAGAAAGGAAACATCCTTATATGAAGGATGGACTTGAAAATGTATATCTAAAGACGACCCATTACTGAGACTGAGAGAAATCAGACATACACACAGAGCAGGAGGCATTATTTCACTTCGTGTCCACAAACAGTACTCTAGAAATTCAAAAAAGCCAACTTGTTTAATTTTGAAAAGTCTTACACTCCCCAAGTTCCAATACTGCCAGGGAAAGCCCCAACTTTTCAACGCAATCCTTATTTGTTTCATTCCAGAAACTCATCAGCATTCAAAGAGAATTGAACTGAGAATAGAAGCCCCTTAATGGAAGACTGCTGCAGAACACCACCATTAAAATTGATTGTTATTCAGACAATACCAATTTCATTATCCCTGATCGATCCTGAGCAATGTTCCCCAGCAACCTTCAGTTACAAATGCTGCATGAACAGTGACTTAATACAGTACAACAAACTGCAGTTAGTCAAATTCAGCAGTCTCACTTATCAGGCTCCCAGCAAATAGCTGTCATGGGTGCTGATGGCAGGGAACTGCATGTCAAAGCACCACCAAGAAGGGCTGAGAAAACTCCTTCCTCCCAGGGCTTTGGTAATTTGATTTATGTGTACAGGCAGGAAACTAATTGCTTATTGTTGCAGTGCCTACCATGGAACTGCAGATTCCACTGAAAGGCTGGATCTCAGGAGTATCCATGGACTTCAGTTTTACACCCTGCTGATGAGGGATGCATCCTAAACAGGAATCTGCTGGCTGCTTCAGAGATTTCAGGGACTCTGCAATGCCCTCTGCCATGATCTCCTCCGAGGAAAAACCCACCCTCTGGGCACACTGTAATGGTGGGAAGTTCAGAGCAGAGACAGGATCCTAAAACACTCATAAATTTGCTTTTGTTCTTTGGATATAGTATTACCCATTCTCAGATTTCTCCTGGATTTTAGGAGAAATTCGTGCAGTTGTTCAGGAAATTAGGCAATTAGACAGTCCATGTATCACTAATTAAATTGCTAAGGGGGTTTGTTCTGCAAGGTTTGTTCCTCCCCATCGTTATAAGCACAACCCTGGGACCACCAGCCAAAATTGCTGATCCTCCTTGTATTCACTGGACAGTGAAGGACAACTTTGTCCAATTTCTTCACCCTGTGGAATCTACCAAACGGAAGCGTGTGGCCTACAATGAAAACTGGCTGTCACCTCAGCAGGCTGTGCGGGTTTTTTCCTCCAGATTCCTTCTGTTAGGAAAAATGTGGTTTGGTTAAATCTATAAAAATGATAGGTGGCAAAGCAAGTAACTCTTTAGCTTCTGAATACTGCCTCTTAGCCAGCACTAGCGTCAGAGTTGCTCAGCAGTCTCCAGTCAAGTATTTCTGTTTTTCAGGTGAAGCCAAGTACAGAGCCTACCACTCATCAAGTTTCTGAAAATGGATGGATTTTTGAAATCCATGGATGTTCCACCATCCATTCCAGTTTGTCCCTGAAACAGAAATGATCCCTTGAAAATCTGAGCTTTTCAAACAGCACCAGACACCCGCAGGCAAAGGGGAGAGCAAGATGTCCTGGGGCAGCCCAGCTGACAGAATGACTCCAGGCATCACCAGGCCCTCCAGAATCCCTCTGTTACCCCAAACAGGCAGGAATGTGGAATGCCAGACCTTTAAAAAGCAAATTACTCCCTCAGCCACGCTGGCACAGCTCATTTCATCATCTATTAGGGCAAGTAGCACTTGTCACCACTCAGGATTGCTGTTCTAATTGGGACTAAATTGCCCCACACTTTAGGCGGGATGGTAAAGAAGCAGACAGCTAATGGCCATGGAAATTGGTTCCCACTCTAAACCCTAACCACACTCCTCTCACGAGGGCTGTGAGGCATTTGCAGCAAGGTGATCTTTAGCTTTAAAATAAGTAAGATTAGGCAATTCGAAAATAAGTGATCGGAGCAAAATTCATTTATACTTTAAGCCTATCAAAAACCAGCGTCGCTTTTTCATGGAAAACACAAGGCACTGTACAGCAGCAGGACTAAAGCCATCCATCTAGGCTGTGACAGACAGTAAATTTATCAAGGGACCTATGACTTATTATGCTGATGTGGCATAATACAGCTTATTGATACTAATTCATTAACATATCACACTTATTGACTAGGAAATCAAACATTCATTGCTTAGGAAAATTATTTTAAGGCAGCACTATGTACTTAATTCACAAAGGATGCTGTTATGATACAGAAAACCAGATTTCGCTGTAAATGATTTCCCAAATCAAACATCTAAAAATCGATACATTTTTATGGTTACTGTTAAAAAAAATAACTAACTAAAAAGAAAAATTGTTCTCAGTGAAACACATGGTGGACTTGAAACACGTCCTTTCAGTGGTAAGTAAACCATAAGCTAGGACATTTCTTGAACAAAGACAAGGAATATTATAAGCATATGCTGCAGCTGACCCTAACAGGATCAAAGTTACAAGTCCTTCTCATGCATTATATCGACATAATGCATCCTTTTTTATCTAAAGAAAAAGAAAGAAAATTAAAAAAAAAGAAGGAAACCAAGGAAAACGATAAAACTGACAAGCCTTTCCATTAACGCCTCTGAAATACAGACATAACCTATTTTTTTGGTTTAAAAAGAAATCATATTTGACATAAGTGGGTATCTGAAGCCTAAATTTATCCAGTCTCTGTTCCACAGATAGCATTTGGGTCACACAGGGCATCTTTCTTCCACAAAAGACACCTCCCCATGTTCCCAGAGCCATTCTTCAATGGGGAGGTGGCAGGGGAATAAGTGGGAACTTTCTGTTGTCTGATATTGCTCTTATCTCCTTTCAAAAGGGGTTTTATACTTATAAATACACATTCAAAATTATCATGTGAATGAAGAGAATCCCAAGTGATTCCGCAGTGGGAATGAACAGATCCAGGGAGCTCCTGGCTACCTGGGAATATGCCGACATTTCCATTTCCAAAGATGAAGCAGGCCTGGCTTCAGACCCAGCCTAACTAGATTTAATGTTTGCATTTTTGACAGCAACTCGAGAAACATCTGGAACTGATATCCAGGATGAGTTCCCACTGAGGTTTGCTTTTCTCAGTGCTCTTTTGAGCTGCTGGTGTGACAAAAAAGCCCAAAATTTGCGTGCAGGGGACAAAACCGATGATGAACGAAGGGCGCAGGGGCCTGGGCCAGCACCGTGCTGCCACGGAGAGGCCGAGTGCGTTTCTGTAAACCAGGAGCAGCTGCTCACGGAGCGGGCACTGACTGAGTTACATTTTCAGCACGACAGCCTCTGCCCAGGGCAGCAGCCACCAGAGCCCCCCTTGGCGCAGACCGCTCCTGAGCAGGCTCTGCTCCTGCAGCGACTCCTCAGTCCTGCCACAAAGGCCAGCCGCCGACCACCAGCCCCTACCTTTCACTCGGTCCAAACCTCCAAAACTCCAATTCAACAAGAAGATCCGGGCTATCTTTGCTCCTCGGGTACGAATTTCACAGGCTTTACCTGGGAAAAAGGTTCGAAGCCCCAAGGTTTTAACAGTGCTGATTACAACTGATCAGAGAACCAGAAACACTCGGCTATGGAAGCTTCTCACTTCACTTTGAGGAAAACACAAGGAGAAGTCCTTTTCTCACCGCACTGGCACTTGTGTTCCTCGGCCATGACACACAGGAGAGCAGCCGCTTCCTGCTCCCCCAAAGCCCTTTGAAGAATTAAGCTTAAGTTATGAATGGCAGCAGGCACCAGCGACAAATCAGTTCTTGCCAGAGATGGACTTGGGAGATTCCGCAGGTGGTATTACCAGCTGGAATAAGGAACAGATACGCCTCTAAAGGACAGTTAGTTACAACTGGATGTATTATGAAGGGATTTAAACCTCCCTATTGCTCCGGAGGGGGGGAAAAACGATAGTGAAGGAAGCATTTGAGTGAGAATAGGCAGGATGAAAAGCAGAGTTGAAGGTAGGAGCTTCTCTGTAGACTGGCTGGACAGCAAAGCAAAGATTCTTGTCTCTGTGCCTCATCTCAGTTTTAATCACGGGAAGATGTACCTCAAAAAACCTGATAATAACCAAGATGTACAATTTTGGAAAGTAATTATCGAGCAAAGCTCAATAAGGCCACAAGAATTTTAAAAACATGAGAGCAATTAGCTAATCTGATAAATAATGCACAGCCAGAGTTACCACTGACAACACGAGTGCCTGTTTCTTTTATTCTTACTTTTCAACATAATTCTTTATTTATCCATTTAAATTACAGAAGCTAACCCCATAATTACAACCTCCTAAAAATTATGGTAGCCCCAATACTTTCCAAATAAAATGGGATTGTTTCATTTTTATTTGGTTTTGGAGCAACAAAATCAAAGTAACTTTATATACATCATACAGAGAAGGAAAAAAAAAACCAGCTGGATTTTCAAAAGCAGAGAGTCGTTTTAAAAAGTAGCTTTAGAAAGTCAGATCTTATTTGAAAATTCTGCATATTTTCATTGCAGTTTTACTTTTGAGAATTCAGCAGCATGCTGCTTACCGAAGCTGGCAGTGGGCGTTTCTGTGTTTTTGAAGGTCTGCCTCCTCTGACCTTCAGCATTTATAATAAAGTGTAGAGACCTGTACACCTAAATGCAGTCATCCCTTTGGAGAGCAGGGCCCTTCCCAGTGGAGTGACGGCGTTTTGGAGCCGCAGACGTTCTCTGGGGAGCACAGCTCGAGGCATAGGTCGCTCCTCTCCAGCCGTGCCCCCCTGACACGCTCTCCAAAAAGCCTCCAAGAACTCAACCCATCTGTCCCAGGAGATAACCTGCTTTCTGCATATCAGTTTAACCACCTTTCTCCATCTCTTTAGCCCTGGTAAGTTCTGCTGGTTACGGATATAAACGTAAGCAGTGTTCAAAGTATTCCGCGTTTCAACTTCCGCCTCCTTCGGATGTGGGATTTATGCCCTTTTCATACCCACCCTGCAGTATGAGAGCCAAGTTACACCTAACTTGAACTTAAAATTTGTCACGTATCTTCCAGAAGAAAATTGTGAAAAGTTACATTCATGAAACAAACAGATATAACTACTGGATTACCATCAGCCCAGTGAGGTTGGCAGAATCATGAGTGATTTTGCCAGATCTGAATCTGCCTGTACTGTGGAGAAGATTGTTTCTCTTTAAAAATACGTATCTGAACAAATGTAGTATTCACACCGCTGAATGGTCTGATTTACTGACTGAATCCTATTAACAACATTGGTCTCTTTTTTCATTTTTGTCCCAGTTTAAAATGCAGCGTGCTAGTTGAGGAAAAACTCTCCAGTTTTCTTGTGGCAATTACTTTTCTCCTTCAAGCACCTCTAACAACTCATCTTGAAACCCCTGAAACATCAGGAATGAACAGATTTCTACCCTTTATCATCAACAATGCAAGCACCTCCCTACAGGGAGTGGGGAGAGATGCTCAGAAAGGCTCACAGAGATAATGCTGACACAAATTGCACGGAAATTTTGTAGCATTCCCATTCCATGGGAAACAAGGTGCAAAGTTGAAGGAATAAAAGCCAACACACTGAGTTTTCTTACCTAATAATTTCTGATATGTCTGCTGGGGAAAAGCAAAAACCTTATCATGGAGCTGGCATGATGTAGCCAGCCAGGATGGGACTGACAAGAGAAGAGCCCACCAGCAGCCTCCAGAGAAGAAATCACACAGGAACACCTGAATATCCCAATTCAGCAACCCATGAACACAAACTGCAGATATATTGCACCATCACAGAATTGTTTAGGTTGGAAAACACCTCTAAGATTGAGTCCAACCATTAAGCCAGCACTGCTGAGTGACAAGGTGACTAAACCTTGTCCCTAAATGCCACATCTACACGCCCTTTAAATCCCTCCAGGGATGGGGACTCAACCACTTCCATTCCTAACAGGTATTGGTAGACAGGCTCCATTCAACTCGCACAGAATCCAGTCCAAATCCAAACAAAACCAACACAAGTCCCTTGGAGCACTTCTGCCACCTCTTTAGAAGTGCAAAGGGTCAAATCCTCAAAGCTTCACCCAACCACAAGAAGATTTCAGAAAACTCCCACCCCAGACCTTCAAGGCCATTAAGGAGATGTCTGCCCCAGCACTTTGATTGGCACCTCTGTGTCTCTTAAACAGGTTTTTTTTCCCTCCTAATTCCTTTACAGGACTGTTAGCAAACTCCCATAACATCTGAGCCTGATCTAAGGAGTAAACAACGAAAATTAAATTAATGTCACGCTCAGTAACATTAGAAGTTGCAACCTAAGCAGCTGCCACTTATTCCAAGTACTCAAAATTTTTTATTGAAGGAAGTTTTTCACTAACATATATTGCATATATTGATTTTGTCAGGTTGGGGCTTTTTTTTTCTTTTTTTTTCTTTTTTTTTATTCAAGCAACATATGTTGCATGTTCTGTGCTCGTAGACCTACAGACACTCAGGTTTCACTGCAGTCACTCTGACTCCTGCCCAACAGATGTTGGGGAAAAAAAACTGAACACGGCATGGGATAAGAGCTGTCTCAGACCAACAATGCTGGGAAAGGCAGTACACCAAAAGCACTGATTATATATTTGTATACAGAATTGATAGGTAGCCAAATTAATATTCAACTGCTCTTATTGAAAGCATGCCATTAGAATAGAAAAGAACCCCAAATCTTAAGAATTAGGTTATAGGATGGCAACTACTGAAGTTTTGTAAGCTTTAAAATATTTATATAATTCATTTTACCTAAAATCCAGATTCTCCTAATAGTATCCTAATAGCAAGCTGAAATCATTTGACAAGCGATAAAGGGTTTGAAAAGGGATGTTTTTAAACCACCCTTTGAAATAACAGGATGGCAAGTGATTCCCAGTCCCCAAACACAAATTACTGAAGTATTATCCTGAGTCTGACAGACACGTCAGCAATTTCCTGTAATTTGTGTAATACCCAATCTTAGGGCTCCAATGCTTTGGTTGTGATGAAGATTTACTCTCTGAAAGACAAAGAAGTTCTCTTTTTACATTAAAAATCAACATTTTTCATGACCCTTTCCCCTGTACCCTTTCCCATTATGAAAATGGTTAGAGTTGTACGAAGTAGAATCAGTTCTGTACATGAAAACTGTCATGAAACCCTTCATATTTACTTTTTCTCTTGAATTTAGTAACAGTGTTGGCTCAAAACCTGGTATTACCCACTACAGGATTTAAGACTTGGTTTAGCAAATATAATAAAAGACAAATGTTGTTAGAACACCCCTGTGGTTACTTCTGATGCATTTCTGATCTACTCAGTAACATCTCCTGGGATGACCATGTCAACAATCTTTTCTAACTTCAGCTATGGGAGTTCTGCTGCTTCTGAACTGACATTGACCAAAAATCTGCAACGCATTACCTTTAACACGAAAAAGGAACTTTGCATGCCAGAAGCCAAGAATAAACTCATCACCCCTCCCCATACAGAAGTAACTTTCAAAAGTTGGCAGGAAAAACTATTTTCTTCCACACTCACTGCTACAGAAAAGTGATTATACTCTGACAGAAATACGTTATAGAGACTTGTCAAAGCACTGAAAGGATTCCACACTGAAAAAAGGATAAAATCAAACCCAGTCAAACCCAGATATTTTACAAAAATTTACATTCTTAAAACAGGTAATAAAGAACAAAAAAAAAAAAATCAACAAATCACCATGTCTCAGCGTTCAAAGGTCGATTTTTCCATCCTAAACCCATCAAGAATAAAGGTTTCATTTACCATATAGAGAAAAAATATTAGTTAGAATTCACTTTTGTGCCAAAAATTAGATGGGGCTTTCTCAAAGCAACAAATATTACAAAACATCATATCAACCTTGCTTTTCAGTAGTGTGGTTTGGCAGTCAGCTGGATCTAGGACAGCTGGTCTATTGCCTGTATTTCAATTCCATTTGAATTATCTGTGTTTTTCAATTCATTTACATTAAAGATAATATATTTAGCAATAGAACACTATTAAAGCAAAACCTATTACGATTAGCACTAATTTGCGTTATTAAAAAATTGATTTTGTACATGCTTATGAACATCTCCCAAGCATCACGATAAAAGCAAACAAATAAAAAAAAAAAAAAAAGGTCAGGGTTTGTAAATAAGATTCCACATAAAAGAAAAATCAGGTGAAGCCTTAACAGTGGCACCTGAGAGCATTTAGACAAGAAACCTGCCAAGGTACATACCTGTAAATTCGGTGAATGTTTTCAGCTCTGATTTCCTTGAGAATTTCACGGTAGATATGAGGATTGTTTGGTTCTCGAGATGCTGGGGGAGAAGGGCATTTCTTGCGTGCATAATATCCTATCACAATCCCAAAAATAAATAAAACCAAAGCAGTGCAAAATACTTTCAGTATCCGAAAAAAGCTGCAGCGGTTGCTCTTTGGTGCCTGTCTCGTGTAGTGGGAGACGTAGTCGGGGTCTTCCTGGAGCCTCTGGAATCTTCCCTTTGGAGAAGAGGAAGGCTGGATGGGCTCCAGGTCGAGGTCAGGGCTCTGTGAGTTCCCCAGGTGCTGCTGGGCTGTACTGTCCAGTCGGAAATGGTCGAAGCCAGGCTCCTCCAGCTCTTTTTCCATGTCCCACTCCAGCTCCAGCGCCGTGGCTTGGAGCTCATCGCTGTCGAGGTATGGAGAGTGGCCCTGTGCTCTCTGGTCTGCATTCACCTTGTGATAGGCCATCTTTCTATCTATTAAAACAAAATTTAAAACCGAAGTGTTTGTTTCCGTTAGCACACATAAACCGCTTATTTATTCTTTGTAAACCTGAGAGAACGAAACAAAAAAAAGCCCAAAAACTGAGTTCTCAGTATTTCACTCCCTCCATTTCCACTGTCCTGTCTCTTGTAGGATCAGCAGTCCCATGAACATCCTCATGGGAAATATACTGTAAGAATAGGAATAAAAGGAATGTAAAAGTGCCAATGGCAAACTACTGAAATTATCCAATTATTTTGTCAGTCCTCGAGATAATATTAAAAAATTGAGTGAAGGCTCGGAGTTTTCAAAACAATTATTTGTTACCTGAAAGTAATTTTAAAGCTTAACAACTGTGTGCAACAATTTCATTTCACACACCATGCAAAATAATGCTGCTAAAATGAAGTTGAAAAGCTGGAAATAATATGAATTGCCTCATCTGATTCTAAACACAAGGAAATGATAAATTTAAAAAGAAACTTCAGGGTGACACTGTACTTACATATCAATAAAAGACTTCCATTTAGAGGGAGCATTCTATTATTTATAGGTATTTTAAATGCATAGTTCCTGAATGACTGATGAATTTACTTAGAAATTGTCCCAGCTGTTTTGCTCCACTCACTTTTCCCATTTTAATGAATCAAAAGCAGTGCCAGGTAAGTATTTGTAACAAAATCATGCTTTTAATAGCAAGGCACAACTGTGGCACTTCTGGATATTTCTATGGAAGTAGAAGCCCTCTAAAGGGAACTCTGACCTCCAGTACAAACACTCAAAGTCAATTTTCAACAAATCATTTTTGACAGGCTGCAACAACAGGGTGCCTTTTCCCCCACACTCTGACAATAGCCATTCCAAACACATAAGCATCTGTAATTTAGGGCTTTTCAAACATCAGACTCACTTCTCAATTAGAAAAAAACGAAGGTATGAAACCTCTCATAGTGATGAACACTAGACTGACACCCACAACACTACATTATCACTCCATTTTTATGTTTTAAGGCATTTTTACTCTCCAGGACTCATCTCCAAATAACATTGCCACATAATAGAGCAACCCACTGTAATGGCAAAGTGGAATTCAGCTTTTTGAAGCTCTCTGAAGAGAGCAAACCGCTCGCAAGCTCCAATATAATGAAACAGCCTGTCGCGCCCTGAAAGGCTATCTGCCTCTATACAATACCAATTTACAGTTCCTGTTTTCCCCCTGCAGCCACACAAACATCCCTCACCTGCAGCTGCCACACAGCCTGGGGACAGACAAGAGAGCCCAGCGTCCCGAGTCACCGCTCCTGTCTCTCTGCTAATCAATGCTCCCCCCTGCACTCCAAACTCTTCCATATGTAGTGGGAGCAGCAGAGCTCAGAGCGAGCTGAACTAAAGCCTCTTAAATTAGTGTGAAAGCCTGCATTATTTATTTCAATAACAATCGCAAATTCAGTCTTTAAATTCCAGCGGAATCCACAAATGGCTGCAAAGTCGACCAGCAGTCGTGGACTCTGCTAGCTCAGCTCTCGGCTGTGAAGGATCCTCTGAACTTCAGCACCGCCATCCCCAAGGTTGTGAATCACCTCGACATCTCCCAAGGAACACTCTGCCGCTCCGGCCAGGTTGTTCAGAAAGGCATTTTAAAATGCCAGCTCCAGAAATGATGCCAAGCACCAACCGGACACCAAACCATCCATTAATACTCTTTGGGAAACTGAGATTACTCATTTTCAAGCTATTTATCTGCCCCTTCATTCCGTCTCCTCTTCTGTTAGTGGAAGGATTAATTTGCAAACCATCGGTGACAGAGATCACTGCTAGGTAATATCAACTGCCCAACAACCTCATCTTTCCAACTCCACTCCATATTGCTTTTTATAAGAAATTAAAGACTGAGGTTTTGTCCTGCAAAGCAAAGCAAATCATCACTGCATCTTATAAACACACAATCTTGGCTCTAGAATTCCTGAAGTCATTTAACAAACTGTTTGAGCCAAATAAGTAAACCCTTGGCAGATTACTCCAGTACTAGCCATAAACCAGAATTCAGGCAGTTTTTAAGATGCTGTTTCATGGCAGATATTAATCTTGCTGAGCTTATAAATGTTGACCATTGCCTATCTGTGGTAGTTAAGTTTTCCCCGTATTTACGATACTAAAGAAAAGTGTATAATTGTTCAATGCAGTGTATTAATAAAGGTTATTTAAATCCACATATAAATGCATAATAAAAATACATGTGAAATTTCTTGAAATGGTTATTAATGGTTATTATACAGATGAGTAGTAACCCCACTCCACATCTTAGCATCTCAGCAATTCAATTTTCATTCAAAGCACCAAAACCAGTTTCCTCATTTCAGAAAAAAACCCCCAACAACCCAGCAACAACAAACAGGCAAGCAGCTAAATGACCTAAAATAAAAAATCAATATTCAATTCAGTTTTATATTTGAGACCAGTCTTTGGAGTATGGGATCTTATTAGCAACACATGTCCTTTAGTTAAAGAATGCAAAGAATGCAAGAGTAGCTGCAGTTGGTAACTTCACTTTTCCCACCAGTGTTTCTAAGCTCATTGTTTCAGCCTAAGGACACAGCACAACTTACCCTGAAGTATCTGAGATCAGGGCCGGCACTGCTTTTAACCATTCCAAAAGTAATTTTACAAAGGGGTCTCCTGGTTCTCAAGGCACAGATCATTTGTGCCATGCAATCTCTATCACCTGTTCTATTTAGTATTTGGTATTTAGCTGGTTAAGGAAGTAGCTATGACTTAAACATTGTGGATTAAATGTAGTTTTGGCTTGGAATTGGAAGGAGAAAGAAAACACTACATATTCACAGCAATAGTGAATTGTGACAAGAAAAAAGACGATGGAAATACAGAAAAAAAATGAAGTCAAGAAAAACCTTACAATACTCTGGTTCAGTCTTCTCTATAACACAGACCATAAAATGAACATATTTTTGAAAGACATTTTTGAAAACTTCAGGAGATAGAAAATTCACCCCATCTGCCAGCAAGCTGTTTCAACATTTAATTGTTGTTAAATACATGTTTTATTATAAAGATAAAAGAGCAACTGCAAAATGCCAGAAGTCTGAATAAGCACCAAGTGAGCTTTAAAGCCTCTCTATAGGGACAGCAAAGAGGATCATAAACTCTGGAATACTGGACAGAGCCAAGCTGATGACCAATAAAGCTGATGTACATTTCTATACTTCCACTGATTTGTGGGGAGAATGTTTATAAAGAGGTATCAAACCAAAGCTAAATATCCTTTCAATTAACTGTCCACAAGAAATGAGGAGAGTCAGCTTTATCAGATCGTTATTGCCTTAACGAGCCCATTCCAAAACTCTCTGCCTGTGCTTTGACCTTAAAAATAACACATTTACATCCTGCCTGATAGGAGCTCCTCGTTATGGAACCACCAGAAACTTCTTTTCTGGACAATTTTCCCTGCTTCAATCCCTTATCAG
The DNA here is from genome assembly GCF_029207755.1 of Chamaea fasciata. Classification (NCBI taxonomy): domain Eukaryota; kingdom Metazoa; phylum Chordata; class Aves; order Passeriformes; family Sylviidae; genus Chamaea; species Chamaea fasciata. The sequence continues at coordinate 26,145,625 of NW_027094096.1, read as the reverse complement.
CAAAGTTTTTGAAAACTACAGAATACGATCTTCATTAAAAGTCCTGCCACCCCCCCAACACCTCCGTAACAGAAAGGTGAGTTTACATGAACATTCTATGAAACAAACAAGGAAAAAGCAATGTGAACATACTACTGTGCATTGTTTGTGACTGGTGCTGCAGTTGTTAAAGGCAGCTCATAAATAGCTGAGACAATTAGCAGGCTCATGCACTGCAGGAAGTGTGGCAAGTGTTAATGGGCTGCCCACAGCAAGACCTTCCTTCTCAAGCCACTTAGTGCTCAGCACTGAAAAGGCAAAATTCACCCAGGAATCCTCCTGAAGGCATTGTGGCCTCTTGGTACAGTCGTAAATCGAAAATTCCAGGGTAGCTGGCTCATCTCAGTTTGAAGGGTTCTTTCACTTCTATTTCCTTCTCAATATCTTCTAAACAGAGTGCTTTTCCTCTAAGTCCTTGTAATCTTTTTGTCCCTAGGAAAACCCCCAAAGCAGATGCAGTATCACCTGTTTAAAGGGCCAATAGCTGTGCTTGTCATGGAACTCAACACCCACTGCACTTGCAAGGCTTTAAAGTATGTATGACAACAAATTAGTACTTCGTTAAACGAGATGATGCCAAGTTTCAGGCCTAGACAAATTTCTTCAGAGTCATAAATCCCTGTTTGCAGAAGAGATTATGATGCCCTTGTCAACAGCAACATTACATTACCCTGTAATTCAAAAATCAGAATGTGATATTTCCATCACCACTGCCTTAATTTTGTGCTGTAATGATTTCTCCCTTCCCTCACCTTTGGGATATGGGCTTGGCAAGCAGTTCAGTTACAGCAGGACAATTAAGTATCTTGTCACTCCATAGAGCCACCAGATAAAAACAAATGGCAAAACTCACCAGTTGTTCACATTTCACTGAAGATGAATGCAACCTGAAAGACTGAGCAGCGTTGTAGCAGAAACAACAGAGAGACCAGACTGGAGAAAGGTCTGCAAAACACAGCTAAGCTGAATCTAAAGTTGTCTCTTCATCAGCAAGTCCTTTTTGGCACAGATGAACGATATGAAGAGTTTGACCTCTCCAAAATCTCTCACTGATTTTATTCTATCACCAACAGCCATGTGGACCAGGATACAATTAATACCAACACAAAGGACGACCACATAATAAGAACAGGGTCTGGGGTGCACCCTGATTGATAAGACTTGTGCACTAGAACGTCCAGCTGGAACAGGAGCTAATATGCCTGTTATCAAATGCATTGCGGAGCTGTAATATCCTGGCCCATCCAGATGTGCATGGGAACATGGATGCATTTGCCTGCTGCCTTTTCAGACCCTCTGAATTCCTGGGGCTTGCAGAAAGATTGCAGGAAGCCCCTCCTTCCCCAGCAGACAAGGATCAGGTAACAAAAAGGCAGCCTCGGCTGGTCTCTAATATGCTGGGCGTGTATTATTAACACAGATCTTTCCCATTCTCAGACACGTTTAGTTTGCAAATACCTATTTGCCTGAAACGGAACTCAGATATATTTACTGCCCTACAGGAGCTAACGGCATCTGTGATATATGCAGAGTCTACCAGGGAGGTTTATTAAAGCTGCAGTGCAATCGGATCAGTATAAATGGCTCTGCTAAGGAGTCTGTGCATTTCTTGCGGGACGTGCTGGGCTGCTGCCTTTGCTTTGCTTCCAGGACAGCTCTTCCCTCCTCCCATTAGGGTGGGAACAGCTCCGTTTTCTCACTGTTCCCTCTTTTGGCTGACTTGCAAACGTCAGGATGACAACGCCAAACAAGGAGAGAGAAGCCACACACACAAAACACTCCAGTTTCTTAGTTCATGAATTAATCACTCATTTTTCCACTGGAATCAGCACTCAGACCCTGCTGTTCTCCTTGAGAAGGGCACTGGATAGGATTTCAGTGCCTCTAAAAGCAGAGAAGCAGACAGAGAATCAGGACTTCCAGGGATGTGTTGTGTACGTGCAGTTACACGCTGCTCTTCAACTGGGTGTAGGGAAGAAATTCTGTCCCACACCTCTGTTCCCTTGCACCAGGCCCCAGCCCTGCCACCGAAATCCTCCTGCCCAAACCACCTCCCCACCACCTACCTTCCCAAAACTCTGCCCCAGCTCCTGCCCATCCCACACAAAGCTCTTCTTCCAAAACGTCAGTCTTTCCCTTTTCCCGTTTCTCCTCTCACTGACTGTCTGTGCACTAACCTAATACCCAGTTTGCCTGCACAGATGTAGTTTTCCAACTTCAAGGTTTCATCAATAATATATTTTGCATTACATCCCCCCAGACATTATAATTGCCTCTGAAAGAAATAAAATACAAAATTTTACCAGGACAAAAAACTATTATTGGGGCATTTGCATTTAAGCTTATAGTTGAATTTGATGTGAAATAAAATCATTGTAAATGGTGTTTAACTTGAAAATGCTGACAGCAATAGCTGTACTAACAGGCCACAGCACTTCTTAAGAAAGTTAATTTTATATGACTCACTTCTGCTTCGGAAATTTTTACATTGCCAGTCTTTGGCTTGGGCACATTTCACTTTAATATTTTTCAAACTCTTTTTTCTCTTTAATTACAGTCAATCCCATTTAAATTATTATTTTTTTTAAAAAAGCCATTTTAACTTCAAAAATTTGGAAACCGTACAGTTGCAAGCTACTACACTGTAATAAAGTGTGCTAGTGGGAGTCTGCTATACTTCAAAAGATGCAAACCAACATTGCAAAATACGATGTGGTTTCAACCCATATCTTGTAAAGAACAAAAAACCCACAAACCAGAAAAAAAACCCAAACAAAACACTCATAAAAACCCCAAACCACAACCAACCAGCCAACTAACAACAAAAACAAACAAAAGAAAACCAGAATCAAAAGGTCACTTTTCTGGATGAGCTACAAACAAGAAAAACAGGAATCTGGCCTCATCACAGGCATCAACTCCATTCCTGATTTTAGACAATCGTTGACAAAAACCTTGCAGCGAAAATATTAACATGTTCTGTTTGGGGAAAGAAAAACAACCAAACAAAAATAGAAACCACAACCCACAAACAAGCTGATGGAGCATTAGGGAAACAATTCAATTTAACCCGGTCCAACCCGGCTGCCCCAGCAGGGTCATCGCAGAGCACACAGCACACGATTGGCATCCAGATGGTTCTGGGGTATCTCCAGTGAAGGGAACTCCACACCCTTTCTGGGCAATCTGCTCCAAGTGCTCCAGTTTTTAGAGGTTTAGGATCATCTTCTCAAACTTAGCTGGTTATTACAGAAGACAGAACTTCCTATTAGCAACATTTCACATGGAAATCAGAGATACAGAGGAAATATGAAGCCCTGATGTCTCATGTCAAGAGCAACTGTTTGGATAAAACCAGACTTTAAATGATACATTCAAAATATTGATAGACACACACAAAAATGTTCCTGCTGTCACCATCCTGTGCTATTCTAACTTGCTGCAGAAAAATAGGTCAATACTTGTATAAAAAAATTAAATCCTTACTTCAGTACTACATTTTCCAGATTTTTTTTTTCTAATTTCTTGCTCAGTGGGATTTTACTCAGTTTTATCAAGTTCAACAATGACAGGGAACCCTTAAAAATAATATATTACGGAGCTGAAGATGGCAACATTTACAATTTAGCTTTATTGGAATTTTACTATATTTTGATAGATGACAGCTTTAATGATTCTGTGCATGTTTTATGTCAGAAAACAGTAAGGCAGTAACATAATTTCCTGCTCTTTTCAACGATCTGCATCCAAAGAACTCAGAAAACAAGCAAGTGTACTCCATAATCACGCCAAATTTATTTTCTGGGCAAACTCTCTCAAAATGTTAAAGCTCAAGTGCGGGGAGTGACGTTGCCGTGGCAACTGCTGCAGCAGCCCGAGCTTATGAGGGCACGCTTGTGTCCCCGCGCACCTGCCGCGGCTCACGGACACCCCACACTCCGGCCAGGGGACAGTCGAGCTCTTCACGCCTTACCGGCCCCAGAGCGCTCCCGGCCAGCCCGGGGGAGGTTCGTAACAACCCCGCACGGGATCCGTACAATGGCACAATCACGTGCTTGGGGCGACGCTCCTGTACACCACGACGACACCGAGACCCCGACTTCAGAAGGCTGAAAGTGATTCCTCTGTTGCTGGGATGTGTCCCCCTTTTTATACTATACTACCAGACCAACTCGATTGGTGAAGCGAACACAAACCTCTTCAACCACACTGGTCAGACCAAAGGGACATCAAGAAGAAGTCCCTCCCAGGGAAAGAATGTAAACATGTCTCTTGTTTACAGAAAATCCCCGGGAAAGGAATTTCAGAAAACCAAAACATGTCAGGTACGAACCAGGGCTACAGTTGGTTACACTGGGAAAGACCTTTAAGGTCAGCGAGCCCAGCCATGAACCCAGCACTGCCAAGGCCACCACTGCACCACGTCCCCAAGTGCCACAACTACACAGCTTTTAAATACCTCCAGGGGTGGTGACTCCACCCCTGCCCTGGGCAGCTGTGTCGGGGCTTTCAGGGAAGAAATGTTTCCTTACATCCAATCTAAACCTTCCCTGGTGCAGCTTAAAGCCATTTCTCCCTGTCTCACCTGAGAGAAGAGACCGGCCCCACCTGGCTAACCTTTCAGGGAGCTGTAGAGAAGATAAGGTCTCCCCTAAGACTCCTCTTCTCCCTCAGCTGTTCTTCCCAAGCCTTGTTTACTCCAGCTTCTAGGGCCTAAATGAGAAACCCGTCATTTGCCCCAGGATGTAATGTTAGAAGATTTAGTGTTGCTATGGCTATAGGCGGAGTAGAGCGGTAATATGTTTGGTGTCCTTTGACCTTTTTTATTCCTAAATCTCCACTGAAATAAGCTGTCAAGTTTGAGAAATGTCAAGAGTTTGGTCATTTGAGTGTGCCTGGAGGTGTAATTTTGCATGGAGTCCAATTCCCGTGAATTTATCAGAACATGTTTTTTCACACATAGTCAACATGGTGTGACATTCAGCATCCTGAATCCGCCAGCGTCTACACGCAGAAATGGGTTTATGATTTCTCTTAAAAAGAAAATCCGAGATGTGTTGGTTCAGGTCAACAAAGGAATCCCCAGTGGATTCCTGAGGTTAAGAATTAAAGGAAGCACCCCTTCTTCCTGCAGTTTCCTCCGCACTTCTATCTTGTGGCAGCTCTGCCACAGGTTTGACGTCTGTGATGAAGTACATCTACGTGTAAAGTTTCACATATCAGTAATGTATGTGCTTTCAGTAGCTCTTCAGAAGAACATCACAATTTACTTATGCCCTCCTGGAACAAAGCCACAAAAGCAGCCAGATCTGATGCTGTTTTCAGCCGCATCCTACCCAAGTGTGACCACATCCTTGGGAGAAGAGGCACAGCTGCCTAGGTTATGGTTTAATCTTCAGCCTCTCTTTGACGGTCTCCCAGTCATTATTTAGGGAAATCTCTCAGCCCTGCTCTGCTGTATGGAGATGAGGCCATTGCAAGAAATAAACTGGAGAAGTCCATTATCCTAAAGATTTCCTCAATTCTCAGTCTCAGCCTGATCTGGTCATTTTTGACGCACTCAAGCTGACAGTCAAACTTCCATCTATGCACAACTTATCACAGACTGCCAGTCGACTGAGCTTATTTATACTGTTAGTCTATACACATTTCTCAATGAATAATTTCTTAAAAAGCAACTGTAACACTTCTTGACCACTTAGAGAAGAGCGTGATACACACCTTAGAATCTAAAAAAAAAAACACAACAACAACAAATCAGTGACTGTAGAGGAAAAACTTCTCATAAACCTTCTTTATACTTGGCCAGGGTTGTGCGCAGCTATTACAGCTCAAATTGTTTATGCTGTAGAACTTTTTGATTTAGAGACATTAGCAGATGAAGAGAAGCAAAGTGTGCATTATGACAAGAAAAAAGAGGACATACTCAAGAAACATATAGCCTAGTACACTGAGTTAAAGGAGGCTATAAAGCATGTAACTGATGCTTAGAGGTATGGCAGCAATTCCCTTCTGAAGGGGGAACCGTGCATCAGCAGAAGGGCTGATGGTTTCTGCTAATTCAGGTCTACACCATCAGCTAAATGGGGGCTGATGATCCTGTAAGATGCTGGATACCTGTGTCCAGGTACACACCCTGGACAAGACAGCCAGTGATGTTTGGGAACTTTCAACAAAGTAATCAGAAAATGGCAATCTGCCGACAGCAAAAAATGTTAACAAACGCCGCAGGAAAGCAGCTGTGGATGACCAGTCACAGAGTCACTTTGCATACTGGCTAATATGTACTATTGCTTCCTCTCCAACTGTCTTTAAAAAGCACCATTAATCCACAATACCCCAAGGAACAGTGCTAAGAGAAGACTAAACCTTCTGTCCCTGCTTTCAGCTATAAACCAGAACATGTCCATGTTCATGTCACAGTAGAACAAGTTACAGCCTATTAAGGATATGGGATGATACTTCAATAACAATACTGGAATTAATTATGGAAAGTGACACTGAAAAGTTGACAATTCACAGAATCACGAGAATGTTGGCTGGCAGGGACCTCACAGGGTCACCTGCCCCAACCTCCCACACAAAGCAGAACTGCTGCCAAAAACAGATCAAGCCACCTCATCCTTAAGCTGAACTCATCCAGCATTCAATCAGAGCTAAAGAGTTCAATATAAACACAAATGCATGCCATTGCACTCCTTTTCTTTCCTCTGCTGCCAATACATCTGTTTCTTAGTAAAAATAACATCAGTATGCAAATATAAAAACTCTCAGTCCTGTAATATAACCAGTTGTTAAAATTCATACAGACATTTTTGCTTAAAAAAAAAATAATACAATACAGAAAAGAGACAGAATTGGAAAAAGAAATGAAAAGTCTTAACAGACAGACATAGCAGCCATGGCATGAAAAATTCATTTCCATTAATGAGACGTGGTAGTCCCCAGGCCAGCGCCCTTTGTATGTGAACCATGTTAATCAGATTGTATGAGCATTTGCTGGAAACTCCTGGGACAGCAAGCAACTATAACTATAGAGCAAGCACAGCAGATTAGCAGCTTGCTAAAAACTGCTTGACTCGTAACCCTTGAAGCACAGGAGTGATGCAGGTTTTGCCAGATTAGTGATAAATGAAGCATTTCATTTACATGTCTCGTGTTTGTTGCAGCCTTTGATGCAATTTCCTCGTCACCTAAAGGTGGACAAAACTTCCTTCTTGGGGCACCTTTATGTAAGAAAGCACAGAATAAACACACAAAAAAGGTCTGTGTCAGCCCAGCTATGGTCACACGTGCTCCTGGCACAGTGCCTTGCTACTGCCATCCTACATCTCCAAAATCACTTCGGTAACTGCAGCTGGGCTGGAGCAGGGTGGAAACACAAGAGTTCCCACCAGGACTCACTGCAGGAGCTCTGCAGGTCTGGATGAGGAGTACAGCTGCATTTATGGCAAGGCTGAGCAGGACAGCAGGACCTCGCCTTGACCAGGCAGGCTTCTCCTTTGGAAGAGGTTCTATTCTATGAACCCTCCAGCCTGAAGCAGAAAAACCATCTGGATTTAAGCTTTCTTCCCTTCACCTGGCAGTTGACACATTTAATTGCTTCCGAGCTCGGGCTTCATCTGCTGCATCTTCCCAGTGACACAAACAAATGGAAACCTGAGCTACTTCAGACAACTTCATTTTAAAAACATTTGATTTGAGAGTTTCATGGAAATTTCAAAGTTACAAAGCTTTTTATTGATTTTATTCCCAGCCTAATTTTAATCTCAGTCACCAGCTCTCACTGTGCAGAGCCAGGAGTCAGTAAGAAACCAGTGTTCTCAAAAAAATCACCCTCCAACTGAAGGGAATCAATAAGCTAATTTCCAAAGAACACAACCAGCAATATTCATGAAAATACTATCTATAACTGGCTCTGAGAAGGACTCCCAAGAAACATATTATTAGTGACTCTAAATAATTCAAACTATTAAACTCTGCAAAATACTAAATGAGTATTTTCAACATTATACTGATAATTTTGCCAAAATATGAATTACGGTCCAATTGTTTTTCTACCTACAATATTTAGATGTCTCCTTGAAGGAAGAAGAGAAGGCTTCATAAAATAAACAAATGTATAACCAGCCATCATTCATATGCAGCTTCTGTCTCTCTGCAGGCCCCCGGGAAATTGTCTAGATCACCACAGTGACTCTCAGAATGGCCCTGATCTCTCCTGCCTTTCTCCCCTTTTGAAATACAAATTAAATATATATATATATATACACACACATAGAAATAGGGATACAGATCGTAAACTCCATAAGGATCTGTATTTTCTCTGACTTCAAGAAATGAAAATGAAATTTTTTTAGTTTCCCCAGAAATGTCATTCAAAACTGAACATGCTCTGCTTTACCTTACCTGTTAATTATCTCTCTTAGAAATAAACATTTCCTCACTAAAAATGTGCATTTTTATTAAATTTAGGGTTTTACTGGGAATATTTCCCTCACAAAACAACTTAATCAGCTTTATTTATACATGACCTAATTCCAAGCTCAGGGAAAAAGAAAAAAAAAGAGAAGTCAGAAGATGCCCATGAGGAAGAGGATCAGGAAACGCAAATCAAAAAAGCAGCAGCACTTCCTTTATTCCACTACTTTTTAATAGGGAAATGTCTTCCATTGAGCTTTACAGTACAGTGTTTTTCATGATTTACAGCAAGGAAGGAGGCAAATCAGTCTCCAGAGAAAAGTCACCCAAGCTCATGAAAAATTCAGAGTGACTAAATATATAATTAAAATGAATCAAGAATCAACATCAGGAAACAGTTTGTACATTAACGAAAATTCAAGACTGAAAACCTGAACGCTCTTCTTTTTTTTTCCAACAGCAAACACACAGAATTCCCTGTATTTTAGATATAGGACATACCTGGAATTTCTTTATGTATTAAGGGTATTTAGAAACACAGTGAACTACATTAAGCATGTCTCATAGCTTTTATAATTTATTTATGAACAGGGGCATTATTAAAAATAAATGATCTTCAATAGCACTTAAAAGTAAAGCTGTTTTGAGACCAAATGTTTGGCAAATGGCATGAAAATGTAAAACTCGGGAAGTCACAAAGCACTGCTCTATCACAAAATATTTATACTGCCAAAAATTCAGCCTGGAACAACCAGGGTTGTTACAACACAGGCAAAATCATTACAACTGCATAACATGCCATCAGCTATCAGGATGTCAGTTAATCACTCCGATTTTCAATCTTTTTAAAGAAGTATCGAGCTCTGACTCTGCTTCGCCCAGACACAAAGGCTGTAGCTGCCCTGCCAGACATTGCAAAGGGCTCGGTCTGGATGTGGCCAAAAGCAGCAAGTCCCATTACCCATTTTCAGACTTTTTTACAGAATTCCCAAATATGACCACGACAGGGCCATGCCCAAAGCCCGCCACAGTGACTGTACAGACAGTAACCCTACAGTGACCATTGTGCCACATCTGAATGCAAGAACACATTAATGCCTCCTCCATAAACCTCTTTTGGACCTGTAATCCATTTCCATTTTCCCCTTCCTTTTAGATCCTGGGAATAATTAAGCCTTCAATTAAACCAATTAAATATTGTGTGCTGTTTCAAAACCATACTGGATTTTTACCTTCCTCTGCTAAACTTAGTCCAAAATAATTGCAGAGAATACAATTATCTACCACAGTCACCATCTGGGACATGAAAGCAATCATTTTAATTATTGCCATTGTAACTTGGGACCCACAAAGACCATTTTCTGGGCTACATATGGAGTTTATTTTTATGGATTAATGTCAAAACAGGTGGATGCAACATATAAAAAGGCAGCTGGCTAAATGCCCATAAACTTTTCTACCTAGTGCAGACTACTACAAAGAACTAGAGAACTGAATTTTATATCAAAGCTGGTTGTTAAGCTGCTGGGTGATTTCAAAAACAAAATCAGCACTGTTCTGAAGCACTTTTATGTATCATTGAAGCAGCTACCATTGAAGTAAAGAGATGACTTTCTCATTAGAGATGCAGATTATCAAAAACTAGTAAGTTTACTGACTGTATTGGGAATTTTGTTTATGGGAAAAGGAGAACACTTTTATTTGAGTAGATACCTATGAGGATGCACCTCTAGCATAAGCTATCAAAGTTAAAATGGATTTATCCAGCAGAGCAATCTCGCAGAAAAGAGCAAAGGAGGACTGCAATCTAATTAAATTAATGAGTACCAGAAAAATAAATATATAGGGAACTAAATGTAGAAAGGGTATCGGCTTAAGAGCTTTTGAATACAGCACAGAAAAAAGCTACTTAAATGCCTCTGAAGATAGCTTGAATCTGGTTTAGCAAGGTCAAAATGAGTAAGAAATTGGAAAACTTACATAATGTGGTAGTAAGCAAAATCTGCTTAGAGCCCTATCACAATTCAGGCTTCACACAGCTGAATGAAACCTGAATGGACTCCCATTAAATGAGCCCATTAGACCTGAGTCACGAAGTGGAAGTCTTAAGATTATTAATGAATGCAACAGTGGATGGAATTCCCAGGCTACAAGCGTTTGAGAGGATCATCACTTCTTCATCCTGACACAATGAGCTCCTCCTGTGGGCTGCAGAGGCTGCTCAACTCACATCAGTATTAGAAGAAATCAGTTTGGTCAGTTCCCCCAGACTCTGAATCCTGCAGAACTGAGCCAGCAGTAGCTTTCCATCGCACAGCACACCTTGAATTACGAGCTAAAAATGATGGTTGTTTTCTGGTTTGCTCCATTGTTTGTTTAAACTTGTGAGCTGGCGATCATCAAGATGTCTCACTATTTACTTCCACTATTTTAATAAATGATAAAGACCAATTCTGCACTGAGATGAGCTCAAAGCCAGTTTGTTGGCCAGAAGCTCTGCATTTTATAAGCCAAGAGCAGCAGAACCCATCCAAACACCCCAACAATCCATAATTCACCATCGCACCTGGATCCAGTGGACATTTCCAAAGATATCCATGACCACTACAAACAAACACACTCAACCTACTGAGGCTGGGGAGAACGCTCTTCTACTACCTGATTAGAGCCAGATCTTACTGTCCTTCTTCCCGGCAGATTTCACATCTGCAGATTTCTTCTCTAATTTAAATGACACCTGGCTTTTTTCTGGACAAAACCCTCTGAACATTCTAATTGCTTTGAATAAAATACCATTAAGGGTTGAAAACAAATACCCGAAGTATTTAAGCAATCGGATTTTTTGGCAGGCCTACTCTGAGCATCCAGACCTAGTTCTTTTTTAAGATTTACCTGCAGCATACTGTGGAGTGCAAGGATTGGGTTAAATCTTTAAAAAAATAATAATACAAGTATTGAGCTAAATGAGAAGAATCATACATGACCTTACCAGGAATATTCTAATAGTAATGTTTATCCACAGCAACGATCTGGAGTAGGTCTTCATCCCGTAAGGAATATTCGACTATTGAAAATAAAAACATCTTTGCCTTGTTTTGAAACTAAATAATTAGATTTAGAGAAAATATGCTTAATTATACACAGAACAATAAAGACTGACTGCTTGGAGGGTGTGAGTCCCTCAGTCCATCTGCTGAGTATGTTCACTGCTTTTTTGGCACTTCCTTGAAGTCATGAAGTGAGCACACACACGCACAGAGGTTAGAAACGTTTCAAAATCATGTAAACAGATGGTGACACAGCAGGTAATGATTTAATTACACCACTCCTAGAACGTTTCCAAAAAAACCCCCCGAAAAAAACCAGAAAGAGGAAGGGAATTAACAATGTCCAGCCCGATCTTTTAATTGCAGTGCAATAGCTTTCGTTGAATTGGCACTGATTTTCCACCCATCTATTCTGCAGCTGGAAAGAGTAATAAACAAGAAGTTGGATACCATGTTTTACTCCTAGCACAGCATTTAAGATGGAAAAATGAAAAAAAAATTAGCATGATAAAGTATAGGTTGTCCTTGTAGACAAGAAAAAAGGAGCAACACCAAAAAAGAAAACTTATCTTTAGTTTTGCAGGTACAAAGAGGTCAGAAAGATGCACAAACATCCGCTCTTGCCTCTGTGCAGAACTCTGATACTTCTGAAGTGTGAAAGCAAAGAAGAAATGCTGTTTTTATTAATTCTTCATTTCATGCAGAAGCACAGACGCCCATGGACATGGAGCAGCATGATACAGACACGGTATCACAGAGCTGAACTGAGCAATTACATGAAAACGGGAGAAAAAATACCCCAAACAAAACCAACCAACCAAACACCAGCCCAATACTGTGTTGTCTACTTAACACCTAGTCAGGCTGAAAGAGAAAAAAGGGCTCTCCTGAATGGTCTTATGGCAATTTCATGTTTTAGACAAGGAGCTGCTGCCCACAAAGAGGAGAGGATGACAGGACTAACACTGAGGTACCCAAGGTTTGACTGGAGTGTTAATTCTGGTGCTGCGGAGTCATCCTAACCCAAGGAATGGGAAATTACATCACAGATGCATCACCCCTTGCATTATTTAAGGCAGAAATTAAGGCATAAAAGTGTAAGGAAGCAAATGCAAATGAACTGGAATAATCAGCAAACTGTCACTGAGACTCAGCACGTTCCAGCCCCTGCTGGCATTATGGGATGTCTTCTAGGGAGACATTAAGGTATGGGCAGAAAAAAGGAGGGTCGGGAGTAAGGTAGAAGTCATGGTTGTGAAATTATCCCAAAATAATACAAGTTTATACACAATATTTGATTTTGTCACAGAACAGTATATTCTGTCCTTCTGGAAAGGTCAAATGGCTTCAAGAGTCACAATATCTGAGTCACAAAGCGTAAGGAGTAATTTTTCTATATATATGTGCATATAGACGTATGAAAGAAACATAAAAATCACTAGCTGAATTTTTGGGTTGTTTTCATTCTGACTACCAATGCCATAATTGGCTGCCTAATTGGAAGTTAAAAAAACCCCTAGGCTTATGATTTAGGCAGCTCATAATGCAAACTTTCATTGTATTATTTTTTTATTAGTTCCATTTCTCAGCAAACTCCGCATGGAAATGGATAATGGAAGTTAGGTTCTGGATTTTATGATACTATAAAATAACATATGAAATATTATCTAGCATTAAATATTGCAAACGAGTAAGATAAGGTCTCCCCAAATTGTACATCCAGTCAGGTCCAACCTGGAACTTCCAACAGTTCTCTCAGAACGCACAGCAAATGAAAAACCAGCACTGGTTTTTCCTGGAGTGTCACTTTGTCTTTGTTACACACTTGTTTTTTCCTATTTTTTACTGAGTACGTAAATGGCATAAAAGAAGTGAAACACTTACAACTGTTTCCTATAAATTCATTTTTTGTTTCTCAGAATTTATTCCCCTATAAGTTAACAAAATAGAGCAGAAATATCACAAAAGGTCACTTGGATGTAGAAACATCAAAAATCCCCAGCATCATTCCAGCTGGGTTTATGATGTATAGCTTGAAATGCTAAATAAACTCAGAAAAATATATTAAAATAAACCTCATAATGAAAACAATAATAAATACCATATAATTCTGTGCTGTGCTAGTCACCTGAAAAGGAAGTTCAAATCAAACTTTAATAAATATGATATACGAGTTCAGAGTGTAACAGTGCATTTACCACATAAGATAATTACTTTTTTTTTAATTGAATGCTGTTTAATGAAGCTTTACCTTACTTTTCCGACTACCTACACCAGAGCATTCTGGAAAAAGAGTCTGAAGTCAGCGTCTAACTAAAATCCTTTGCATGTCCTATGCTGTTGGGGAGTTTTTGGTTGCCTTTGGGGTTTTTTTTAGGAATGGCCAATGTTTTGTACACAAATTATCCACTTTATTAAGCATACGCAAATATACATGCACACAACTATACAGGTGCCTGCATTTTCTATACCGATATACAGAATAAATGGAAGTTATTATCTGATATTTTCTCAAAAAATGACACGACCACTGAACTGCTTTCAAGGCAACAAATACCTTACTAGAAAATACAAGGTGGCAGTAGGAACTACCAAGTTTAATTATACAGTGGCAAAAATTTGGCTTCTGACTATTAAAATGACTCCAAACAGCCCTAAAGGTGCTGTAGGTGGACATGTGAGGAATGGGCTGAGGGAAGCTCTTGCTACAAGGGCAGCCAGCTGGGAAACAACCTGCTCTGTCCCCCAGAAAGGGAAAAAAAAACCAACAAACCAAACCAAAATATAAAAACAAAACAAACCAAAAAAAGAACAAAAAAACCCCACAAAAAACAACAACAAAGAAACCAACAAAAACCCCCAAAACAAACCAACCAACCAACCAAACAACAAAACCCCAAACAACCTGAAGTGTAAGAGCTTTGCCTAAAGGAGATGTCCATGTTTATACGAATAAAAGACAGACATGGTAGATGCAGGTATCCAGTGGGATACATCCCTACAGCAGCAGCTCAGTGGCTGCCTCAAGGCTCCCTTGCCCAACACTGAGCATCAAATTGAGTGAGTTTGCCCCAGAAAAGGAGAGGAAGGGAAACCAAGAGCCACCTGATCTGTTTTGTCCACGATCAGCTCCAACAGGTGTACTGCAAATGAAAGTGCTGTGAAGTTTTCTGGTGAACATTTATCATCCAAAAGTTACGTCGTGGCAGTGAATAGTGGTGAACAGCCGTGACAAAGCTCAGACAGAAGAAGTAAAGACAAAAATAGTAAACAAGCTTCTGAAAAATAAAAAGTTGGGCTTTTTAAAAGCTCCCTTGAATGCCAAAGACCTTGCAAAGAATAATAGGCCAGACACTACTGATATAACTCACACAGACAGGGCAGGCCAGGGAAGAGACAGGTCAGCATCAAACACCACCAGCAACCACCATCCCCAGCTCCAACTGGCCCTTAAATGGTGCCAAGTGGATTGATGTGTCCCTTCTGATTTACTAGATACTTTTTTTTTCTTTTTTGTTTTTTTGGTTCAGCGAAGAGAAGTTAAACAGGCAGAAGAGAATAATGTGTAAGGCAGGAGATTAGTTTTACAACCTAAATGTTGAAGTGAATAATTTGTACTTTCATTAAGAGAAGTAGGCCACGCGCCGGAGAAGTCATTGGATTCGCTTCACTGGTGAACTGGAGCAACAATATCTGATTAGAAAGCCTCAGCAGTTCAAAAGTCTTTAAAGACAGGTCCAGTAGTTATACAATTAATTTTTAATGATATTGTTCCATCTGGGAGATTTACTTCGAGTGCCAAATGGGTTCCCTGAGCTGAAGTATTAGCTTTAACAAACCTGACACATCTACAATCTGTCTAGTATCTGCTTAAAGTACTATTAAAAAGTTTATGGGAAGATGCTCTCCCTGTTTGTGCTTTCTTCTTCTCCAGCAGTTTTCAAGGTCCTATAATACATCCAGGGTAGGAAACAGTAGCAGCACTAAATATTGGGGTGGTTTTTTTGGTTTTGGGTTTTTTGGGGGGTTTTTTTTGACAGTTTGGAAGGCCTGAAAGTTTTCTAATAGTAATATAAAAACATTATGAAACATTGGGGTTTATTCCAACTGGATTACACAATGACCCTTCCTTTTGAGGGAAAAAAAAAACCCAAAAACAAAACAAACAAACAAACAAAACCCCAAAAAAACCCCCAAAAACCCAAAATAAACCAACCCAAGGTTTTTGATTCCAGAAATAGAAACCTATCATTTTCGAAATCTGTATCAAAAGTAATCCCCAGAAAACCTTTTTGTAACTTTCCACAGTTTCAAAACTGAACAGAGCTTAGAAAGTAAATTCCTTTCTCTCAGAATTCTTGCTAAATATTGCCATTAACAGGTTTTTTTTTTCATTCCAAGTAACACAAGGCTCAAGCAGCTGCTGTTAAACACAGAATCCAACTTTCAAATTTTAAGCAGAAACAATGTAAAGCAGGATTTCCTTCTTCTCAGAAATATTAATATTTGTTACATTTGTTGTATCAGCACAGATTTTTACTCAGTTATCCAAGTACAGCAACAATGTTGAGATTTTATATGGAAATTCAAGGATAATTCAGAATGGTATTTAAGTGTATACTTTCACATACTTTTAAGTATTTTAAACTTCTGACTGCTGTACAATTAGAACAAACAAATTGCTGTAACACTGCGACATGAACATGCTTTTTTGAACAGGCAGCCTCTATTCTAAAAATGTCTTTGTCTCCGGGGAGAAATCAGCATTTCTTCAATAAAAAATATGCACATGAAGCTACTGAGCTGTATTTTGCTACTGTATTTCTGCTCATATTACAATAGTGAGGTTTAAAAATGATCAAGCAGACCTCCAGTTCCTGTTCAGAGGAGCAGAATGACTTTTTCTGTGGCCACAGGCTTCATGACGTTAAAGGAAAAAGGAGCAATTGCTGGAAACCGGCATTGTAGGATAGAAAGCTTTCACCCACATCTTTTGGGAGTTAAAAAACCAAACCAAACAAACAAACAAACGAACAAACAAACAAAAAAACCCCACCAAACTTCATTTCTGAAACTGGGACATATTTATGGAAGCAGGGGAGTCTCCTTCCTTGAGCCAGAGTGCCTTGCATGGCTCAGAGCTCACGGAGCAGCTCCAAGAGAGACGGGACAGAGACCAAGCTGAACCCCTGATTCCACAAGTGCCTAGTAAGGACCACCACAGTGAGAAGGAAATTTTTGAATCTGGGGAATCTCCTCCAAAAAATATATTGCGAACTTCATGCAAAAAATCACTAGCAGGTAGCATTGCTAATATTCAAATCAAATTGTTATTATCTAACCTAGGCTCATGGTTTTTTCTTTTAAATAATAATTGCTCCAGCACTGTGACTTTCTGTTTCTGCAACAGACAACCCAGCACAAAGCTCACAGGGCACTTTTTTAATCCATTTTTTCCCCATAGAAACCATTGGAAAGCAGCTGATCCCTATTCTCGTTTCCATTTCTTTCCTTTATAAAATATGTAAATGCTTACCAAACTTACATTTTAGAACAGATGTACATTTTACAGTCAGCAAACAGAAGTTTTTCACGGATAACATGGCACCTATGCCATCCATGAAAGAAACACCTAATATACCTGAAAGGAAAGAATGTGAGTAACTGAATTTTGTGTTATTTCTACTTCGTTGAAAAACATTAAGAATTAAAAGTAGAGACTCACGGTACCAGAGAAAGAATAAAAGAGTAAAAGATTATTCTAAAGGTCACATTATCCTAACAAAGTGCCACTTTCTGACAGTGTGACAGTGATATGGAAATAATATACTCCATTTACCAGCAACTGCTTTATGAGATCTGTGCCCTCTGCACTCTAAACAAAGAAATTAGTGATTTTCCTCAAAGGTCACCCCGTGAGTGTGATATTTCACGGCTGCTGAGGTGAGCAGCTCTGGTGCTCAAATCCTGCGTTCACTTTTGGGCCCCTTACTCCAAGAAAGTCATCGAGGGGCTGGAACGTGTCCAGGGAAGGGAGCAGAGCTGGGGAAGGGCCTGGAGCACCGGGAGGGGCTGAGGGAGCTGGGCAAGGGGCTCAGCCTGGAGAACAGCCGAGGAAACCTTCCCACTCTCTGCAGGCACTGAAAGGAGCCTGCACCGCCAGGTGACAGTCTCTTCTCCCAAGTCACAAACACCAGGGCAAGAGAGAATGGCCTCAGGTTGTGCCAGGGGCATCGGATGGGATGTGGGGAAATTTCGGCACGGACAAGGGCTGCTCAGCGCTGGAACTGGCTGCCCGGGGGAGTGCTGCAGTGTCACCCGTGGAGGCGTTTAGAAGAAACACGGCTGTGGCACTCGGGGACACGGAATCGTGGTGGCCTTGGCAGAGCTGGGTTAACGGCTGGAGCCGATAATACTAAAAATGTCTTTTCCAGCCTGAACAATTCTACCAGAAATGAGGCATTTGCCAATAGGTATCTAGGAAACATCTGATCTGGGCCCTGAAGCGAGTCTTAAAAATGTCATCAAACTGAAAGAACCTCTCCCCAGATGCACTTCTTTGTGCCACAGGACAAATTCTGTCTCTCTTGCAAGGCAGCAGGCTACAGCATTTAAGTCCAGATCCAGAACCTTTTGTTCTTTCCGGAGCACAGCTATTTGAAGAAACATTATCTCCTTTGAGCAGGCAGAAAAAGCACCATCCTCCATTTTCCACATGCTACTTGCGTGCCTTAAAAAAACACAGAGGCAGAAACGAAACAGCGGCTCCATCCCTGCCTGCTGCTGAATGCGAAATCCTGTACATCAGCCTAAAGATAGTCCTGTTACATAAGACACACCCAATGCTGGTTCATGGGAACTGTTCCATAACAACAGACCACGACAGCCCATCGCTTAATGTGCCACTGAGCCGATGCGACTCAGAGAGTAACACGCAGGGAAATTTAACGCTTCCCAGCACACGCTCTTCTCTTTCTACAAGAGCCCCTCTTCGAAGTAGCTCATGGCAAAGTAGCTGGTCTGCCAGCAAGAAGTGGACCTACATTTAAAGGTTATTAAAAGGGCAAGAAGCAAGAAAATAACAAAGACTGGCTCTGCGAAGCTCAGTAATAAAACAAAAAAAAAGAAAATTACAATAATGCGCTGACATTTCTATATAAGATGTGAAACTGAAACAGAGATGAAAAGAGGAATAGAAAAGAATTCGGTGAGCTAAATGCGTGTTTTGTGAATAAGATGTGTCTCCAGCAGTCATTCACCATTCTGACCTTATCAAGCTTTTCGGCCTGTTAGAGCTGTTTAACACCTAAAGAACCAGCCCACTGGAGAACTGTGAAAGCAAAGCATCCCACAGGAACTCGATTACCAGTTAGCCAGGAAATGTTATTGCTGTGGAAAGTGTAGCAAAATGACACTCCTTTCAGTATCTCCTCTCTCTAAAGTTCCGAGGATCTGTGCTTTAATGAAGCTCTCTAGGAGAAAGAATTTCAACAGTTATTCAAATATATTATTTTGGTGGAATGGTATTAATCACATCTGCACACAAAAACCTAACGCTGCCATAACATCGTGTTTGTGTAGCACAAACCATGATTTTCTTGCTGTTCTGCTGCTCAGTCTTACACCAAGATTTTACTGGGTTTTATTGATCCTGGCACTTTTAAACCATGAAAATTTGTGGAGGGGGAGGTTACAGATAAATCTGTCAAGGCAGATTCACATGCAAGACCTTGTAAAGAGAAACTGAGTTATGCCAAATGTTGTATGGAAAAGCCCTAGAACTGATGGAGAAGATCATCTCCCTCCCCACTACTCTCTTGACCTAAGCAGGAGTCCATCATCTCAGCAATTTAACAGAGCCTCCATTCCCAGGACAATTCAAATCCAAATCCATCTCTCAGAATAATGACAATATTGCAATGTGTAACCTCAGTCTTCCTCCTGGATCACATTCCTCCACGCTCACCCCTCTTCCATTCCCTTGCTGGAGAAATTTGTGAAGAGCACATGAGAATTTGTGCGGCAAGAGGGAAAAGAGGCAGAAATAATTATTTCCTTCATCCTCAGTAGCATGCCCTCCCTCGGAGGGATAAGCTGCTGTTTCAGGGGCTGCATACATGTTTTGCATTGAGTTGCCACAGTATAAACTTGTAAATTGGAGCACCTGAATGCTACTTGAAGGTATCAGCAAATACTGAGCTCTACACCTTATTTTTAACTATACACCTTCAAGAACCTGAAACTAAAGGCCTCTTTAATGTGTTCTTTCCACTTAGCTCATAAACCTCAGCTTCAATCTCTCTTTTTTTTTTTTTTTTTTGAAAAGCAAGCTGGTAACACTCACCTATCATTAAAATGAGAAGAACAAATTGATTAGCAGTTGTAAAGTACATTAATTTGAGATAATCAAATTGAATGGAGTAGGTAAAACCAGAAAGCATCAAGACTTCATTGATGTGATACAGATCATATAAATATATTCTTCTTTAATAAGTAGTACTAATACTGTTTTTCACCAAGTCAAAAGGGTATTATTTTTCCTGAAAAACTTTTATACCTTATTACTGCAATCACTTTTTTAATTTCATGCTTCCCTAACTTTATTACTGTTAATTTTACTCACTTAATTCTATCTATTTTCTACCATTCACTAGGAAAATTGACAGAACTCCATAGGTTTCTGATAAATAAAAGTTAAATGGCTTTGTGGAAAAGGATATTTATGTGTGCAGTGTGCTTCTTACACCACTGGAAGCCTTCTGACGCCCTGCAATATTTATCTCTGCAATTCCCATAAAAAATCCTGCAGCCTCCGAGCAGAGGCCAAGGCAGGAGGAAGGCAGCAGTGAGTGGCTGTGACCCAAGGAACAGCCCCACCCACTCCAATGAGGTTTCGGATCCCATCCCTTGCCGAAGTCTTCTGTCACTGCTGACTGAAATCCAAGCAAGAATTAGTACAATATACGCCAGGGTTGATCAGCATCCTGCACCTCATCATCTTTACTAAGAAAATGATTCTTCCCCTCCAATAACAGAGGGTTTTTACAGGAGAAAAGGATCAACTAGGAATTGTTCAAATTCTCCTGTGATTTTTCTGTCAGGTTACAACCGAGCAACAAATGTTGGACTTGTCGTTTAGAACAAAAGAAAAAGGTCCATGTCAGCCAAACTCCTACATGAAAGTCAAAGATGAATGCATTTATGTAGAATTCTCAATACCTTTTTCCTTTACTGTTCCCTTTATATTTGCAAAGTGAGGTTACAGAAGAGCTGTAAATCAGTGCTCTTTCAATAGCCTAATGCAGACAGCTTTCTCGTATGTTTTATGCCTAATGGTGGGCTATACAATGAAAGCCTAATGTCTACAGCTGAGAAGATATTTATATTCATAATGTAAAGGAACAGGAGAATGAGTCTTTAGAATATTGTAGCTTTCAGTCATCTTGGCTTTAACTCCCGGACTAATGCTGGATTATCAGAAGAAAACTCTGTATTTCCCCCTTTCATTCTGTATTAGCATGACAGTGGAAAAAATACACTAAAGAACTGGAAAGGTGTTACTGCATTGTGAGTCCTTATGGGTGGATTGTGGTGTATAAATGAATCTTTTCAATACCTGCAACTTTATCTGATGGCATTTTCCAAGCTTCTCCACTCAAAGCACCCCTCTAAAACAGCCAAACTCACTGTTCAATACTATCTGGCATTGTTTCACAGTTCTAATTATCAATTATACTCTCCACAAGCAAGACAGATTAGAAGTATTTTAAGCTAAATGGGTGTAATGAGATACCTTTCCAGTTCCATTTGTTCTTACGTGATGAAATGAAAAGCTAAATGCTACAACCATAGCTCTCTGATATTGAATATTCCAGGTTATGCTCATTTACTTCCAAAATAAACACACACAAAAGAAGACAACTGTTCAAAAAAACCAACCAAACAAACAAACAAAAAAACCCCAAACCAAAACCAAAACAAAAAAAAAACAACCCAGAAAAACAGCCTGAAGGAGACTATCTTAGGGTTTTTTTCCTTGAAACAGACAATTCCCTAGAAATAAGATGACTTTGTGAAGCTTTTATTGTGGCTAAAAATGCCCTTCTGTGGCAGCACCCTGGCTCACCCATGCCATCCACTGGAGCTGATTATTTAGATGTAGATTTAGCCTTGCTCTGAGTTCTTACAATATTCAAAAAGGAGCTCAGCCATGTGAGCTGTCAAAGTATTAGCGTGAATCTCTCTGCAGCAACACAGCTGAATTTTTCACAGCCCTTTAAAACATTGTTTCACGGAGTGGAAAAGTAAAACCAGTTGTGCTCAGCTTGTCTACACAAAGATGTTCCAAACTTTTCGGGGTTTTGTTTTCTCTCCCTTCTCCTTAAAAACATGCTTTGCTTTCAGTAAAACATCAGAAAGACTTTATGGACTAAACCATCAAGATCTTGATTAATGCAAGTGATCAAAACAACTGTCTCTGACCACAGAGAGTGGATGACCTTCCACCCCAAGGCTGCACCTCCCAGACAGCAACAGCCTCTCCCTCCCCCGAAGTGCTGCCTGCTGCCTTTCATCTCTGCATCCTGTGACATCACTTTAGCACTTGACATTGCTTAAAACCTGACTTTTTCCCTGGCAATTGAGTCATATGATATTCTCCCTCCCTGTCACCTTGCCTTCACACACCACAAATATGTGCATCCCCTCAGACACAGAGCGAGCCACCCAGCATAGCCGGCTAATTGATGACAATATTTTAATTTGCTGGAATTGAAAGGAATGGCTGCACAAGACAGCATTACCTAAACCCAGGAGCTGTGACAGCACGTGAAGGACCTTGTGTCCCGAATGGCACACCGCTGCGTCAAAGACAAGCAGAGCAACAAACATCTTATTAAACAACAAGTGCAGAAAAGCAAAAGGCAGAAGCCTCCGGGGCCATGTTAATTATCTCAGGGTCGAAGTGGCTCGGAAGCTGTCTCCCAGACTCCAAGGCAGTCAGGTGGCAGTGCCAGCACACTGAAGTCCCCAAGGTCCTGCAGTTACAGCACTGTCATATTTCAAATGACAGGTAATACTTAGGAACATGCCGACACTAACCTCCTCAATTATACTCAATGTCAAGGATTTTGTGCTGAAGGAACTGCTAATTTTCAACATACGCACTCGCTGACAAAAGGTACTTTATCAAAGAAGGGAGTTCAGGGTATCTGCTGCAGATCCTTTCTGACACAGTGGGAATTCTGTCCTCCATGCAAGCTCTCCAAGGATGGAATAAATACTGTCCTTAGCAGGCACACAAACATCACAACATGCTGTGTTTGCCTTGCTGACAGACAGTGCCTTTGCACAGAAATCCCACTCTTTCACTAACAGCAGCTCGGACAAACAAATATTCTCTTGGTTTTTATTTGAACTTCCCCTGGAGGAAAAGGCCCAAGTGAGTGTGGGCTCTTGCAATGCTGCAGGTGCTCCAAGAAGCAGGACTAAAAATCCCCCCCCCCAGAGCAGCCATGCCTGCACAGAGCAATTCCAGGGCAATTACCAAGAAAAATGTAAGCACTGAATTTAAAGAGAAAGACATCTGAACATGCAAACGTGATTCCTTGTTTATTCCCATATTTGCACTTTGCGGGCCTTAACTGAAAATGCAATTAAATGAACTTGATTCGACAGTCTGGAGAAGAGATTAGGTGGCAGAGATATGGCTACGGGTGAAGGAACATGGTCTCATTAGAGCTTCCTCTCTGCTCAGGCAGCTTCTCCCACTTGTAGTCATTAATATGAACTGGAGACAGGTTCTGCTGTGAGTTGCACCAATTTAAATCCAGAGCAACTCTTCTCTGGCCTCCAATTTGCATTAATGGCCAGAGGTGGCACAGTGAGATGAAGCACGATGTAGGCAGCACCATGTCCGGAAGGAGAAGGAGCAGTACCCCAGCAGAGAGGCTCAGAATTTAAAGGGACACAGTGCAGTGCAAAGAGACAGTTGTCTGAAACATTTTTTCCTGAAACAACCCACCCTGCTAATATTAAAATCAACATTTAAAAATTACTTAAAAGTATTACAGTTACTTGCATTATTCGGACTTTTTTTTACTTGTGTACAAGAAATTTCAATGGCTCATCATGATTGCTTTTGTTAACATTTACAATGCACTAACACAAACATCCAAAAATGCCACATTCCTCCAGAACACGCCTGACATTTCAGCAGTTGCTTGATCAAACGTCCAGACTAGAAGAGTATTGGATCTCCTCTAGTTTCACACCGCATAAAACCAGACAAATTTGGGGTTTAATAGGCAAATAGGAGCAGCAGCACCCCCATTTGTAACTGATGCAAACAGAACCGTGGCCACACTAGGAACTTTTAGTGCCTCGTGTTCCTACAGGAATTCCTGCACAGCCCTGGGAGGAAAGCTGTGACCTCCCTGCATCTCACTTCCAAGAATTCCCTCATAACGATTCCCGAACTGCCCATGTTAACAAGGAACCAGCAACCAGAACCTGCTGAGGTCCTAAAATCACAAAACATCTCATTAGTCCTTTATTAATCAGGAGTGAAAGAGTTAAGGAAAACACACCAAAACATGAGATTTATACACCTGCATGTGCCTTTCCAGTTTTACACAGACATTTTTCAATTGATCTGCCTGGTCCTCTTCAAAAGAGCTGCTGGAGTAATAAACCCATACCCCCTTTCATGAAAGGGAATATTTCAGCAACACAGGTTGCATTTCTTGGCAATATGTCTACAGATCCAGAGCCTGAAGTTTGTGCTGAGCCAGCAGACGGATTTCATAAAGCACCGTGCTCTTGTACAAACAAAACCAAACCAGCCTCTCTCCCAAGGGTCACCAGTCCAAGAAGAAACTCGCGGGTGTGAGATTTCCACATGCCCAAACTAATAACATTCAGTATTCACACAGACTCCTGAGAGGTCTGAGATTACTTAATGTCTGACTACTCAACCCTTTGTCAGCACTTTCATGCAGAATATAAAAACTCCCCACATTTTCTGCGAACAACATGGACTTCTAAAGTCAAAATGTGTAAACATATATTATATCTAAACATACCAACACATCATTTCCTCCCGACCTTGGTTCTGATGAAAAATGGTCCAAGTAACTCACAAGAATGAGTTTAGACAGGACAGAAAATAATAAAAAACCCCCTAAAAATCGATCTTCTCTACCTGCCATTTTGTTATTAAAGTAAGAACTTTGTGTTGATCTGGCATGAACTGAGAAGACACCTCCTCACACAATTTAGATGTACAGAGGAATTACAGAGCTCTTCACATCTTATCTTAAAAAGATACTGATGCTGTACAGATAAACATGAAAAATATTTTCTTTCAATCTTTTAGCTTTGAATAACTCAGGGCATGTTCAAGTCAGGAGCAGTTTTTTTGGGGGTTGTTTTTCTTGAGTTTATCTTTTTTTTAATATGGAAGCTGAGGAGCTAATACTATTCTAAAGAGTTCTGAAAATGTAAAGGTTATTTAGGTTTAGGGAATTCAAATAAGCCCCTTTTCTCGCTTAAAATCCAATTTTCAAGCACTGCAAAATACTGGGATCATTAACAGAAGTCTAAGAATTCCCATAAACTTTAATGAAGAACAGAAGTATCATATTTTTTAAAAACACATTGTTGATAGTTTTGCCTAACTTCCTTACTTCTGTTTTTACCCTATATATATATATATAAAATATATTAAAAACCTGAAACTGCTGCATACCCATCTGTAGAGAGGGACAAAAAGTTACACATCCTAAAAACCACAAGTTTCTTGGCAGATTTCATGTGCACCTACTATATCTCAACAAAATACCTATGCATACGTTACACTGACAGGTAATTTTACATGCTGGTAGACACCTGAAAGGTTATTTTTTTTCCTGTATACAAACACAAGTCTCAGTACACTAAAACATCTGATTTTGATCCTATTAATCATACTGTTTTACTAATCTCTGTTCCGCAAGAAAATCAGACTCAATGGACCGAATTTCAGGCATCCAGAGGTGAAGAATAAATAAGGAAAAAACAGTGTTTCTCTGTTTCCACTAAAGTACTGAAAACATGGCTTGGTTTAGGTACCGTAAAGAAATTTAACAACAGAGGTGCTGTGGGTACATCCTTATCTTTGATTTTAAAAATGCAAGCACTTCAGAGACACAACAGCTTTGGTGACATAAAAGCACCGATCTCACAGCAAAACGGGAAGAGCACTTTAGCGTTTTCTGCTGAGAGCCCCTGCTGTCCCGGGGAGCAGAGCACCAAGGGCACAGGTGCTCCGTCAGCTTTACAAGGCCACGTACTGTGGTGCCACAGCCACCCCAGAGCACCCGGGGACACGGTATTGCCTTACACACAGAACAGCCCCCAGGTTCTGGGGTAGAGTGAGGGCTGGGAGAGCCTGGACACAGAGAGGGGCTGGCACACTGCTCACACGACCCCACCACCCCAAAATATGCAAAACCTGACGCTCTTCACTCAGCAGACCTCGGTGTTCCCCACAAAGGTGACGTAACACTTCCAAAACAATGGGCAGAGACAAAATCTAGATTAACGTCTGAAGACCCGGCCCCAAGATTTGATACCAGAGCAAGTAAAAAAAGCCACATTTCCCGAGCCAACTGCCAAATCAAATCCACACTGCCAAATTAAGTTTCTCCATACGTGGCATGACTTAATATTTGTTCAGTTCTTGTTCCAGTAACAACCCCATGAAACAGAAGCCTTGGAGAGATGAAATTGGCCATTGCTGCAGTGGCAGCCCAAGGTATCTGGCAGCCTTGCCCCACGTTAAATCCTTTCAGGACTATCAATACACCAAGTTGAAAGGCAACTCTCTAGAACATGCAGGAAATGTACCTGCAGAAGCCAACTGTAGATGTGAAAAGAATGAGCGTGGAAACCAGGATACTCCTAATGATGTACATTGAATTTTTTTAAAGATTCAGTTTTCACAGAAGAAAACAAAGATATAACCCTAAGAAAAAGGTATTTTCTCCCAGTAATTGTTACATAAATCAAACGGCATTTAAAATTTTGTAAATGTAAATAGACGTTTATTTTCCTTGACCTACTCAGGCAAAAACCCCAGTCTCAAAATTCGGCGATTCAGTGGGAACCAAAGATCCTGAGGCCAATAACCTTATTCAATTCCACAGCAATAAAGACTTAAACACATGCACAAATATTATCTTTTTTCATCTCAACTCAGACATGCTCACATGTCTAAGTTGATATTAATTTTACAACTGGGGGCTGCACTGTTTGCTCATTTTTCCAATGAATAATCATGATTCAGTCAACTCCCTGTGAACGTGTCGATCCCAAGATATTTAAAGGATTGGTATTTGCCCAGCACTTCTTTCACTCACAAACTGTCTGACCTATAAAAACAAAGCACATCAGATCTACAAGGCAGCACACAGGAAAGCTGTTCCAAACTGGGCTGTTTTACACTGCAGGAGCAGCATGTGGAGAAGGGAAGCTGCGAGATCACCCAATCCCCCAAAGGCAGCAATTTGGGTTTTGACTTCAACAGCACAAAAACACCAGAGCCACCTTTGCAAGAAAGGATATTGCATGTTTATATATATATATATATCTCAGAAATAGGTGTGTGCACATATATACATACGAAAATATATTTAAATAAATTTATATCTGCTTCCAAAAGTTGGGCAAGCCAAGCCAAGCCAAGCTGCTGCATCATCAGCCTTCAGCGTGTTGGACTGTGCCCATCCAGGACCTGTTAGTGAGGCTCCCACACTTTTTTTGGAGCTAGGCTTCTCCTGAGAAGGCAGCACTTTGATAATGATCCCTATCACCATCACTGAAGTTCAGCACCACTCAGGTGCTAAAGCTTGAAATGACTGTTTTCCCCTAAGGTAATGGACTTAAATGTTATTTAGGCAGAAACAGATTCTTTCCTGCACGTATGTGATGGAAATAATCTGCAAGTACTTTCATTTAGAACCGCTCATGATGTAAAATTATTTCAGACTGTGGTTTCATTCTAGCATAGTATAAAAATTTATATTAAAGTTGACTGAAATATTTGTGAGCTGTAATATAATTCCAGTACCAAATCTTATCAAATCAAACCCACTGCAAAAGAGACGGTTCCCTGATTATTCACAGAAGCAGCAAGCCATGGAACGGCATTGTTGATCTTAGAGCCAGAGGTGTGTAAAATACATGCAGCAGATGAGAAAGGATATCCTGCATGCAAAAAGCTTTACCTCTCTTTATTACAAAGTCACAAAGAAATTCTTCGTATTTTACAGAGTCTTCCCTCTGACAAATTTGTCCCTTTTCTAGCAAAAAACATGAGTCCTTTTATAGAAAACCTGGACATGGTGAGTTACCCCAAGTATAGTAACATACCTTTAATATTTACTGTACAGCCACTTAATTGAATATCCAAATACCCGGTAGGCAAAACCCAACATTTTGAGCATCACAATTAACATTTCAACTCTTTCACATGTTCAACAAAATTGCCTTATTAGTTAATGGAGGCAAGTTCAACACTAAGCCTCTAAATCTCCTTTAAATACAGAGGGTTTCAAACTGAACACACCCAGAAGAAATCGCATACTTTTGTCATTGAGAAACTTTGACCGAAGTTGCTTCAGACGCAACAGCAAAAACAGTTTGCAAAAATCTTGTGCTCTGACCTGTGTAGAACACAGCAGACCCTCCTGGATGGGCTGAGGACAGAAATTCATATAGCTGGATCAGGCCCAAACGGGTTTATTTACATTAACTCTTAATAAATTCATGCAGTCATGGGCCATACAATCATTAAGGTTGCTAAAGAACCCCAAGATCATCAAGTCCAACCATTAAACCAGCACTAGAACATCCCCAGATGCCACAACACGCAAACCCCTGTTGAGCATGGCAATTCCACCACTTCCCTGGACAACCTGTTCCAGTGCCTGACGACTGTTTAGTGTAGAGAGTTTTCCAACTAACATTTCCACCTGAACATCCCCTGGTGCAACTTGAGGCCATTTCCTCTGGTCCTGTCACCTGTCACCTGTGAGAAGAGAGTGATCCCCACCTGGCTACACAATTTCCTTTCAGGCACTTGGAGAGAGTGATAAGGTCCCCCAAAATTTTTGGAAATTATCTGGAAATGGCCCAAAACATTCAGGGGAGCTGGGCAGCGCTACAGGAGTGCTGTGCAGTGAGCAAAGGCTGCTGTGTCCTCAAAAAGTGTCTCTTCAGCAGATGAGGAAATGGTGGAGACTGGGATTCTGTAAAGGTCTCCCACTGCCCTGGAAACGGTGGGTTTGTGCTGCTTGAGGTTTGATTGATTTTGTTGTGTTTTGGTTTTTTTAATTATTATTAATTTTGTTTGGTTCGGTGGGGTTTTTTGGTGGGGAAGGTTTTGTTCGTTTGTTTGCGTTTGGGAAGGGGGGGATTTGCTGCCCAGAGCAGGGAGTATCAGACTGAGGCACAAGCAGAGGGCGTCAGCAGCTCCCAGGATATTTACCCGTGGGGAATCCTGACCAGCCTTGCAGGGCAGCACCCTGAGTGTGCCTCTGGAGAACCCTTTCCCAGCGCCTGGACAGAGCAGACGGTCCACAGGGCAATCACAACCCATCAAACAGGCTCCAGAAGGAGTTTTCTGCAGAGCACGAGAGTTAGTGGCTACCTTCAGGCAGTCCCTCATTGCCACAGGATGCTCCTCAGGGCTGGCGGTCTTGCTCACACTCACATATCCCAAAATGAGACATTCCATGTTTCCTTTCATCGCTCTGGCTAGAAATAATAAGTTTGTTCAATGGTTGGTCGACAGATGACCTCACTGAAGACAGTCATTGCCATTTATCCTCCCTGGTTTCTATGAAAAAGCTCAGCTGAGGGAAGCTTTGCACTTTGCTTTTGTTTTATTTCAAATTTATTCTGTTAGTAATCGACTCCTTGCTGTCAGCTGGCGGCTGCAGAAGAGTTGGATTTTTAAGAGGAGCAGCAAGACAAGCTCAAGCATGTGAGAGGCAGAGCACAGTGATGGGCTGGGAGATGCAAGGCTTTTACAAAGGCCAGAATTATGTTCCAGCAGAGAACTTAAACTTTTATATCTCCTAGCGATTTCTCAAAAGGAGTAATACTTATATAAATGTAACAGCTGCCCACACAAAAATTAAAGCAGCCATTGCCAGCACATTTTACTTCATCTAGAAAGGTGCACACAAGGTAGCAAAAACTTCTGTACATGTATTTCTAAGGGAAATAAAGTCAGCCCAAAAGCAGTTTTTCTGACTTCTGAAGACACTTGCTGTTCCTGGAGAGCAAACATCAGGCTTTACAACTTTGGGAATAAGCTATACATTACGTCCCTGGAAGCCAACACAGAGTCAGACAAGCGATCCTGTGGGTTTCCTGGGGGAGTACACGAACACAACAACAACAAAACCCACTAATCAGGAGCCCTGGAATTTGACAGAGACTGCACGGCTTCCTCCCACTAGTGACGCTGATTGATGTTTTCTGTACCAAAACTGTCAGTGACTGAAGAGGCTTTAACGTGAAGGAGCCTTTGCAGCCCCACGTCACGTTATCTGGGAAGGCTGGCACTGACTGACAAGCAAATCAAACATTAGAAATGATTGACATCCCTAAAACAAATTCAGAGGTGGGGCATCGTCTAAGAGCTGCTGGTGGGAGCTGTTTTAGCTTCTGGCGCGGTGACTGGCTTTGCTGCACAGCTCTGGGGACACAGGGCTCCTCTTCACTGCTGGCACCAGCCCTGCCCTCGCTTCCCAGCCCAAGGAAACCAAAAAAAGTGATGCTGGCATGGATCCCTGAGGCAGTGAACACACGTTCCTGATCCAGGATGTTGACTGCTACACATACCAGCATCGTGGAAAGAAAAACAAGCTGGGAAAAAGGCAAAAATTGATCTGAAACCGGAGGCAGAACAGAAAAAGCACAAAATTGTTGGGTATTTATTGTCTTTGTCATGTCATATTTCCATCCCTGCCTGGTAAACACACTTGTCACCTCCCGTGCCTTTTCTCTGCTTTCTGAGCACCACTTGGCTTGGCCTCCTCTGAGAAAAACACATAAGCAGGAGAAGAGAAAAGAGTTATTTCATACTTCTTACATTCTTCTCAGTTCCAAACGATGGTCCAACCCTGAGGAACTGTCTGCAGAACTCTAACCCCTAAAATTGCGCAGACAGCAGCGTCCCACAGGCAGCCTGCCAGCAGGAACTCGGGTTTCCACATTTCAGATCAATCTGCAGAGATCCCATCGACAGCACAACCAGCACCACGTGGAGAAAGTGCTCAAATCTCTTGGGAAAGAGCCACAGTAGGGATGTGTGTGTGTGCTCTGAGTGAGACCTGGGAGAAGAGCCACAGCAGGGATGTGTGTGTGTGCTCTGAGTGAGACCTGGGAGAAGAGCCACAGCAGGGATGTGTGTGTGTGCTCTGAGTGAGACCTGGGAGAAGAGCCACAGCAGGGATGTGTGTGTGTGCTCTGAGTGAGACCTGGGAGAAGAGCCACAGTAGGGATGTGTGTGTGTGTGCTCTGAGTGAGACCTGGGAGAAGAGCCACAGTAGGGATGTGTGTGTGTGCTCTGAGTGAGACCTGGGAGAAGAGCCACAGTAGGGATGTGTGTACTCTGAGTGAGACCTGGGAGAAGAGCCACAGCAGGGATGTGTGTGTGTTCGGTGTGAGACCTGGGAGAAGAGCCACAGTAGGGATGTGTGTGTGTGCTCTGAGTGAGACCTGGGAGAAGAGCCACAGCAGGGATGTGTGTGCTCTGAGTGAGACCTGGGAGAAGAGCCACAGCAGGGATGTGTGCTCTGAGTGAGACTAGCACCTGTTGCAAATAAAAGCGAGATTTATACTTGCTAAAAGTCTAGTCCACCGAGGAATAAAATAAATTTAATATTCAATTAAGGAAACAAGAGCTTACTTTTAGTGCAGACGAGGAGCATGACGTAAAGCAGAGCATCCTGCCATCCATCATGCTTAGGATGATTTTAATGGATCTTTAGAAACGCTTATGGAACCTATGAATTTCTGGGCACTGCTTCGGGATCAGCAATAAAAGAAATTCATTCTCTAGTTACCTCCTAAAGCAACTTAGCATACCATGTATGATGAAGAATTATAGTCTGCTTGAGAAAAGATACTTAACTCCTTACAATGCAGCAATAAAAGATGCCTGATCGGAGATGAAATTTGAAAGCTTTGAATTTGATGGGATTTGAGAATACCCCTTTGCAAAGTATTATATTTTTATCCTTTTTTTTTCCCTTTTCAAAATGATTGTTTTCCCACACACTTTCTAATACGACCATACGGGTAGAAAATATTCAACATTTCTTTTAAATTATGACAAATTTCGTTAACCATTTATTACTATGGAGAAAGCTAGGCAAAAAAAAAAAACAAATCCAACATACTTTGCACTATCTGCACCTCAAGAAGTTCTGTCCAGAATCAGACAGGAGGACGACTGTTCAGGAGGAGATCTTTTTGTAGTCAACATGCATCCCCTACAGTCACCTGTACCCACACACCCCTCCTTCTGCTCAGGGGAGCCCATCCCTCTTCCTCTGCTGCTTTAACCTCTCTTCATATTTACTATGCTCTGAAGAATTTTAATAAATATTCCATGTCGTATCCACAAAGCAAATAAAAATGATTAACTAACAGTCAGCACAAATGCCTCTAAAGCAGCACGCTCTCCTCTTTCATGCAGGATCATCAAGTTCAATACCATGATAAAGGTTAAGTTTATTAAGCATTAGAGAGAACTGAGTTCTCATCATTCAACCCCTCCTTCCTCCCCCCCCCCCTTTTTTTTTGAGAAAGTGCAATAAAAAGAGGTGCACAGCTAAATGGTGACCTTTAGAAGTACTGTCTTCCTAGGGGAGGAAATGTGCTGTATTTGATTGTTACCTTTTAGAAGATTAATTAGTCTGGCATGCTAATTGATATTTTTTGGTGGGTGAGAACAATCAAATAATTAGTTTCCCTTTAAAAGAATTACATAATAAATGCAATTCAATGAATAACTGCACTGCTCTATTACAGAGATGTATTTGTTTTATGTTTAAAAACGTGTCTAAAAAAAAGCGAAAAGCATCCATTTGAGTAAAGTTATCTGACAGCATTTTGTGGCAGAGCTTTTTCAGCCAGCAAGCCCTCCACAGGTTTAAATCACCAAAGCACCAAAGCAGAGAGATAACAAAGGTCCCCCGTTCAACAGGACGGCAGATGTCACCAACAGAAAGGCTCGGTGCCAGTGAGCCACAGCACATCGCAGATCTGCACTGCTGCCTGTGCACCAGCGCTGCTGCCGTGCAGCTCCACACAAACACCACGGCAGAGCCTGCAAAGAGCCTGCCACAACGGCTCCTGTGGCTTGGCTTGGCAGAATTAGAAACGAATCCTTTATTAAATGAGAGTGCCGTTCCTATCCAGGAGGCGTCTCAAAAGAAACCCCCCAACAAAGCCCCAAAGCACTTCTTTAACCAGAACAGCGAGCAGTGAAGCAGTTGCACCACGCACAGCAGCACCAGCAGCAGAGACACGCTGCCCGGGTGATTCCTTTAGCCAGGATTACGGCGATCAGCGGGAAAGGGACGAGGGGGAAAAGGCAACCTCAGCTCAGGTCCGAACTATTCATATGCCCAGACCAGAACCCTGGCTGGAAAGCAAAACAACCGTGCACAAATTGAGGTGTTTGCTGGGGTTTTTTGCATTTCTTTCAGGAAATAGCTCCACGGCTGCTTTCCTGCTCAAGCCTGGCAAAGCAGCTGAGATAGTTTTTTTGTCTTTTGTTGAATTCTCTTCTAAGCAGGCTTTTGGCCGCTGGGCTCTCACTTTCTTGGCTTTGGGAAGCTAAATCTAGACAGTTTTGTTGATAAGGAATGGCAGAAAGCAAGCAATGACAGGAGGAGGAGGAGATTTCCTAAATGAGAGGTATGCTTGCATCAGGTACAAAGGATAAGAATGTATATTGATGATTTTTAAACTAGAATTATACTGACATCATTTCACTCGTTTCATAACTGGAAATGAGGAGTAAGATTAATTTTGCAGCAGCAGATTTTCCCCATGACTTCAACAGAATTAGATTAAATTAATGTTTCAGTTGTGCTTAATCTAAATTTTTGTCTTCTAAGCTGTAGGCAAATGGTTTCTAATCACTGTTTCTGTACCATCTGATGTTAAAGGTTCATCAATTTTGTTTCCCACCAATATGATTAAACTCTTATTCAGGCAAGAAAACACTGTTAGTAAGGAAATCAATTTCTTTTAAAACTCTCTCATGTACTTCCATTTAATAGATTCTTCAACCAAAACAGAAAAAAAATCACTGGTCTTGGAGTTATTTTCTAGCTTTATGCTGAGCGGTGAGATTGTGATGTTTCTCCTCGCCAATTCTACCTGTCCCAGACCAGCAGCATACAGGACAATAAATCTGAATTTCCTCCTCCACAGCTCTTAAAAAATAAAGAGTTGGTAGAACCATACACAGACAAATAGTGCAATTTTAGCTTATCAAATGAAGGACAGAATGAACTTCTACACTAGAAAATGTAACTCCAATTAATATCCAGAATAAAACACCCTGTGCTATTATCCAAAAGTCATAAACCATCTGGGGTTAACAATAATCTGGCTGGAGAGTACAATATGTAAGAGAAATGAAATGCCTTATTGCCGTTCATCATTTCCCATCTTCACAACGCTACCGCTCTCACAGATTAATTACAGATATTAGATAAGCAAATTGTATCCCAATGCCCTGGAAGGCTGGCACTCCAACAGCTGTAAGGGCAAGAAAAAAAAACAACCCAACATTAAATGGGTGAGATCCTTTCCCTGGCAGGTCTGCCAGCAGCATGATTTCACCGGATCCCACTGCCAGGCCTTTACCTTCAGCGGTGCTTGTGAAATATTTCCCCCCAGGAGCACCTTCCGCATTCCAACTGGGGTTGACAGGTGAAGGAGTTTTTTGGGTGAGGCAAGGGGAGCTCAGGGGCTCCTGACACTGCTCTCAGACAAACCAGCAAATTACCTGCCGGCAGCACAGCAAGAGGGAACTCTGCCACGTGGAGTTAATTTGTTTGGTTTAAAGGTACAACAAACATACTGGAGGACAAAAATCAGTCTGTTACATTAATATCTACTTAATTTAGGGCAAATGCACATTTTGACGTGATGCTCAAGCACCGAAACAGGTACTGAGGCACCGCTAGCGCCCAAGCTCTTGTGGAGAAAGGCCTTTCAAAAAAAACAAAACCAACCAGTATAGGATCTCAACCCCAGCCACCGGCCCTGGTGCAATGCCACAGCTTTTCGGACCCTTAGAGAAGTGGGGGCCTTTCCCAAAAGCCACATCTGGTTTGGGAGTCAGGGAGGAGGGACACGCTCTCCCCTCTGCCCCGACAGCAGTCACCCCTTGAGCACAGCTGGAGCCTGATGTTAGGAACTGGCCCCAGCAAGCCAAGTTCTGAGTGGGGAGGAGAGCGGAGCCCATCTCTCCAGCCAGCCCGTCCACAAGTGTCCCCTCTGCACTGCTGACAGGGCGAGGACAAGGACTCGGCGTCACCCTGCGCTGCCCTGGCTGAGCGCAGTCACCTCTGAGCCTCACACAGGCACCTGCCAAGAACAAGGTGATGTACTCACAAAATGACAGTCCACCCGGGCCTGCTGAGCAACAGCCGTCCTCCTCTCTCAAGCATTAAGAATATTATTTTGAGCTACTTGCAACAGCACCACACCTATATGATAACATATTTAATTCCTTAGAAAAATAAACTCGGCCTCCAGCAAGGATAACCTTGTAGCTCACCGGCAGACACGCGGTTTTGACAGCTGACCGGTCATAAACAACCACAGGGCTGAACAAAAGATAAAATACTTGTGTGGGCCACCATTGCTGCCAAGAATTTCAACGAAAAGTCAGGAACAGCAAGAAGAGAGGGTAAAACTCCATAGCCTGGAAGCAAAAGAAGTCTGCAGACAACAGTGGCCTGAAAGGAAGGGGAAACTAGCAGGGTATGTCACGAGGCATAATTAACAGCTAGGCAAGAAACAGCCAGATTTCAGAGGAAATCCTCCTTCTGTGGAGGTTTAAAGGTGACAATAAAGCTTAAACTGTCAAAAGCATTTGATTAGTATGTTACAGATGGAATTTAAAACTGGCAGGTTAATAATGGAGAACTCCCCACGGTACCCAACTCCCATTAATGCTTCTCCTCCTCTACCTGGACCAATCAACCTAAATTCATAGTTTCCCACCACCTGACAAAATACAGCTGCTGATAAACAAACAGCTTTTCCTAGAAACAAATTAAATATTTATGCCATTCCATTTCGATCTAAACACTCTGACATTATTTTCTAGCTGTAGATCAGTACCTTCACTGCAAAATTTAATCGTGCACTGTTCCCTGAAAGCTGCTTAAAAGTATATTTTAGAAACTGTTCACAGAAGGTAATAAACCATACTCAGAGTCACATAAAACTTATAATCATTGTTCCAGCCATTTTAATACTGAAAAACAACCGTGCAGAAGTTGAACAGCCTTTGCTAACGCCACATATGCCCCTTCAGCTCCTAATTAGCTGATAATACTCCAGGTGCCTGTAATGCACAATTCAAATGCCTCGCTTACCAAAGTGTTTAGCATTCCACAAATAAGTCTTTACACCAATTAAATCCCTTGTTATTATTAAAATGCTTCCATACTGTTGTAATAACACAGGATAACACAGCCAGTGTTGCCCTAATCGTGAGGCTATTCTTTGAATAATTGTGGGATTTATGAGTAATCATCGCTAAGGATACGCCACTACTCAGTACAGAGTACAGAAAACCTAATAATACCTTTCAAATAAATTTGATTTATGTTACAGTATCTTTTAAGTGTGGCATGTACACAAAAAAAATCTTCCCAAGCCACCGAGAAGCAGTATTTTATAGGGCAGTAATTTACTGTAGCAATTCCACAGTAATTTACAAGCACAGTAATTTAAAAGTGTATACAGACAACAAAAATCTATTTTCTCCTCAAGATCTGAAAATATTGCTAAATATCAGGTTCTATCCAAGGGAAGATTATTATTTTTCATTTTCTCTAGAAAAGGCAAATTAAGAGAGATTATTTGCTCACAGGAAACTTCCAGGGCAAACTCAGGAATGAGTCCAGATCCCCTATCAAATAAACCAGCAAGTCAAGAACCTGCATTATCTCACAGAAATATTTAACAGCAGTGGCTTAAAGTTTAGTCCAGTTCTAATCTGTTCTGCTGAATCTACGCACAACAGGAGAAATACTTCATTCATCATCAGAGCAACTAAATCCATTTATTGTGCAATAACACACAAACCCATCTTCTTACCTGAGGAATTTCTCTTACTCTTACCTGAACAGAAGTCTAGGGAGCTGCAGAGCAAGGAGCTCCTACTATCCAAAAGATGAACACTAACATTTAGAAACTGGCAGGAACTCTAAGGAAATCAATAGGACTTTCAACAAGTAACTTGACATGATCATATACTAAGTTCCACTAAGGAACAAAATTAAAAACCAGCCACTACTAAAAAACTTCAGCGTAGGATAGGAACGGAAACATTTTTAGGGAATTATTCCATTATTAACTTACATATATGGAGACATTTAAAACTGTTTTCACACACGGGACTAGTCCAACCTGCAGAAGTCAGTGTAGCAAGGGAGAAATGCAGAGGTTAGATCATTTCTTCCAGGCTGAATTAGCCTCAACATTCCTTCATAATATAATGCCCCTCCTACCCAAACCCATCCCGCCTTCTTTATCTTCCACTCCTGGGAACAGCTGAGACAAGTGTCAAGGAGATCTCCCAGTGTTCAACTCCCTCCCCAAGGAGGACTGGCAAAGCTTCCAGTGTGGGACACGAGTTGTGCTTCACCAGGGCAGGCAGAATTGTCATTATGGGATGCACAAGGGAAAAACCAAGGACCGACCACTGGAATCAGCACCTTGAAGAGACAGACACACACACACACCCGTTTCCGATGTCTCTGGAGCATTTACTCAGTTTCTCCAGCAAGGGCTACGCCTGCATTCCCATCAGCTTGGGAAGTTCCATGTTCCCTGCACCATAAATGTTTGGGGAAAAAAAAAAAATTAAATTATGTATCTGTGACATTCATTTCTAATACAAAACGAAAGCGTGAGGATTCTGCTAAGCAGCAGAATATTATCTCGCAAAAAAAAAAAATGGACACAGACAAGTACATTAGAAAGAGATTATTTGTAAAAATTGTTCTCCAAGATATCAATATTTATACATTACGTACAAAATATAATAAATACAAACAGAGAAAGAAAGTGAAAAATCACAACAAGCTGCTACAGATAAACAAATCTGTTTGTTTTTTCCTCCAGAAGACATTGGTTACTCAGGCGAAACACTCTTTTAGCAAATCATGCCAAAAAGAGAAGCCTAAATATTCCAGAGACTAATAACAGCTAAAGTGTTGCTCCTGGTCTCCTGCCCAGTGAATGCTGCTCCAAAGGAACAATATTACTATGCCAACCATCACTACACAACCTGGGGCTCCACCTCTTCCTTTTTTTAAAAGGCAAATTGCCCACACACTAAAAGATGGACATTTATTGGTTTTATTAAGTATCAATCAGATGGACAAAGCTCACTCCAAAGGCCACAGAATCACCAAGTGCAGCCAGGCAATTCCACATTGACAACAGCATTCGGCAGCATCACAAAGGAATTTATTACAGAAAAGAAAGAGGAATCTTGGCACGCAGATACGGCTCCAGACAATTAAAATGGTAAGATAAGAACAGATGTGAAAAGCTCTTCAGAAAGATAGCTGTTCTCAACAAGTCTTTAATGGAAAATCAAATTCTTATTTAGTGCACCCAGAACACATCACTAAATACATTGTACATGAATTGACACTGTGCCTCAGGGGCAGCAGGTTACTGCTAAATAACAACAGGATTTCCACCCAGGGCAAGGGCCTCAAATTGCACATTAAGTGGCAGGTCACAGAGACTTCATTCACACTGGGGCCTCAATATGGGGATAAAAGAAAATCCTCATTTTCCCGGAACGCTGAAACTGTGTCGTCTGGAAGCTGAAGGTTTGTGTTCTGACTTTGATCACAAGCTCTCCTAAAATTTTCTCACACATAGATGTGCCATGCATTCTACAAGCAACTTGTAGCACTCCACCATTTTTCTGCAGCGTTCTTACAAAATTATAGCATACCAAACGTTTGGGGTTTTTTTTTTCCAAACATATAAAATTGGGGGGAAAAATTGTTTGCGTAAATCATGCAAGCACTTTGCATACATGGAAAGAATTTGTTTTAGCAAAGCAAATATCTGCAAACATCAGATTCCAACCCATTTCTTTACATCCAGGTACCTAGAGAATCATGTAAGGTTTTCTTTCTTTTCTGTTGTTTTATTAGATTTTTTTAATATGTGATGCCAACAAGCACAATTTCATTAAATCAGTGAAGAGAAAGGCAGAGGCACCAAACTGGTACAGTTAGAAGGCTCAGATTGGTAATTTATGACTGCCAATCTGATCTCTTAGTGGCAAAGTACAGAAGATTGTATGTCTGAACTTTTTCCTGATGATTCATTAATCTACTTGCTCGCATATATCCAAATTGTGCTGTCAGCATGTGCCACATCCCGAGGCAGATGAATATGGGAGCAGCTCTGCCTTTGCATCCACAGAAAAAATTCCACTGTGCCTGAGAGTGATCACTTGCAATGAAAATCTTCCTCATTAGCCATTTTTACTAAGCAGACGCCACTTCGCCTCATCGCCAGCACCTCTGCCTGTCCACACCTTTGACTTCCCATCTTGGAGTTAAAAGATAAACAACCTCTCTCTGTCTTCCAAGCTGTCACTCTGAAAGCCACCCATGGGCAAAATCACAGCTAGAGCAGGAAGTCATTAAATAAATTAAGTGCATGCCTCAACCCATCGTTTGAATCAATGTATGCAAAACATGGGCAGCAAATAGTACAATAAACTGTCTAAGCACCCTTATCTTAATTTACATTTACTTGTCTAGTAATTTAAATTCCTTTTTTTTTTTTTTGGTAGCACCTGGCAGAAATCATTAATATGATATTTAATTTGTATTTGCATTACAGCATCATCCAGAAACACAAGGTGCAGGAGCAATATGCCAAACACAGCACCTTGAAAAATTTCAACCTAATTTAACTGCACTGATTTTTTGGAGGAAGTGTAGATCCCCATTAGGAATCCATATGCAGTTCACTTCAACCAACAGCTTCACACAAGAGGAATTTATGAAACGAAGGTAAAATATACGAAGAATTACACAGAGTCTGAGAATACAAAAAAATACTCCTTTGGGTTTTGCTTCTATCAATGCAGTTGATAACAATTAAAATCTCAGAAGCTGCGTGCCTGAGCAACATAGTTCCATTTATTTTGACTACAGAGTTTGTTTTTTCATGTGTGAGCCACCAGTTTACGGGCAAGCCCAAAAACCCCATACATCTCCTTGGTGACGAACCGAGCCCAGCTCAAGATCTGAGAAACACTTCACCTCCTCCTGTCCCCTGGCCAGGGGCGGCAGCCGAAGGGCCCTGGGTGCCACCACCCAAGAGTTTATCTGGAGACAGGTGAGGGTCTCCGTGTCAGTGAATGGGACAGCCAGGCATTCCCAGGTGGAATTATCAGACACTTCTCACAGGCAGACCCACAAACATGCACCAGAGGATTTTGTGGTGGTTCCACTGCCCCAATTCCAGCGTGGTCTGGCACATCCCACACCCCAGCCACTCCAAGGCTTGTCCAAAAGGACAATTCCCCCTCCCTGGATTTTCCCCGTGGATCTCTGGGGTTGGCTGTTTGTGCTCCGGTGCAGTGAGTGATAGCTGATGAATATCTCCCTAACTGCACGACGTGAAACTGGATGGAAGGAGCCTGTTATTGATGGCACAGTGCATTATAATGGAATTTTATATAGATCTTATGGATTTCTTCACCTACGAGCATTATTTCAGAGAGAGGTTTAAGGAAGAGTCAACCTGACTTTAGTTTTTATCTCACGACTATGACAATATAATTAAACTGTGAACGATATATCAAAGTGCCATGCACGAAGATGAATTGACAGGAGTAATTTTTACTGCTCAGAAGCCTTTGGTTTCATATATCATAATATCCTGTAAAGCAAGCCCATGACATCTGCTTGACTGTGAAAGCAATAGCTCAGTACAAACCTCAATTCATCCTTCAAACAGGCATTTACGCTCCCTGCTTATTACCACCACTGCCTGCATTACTGCAGCTGGAACCTGCATCATTCATTATTTCATTTCTTTATTAACTTCTTACCACAAACAGAGGGGGGACTGTGCCATATTCCTGTGTGGCAGTGTTTCGTATCAGTGCTCACCAGATGTTCTGCTTCTATTGAAGGTGCTAAAGAAGAGAATTTGGCATATTGGTGGACTTGGCAGGACTGGGTTAATGGTTGGGTTCAATGATCATAGAGGTCTTTACTTAAATGATTCTGTATCTGGCTGGGATCCAGACAGGTCTCCTCTTTGGTTTTTTCTTTAATGATTTTTTTTAGTAAACAAAAAGGA
Source organism: Chamaea fasciata (assembly GCF_029207755.1). Lineage (NCBI taxonomy): Eukaryota > Metazoa > Chordata > Aves > Passeriformes > Sylviidae > Chamaea > Chamaea fasciata. The sequence goes on along the minus strand of NW_027094096.1, from coordinate 26,104,451 downwards.
AGGGAGATTTGTATTCAAGCTCTCACTGCTTCTCATTTCACTTCTTCTTGAGCTGGAGAGGATCTTAGTTTTGTACCTACAAGAATGAGAACCTCATTTACAGCTAGGATCCTAAGGCACTGCTGTAATGCAATTATTATTATCATCACCATCACTATCAGTCCAATCAATCTGACTGTGTGCTTCTAATGACTTCGTGTCTTAGGGCAGTTAATGTTCACGCTATTTTTTGGAGGGTTTTTGTTGTTAAATAACCATTCTTTGCAGCAAAAAAATTGAAAGCTTCATCATCAAAAAAATTAGTATTTAGAGAGCAACTATGAACAATCTGATTATAGCAAAACATTATCAAGGAGAGCAGATTAACCCAGCTCGTTTGAGGGGTGAATTGTATTTTCTGGGTTAAGAGATATGACTTGGCCAAGAGGCAACTTCCTTATATCTTTGCTTCTTCTGCAGAAGAATAAAATAATTTCCTTGAAATAAATAAATTATACAGGAAAGATTAAATACTCTCCCACAGAGGCCATGTGTAGAAGGAATGCTTGCTATTTAAATGTCTGTTTTGGCAAAACAGAAATTAGGAAGATTTGTTTCCTGCACATTCCTGTGAAATTCATTCCAGTAAATGGCCCCACCTTCCTCTGAGAACACGAGGGACAATCCTTTCTTGGCCATCAGATGCCAGAGAACTTCCAGCTTGAAAAAAGAACCCAAACTTAATTTATTCTCGTCTGATAAAATACTCTGCCACAGAAGTCCCAGTTGTGAACAATCACCATTGAGGCACATGAATCAGACCCTTGTGTATGGATTTACAGGGATAGGCTCATTGTCAGCTGCGGGTTTGCAAGCTTTGCATTGAAGCCACCATTTCCGAGGCAAGAATATAAAGAAAAGTGAAGGTGAAAACTTTTTCATTATCTTAGAAGACAGCCTATTACCTCTATCACTTTCTCAGATATCCATCCATCCACACCTAATGAGTCCTATGATTTAGTCAGAACACATCCATAAAGATGATTCACGGCTGCTATGCAGCCACTTGATGTTAATAGCAAAGCTGATGTCTTAAATCACAGCTGTTTCCCGATGATAGCCAAGGGGCAAGGCAATACTTTGGAAAACACAGGGAAGAATTTATTAGAGCAACTCTACAAAAGCAACATTTACAAGAAAAATGTAAAGCAAAACATCAGGGTCGAGAGTATTATAACCAAAGCCCTAAACAATATCAGATGCTGTAAAGAAATCTGCATATGTTAATACTGCTAAAAGTTTACGAGATCTAGGTTAAAAACTTCTGTATTTGAGTTTAATTTTGTCTGTAATCATTTCTTGTTGTTCCACTAGCATAGTGACCTGTATAGCCTTAGCAACATGAGGCATCATTCTTCCCTGTGTTAGTAAGCATTTCACCACAACTGAGAGGAGTAAATTTCAACAAAACTAAGTCTGATTAAGTTAAATTAAAGTCTGATTAAAGAGATTTGCTGATGTTTAATTATATTGATTAAGGAACAGATAACACAGTATGTTAAGAGTACCAGTACTAAGCCAGAAAGAAACACCAAATGACTCAGTGTCTCCAGGAAAACTACTTACATCCCTCAATTTCAGCTGGTTACCAAATTCTGCTGGATCACAGAGCGAAGAGGTTTTTACAGGGCTGTCTCCTCTCTCCATCCACCCCACTCACAGGCAGTTTGACTCAGAACATTTAATTTATGTAGGCTGCAGACTCTGGAGCATTAGAGAGTAATATAATACAGCCAGGCAGGAAGGAACACATGAGTAAACCTGGCACCACACAAAAGATGACAATTAGGCACAAGATATCCATCAGCTCTAGGAAATCTCTTAGCAGATTCGTAGATAAAGAGATGTTGCAGCACCAAGCTCTGTTGAGAAATGGGCGCATTTCTAACTAGAACCAACAATCCCCGACATTTCACTTGCCTTCACCAGGGCTCCAGTTGCCTTACTCATCACTGTTAAAAACACCTAAATGAATCCAGCAGGATTTCTGAGAAAGCAGTGAATGGGCTGTGATTTTGCAAAGCTGTCTGGTTCCTGCCTCCATTCTTTTGGCCAGGGATTTTAACAACAGAAGTACTCGACTCAAGTTCCCATTAACAACCAAATGGTATTTTTAACAAGGAATAAAACGACTGCCAAAAACTGGAGGGAAAAAACTACGGAGAACACGATGTGCATACACCCAAGCAAAGCAGAATAATTGCATAGATTAAGTAGGTCAACTAGAGGTATAGATTTCTTTTAAGATGATCCAGAAAGGTATGAGAAATTGCATGTGAAGGCACGCTCCAAGAGAATTCCCACATGCAAACAGGCTTGTCTTACTCAAATCAAGGGAGGCAAAACTGAAACCACCTACCCTAAGGAGCTTCCACTGGAGAGCAGCTCCTATTTCTCAACCTGCTCGCTGGAAAGTAGCTGTGGAATAACCGGAGTGACGGCCGAGCACATGTCCCACAACTACTTCTTCAGGATCTTTCTGTCAGGTGATTTGTAACCAGGAACCTGGATTGGACAGCAATTTACCCTCTTGACAACTGCAGTCTGGTGTTGGCACGGTGAGGAGCTGCTGCTCAACATGCAGCAATACAGCAACCGGTGCTTTCCTCGCCGGGAGCTCTGAAGTTTTCCGCGACTATTTAGATTTGCAATGCGATTTTCAATACAAAGCTAAGCCCGTGTATCCAAAACAGAAAGGTGAGAGAAGGTCAAGCACTGCCCTGTGAAAAACAAGCCTTCCATGGCAGGAGGAAAGGGGATAGTCTCAAAAGGCAAAAATCTCTCGCGAAGGAAATGTTGGTAGCTCTTGGGAACCTGTGGATCAGTTTGTTAGTGGGTGCTGGTGGGGGACATGAGAAAACACACGAGCACACGCGCAGATTTCCTCCGGCTGCTAAACGCCCATGGAGATTTTTAATTTATAGATGGTTTCAGCAACCAGGAGTCTTTTAACCCTCTCATTACTTTCTTCCTAATTTTTAAAAAGTAGTTTTAAAACGGAGGAGATGGAATGGAATCAGTGAGGCTCAAGCACACCACCAGGAGAACCTCTCATTTCTGGAAGTGCTGAAACATTAGGTGTAGGAGAAACCGACGCCAATTCAATACAGAAATCCGAGGTTTTCCCCTGGACTACATGCATGGCTCAGAAAGGAGGTGCTTCGGCAGGCAAGTTCAGTAAAGCCCCTGGAACCCGGCGTTTCCCAGGCCCAGGAGCGCTCAGAGACCCATGGCAGAGCCCCAGGGAGGGGTCAGCACCAGTGGGACAAGCTAGCCTCGGCCTGCCCTGTGAACCCCAGAGTGGAGAAACGGAGACTCCTAAAGGTGCCTGCCTTGGGAAGGGAAGGACAAGTTCAGAGCCGGGGAAACCTCTCCCCTGCACACTCCATCCCTCACAACTCCCCTCTGAAGGAAAGCAGCACGGCGTCCGAGGCAGCGCCGGCACAGCGCCGCTGCCAGCACGGCCGGGGCGCGCCCGCCGACACAGCGGAGGCTGCTTGGGCCGGCAGCCCGGGCCCCGAGCCTCCCGGGGAACGGGGAGCGCGATCTCCCAGGTGAGAGAACGCGTGAAACGCGCGGCCACAGCTGCCCGGGGCCGGTGAGTCCCCTGCTCCCGTCTCCCCCGAAAACCAGAATCTCTGCGTACTCACTAAGTGCAAACAGGGTTCACAGATCATTACACACATTCTTCTCCCGCGTGAATGGCAGCATTGTTGGAGCAGGAGGAAAAAGAGACTGGAACAAAACAGAGCAAACGACTGAAGAACGACCCGTCATTGTAAATTAACGGAGTCTTGGGATGGTCCGGGGAAGTTCCTGAAGTTTCTTCCTCCTCTTTATAATGTCATGCTCCTAATTTACTTCATTTATATTAATAAACACTGGATTACACAACTATTAATCTAGTTGAGAACTGCACTAAAGCTCACTAAATCTGTCTCTAATTATTATGATTAATGGTGCACAATGATCAGCTTCCCAAATTAACAACCTAAAGCAACTGGTATAGGATAAAGAGTATTTTTCTTAGTAAACAGGTTCTTTAGTCTTTCTAGTTAATGAAATCTTGAGCAGTCCATTCAGTAGTGCTACATTCTAATTCACCATGACTACGTATTTACCTAGATTTGCATTGTTTATGCTGCTATTATGTATTTATATAAGATTAATTATTTTTAAATTGCACTTAAACTCTGTCTCATGCTCAGTATAACACAGCAGATATAGACCGTCAAGAGCTGAGTGCCTTGGCCTTATTCTTTTTATCTCTGTATCCAGAGGTTGTACTGTATTTCTTCTTTTTTATGACTACTCTTACTACTCACTAGTACTAATTTTCAAAGGACATTTAATATCTAAGCTTTGCAAAACAGCATCTGACACTTCGAATTAATTAACAAATTTTTAAAAATAATACTATAAGAATTACTGTTATTACTGCATTCCTCCATTACTTCTGTGATTACTACTCCAAAGTCTGTTATTTTACAGTGGTTTTTAAAGAATGTTAAAGCAATCTCATCATGCAACCTCAGATAACTAAGAGAAAGAGACTATCAAGAGAGTCTTATCAAATCCAAAAGGAAGTATCACGTATTTTCAGTTCTGAGACCCTTAGATTTGGGTTCCTACACTGGCAGTTCTACCCAACCATCACTGAAGACAGCTGAGCCAAAGTCAACTCACAAACAGGATTTGAGAAGAGATGCTGAATATAAGAAAATAATGGTGAGCTCATCCTTTACCACCCTCAAACTAAAAAACGCTTCTCCCAGCCCCTTAAAGACAAGGCATCCAGTAAGGACCGTGTCTACTGCACTGATTTCCAAATGGGAAGACAATAAAGCCCCCAAGCACCAAGACACAGTGTGAGGACTAAGAGGGGAAGGAAAGCCCTTCAGTAACATTCAAAGGAACGGCAGCTTCCTTTGCCATCTAAGACACACTGAAACTTCCACGTCTTCTCTCTTGAACAAGGACTGATAGCTCTTGCTCAGCGTATTTTTGCCAGGAGTCTTCTTTCTCCAGTGTCTCTCATACGTAAGGCTTTTAATTTTTTTTCCCTGTGAACTAAAAACATGAACAGCCCTGCATGGAAAATTAAGCCCTGCAGAACATAATGAGAAGCTTTCCCACAGCTGCAGGGAGCCTAAGGGATTTTTTCATTAAGAATTAGACTTCAAACTAGAGAGATATGGCCAGTGCCATGGGGATGAAATGTGTGTCTCAAGAGTGGCAAAGACAACTGATGTTTCTTCTTTGTCCTTCCTCATCACGATCCATTCCCAGGACAACTGGAATATTACTTAACCATGTGGCTCTATTACAAAGAACCAGCATCATGTCCCTGTTTTTTATTTCTCCTGCCCCTGTCCTGTGGCATTATAATGTGAAATACCATTGTGACAGTTGGTCTTTCTACTACAGGTCTCACATTTCCACTGGGAATTGTTGGTAGGCTATGGCACATGGGGAAAACGTGCAGTATTTATCCAGCAGATCCTCCTGAATCAAACACTGACGGCATCCCTCCATAGCACGGTCCCAAGGCAGATGCCACATATTTCACAGTCCCACCTGTTGTAGTAATTAGCATTACTATAAATACTACCCTATTTGTAGTAAATTTGTTTCATTTCAGAGGAGCCTTTCTCTGACACAGGATTGAGAAGAAAATATAGAAGTGATACTTTCAAATAAGGATTGAGGAGCTAACAGAGCCTCCAACACTATTGGTAAAGAGCTTGCTCCCACTTGAAGATTCCTCTTAAAATTTTCAAATTACATGCCCAGTTTAAACAAGTTTGTGTTCATTGCTTCTGTCATCATCCGAGTTAATAACTTTCATTCTTTAGCACACGCGTGTAACCAAGGCAGCAAAGATTAAAAGGGAAAGCCAATAGCTAAAACAACTGGTTTGGCAGCTGCGTGGAAGAACAGGAGTGGTTCAACCACGAAATTCTCACATGTGAGTCTGGGAATGCCCTGCAGAGGACTGCTTAGGACACACTACTGGCTGGTGTGTGGGAAACCTGAGCACAAGACTGTTTCAACATGAGAGGTACATCTGAATGCTCTTCAAAGCAATTGTGAAAGCCACGCAAAACCCACTCAGTTCTGCTCAGAAGGTTATTGGGAAATGGCTAATTACTCATCGCTGCGTGGTTTTCCTTCTGTTTCCTTGCTTGGAATTCCAGAGCTTGTAACTAACCCGAAAAACCTCAAAAATACTTGCAAAACCTGAAAACCTCACCAAGTGCACCCTCGACGCTACTGCACTCTGATCACCCCTCTGTGAGGTGAAATGTGAAGATAAAAAGTGAACAAAAACTCCTTTAAGTGAAGGAATTGCGCTATATCCATAACTAGAAGATATAACTGCAGTTGAAAGTGATGGGATATTGCTCTCTGCAGGTTCCTGAGTTGCAGAGGTGAGAGGGGGCATGGGGAAATGTTGCTCCTAATGCTGGAAAGCATCTAATATAATGCTGTAATTAAGCCTCATATAACCAATTTAAATATTTTAATCCTTCTTTTCTTTTTCTTTTTTTCTTTTTCTTGACGGATCCATTCTACAGAACATGGTTCTAACATTTTTCCCTGGGGGAAAGAGGTAAAAAGTAAATTGCCAGTTTTACTCAGAGGTAATTGGGCTTTACTTTCTTTCTGAAACTATAGTTTCCTTCCCATTCTGTATCAGCAGAACCTGGAAGAACAATTTAATCACTTCTGTGACACTCTGACTAGTCCTTTCACTTACTTTTCCTGAACTTGTAAGAAATTCACATGGCACTGAAGAGTAAAACCACCTGAATTTCATCTGCTTTCATGTCTCAACAAGAAGTTTCATACAATTCTATCCATCCAAAGTAACCCTGCAAAGTCTAGAGGGTTACTGATGTATTTCTTAGCTCAGACTGAATCAGGAAGAACAGACAGACCCACTTGCGGAGAGCCTGAAGACTAGAAAATTCTAGTTTGCTGCTGTGCAAAGCATAAGATAAGCGTAATTTGTGAAGGTGTTCATGTGTATAGGATTTCCCAAGGCTCCGTGTGACACCAGCTCATAAAACACACTCGTGCCTGATGGCACCCATTATTTGGTATCGCTGCCACTCACCTCTCCTCTGTTCCCAGGAATCTGCACTGAGGCAAGAGGAGCCAAACATGTAAGGAGAATTTCAGCAGTAGCTGATCGGGTAAAGGGGATATTGAGTTGCAAATATATTTGCCCCATTAAGGCTGTTTTACTAATGCCGCCGTGAAAAGACAGTAATATCAGGTACCACTCCTGGAATGACATTCTTGCTCGTGATGGCTGTTAAAAACTGTCCCCAGAGCTAAATTTCACATTAGCAATTAAATTGAGGGAATATGGAGTTTAAAGGAAAAAAAAAACAAACCCACACAAATGCTGGGAAACCCATTTAGATCAATAAACTTCCGAGTTACTACTTTAGTCATGCCAAAACCCCCTTCCTTTTTATTTTGCAACCTTTTGTAAGGCGTTGCCCTTATTTAGGTGCCACGCTAAAAAACATTATCAATAGATGCCAATGTAGCACGCAGGCATTGCTGCTGTGAGGTTTTGATCCAACTCCTCAGCCCATAAAGCAGAGAATTCAGGGAAAATACAATTTACTGCAAAGACAATGTCACACTGGGTTTTGGACCTCGGAGTGAATAGGAAATACACATCCCCACTGGATTCCCAACACATTCCATACAAAATTCTTGCTGACTGTTAAAAGAAAACCCTGATAAAAAAAAAAAAGAGTCTCTAGGGTTCCAAATCAATACAATCCGACGACATAATTGCACATGTCCATGTTCTCTACAGATAAATGAAAAAGGGTCCATTTTGTTCTCACATCTGGGAGCCAATTAAGCCACATTCAAGACACCAGAAACTGCTGTGACACACAAAGTCTAGGACCAACAAAAAACCAAAACCTTGAAGACTTTGGAATCTGTTCACACTGAAAAAAAAGTCAGTGCAAAGCTTCTTTAAAAAAAAAATTAAAAAATCCTGCCAGATCTACATTATACAACTGTACCACGTGCCCCCTCCTGAACAAAGAGAACTGACAAATGCTCAGTGCGTGCTTCAGCACTTCACAAATAGGAAATTATTTCTGAAGACAAAGTCTAACATTGTTCCCTACCTTCAGCATCATATTCAGAGTTTTAAAACACACACCTTAGGTATCCCGAAGTCAGGATGAAAGGAAGCAAAACAAACAAAAGCCAAACATCTTTGAAATGGACAAGGTTTGCAAATCTCCACATAGAGGGAAAAATACAATTCTTAAGATAGAAACTGATTAGATAAAGGAGGCAAACAGTGAAGGATGGAAAGACCTAGTAAAGAGTAAGAAATATCTCCTTGGTGGTCGTAATCTGCATTTTATAAATCTGCATTCATTTGAAGTGTCACTAAAACAAGAGCCTGCTGTTGTGAGAAACTGTGTCTAGACTAAAGAGCAATGCAGATAAATTTTAAAGAATAACAACTAATTTTTTATAACTACCTTATGGCATGCAGTAGAGTTTTAGCTATCAGAAAAAGTTGGTGAACTGAGGATCACACAGAACAGAAGTTCCTTGCAGGCATCTCCCTCTTGCCACACACAGCTTTCTCGGGTTCTCTATTTATTTTATTTATTTACTTTATTTTCTCTATTTTAAGTAGACTGTGTGTTCCACCTTGAGCTGCAGTGATTAGTCCAACCACAGTGAAATTCATAATATAATTTCTCATCAGTTAATCAGAAATAAACATTTTTGAAAGAGGAAAATCACTCTTATTTTTAAAATAAGGCTCTCCATTGTTCTGAGACAACAGAGCAGAAGTCCTGCAGCATTTTTATTGCCACACTTCCAAATCACAGGTCTTGAACTCTCTGAACAGGACACTTAAACATCCCCTCTCCACCACCACAAACAGTGCATTATTGAGATTTTTTTTGAGATCTTTTTTTTCGGAAAGCACTGGTTCTTAAAAAAAGGCAAGACATTTCTCAGAGATGGATTCTGAAGACCTTGCTAAGAGCTTTCCCACTCGGGAGAAGCTGCTGCAGATTCCCGTCGGAGCACTGTAATGCCCGAGGTGGGTGCTCTCTCCCTTCACTTCCATCATCCTGTGGGAGAAAACGGGTGGGGACTGGTGGGAGAAACATTTCCTGAGCATCTCTAATTACGGGCACCACTATCCTCAAAGAGAGGTTTAATTGGCCTGATTCTTATTTTAGCCTTTTCAGCTCACTCATATTTAACAATTACTGAAAGACATTATGCTGTTGGTCTTGAAATTATTTTAGGCACCATTAGAAGCCTGGTATAGGCAGAAATTCTAAATTTAATTTGTCACTAAGAGAGTAACAAAGTTATTCAAGTAGGAAAGACTCCACGCTGACAAAAACGGAGGGGAAAGTGAAAGCTCATCAAGTCACACCCCAAAATCTCCAGCGAATCTCCCACCAGTGAGGAGGGGCTCAGGCAGCTCAGGTTCACTGTGTCACTCCTGCAATATTTTAAGGCTACCACATATCATCAGCTTGGAAAGAAATTGCAAATCTGGCCTAATTCCCGCTGGGTTTGAGGTGTAGAGTGCCCCTTTATGTCCCTGAGTAAACCCAGAACAGCACTGCCGTGCTGTAACACCAGGAACTGCTTCTGGGAGAAATTCTGCAGGTTTTGAAGCACCAGGTAGGGCCAACATGGCCCAACCCTGGAGGAGATTATTTAAACATACACACGCACAAAATTATCCTAAAGACAACAAACTCAACCTTCCAGCAGGAAGCTGCTCTCTAGAAGCTGTGAGTGCTACAGAAAACTTTGTGCACATAAACCTCAACATCATCTGCATGAAGGTGACAGCCTCTCTCAGAATGGCTCCAGAGGGGAGACTGAAGCAGAACAGAAATCCTGGGAAACACAAAGCTCCACAAAGCATCCCAAAGTGCCACAATTCACATCAGGAAAGTGCTCTGCTTAGAGTGAGAGCCCCGTGTGCTGCTGTAATGGGCAGTGGCAGAACTGAATGAGGTAATGCTGGAAAATCCTGACGGCCTCATGCTTTGCACAGATTCAGTGTACTAGCAGAAATATTGGCGTTTAGTTTCCTGACGTCAAAATTCATACTAAAATCTGGAGGCAAATTAAAAACATGTTTATGCCAATGTCAGAAAAAAATTTCTACTTTTGTGTCTCCAGAGGGTTTAAATTGATTTTTTTAATTAAGCCATGCTACTTTAGAGCTACAAAAGGCATCCTGAATCTCTTCTTTAAAAAGTCAAACTTTCTAGTATATCACTAAGATTGTTACAAATTGCTTAAAAAATGCTGCACATCGAAATTATCTATTCAATATAAAAAGCTTTCATCGTAAGAATTAACAATTTGAGTTGCAGGTTGTTTTAACAGAAAAATTAAAATGAAAATGTGAGTACCATAAGAAAAAACAAATGCAAGAAATTGTCAGTTCTTTGTTATTCAGCACTCAGGCTCATGTTATTTTTGAGATAAGGTTCCACTGCAGATTTATAAAAACTGCACATTTAGCTTTTGTCCATATGTTTATGTCATTTGGTGGCAATGCGGGTTATAATCTAAGTCTGGATTTCCTCTTGCATTTCACCAGTAAGTCCCTTCTCCTGAGTGCTGGAAAATTATCTCTAAAATCGGAATCTGCTATGACTAAGTGAAAGCTGGACCCATTTCTTGGTGATGAGTGAATGAAAGGCACAAGTGCAGTCAGCTGGATTCAGGTCTGCACACAGATATTCTATGGCTGATCTTATCTCTACTTCATCCTCCTAGAATGAGATTTTGGGATGTAAAAACACCACAAAGTTTTTGAAGTGGAGTTTTACTTGTTAACAGTGATAGAGTTTGGGGTTTTTTTGAACCTGGGATTTTTCTGCTGCTTTCTCTCTATATTGTCATTGTCACCCTCGTTTGTTTTTATTTTTTATATCCCGTGTTTACTTGTACCAATCAAATAATGCACTTCTAGTCCTTTCTTTGTTATTTCAGATGTTGCAGAGTTAAAAACCTCACAACCCTGACTTTTCTAAGCTTAGATGTTGTCCCTTATCACGTGTGAATAAAAGCAAGGGTGAAGGACACACAGCGAACAGAATCATAGAACGGTTTGGGTTGGAAGGAACCCTTAGAGGTCCAGTCCAACAACCAGCCCACAAAGTGCATTTTGGTTAAGCACCCCGAAGGAGAGCTGTGAGCAACTAAATCCTGCTTACGTTCCCCAAAAAGCAGAAGAAATACTAGAGATTATTTGTTACAATGCAAGCTATCTCACAGGATAATAATAAAATAAAACCCCACCAAAAGACATCATTCCCTTCAGGAAACAATCAAATTCAGGACAGATTTTTGTTCAAACCAGATGAAAACACTTCCTTGGCCTTTGTCACCTCGGCATTTTCTGAAAAACTTGAATCAAATAAAAACTTCTGAATGAATTACCTGGCAAAGCTCACCTGAAGCTCTGAGCAAGCCAAGAAAAGCCAGCGACTGCATTATACAATGTTACAATTAATCATTAAAACAGAGCAACATTTAATATCTTTCCTTTGAAGTGCAGTGGAATGGGAAAATCCCAGTGATGGAAGGCCTGGGGTAATTGCAGGCAGCAGGTGGTTTAGCCCGAGGAGCTGGAACCAGGAAGACCTTTGTATTCTCATTATTATTTCTCTGTAAGACATCAGAAGACAATGTCGGGAGTTGAAGTGAAGGAACTTCAAAGTGCAGGGGTGGTTGTGCTGAGGAGGAAAAAAAACCATGCAGAGAACCTCAGGGAGAGCCAGCAGATGCAGCGAGGCTGGAGACACTGGCCAGGAGGATGCTCCTCTCAGGAGGCACCCAAAGGCAGTTAAGCCCCAAACACAAGGTGATTAAAGCAATGACTTTCTCTGCACAGGAATAATGCTACTTCTCTGTACATGCCTGGAGTTTGCCCAGAAGTTTGAGAACATCCCCAGTGTTTTCTGAAACATGATGATGCGTGTGACTAATATATCTTAAATATAGTTTAGAATTTGGGAACTGACTGAGAGAGATATATCCTTAAGAAATGAGCTACAGAAGACCACGTGGCACAGAGATTCCTTTAGACTGTCACTGGAAAAGTTACATTCCTCCAGAAGTGCAAGTTACTGCACAAATGACAAAAGAGCTTCCAGCTAATGAGGGAAATATGACTGAATTTCCAAGGAGGCTTTCCAATGGCTTACAGGAGATCTTTCATTAATATTTACCTCTGTGACTAAGCCCTGACAACCATTATTTCTTCACCTTCGAGGTAAAAAGGAGATTCTTCCAAATGGTATCCTGCAGTATTTGGCAGGATTATGACACTCAGGTACATGGTTTAATGTGGACTTGGCTGTGCTAGGTAAATGTCTGGACTTGATGGTTTTAGAGGCCTTTGCCAGCCTAAATGATTCTATGCCCAGAAAAAAAAAAGTCCCACGCAGGTTTGATGTGTTGTAAATTAAAACAACTGATTATATGTAATTCCATATATAATTTTCACATATAAGGAGAAGTTCTTGACTTCATCTCAGATGAAATTTTCAGGAATTTGATGGTTATGGGTATTCCAGCCAACTTCTCTGTGGCAGCAGAAGGGAAGTCCACTCCCAGCAACAAGCACATCTAAGGGGCGTCATGGGGAGGCTAAGAAACGTGTTCAAATATTTCATAAAATTCACATCTCTCTGCTTGCAGGCATTTCCTTCCGCTGTACAGTTGCTAAAATTTAGAAACTCATACCGATGCTTATGAAATTTTGACTTATCTGATGGAAGACAAAAAGTGCAATTTATCATACAACAGTTTCGCACTGTGCTGTGGTCTTTTCCCTTCATCCAGGCACCCTTCAGTGAGGGAGCACCGCAATTCAGTCACCTGCTATAGCAATACCTGGTGAAAGACAATTTCCGGAAGTGATGCTGGTGGGATTTTGGTCAAAAATCCAATTAGAGGCTGAGCAGGTGCTTTTTTCAATGCCTGTCTTCTGGAGTGCCGGGACCCAGCAGCACAGTTTTCATGTGTGTAACAGCAAAAAAACTCCAGAGGGATGAAGCAAAAATACCACACACAACCCACACCAAAGGGTAAAGAGCTGCATTTCACAGAGCTGTTTGCTCTCTGGATAAAATTTGTCCTTTAAATGCCTTTTCAAATTGAAAGGGTAGACCACTAGGTCTTGTTGGTGATGCTCACCAAACCAAAAAAGCGCAGTACTTTCTCTGGGCAGAGGGAGACTCATTTTGTTTTGACTGCTGTTGATAACAACCAGAAAAATGCCTGTCAACCCACCAAACAATTAAACTCCAGCTGGACAATACTGCACAGTTCCTGGTAACTCAGAAAACTGCAAGTGCTTCACATGATCAAGTCTGCAGCAGGACTGATACCCAGTTGTGTACGTGTCCCAGTGTGAAATTCAAGAGAAATACCAGGACACTTGCAGGGATAAAAGGTGACAGGGAATCTTTAAAAATAAATCCAGACTTCATCCAAAGACCAACACAGCTCAAATCCACACAAAAACAATTAATTTTGTCCACCATTAATTTTCCAAGACAAAAAGCACAATGCAGATGACAGGGGAGAACACAAACCCGAACCACTTCTGTGGTGCGTGATGTGCAGAGAGCGTTTGCAACGCTTCAGGGTATCTCCGCAAGTGGATTAGGAATTACTGTTTCATGAAGTTCCCTACTACTTCCTCTGTCAACCTCTTTTGCTTCTTTATATTGTCCCTGTGCTCTCTGCAGCGGAGGCGGCCATCTATCCACACACAGCTAACACACACAGAGGCACAAAAGCCCTCCAGCAGGCCAGGATGCTTTTACCTCGTATGAAAAAAAAAAAGCAGCCTTTTATTCACACTGGCATTACAAAGCAATCCAGCATTTAGTTCCTCTCTTCCCAGTCCTTTTGTCGTTATAACTTCAGACATGCTGGCTGATGCTATCGGCTGGAAAGACCCGTCCCCCAGGTTGTCTGTGTGCAGTTTATAAATCTGATTTGGATTATATTGATTCACTAATTGACCAAAACACTGGATTACACACTCTGCTGGACACTTTACACATTAAACAAAGTCATTGATAAAGACAGCATGCTCTTTGGGCTGATTTTTTTTCTAGGATTTGATCTTTTCTAGGAACGGACATTTCAAGTCGGTCCCTAATAGCAGAAAGAAACAACATAAAAGAACAGAAACAGGGAAAGACAGTCTTTGAAAGCAGTTATTTGCTACTGGAGGAAGGCTGGCAGAGGCAGCAGCAGGAGCAGGGGCTTGAGTGGCAGCAGAGACCTGATCAATGCTCCCTATCATGCAATCAATGGAAATTCATTAGGTAACACCCTCAGCAGCCCAACAGAGGTGCCTGCAGTGTTCCCCGGGAAACTGAGAAGCAAGCACCTATCCATCAAATCCCTGGAAAGAGCAGTTTATCTTCCATCCCGTTGAATATACATCTGTTATTAATCAATAGCTGTTAGAATTTGTATCCCCTCTCCTCCCATTTTTACACCAGCTGGCAACTTTCCTGTGACTGAAGTAACCCAATTAATCTTCCAAATAGAAAGGTAGGTGGGGTTTTTTTTTAACTTTTTTTTTTTGACAGGCAGATGTTTGACAGTCGATCTGAACGAAGGGAGGAAAAGGAGAAGAAGCAAGTACAAAATAAAGCAGCCCATGCCATCTCACGATCCCGTGCTGTAAATAGTTCATTGCTCCACCTGCTGTTGGGCCCCTTTTCCTCTGCAAACAGCAAATGGCCAATGCCAAACACAAAAACATTGTACCTACAGGGAGCCTCACCGCACGAATCCGCGTCCTTAAAAAGGACTAAATGGACTAAAAATGCGCAAATGTGCAGGCAAGTCAGGAGACAGAACACTGATTTATGTCTTAAGCCTCTTTTCTCTGGGATGTAGAAATATAAAAGACAAACGAGCAAGGATTGCCACATGGGCTTAGATGCATCTTTGAAGGAGATCTCCATCGTCCAGAGAACAATTAAAAAAATGCTACAAAAGAACACATTCTACAATGCAACTGTTTCTTACCTGCATTCAAATAGTGATTGCTATTCCTACCAGAAGGCCACAGTCACTTAATTCTTAAAACATTTTGCAAAGGGAAAGCAAAACCAATCTGAGTTTGCTTTTCCTCTGAGCCCATCCAGTCCTGGTGTGCAGCCCCCGTGCTCTCCCGACAGGTAACTGAGTGTCCCCAGGTGGGCCCTGCGGGGTGCGCAGCCCTGCTGGGATCAGCACACTCAGACAATACCTGACGGGAGCCGTCACCTGCATGGGGCTGCTTTCAACAACCTGCCCGTCTCCGGTGGAAGGTCTCCCTGCCCGTGGCAGGGGGCTGGAATAGATGATCTTTAAGCTCCTTTCCAACCCAACCCATTCTGTGATTCTGTGTGACCACAGCAGAAAGAGGGAAGGGATCTGAGTGCCCAGGGAGGTGCTTGTCTCATCTGGAACCCACAGTGCCACCCAGCTCAGGGATGCTCCCTCCAACCCATCAGCCAGTTTTCCTCCTGAAGCACTCTCAGAGATCAAACACATTCAATTCCCGTGGCCAGAGGTGTGGGTTTAAGTGAGCAAGAGCATCAATTGCAGTAGTCAAATTACACGTTCCACTGCGGCTAATGAAATCTGCATTTCATTAACTTTTCTCTAGGCCACCCGTAAGTGAATGTTTAAGCGGAAAAGAGCTGTGACTCAGGTTGGGGCACAGAAGTATTAATATAAATAGGTGATGTATTTGAGATGCATTGCAAAACTGCTTATGAATATAATGGCTCTGCCACTGACAGCTGTTAAACACTGCAAGGTCAAAAGGGCTTCTCTGAACTTTTAGCAGTAAGAGAAGATCCTGAATTTAGTAAAGCATTTGAAATAGTAACACATACCCTTAACCTGTGATTGTTCTCCTTTAAATTATCCACAGGATTTTTTCTTTAAAGAAGCTATTCCCTGTGTACAACCATGTTATTAAGTGTGTGAGCTGGATATCCTGACAGCAATACTCTCTGCCCTTCAAATCTCTTGAACTTCTCCTATCAACCAAAACCTCTCTGAGCTTCATACGGATCCCCCAATAGCAGCAATATACCGACATTAACACAAGCAGCACCACGGCTGCATCTTAAATCTGTCATCCCTGACTCCCAAAGGCCTCGCAGTCCTGCCCTGTTCTGCATTTAGCTCCACGCTTTCAGCTTTCCAGCCAGTGATTCAGAGGTATGAGAACAGCCTGAAAATCCCAGGACTGCGAGCAAATAAAAGCCCCATAGGACAGCAGGTTCATGACCCCTGGATCTCCAGTATCTCAGCTTTTGGCCTTTTAGTCATGGGTTTGATTCTAATCTCAGCCCCACACTCCACATATTTGCATCACAAATCTCCAACGCGTGCCCACAATAACAATCACTCTACAAGGGCTTATTCTCAAACACTCCACTCTTGCATTCAAAGCACATGTCCACCTGAATCCACCTTCAGATTCCAATTCGTAAGGCGTGGTAAATGAGAGCCGACCCTTGTTTGCAAACACTTAACATCTTCTGGACAATGGTTTCAGTTATTTATTATTAGCACAAGTTATTTGGCTGCTTTTAAATACATCTTAGCAGTATATCTCTGACTGAGAATACCAGCCTGTAAATAATTCAGCACTGCCAAATTGTTCCCATGAACTGATTATTCCAAGGAATGCATTGTACTCATTAATATCACTCCAGAAACAGAATTGCTTCTAATGCCTCCGAACCCCCTTACAAAGAGAGAAGGAGTTTATGCACTTTATTCTAAAACTAACTAGCAGCCCATTTAGACATCAAGAGCATCCCTTTTCCAGTACATTATATTCCAGCGCAAATTCAACTTTCCCCATGCTTCAACCTTTCAGAAATACTATGGCTCCATCTAAAACATTTCGTTAGAAAATATCACTTTTATAGCTAAGTGTGAAATGACACAGTTACTGTTAAATCCTCTGAAATCCTGCCCACTGCCCATATTAGAAAGAAGTTCTTCCTCCAGTATTATGTTCTTATTTATAAGAGCCACACAAAATACCACACTGCTTTTCTATACATCAGAAAGGAAATTTCACTTTCTCATTGTAAGAAAGTTGCCTCACATTAGAGATGTATTTCAGTGACATATGCAGTATTCAGCCAGCTGAATGCCCTGGACAAATGTATTAGGATCCATTGTACACTTATGACTGCATCAAAACCCTTGAACTATAATGACTGTTGTGAGTTTCAGGAACAGAAATAATAGGCTGAGGGGTTTTTTTTTTTCCCTAGAATTTGTTCCATTTGATAGCAACACAAAATTGCCTGGGTTTTTTTTTAATCATTTTTTTAATCATTTTTTAATCATTTTAAACCAGCCATGATTCTCTTTGCAATTAAAATCCACAGTTAGTCTAAATTCTCTTAAAATTGACATTTTTTTCTGTTTGTCACTATGATTATCATGCCTATGGTTATGAGGATGTTTTTCATTTCCCTTTTCTTTTTCTTTCTACAAGCAAAAAATATCTGCCCGATCCAATGAATATCAAAGACTTGAGGAGTTGAGACCTTCTGCATGGGAAAAGCAAACCAGACATAATCCAACACCTTGCTGCAGTTTTAGGAGCCGCACACACAAGGAGGGAAAAACACCTCTGCCACACTTTTTCCTCACTAGGGCAGCCCCTTGTCATCAGGCATGGAAAAAATTCTCTGTTCCATTCATCCTACACCCACATATTTTATATTTATCACCGCAGTATAAGATCTTTCTGTCACACTTTCGGTGGTGGTGGGTCTGCTCCACCTGTTTCATTTCCTTGATCCAACAAAGTAGATGGAAACCAGAGTATTAGTTTTAGTCATCATGTCTAAACTCCGATGCTTGGTCAACTCCTTCACTTCTCCCACTGACAGATTGCAAACAGACTTTATGGCTGAAAAGAAAAAAAAAAGGAAATTCTTATTTTAATCCAATTCTTCTGAATAAAATTTGCAGATCATAGAGAGGATTTTTTTTTTAATGTAAAATCATCCATTCTGTTTAATGGGTCAAAAGTGTGGTTTATGGATAGGCCCAAAATTTGCTTCAGATTGACAGCTATTAGTAGTCTGGATATTCCTGGAGGAGGGAAAGAGCAAGAACACTTTTTCAATAAATCTTTGAGATTTCTTCTGAGAAATAATCACCATTCATCCAAAAGGTGGCAGAACTTATGCAGGTGTCGGTGTTTGCCATGAACTGACACCATTCATCCTCTCAAGAGACCTTGTGGAGTTGTGGAATTGTAACTGAAGGCTCATGGTAAATAAGAGATCTCCAGAAAGAAAGAGAAATTCTGAACAGCAGAACAACTGGGGGAAGCAGGGACTGCAAAGAAAGAAAACCATCAGTGCTGAGGGAGGCCTCGGGAGCAGAAACCCATGTTCTCACCGGGAGAAGAGGGATGTCATGAAAGTAAATTTTCCAGATAAATGTGTGTTAAGAGAGAGCAAACAATAATGTATTTATAAAGATGCATATTTTATGACTACATTTATCTCCCCACTCTGATAATGCTGTTTGGAAGTGTGTGCTACAAAGCACAGAGACACAGGATGGGCAGTTTTGAAGTGCACATAATTAGCATTTACCACCGAAAAAAACCCAAGGCACGAGAGATGCAGGAAAGTGGATTTCTTCCTTTATCTGCCTGCATTTTTAATAGAGTGTCCAAAGCCCTGCCCTCTGAGGGAAGCCTCTCAGCATCTCCTCCTCTCACTTTTGGGAAAGCGAGGATGAAAAGTGATGAGGCTGCAGGAGCCCCACGCCAATAACTTCCTCCCTCTTACGTGGTCTCAAATCCCACTGTAAAAAGCAATTCCGACTGCAAGTAGCTTGAAGAGGCACAGAAAGTTAGTTAGGTGGAGTGGAAAACACCCTGGGAAAGGATGCAAGCAATGTCAGACCAATGTAATTGTCCCTTTTATGAAATCTTTAAGAATCCCCTGGTCCAATTCCGAGCACAGGTAGTTGGATTTGAAAGTGTCTCCGAAATGAGATTCTGGTAATCACTGAGCTAGAAGGAATGAAACGGAGGAGATTTCTGAGCTGGGACAAATAGATTTCATTCATCTGGACAGTCTATACTCAAAGACCAAATAATTCTGTATAAAAGGCTACCTGCCTAATTCTAGAATATATTTCTTCCTGTCCATGGAGTTGCACGCTGCAGAATATTTTAGATACTCTGTGCAGACCAGCGAACCCAAATTCCATGTCGTGCTGTCTACGCCTCATTTCCCAATTTAAAGTTCATTTTTATTTATTCCAACCTCCCGAATTGATTAGGCAGACTCAAAAAATAATGTCCTGCAGCACAAAATCGTATTTTTAAGGTTAATTTACACAATTAAACACAAAACCTAATAGTCAAAATTTCCACATGCTGAAAAAATCACTCATTAAAATTATTCAAGTCAGAGCAATTGCTGGAGTTTCCATGGGGAGGGGGAACCCAAAAAAAAAAACAACACCCCAAACAACAAAAAGCCATAAAACCACCAACTACCTAAACCCCCTAGAAAATTAGAAGCTGCACTTGTGTTTCCAACTGGGAATCAAAGGTGTAACAAGCCAAATAAAATCTTTCGACTGGTTACTCCTGGCTAATTGGTAAATACCATTATGGACTTGAAAAGAAGTAACTCCATACTTTTATTTTTTTAACTGTGGATCTGAGCTGCTGCCGTGTCTGATCTACCAAGTAAAGATATTTTGTGTCCCGGTTGGGTTAAATCTAAGCCGAAAGAGGTGCAGCTCTACAGGTATGCACTGGCTGTAGTTTCACGAGCAGAAGTTGTTTCACGTGACAAACCACAGGCTCTGTTTGGTGCTGGAGCTACAGCTTGCTCAAAACTTCTGGTAGTGGGAGGAAAGTACCAAACAACAGCAAGTCAAGGGTAAGGGAATAAAAAAAAAAATAAACTAAAAAAATAAATTAAATTTTTTAAAAAATCCTTTTTCAGCCCAGAAATGGATGCTCAGAAATGTGGGCACATAAAATCACCGATACTTAGACATACCTGGCCTGTTTGACACTCTCCCGGGAAAAAAATCCCTGCTACGAATGCCAGTGAGGACAATCATTTTTATTGTTAAAGGATTTGGAGCCATTAAGGTATTTGCTGTTCTTACTGCTCCCACTTTTTGTCTTTAGCCTCTAGTATGCCAGAAATTCAGTCAGCTTCTCCTCCCAAATAAAATCTTATCTACCTCTCTGTAGATGCAGGAAACATTTTGACTGGAGTCCTGGAGCCATCGCTCTTTAAAGTAACCACGTAACAGCATCAGGGTTTCCCTCTGTCAGATTTATGTTTCAGACCTTTTCAAAACACACTCTTCTGGTCCCCAGCAGCTGGCAGAGGTAGCTGGATGAACCCAGAAAGCAGCCTGGGCTCTACTCAGAGCCGCCAGGGTGAGGTTAAAATTACGAAAGGGAACTGCACTCACACGCAGCTGCTGTGTGAGTACGGGATGTGTGCGGGTGGCATTGCTCAGCCTTCAAAGGGGACCAACTCCAGCTCTTTTTCAGGGGTGCACTCCATCAAGAGGCACCTCCAGGAGGAGCTGAGAAGGAGCACTGGGCAGCCCTGGTGCAGGCTCAGCGTGCCATCAGCTCCTGCTCCTGCAGAACTCTCCCTGGAGGCACTGGGCAGGCGACGCTGGAGGCAGCACATCAGTGCCAACAGCCAAACACCATCCCGTCCTCCAGAGGAAACAAAGGCAAACAGCTTTTATCCTCACACACCAGCCAGGCTCAGCCCTGCTCACAGCCCCTCTGACGGCCCAGCACCAACCTCTGCTTCCCAGTTTCCCCTGGAGTCGGGATCATCATCCTCCTCATCATGCCTTGGCTTCCCTGGCCGGTCCGAAGAGGTTAAACTCCAGCAGCTGAGGGCTGCTCTAACCCACCTATTGACAATTTGCAGTTTTGCTCACCTAATTTGTTCCACTACTCACAAAAGCATGCAGTTACCTTAGCAACTACTACATTATATTTTATCTCCAAGCTGCAGAGCTTTTTCTTTCCTAAAAACAAACCCCGCAAGTCTACCGATACCGCTTGTAACCTTTGATATTAGTCCTAGCCATTCCAGGAAACAAAAATAGGCCCAAGTGTAATGAAAGTAACAGTCTCACTTCTAAAATCCATTCAAGCTTTCCATTTATGAACAGATTTTCTTCCTAGATTTGGTTTATTTGAGTCTTTCCTGTGCTTGCTATTTTCCTGTGGGTTACAATTTGCATAAAGGAAATTAAGAGGACAAGGAGGAAGACCTGTTTTGATATAAGGAGTGAGCTGGAATCCTGGGAGAAGACATATTAAAGAACCAAGGGTATATCTTGAAAACTGCTGCAGGAAGAAACAAGTGCTTTTAGGCCACTGAGTGTCTTTTCTGAATGGACATCTAGAATACAAACACATCGACTTTTACAGGACCAACCGACAGAATGCTGAAGGTTTTTCTAAAGTGAAAGACATGGTTCTCTGTGAACATATCGAAAGGAAAGAATAATTGTACTTGGAAAACATCTGCAGTTGGTTATGCACTAGCATTGCTCCTGGGCACCGCGTGAACTTCCAGTGAAGCAAATTCGTTTTGAGAAGCATGTTGTCATCGTGTCACACGAAATGATGTGGAGACACGTACACAAACACTGAGTAACCCGGGACCTTCACACCGCCTGCTGCCAGAGGAACCAGCCTTGAATCTAGACTGACTTCCGCTCCTTGAAATGCTCCTGTGTTGCTGCATTGCACCGGCAGGAGGGGAGGGAAAACGAGGAGTTTTTCTCCAAAAGGAACACATTTTTGGGGACATAATTTTATTTAAATCGACCAAAAAGCACAGACTGCATTTTCTCACAGCTGTAAAAAAAAATTATTAAGGTTTATCTTCAGGGATAACTTAAATTTAGTGAACTTGTTGAGTCTTCTGATTTCAGCAACTTACTGATTTAAATCCATAGATCAGTGCTTAGACTCAATTTCTAATATATTATTTTAACTACCTTTGAAGTTAGGAATAATCTTAAATACTGTCTTGACTTAATACTTTAATAAAATAACTTCTGCAAAGGTCTTGTACAACAGCGTGTGATAACCTTTTATAGCTGTGACAGGATGTTTGATTTCCAGCTCCCTGCTCTACAGAGCCCATTTGTGCATATTTGAATACACCACAGAAGGGAGCTTCTGCTTTCTGCAAAAGTTGGATACCTTTCAAAGGTTAATTTTCCCATTAAAGATAGATAAAATAAAAAGAAGCTGGACAAAGAATTTTTCTGGTCTTTCTTTTTCACAGGAAGTTACTTTTTTTAATCAAAAAGGCAGAGTGCCTTTACAAAGCGATAAAACTTTGCGGGAAGCCATCAGTACCAAGTTCAATCCAAACTGACAATTTTAACTGCAGTTAATTAAAGTCTTGGTAGGGAGGTATTCTAGCATCCAATCAGTTATTAGTAATTAATCTTCCTGCAAGTCTCCCTGAGGATGGGTCCGGGCACTTGAGCTCTAGGTGGTTTTCCAGTTTACTGACCCTACAGGCTTTCTCCTGCCAGTTCAGACCCCAGCACAGCCAATTCAGGCCACCTGACACTTTTGTTTCCCCTTACTGCCCTCAAAAGTCCCTGGATGTGTCCATTGACTCCGAGCCGGTGGCCACCAGGCTGAAAACACCTCTGCCAGCTGTAAGTCACTGTCTCATTTCAGCCCCCCGTCTCTGCGCTCTCCCCCACCAGCACACCTCCAGCTGAGGCTCAGCCGGACTCTGCTTTGAACCTGCTGCGTCCGCAGGGCTGGAGAAAGTCCCCGAGGCTGCCCGGCCACGGTTTCCTCCCCAGCTCAGCACAGGGGCTTCCCGAAGCCACTGGCTGTTTCTGAAACCACAGCCACTCTTGAATGAGTTTTTACTTTTTTTGTTTTTAGTAACAGATACAACAGTGACCCTTTCATTTAACACCTGCCTTCCTACACCCGCAGTCCCGTTCTGCCCTGCTCACCACGATTCGCTCTGATCAGAGACGTCAGAGGCAGACACTGAATTCCTGTCTGCTGGTGTCTGTTAAAAACTGTGTTACACACTTCGTGCCATCCCCTGATTCACGCTGTTACCACGTGCAATGCTCTACACCCAGCACAGACGTGAAATAACGGCCTATACATTAATACCACTTTCTCACCTTGTCCTTTACCGACATCCCTTTCAGCAAGGGAGATGCAGAATGAAACGTTACCGATGGGTAAGGCTTAATAATTTAATCAGTGTCTTTTCTGCATTAACATTTATTTAACTTAGTGAATAATTTCATGCAGTTAAAAGGCAGCAGGAAACCACAGCAATGCCAACACAGCATTAAAATGCCTCGGTACTTGTTACATCCTTTCCCTTACACCGCTCAGCAGACGGAGCAAACCTCCCCTCCTCAAGCTCTACAAAGCAGCTCTACAGCTTTGATCAGTGATATTAAAATTGCCACATTCCAGTTTAGTGTGGATGAGTTTCAGTGTTGTGGGAAAAGGCTCACAATGTGTGCGACAACAGCTTGTCTGGGCTGCACACAGGCACGACCAGCACATGTGAAATGAGTTACAGAAATGGTATGAATTAATAGTCTGCTGTAATTTATGCCACTCGTTCTCTTGGCATAATGCAGCGCCATGCCAGCCATTAAAATGCATAAAAACGATTCATTGCTTTTTAATTTTTACATATTTATGAGCACTCATTTGAAATGAAAATTATTTTCTTATTGACACTTTCTTCCATCTTGACAAAACAGAAAAAAAAGAACAGTTTTGAACATTAAAGCCTAATGACTTCAATATGTTTTGCAGATATTAATCATACTTGGAATGCCACAAAAATGAAGAGATATTTATCCAAAATACAGCAATCAAGTAATTAAGACACCTAATCCAAAGCCAATAAACAATATTCCAAGCAGCAAATGGGGTGATGTTATTATAGCTGTTTTAGCACCTTGGCCTAGTAAGAATATTTGAGCAACTAAATAAAAATTAATGGCAACCTCAGCTGCTAACATAAACAGAAACAACTTACATTTTCAAAGAAAGCAGATGTATTTTCTTAGGTTAAAATGCACAAAGCATCTCCTGTAATATCCGCATCACCTTTATTTAGAGCAATCAACTTTCTTTACAGTGCTGTACACGAGATGGTAGACATGAGACTGTTCAGTGAATGAGCACACAGCTTAAAATGACTGAACTTTACAAACCACTTTGTCAGAGAGAGGGGAAAATCCTCCCTCCACCTTGCAAAATAAACACAAAGCTGCAACATGAAAAACTGGGAGAGACACGAAAGGCACAGGAGCACCCCGACAGGGTCAATTATCGTGTTCCTATTAACATTCGTCTAAATTTATCCAGCATGATTCTTTGATAATGTTTCTGTTCTTCGTTACGTGGCTGTGACAAGAGGAGATGGGATTGCAGCTTTGGAGTCCACAAACTGACCCTCACCCTGTTTTCTGGGGGAGAGAGGAGGAAAGGAAAAAGGGAGAGAAAAGAGGAGGCACTAACAGCCACCTGGAATAGAAAAGCAGCATTTTCCTCAACACTTTGAAGAACACAATCCCTAATCTCTCATCAGCCCTGTTAATGTCGAGAGCCTGTCCAGCCTGCTATTAGGATATTAAAACATCCCTGGCGCCTGCCCATCAGCATTCCCCTCCAGCACCAGCTCCACAACTCCATTTTGTTCTAATGCGCTGGAAATCACAACAGCTCCAAGGACCAGTCAAAATCTGTCTCCCCAGAGTCCCTGTTGTGTTTTCACAGTGGCAGTGCCCTCACACTGGTTTCAGCCCCAGGCAGTGCTGAGGAACCAGCCTTGATGTCATCCTGTGATCCCCCAAGCACACATTTCTTCTTCTCTACCCCCCAGTTTGTGCCACACACTCCCGATTCTGCTCCAGGAAATCAGCTCAGCATTGCTCACTACTGGAGCGGCACGTGGGTTTCAGGCAGATTGCGCACTTATTTTAAGTAAGGGTTCTAAAACGTGTATTATATAAACCCAGATGGATAAGGCTTTCAAAATAAAGCAGATGATAAAACTGCACTGAATTGTTTGATAAAATATTGACATTTCCACACCCAAAATTGAGGCACTTGGGAGTCTCCTCTACTATTACAGAGCTGGAAAAAGAACCTGCCAACAACAAAAGAAACTATTTCCAGTCATTTTACTGTCTTCATATAGGTAATATATTGTCAAATTGGGTCTGGAATGTTATCTGATCAATGCCTTTCAAAAGTTTTCTACATAAGAAATAGTTTAATGCCGAGTAGTAAAACAAGTATTTAAAAGGATTTTTAGACAAAAAGTTATTATTGGGATTGTCAGGAGAATGTATCTCTATTTTCAGAGTGATTGTGCATATTTCCCTTTGCTTTGAGAAAGAGAAGATCATTAACATTTAAATGGAAGTAAATGAGACCAATTTTTACTCTGAAGGGCCTGCAAAGCAGGAAACATGATCCAGCATCCAGCAAACTGGCAAATCAAGTCTGGTATCAGCACCTCTTGAATAAAACCTTGTGTAATGTTGTGTACCCAGCACGAAACACTTCTCTCAAGAGAGGCACAGCCCATTGTGACCTTTGAACAGCCAAGTAGGTGTTAGAATAAAACCAGCCCTGAGATGCTCGGGTTTGCAGTAACTTTACATTTTCCAGGTGTATGTCAGCCCTGGCTGTGTTTTAGGAGGTTTAGGAGGCTGCACTGTTAAAAATAACACGGAGCAGTTTACTCCTTACAGTACTGACAGCACCTGAAATAATCCTGACCCCGACACGAAGCGCAGAACAGATGATTTGGGATACAAGCATCATAAAGTCGCCCTAGGACAACAGTGCAAGAGGAAAAAACCGGAGAAGAGTGAAAAAAGGGTTTTAATTTTCACAGACTCGCCAGGTTTCAATGCAGCCACAAAAGCGCTACATCCCGGGAGTCGGAGGAGAGTGGAATCCTGCAGGGACACATGGAGCTCCAGGGCCCTGATGCATTACTAATGTGACAACAGATCACTGACATCCCTGTTAGGATCCAGATGTGTCACCTGGGGCTCAGATTTAGAAAAAAATCCTCTCCATCATGCACCTGTCCTTCCCACGGACAGGTGCCACTCGGCTGCAGCTCAGTGGAGCTTCAGCACTTTAATGTATGGTGTCACATTAGCTCTGAGCTGTAACTGCAGGTTGAGTCCCTATGGAATAATCTCTTGTGTGAGCACTTTCAAAAGTGCCCTGGGTAGGATTAGCTTCTGTCTCTGAACAGGGAAAGAGAACAAAAATATCCTGCCTGAGAAAGAGACTGTAAAATACCGATTTGTTGTTATTCTTGCTCTCAGAATCTTGCCATTTGTAATTTACACTTTTGTTACCGTATCAAAACATGGAAGATAAAAGTTGAATGCCCGCTGCAGCCAGGTTCATGACCAATAGCACTTCAGAGCCCTAATGAGTGTTTAACACTCCCCTAATGCAGGTAGTGTACAACAATCATCTCTATAATCAGGTTATGAAGCTTCTTTGACAAAGTCCCCTCTCTCTTCCCTCCCTCCAACACAACAAACTGCCAGGCTGGCTCAAAAGTTAGCAAGGGAAGGACACACCAACATTCCTATCACATGGATTTAAAAAATGTATTTCAAACTTCAAATAGAAAAAAAAAAGGGAAAAAAACCTGAAGAGTAAGACTGCAATATGCTTTCATATTTTCTACACCCTGATATTGCCAACAGCAAGATTAAACTCTAAGAAATAATGACAAGCTAAGGCTTTGTCATTTGTGTGATACGGGAAACAATGGAAATGGCAAAGGAGCCATTTTTCATCCTATCGTCTTAAAACCACATGGGTGAAAACACTCGAATTTCTAACTTCACTGGTGGTGTGGCACCAGAGACCCGCACAGGGCTGGGTGGGGATGGAGGGAAGTGTTCAAAGCCACGTTGGACAGGGCTTGGAGCAGCCTGGTCTGGGGGAAGGTGTCCCTGCTCACGGCACAGGGTGGAATGGGATGAGCTTTAAGGTCCCTTCCAACCCAAACCTGTCCATGGTTCTATGATCATTGGAATGCTACAATCTCTTCTCCCCCATGTATTGAATCCTGGAAAACAAGCCAGACAAATAAGGATTAGCAGCTCTTAATATTTTTTTCCTTGCAGTATTTAACTTGGGAAGTTCAGGTTATTCCGAATATTTACAGTTCACCATGTTCCACAGCTGTAAGAGCCCAACTGGACAGCAAAGGCCATGCAATCACACAGAGACCTTAGTTATCAATTTCTCTTCTTTTTCTTTTCTCCACATTCATTAAGCCTTTCATTCTTTATAGAGAAGATGGAAATCCTTACTCCAGAAAAAAAAACCCAAAACATTTTATTGTTCTTTCTTTCAGAATTTTAATTGTCTTTTCAAAGATTAATGACCCATTATTTTGGTTTTGAATTTGGGCTTAATTACTGTATTGGATGAAGACTGAATCATCCCTCTAACTTCTGTGCAGTCTCTGGGCTTCTACAAAAAAATCAAATGGTTTTAACAGATCTTGTTTTACTTTTTTAATGCATGGATCATTATTAATCACAGAACCATGGAATTGCAGAATGGTTTGGGTTGGAAGGGATGTTAAAAAACCCTCTAGTTCCAACCCCCTGCCATGGGCAGGGACGCCTTCCACTGGATCAGGTCTTTGGCAATATAAGCCCAGGAAGGAAGTTAAGAATACAGCATTTCACCGTTGATCTTTCATCTAATATTTAATAACCACAAACTACTTCTTCTGTAAGCAGGAAGTCCTCACCAAAGGAACTTTCCAACTCCCAGCTGGGTTTTTTTTTTTCAGAACTAGCTGCAAATCTCATTTTTGCAGTTAACCATGCAGAGCATTCCAACTCAACTCAGAACCCTCTGTTAGCGCAGTGAATGGAAACCAACAGCAGAACAAAACCAGGCACTTCTCTAAACACTTACCACCAAAATAAACGTATTTCTGCTGCTTACTGGTAGACAGCAGGACAAGAGCAGCATTCTAAGCCAGGCAGTAAACAGGGGGCTCCTAAATAATGCCCCATTACAGATTTGGGTTACTGCTGAAGGTTTTGAGATGCCAGTCATCGTGTTTCTGACCAGGGATGAAATCCTCAACGGACTGAGCCCGTCACTTCCAGATATTTCCATACCCTGTCAGCGCTCACACTGCTGCACTGATGCTCCTGACAGATTCCTAGTGATCAATTAGCAGTTTACTCTTGCTGATTAAATGCAAGGCAGCCAGACAGCAATGCAAATTAGTAAGCAGGAAGAATCATTAGAAATTTGATTCATTATGGAAAAGAAGACAATAATTTCAAATAGGACTAATAAAGTAGTTAAAAACACATTTTCACTATGTCCTAATTTCAGTTAATTATAAAGAGACAAACTGTCTAGAAATATTAAGTTTTGATTGGAGGAAGGGAAACTTTAATAATGGGTAAAGGCAACATCTGCAGGATGTTGAGCTTTTTTTTTAAAAAAGACTGATCTTATTAAGAAAGAAGTGCTTTCATATTCACATGGAAGTTAAAATCTGCCTTTAATGATTTAAGACTGAAAGCTAATGGGCACAAAGCTGGGTATGTAAAAGACAGTAATTATACAGTTATCATTATACATAAAATGACTAGTATGATAACGCTTGTGGTTAATAACATGACATGGATACACTGTCACAATGGCCTTAGTAAATCAACCATAGGCTGTTCTAAATTGTTTCTCTTTGGCTCCTTCTCCCTCACCACCCAACAGCTCTGCAGAGCCCCAGCATCCCTGACTGCAGCTGAAAACATCAGTTACTCTTGCATGAAATTGAACTTTATGAAGAATAGGAAGTTACTGATGATCTCCAAATTCGGAAGCATAATAGAAATGCTTATCTTTATACTTGGCATAATTTAAACATTTATACACTAGTAATTTAAAATGGCTGCAATGCCTCACAGTTACGGGGTTTACAAACGATAACCGAACAACCCAGGAACATTTTAAATTCTGCTTTTTCAAATGGGCTCTCTCAGCATTCTGCTCCTATTCTGCTCCATGGAATATAGGATTTTAATTTTCTCCTATTACAGTAAGCAATCATGCCTCTATCAGTTTTCCATCTTCACAACAGATGTGCATATTCAAAGACCTAAACGTTCACTTCCCAAAACAAATACCAAAGTCAAACCAAGACAAAAGAGAAAATATGGCCAATTATAACTTTTAGCCCATATACGCCGTAAAAAACCAGAAAACAAGAACAAATGGTTGCTATAAACAGCCTGTCAAACAGAAGCATTGCAATAGGATAAACATGACCATTTTTTTAAAACATGTACAATCAACTGTACCTTGGCTTTTTCAAATTAATGTTTCAGTCCTAAATTTTATATTTAATAATGCATTTCAGGACTGAAACAGTCAATTTTTTAATTTTTCCTTTTTTTGTGTTTGTTTCCCTGGAAAGCTAAACATGGGTCAGTGGGTGGACTGGATACTCCCTCGTCCAATTCTGAAGGAGAAATACAAACAAGATAAAGTGAATTAAAAGAAATGCAGACAATTTTACTGCAGTCTTTAAGAGGAAGAATTCAAGTATGATTGTCAGGACAAACTTGTTAAACAGATTTACCAAAAAATTTAGCAAAAACAAAGACGTATGTTTGTGCTTATAATGCCTGTAATCTGTTGAATTATGCTGAAGCATATTACTGCAAGTCAGGAAAAGTTTTAAAGCTTGGGTTCAGTTCAAACCCTCATTCTCAAAGATTTGTGTTTGCTTATCAGCTAAGAATTTCCATGAAGGAAAACAAGATGACCATCGCCAAATTTCAGTGGGCTATTTCACATCTGGTCAGAAATAATTTAAAGATACCAGCTGGGTTTCATCGCCTCCACTTAGGACCTGCCTGCACTCAGAGGCAGCGAGGATGAAATGCCTCAACACAGCCAGAGCCCCGCAGCCAAAAAAACAGAAAGAAAACAAAATGAACTCCACTTTTTAAAAGCCTGGGTTTTGAAGACTGAGATTTGATTTGGACTGAAGTCAATTACTCAGACTTTACCAGAGTTGTGCTGCAAACTGAGGTTGCTGCATTTTTAAAACCCTGACAAATATCTATATACATGAGCCTGCTTCATCAGCAATTTTGTTTCTTTTCCTGGGATGCTGAACTCTGCTGAAAGATGCCTCATTCCAAGACTTCAGCATATAGAAAATTCCAATTCACTTCCTCCCAAGGCAGTTTATTTACTAAAGACTGGTACAAAATTAAACAATAAATTAAATCTGAGCACAAGTTCATGATTGGGTTTAAACAAACATCTGTTTCTGAGACAACAGAAAACGCATTTTATTTTATTTTTTTAAAAAAAACATCTCTTTCCAAGTATGAAGGTGATTGTTCTTTCCTGCATCTTTTAGTTTTGCTGTAAAGGCAGTAAAAGATGCAATCCAATTCAAATGGCTGCAGCTGACACCAAACTCGGGAAAAAAACCAACCAAACAAACAAGGAACAATCCAAGTTTCTTGGCAAACAGACAAAAGCCAGGTTTTACTGGACCTTATCCTCATTCGTTTGGAGCACAGCAGAAATCATCCACGCTGCAGGACTGGGACACAGACCTTAAATCCAGCAAAATGTTTCCTTTTGGTCTGCATTAAAGACAGAGCAATACAGCAAGAAATAAAGCTACAATTTTACATAAATGAAAGAAACCAGGGAACACAATACCCTGAGGCTACATATATCCGGACACTAAGACTGTTTTTGGTCTCAGAATCAGTTTGATTTTTCTCTTGCTTTTGGGCAGATCTAAAGGAAACCGCTTCCACCTTTGCAGACTCTGTTCAGGAGAGGTTTGCTGACCAAGGTGGATGCCTGCAGAAATAACATGATTATTGCCTGTGGATGTACCACTAACTTCCTAGGTTAGGAGCACAACCACGTATTGGAAAGGCAAAACACATAAACCCTAAGGTTGTTTTGAAAGGTGAAACCAGTAATCAGCTAAGTGTATTGTAGGAGCATCCGCGGACGGCAGGGAGAAGGAATTCTGCTGACCTGGGATATTCTAGAATACGTGGTTTTATTGCAAGGGGTGTGGGTGGAGAGGGCCTTGCCTTCAGCCACCGGCCTCGGCTGAGGGGAAGTCCCAGAGAGAGAGGGAGAAAGAACAAGGGGGTACGAGTCAAGAGAGAAGGGAGCGAGGGAGCCAGGTGGCAGGGGTCAGAGAGCAGGGGGAAGAGGCAAGAGAGCAAGAGAGCAGGGAATAGAGAGGAAGAAGTAAGAGCCAGGAATAGAGAGCGAGGTCCTTCTTACAATGCATTACATCTCCTTTTGAGATGAATATTCTAATTTACAGTGACCAACCAATACAAGACACAAAATCCTATAGAATCTACATATAGCCTATAAGAACCACTACATTACCATACTGTGTTGTATTTTAAACTCTAAAAACTACTCTTCAGACTTTTCTGGTTTGCTGCATTGACCTTTGGATCCCTCAGCCAGCAGAAAGGTATTGTTCAATCAAAAGGGATTCTCCTTCAGCTGGCCAGGCTGTTGATTTCAGGTTATATAGTAACTGAGACTCGGTATCCTACAACCCAAAGTAAGCTTCCATTTCTATTACAGGTTTCATATTTTCAGAACCTTTTGCTAAACAATCATATTTATAAGGTCTCCCTGATTCATCTTCCCCAGCAGTGTGTAAACAACGGTGAACTTTAAGCACTGCTCTCGTGTAACCGCAGAACATGTGCACCAAGGTGCTGTACAACCCTCGCTGCTCGGCTGGTTTGTCTCTGCCCTGATCTCGGGGAGGGGCCCCGGGTGGGCAGGGATTTCTGGAAAATGCCTGGGGGCGTTTGTGCACACACATCCCCACCCACCACAGGCCTGCGAGGGCGATGGATTTCAGGTCACACGTCAGTGACCTCCTGTGCTTGCACCACCAGGCAGCGCTGGGGCAAGATCTCCAGATGTGCAACCTGCAACCTCTGATGTGCAGCTGAGGAGTGCAGCGCTGAGTGAAAGACTGGTGTGCGGACCCTTGAGATGGCCCCGAAGGATGTGAGGAGCCACCTTCAGCAGAGCCAGATGTCAGCACCTGCTGTCTGCTGACTCCGAGACATCCATGCCAACGCAGCTTACCTTAAAAACACAAAGCGCAATGATGTCAGAATAAACCATACCCTGCATTTCCAAGCCAAACTTCAGCTTTCACACTTCAGACTGCATGTGCGATAATATTTGATGGAAGTAAATTTAGGGGGCTAGGTTCTTCCCCCCCAAGATGTTTGAAATCTTACCACACTTAAAATGTTCATGAGTCAAACAAATACCAAATCATTATGCAGATAAATTTCCATCCTCATTAAAAAAAAAAAAAAAAGAAAAGAAAAACAAACAAACCAACTTACAAAACCCTCCCAAAACAATCCCCGCAAATACTTGAGAATTCATGTACGAAGCAAACTGATAGTAGCAGTATAAGAGGAGCTGGAAATGCCATAAAGCAGCATAGGAAACAGCACTGAAGTGAAATACGGGAACCTCTCCCTTCTGGATCACCTCCGGAGTGCGCTTAGAGCTACTTAGTGTGACACTGAGCTTTAGAGCACAAGATAAAAGGAGGAGTGTTCACTTCCCTGCTGCACACAGGGCACTGAAGAACTAATCCCTCCTTCACCCAGAAACCTGCCCCGGATCTTCCCCAGGGCACGGGATGGAGGGAGCACCCATCATCACATCCAGCCTCGCCTTCCAACCTGCTTCAGAACCCTGGTATTAGTACAGTGCCTCCAGCGTTTTGGATGTGTGGCCAAGGGGGTGCTGGAAAAGCCTGTCCAGAATCAAGGAGCACCCTGGGGAAGGTGGAAAACGCCTCCCCGGTTCGAGGCGTTCGCCGGCGAAAAGGGAAGCGGCGGGTGCTGCCAGGTTCCCAACTGACCGCAACTGCGGCACAAACGTGTCCATTTTGGCCCTCCTTCCTTCCCAGCCTTTCACCTCCCATCCTTCACAGGGTTTCTTTACATCCTCTTGATTTTTAGCTCAGCTCGCTCCAGCACCTGAGTTTAGAACAGCTTCCTTTCGCACAGAAGACCTTGGTGTTCTTCCCCCCGCCCTTCATTTGAACAGCCTCCTCCGCTGTTAGAAACGAGCCAGTTAAACCCACAAGGGCGCTCGCCAGTGGTGCCTGATACCGATAAGGTGTTTACCTGCCTGAGATAAAGGCCCTCGAGAGCTACTGGCGGAGTTTAACCCTGCGCTGCCTGCCGGGCGCGGGCAGCTCCCGCTGCTGGTCCCAGGGCACGCCGGAGGGGAGAAACTGAACCGAGTCATGTGCACAGAGCAAGACAAGGGGCAGCCCAAACCCACGGCGAACATCTCTTGCTCAGCCAGAAACTGAGAGGAGGTCTGTCTTAGCCCGTCCGAGGCTCCGGAGTGAAACGCAGCGCGGAGCTTTAATGGGGGCAAGCTGCCGCTTCACTGTCTCCCTACCAAAAGGGCCTCTCCCTGCAAGCAAACACCCCAAAATTCAGTGGCAGACACTGTTAGAGCAGACACCGTGCCACAGCAAGCACAAATTCCCTCCAAAGCAAAAGCCACTTAATTGCACGCTGTCTTACAATTTGTTAAAAAGAAACAAACAAACAAAAAAACCCTCCAATATTAATTGCTTCTTAATATAAAATCTTTACACTTATTGAAGATGATTAGGTTATTTCACAGTTTGTTATAAGACGTTTTCTGTTATCATTAACTGGAAGTTAATAGTTTTCTGGTGTGGTGGCTGGAGTGTAGTAACTGCAGTGACACACCAACATGAATTTTAAGTTGCTGCGTACGGCAGCAGTACAAATCCGACCTGCCAGCCAGAAACAAAAGACAGAAAAATCCAAGTATATAAAAATTAGAGCTTACATTTCTCAAGGTATTGAGCTTCCCTTTGTCAGCAAAGTAAATTGGGAGAACACATAAATGGCAGAACGTTCCTGGAGTACGAGGCCTAAATTAAACGGCTAAAGGGTAACCGCAGGTCTGGGTTCAGAAGCTGCTGGAAGCTTTTAGAGGGAACTGGGCATTTCAACGATTCTTCTTCCCTGTGAAAACTGCATACATTTCACACATTTCACTCTTTTCAGAGAATGAAAGCAGACAAAGTAGTATTATTCAAGTTCTGCCAGGGCTCTTCAGAGAAGGCAAAACTGGGGATGGTGCAGTGTTTTACATTTTGCTGAGAGGGCTCTGCAGTCAGATGGAGGAGCCACCTCAGTCCTGCTCTGTAAAGTGAACGCAGATACAAGCTCTGGTTTAGACATTCAGTCCTACATGAAAACATTTAAGTCAGAACATGCCACAGAAATCCTTCAGAAACCACCTGATTGCTCTGTGTCCTTGAAACAGCCACAGCTGTCTGCCTCACTGAGGTCCAGCCCAAAAAACACTCGACGCTCACACAACACATTTTGTCTCTGTGTGCTCTTAATAGGCTTCTGTTTACCTGCTGGAGTGCAACCTGTCAGCTTGACCACCTCCAATGCCTGCAAGCCTCAGCGGTCTTTGTTTCCATCCCTTTGTTCAAAGGCAGGCTGAGTGAGCATCAATACGCCACTGGCAGATACTCTTCGAGGGAGAAATTTCCTGCCGAAGAGTTGGCAACAGCCACCACAAGCTGCCCCTCGGAAGTCAGCTTTGTCCTACTTTGCTGAGGTTACTTCTTCAAAAAGAGGTCACAGTCACGTGGCACAAAGATTGAGAAGCTTCAGATGCCGTGTACGGTACCACATGGCTCACCACAAGGTGTAGAAAAGAAGAGCAGAATTTAGGTAAAACGACCAAGCAGGACGGGACAGAGGTGCTTCCATCCCTTGCTGTAATCGGGAGGAAAGTACAGGATTTCCCAAGGGTGTTCCTGGGAGTCTCCTTTACAGAGCTCCTTCTAAGCCCGAGGGGTAGCTTTACAACCATCCTTCCTTTTCATACCAACGCAACAACACCGCGCTTGGCACTGCGTTCACTGTATCCCTGCACTGAGCCAGCAGCACGCGTTGGTCTCCGCACCACACAAATTCCCTCCTTGCTTCGGACATTTGGAGGGAAAGCACAAAGTGCTTTTGGTCCCCCAGGCACCCGCTCAGCACTCCAAGAGCCTCTGTTATTTCTGTCACCGTGTTCAGCCGCCCTCCATTGTCCTTCCAAGGGCAGTTCTTTGGAGCTCTCCAACCCATTCTACCCTTTGTAGCTCCAGTTCTCCTGGACAGGGAAGACTCTCTCTCACCTGCCTCACAGCAGTGTCTCCTCAAAGACCATTCTGGATGTAGGAAAAGAAAGAGAGCTTTATGTTACCCTGCCTACGAGGACACCTGCACTCGAATTTTACTGGAGTACAGCCTGTACTTCCCGTCCCCTGGAACAACTACTTCTGGGGATGACCCACAATCAGACCTCAGGAATCACAAGCAGACCAGCCACCAAACCACACACTTGGCTCCAGGCCTCATGTGCATTAGAAAGGTGGTCTGCATTGCTAGTTCTGTTCTCAGTATACCCTGCTCTGAAATTCAAACTTCTTAAAAGCTTTTCCCTCTCCTCTGCAATATCTGAGTAACAGCTCACTGTGACACAGAGCCACTGATTTCAGAGCAGATCTGAATTTCTAGGTTACTATTTTAAGCCTGACTTAAATTTTTTACACTAACAATCATCATCTAACAGCTCTGGTTTAAGAAAAAAAAAATGCAGAAATAATGTTCCAGCCTTTGTCTCATCTGGCCCTTCAAATTATAATTCTTCCACAACAGAGAAGTTAATTGAATTCCAATTTTAAATGTACCTCTAAGACAAGAAACACACTGTACACATTACAGCATCCCATGGTGAGAAAGAGTCTTTGATAGAATTAGAATTTGCTTTCTTGCATCTCAAATGCAAATTTCTCTGGAGATAGCTAAAAAAATCTGGTAAGAAACAAAAAACTCTTCAGCAATAAAATATTTTTAGTACATAAACAAACCAAAATATTCTCATTTGCATATGGCGCATCTTCATCTCCTGTGACATTTTTTATTTTTATCCTTTATGACAATGCCACTGACAAACTAAATAACCAAAAAAAGCAGGCGACATTTCTGATGCCAGATGCTGAAGATCAATAGCTATTTCCCAGAGTTTATGGCATAATTAAAATTTGTAACAGGAATAATTCTCCCTTCAACCCCTCAGGCTAAGTCTAGAATTATTGACTAAGTCTAACTTACGTAGTATAGCATTTGTTATTATGTTTATGGATAATATAAAGGATTTTATGCTTTTTACATGTAATCTCGTAAGTATAGAAACAGTAACTAGGAAAGAATTCCCTCCATCGGGAAAGCAGGAATTATAAACATTTTGTTGTTCAGGTATGCAGAAGACAGGGTTTATATCATTTAGATCTGCTAGGTAAACTCTGCTCCAGTTTACAGGAGGTGGCCACAAGGCCCATGAACGACCAGGAAACTGAATTTCCAGTCCCTCAGAGCTCACGTGAGGAGCTCCCTTTGCTCCATGGAGGGGGTGCCAGGTCCTAGTGCTGCCAGGAGCTGGAGCAATAGATGGTAATTTAAATTACATTTCCTGCCACATGGGAATGGCTGTGTATTTATAACCCAGAGAGTCTGCCCATGCTTTCCTCTACGCGAGGCATACAGACAGCAAAGAAGAGGAGAGCGGAGTTGATCAAGGACAACTACACATCACTTGCATAGGGAGGGAGAAATAATCCTTCTGCACGACCATTCCATGGCTTGGGTTTGCTGTAACTTCAGACTATCAGGCCAAATAGACTCGGTTTGTAAGTGAAAAGATAAATACTTGTTTGCTGTCAGCCCTAAAAACTCGTGTCTGGGCAGTGGAAGAGTGACTGGATTATTTCTTGCTCATGTCTCAATCAAGGCTAGTAACAACGCAAACCAAATTAAACCCTCTGGATACCAGTGCAACCCCATTACTTTCATTGCATTTTCACAAATAAAGCAAAACTAGAAAGTTGGTAAACATTTCTGCTGATGAGGCACAAGAACAAACACGGTCTGACTCAGCTCCTCTTTGCAAGGCTAGCAGGAATAAAACGTGGTAAACTTAATTGTGTTATGAAGGCACAGAAAAATCTGAGCTTACACAGACAGCAGAAATGCCACTTCTAAAAGCACTATTTGAAGAAAAAGATGAATACATATACAAATTGACTAAGCCAGCTATTATGCCTAGCACTATGGATTCACAGTAACATTCGGGCGAAAAAGCACAGCTCCACTTTCTGTAACAGTTTCCACAGTGATGGATTTAGTTAACTTCAGCTTATGCTTTTTATTCTCCTGAATGCCAAGAATAGCTTCAGGATATGGCCAAATTATAACCAGAAATATGAAACTGGAGCAAGGCAGAAGCAGCTGCAGCAACACTGCAAGAGAGCTGACCCCCGGTACCAGGCAGCCCCAAAGGTACCTGTGGCTCTCCACCAGCTGAGACATGAGACTGAACTCTCAAAAACCCAGAACTTTAAATTTTTAAAATTAGAGTGAACAGCTCCAACATTACACAGAACATGCACATTTTTCTCAAGAGGGTAGAAGGTGATAAGTCTCTTTGAAGTGCACTGTTGGTTTGCAATGATTTCTAGCTACTTGCCTGATGTACATGAAGTCAATCTTTCTTGCTCCTCTGATTGCTGACTAAATGCAAAATTAACAGTTTTGTAGTTATTAGTCTCAGTTCTATATATCCCAGAACCAGGAGACTAATTAGAGACCAGGCCTTGAGGGGGGCAGGGAGGAAACAGAACCAAACAAGCAAATCCCCCAACACAAAACCAAACACTGAGGAAAAAAGAAAAAAAAAAAAAAAAAAAAAAAAAAAAAAAAAAAAAAAAAAAGACCTGGATCAGAATGACATTGCAACAAAAACCAAACCTCACTTGTCTTTAAAAAACACATCTCAAGAACTCACTGCGAGACACGAGAGCATTTAGGACACTAAATGGTGGTGATCAGTGGAGGTGGTTTTTGGGTTTTTTTCCAAGAAAAGGAAAAAGACAAATAAAATGCAACTTCTCACCATCACCACCTTTTCCACTAGGACTGGGGAATGAAATCCCTCTACAGAGATGGAAAAATTTCCAGCCGCTTCCAGAAAACTTTCAGTACTTGAAGGAGGAGGAAAAAAAGAGAGCTTGTCAGGACCTGCTATGAATGCAGAGCACTCTTTAGTTTATGAACTAGTTCATATCTGCATTGGAAGTTGACATAAAACCGGATTTCCTTTGCCTGAACTGCTCAGACCACATTGATATTCCCTCCACGCCAACCTCCGCTCTTTGCTTTTCCCCAGTAAGTGACTGACTTTCAGAAAAAAGAGGTGCAGGAGCAGCCAAAACAAACACAACCCTTACCACACACACTGAACAATGATGCATTGGGGGAAAAACCAACAACTTCCCTTGGATCACTTCCCTGGAGCGGCAAGCACTGAACCTGACAGACCCCGCTGCTGACAAGGGCTTATTCCTACATTTGGTAGCATTTCAAAGTTTAAAGCAGCTTTATGAGGAGAAGTTTGCAAACACTTTGCAAACATCATCCCTTGCTGTACATCCACTGTGCCTTCAATTTCAGTTTTACTTATTGCAGCAAGATGTTGCTATCTTGTTTCATTTTCAGGCACACATATTAGGATGCAATCATCTGCAACGTACCTTTAAGAACTGGAAAGGATTGTGACAGCAAAACAACAATAATACCAAGCAGATTGGGAGCTGAAAGTCTTGGGCTTGATATCCAGTTTTGTGGTCAATTCTCGCCATTGCAGAGAGATTCCCTCCTATCATGCTTCAATTTATGCAGTTTTCTCAGATTTAATATGCTTATATTAGTGATACTATTTGTGTAGAACTGAAAGTCTCAACTCCTGATTTGTGAGCACATATAAACTGGGAAATGAAAGCTAAAAAAACCCAGGCATTCCTGTGATAAAAGAGTTAAAAGCACCCTGAAAATGTTCAAATGACTCCAGCTGAAGTTAAAAGAGTGCTCTGTGCTGTTCCAGCTGCTGATGGCTCTGCGGGACTATTTAAATCTCGTATTTTTCACAGCACCAGGATAGTGATCAGAACATACTTCTCCAGCTCTCTAGATTCACCACTTTGAAATGAAAGTCAAAAATCTACAGGAGGTAGCAATAAAACGAATTATTTTAAATTACCCATTGTTACTGTACCTGGTTGGGGAATAGAGCCAAGCTGTGCAAGAGATGCTGTCACAGGAAACCTTTGCTATTATCATTCAAAAAGAGCCAAAAAGGGACCCAGTGATGTTCTGTGAGTAACTGTCCAGAGAGCAAACCCTGATTCACAGGGCTGAGGTCATCCAGCGCCAAGGGGAGAGGAAGCACTTTCACTGTGCACCTTCAGAATTGCCACTTTCTTGTTCGAGAAGCCCCCAGTTAATAACGGCAGCTGATTACAGCATTCATTAGCGTTATTCAGAGTCCTGCTCCAAAACACGAGCCGGAAAGAAAATTGCTCATGTAGCCCAGCAAGCTGGGTAGACCTGGTAGCCAAGAAACAAGAAAGACATTTGAGACTGGAATTTGCTTTCTGGGACATTCCCTGCTCAATTCCCAGTGCTCCACACAAGCAGACCAGGACCGTTATGTAGGCTCTTGATATTTGCCTATCACCTTTCTCAGCAAAAAGCAGTAGCTGCTTCTCTTAGACCTGGTGTGTAAATATTTCATGAGACTACATATACATTGATCTAAAAATCAACATCAGAACACAAGAACAAACCCTAAGGAACACACACTCGGAGCTGATCCAAAGCCCAGATTAATTACAGAGGGAATCTGAACTTGCTGGGAACTGCTTTTAGAAAAAATGCAGTAATAAATATATGTATTAAATACAAATATATATATATTGAAAACTAGATATAAAAATGTTTAAGTTACCTTAATAAACAGCACATAAGGGAGCCCTGAAAAAAACCCCAAATCTTTCAGGATGTTTTATCAATAATGCTCATCTGACTCCTCTCATTCTCGCTCGCTTACTTTGCCTCTCAAGAACCAAAAGAACAAGCCGCTTTAACTTGAACTTCTCAATTCAGCTCTCTCCTCTGTGGGCCAGAGGCAAGCATGGATTACACACACTTAGCAAGCCAGCGAAGCTGCTACCATCATCTAGCAACACAATACAGTGTAAAATCAATTACAACTCATGTACAATGTCATCAAATTAAAGTTTACAGTAATTGCATCTTGTGGGGCTTATATTGTCACATTCTCCAGTAAACAGTACTTAATTCGTGGGAAGACTGAAAACAACAACTCGTGGGAGGGGAACGGATCTTGATTCTAAAAGCAAAAAACCCAGCAACGACAAAAGAGGGAAAAAGCCCAAACCACCACCGAAGTCCAAGGTAGTCCCAGTGAGTTTCAGCACATTTCTGAAGGGCTCCAAGTGAGCAGCCTGAACCACGAATCAATCTGTGGCTGGCAGTCAAAGCCCCATTGTTCAGAGCTTTGCTCTTTCCACTTGTCACACCCCGGCTGCCCCTGAACCGTTTCCAGCGGCAGCCAAACGACAGAACCGAACCAGGAGTTAATTCGTTCTC
Organism: Chamaea fasciata; assembly: GCF_029207755.1. Classification (NCBI taxonomy): domain Eukaryota; kingdom Metazoa; phylum Chordata; class Aves; order Passeriformes; family Sylviidae; genus Chamaea; species Chamaea fasciata. Next base: position 26,063,567 of record NW_027094096.1, on the reverse strand, counting down.
TGGGCTGGCTGTACGTGGTGCAAAACAAAACCGCTGTGACGGCAGAGTGACCTTCTATTTACTGATGGACCAGATGGCGAGAATTACTGACTTACGTAAGCCCCAAGCCTCCTTCCCTCCCCATCTGACGGCTGCTGGGGGAAATCAAATAAAGGGCTCCGCACAGTCTTCAGGGCTCCAACCTAATCAGCACAACGCCATTAGAAGAAAATGCTGCAGGGAAAGGCAAGGAGGGAGCAGGACTGAAACCCTGGATCCTCAAAACCACAGTTTGGGTTTTTTTTTTTCACAGCAGAACTGAAGCCATGGGTACAGCACAGCACGAGGTTTGTGCACCTGCTGCCCAGGCCGTATCTCTTTTGCTAATGAATAAGTGAAGCCAGCCTCCAGGGCTGTCAATCTGGCACCTTTAGTAATTCACACAAGCCTCAAAGTTCTCTGAAAATAAATAACATGAAGCGGAAACCAAGTCGTCTCAGTAGCACTGGTTTTGACAGGTTATCTTGAGGAATGTTAATCTTTGCACCTTTCTTTCCCTAAAAAGTACCAACTGAATCACCAATTATTTGGGACAGTTTCTAAAAACAAGCACACATGGAAATAAGGCCGATGGCAACTGAAAAAATGGAACTGGGGGTGTGCATGTGTGCACACGCAATTACTGTGCAGCCCTAATTATTGTCCCACTTCCATTAATGCAAACCAAGAGGAATTCCATTTGACTAAGCTCACTGAGGCTAACGGAGAAAAGGCACGAATTAAGCCAGAATCACAATCATAGTTCCCAAAAGAACTGTATAAAATACAACGTGCTTGAAAATATTTTCCATCAATTTTATTTCGTAGATTATGTTGGCAGAAGTGAAATAACTCCTCACATACAGCACAACAAATAGGATTGGAGTTAGACTGGATAACCTTCTGAGCAGCAAACCCCTGTTACCACAAGTCAGGTCCTGAATGAAGAAAGAGAGAAAGAAACAATACCAATTCTTTCATTACCATGCCTGAAATGGCATTTAGACCTGTACAGCATTGAATATTCCTGGTGCTTCATTTAGTATTAAAATCTGGATCAAAATCTCATTTGCCACCATGTGTTTTCTGGATAGTTCCTACATAATTGTTAACATACAGAAAAAAAGAAAGAAAGGGAAAAAAAGGCAGTAGAATAAAAGTTCTCTGTGAACTAAACCAGCTCCAGCACTAATGGAGTTATTCCTTATTAAATATGGAAATCTGAAACACACATTTGAACACCTGGATTACATGTGTACGTGCATATAAAGAATAACTTCAAGGGAAAAATAATAACCCATCTTGTTCACTGACTAGAAAGTTACCACTCCAGCTCTCAGAAAACCTTTTGCAAATTTTACAATGGCTGAAGGATTCTTGCAAAACACAAAACAGACACAAAGCTATATCCCTTGTACGCAAAGCATGAGAAGGAGGCCGGGGAAGAAACTGGTAAAGTCAAGCAAAAGAAAAGCATGGGTTGAATGTCAGGGGGAAAAACACACTGAATGCTAAGAAGATAAAATAATGGAATAACTCCTCAGGGTGATAATATTTTCTGGGATGTTAAAACAGCCTGTTGAAAGAAAAAAGGGCTACTGGGAAAACATTCTTTCTCAAAGCAAAAATTTGACATTAATGTTGCAAAAGAAGGACCAAGCAAGATTTATGAAGTGTGGTGCTCAGGATTCTACTGAAAATTTAAAATACCTAGGACAGAATAGTCTGTTCTTACAGTTAGTCACACAAGTGCCCACAAGGGCTAATTTGCATGCATGTGTTGGTGTAACCTCAGCACAACGCACGAAAGGGAAAAAAACATAAAGGCACCAGGCTCGACTAAGCCACAAATGATAAACAGAAACAAGATCCTTCCTCTCCCTGCATCTGCCATGCCCTGTTCACATGCAACAGGCAGGAAATTTGTGCAGAAGAGCTGTGCAAAGCACCTCCTACCCAAAAACCATTTGCAGAAGGTTTAACGAAGCTACAGAACAGTAACCCCAGCATCCACAGAGCACCTTAACTTTAAAGCAGCCTTTATTGACAGTACAGCGCCAAATGCTCACACGATCTTATCAGGCCTTTCCTCGTTCTCCTAAACGCAAGCAGTGGTTTTTCGGTGCTTCTTTTAGTAATGCCTAGCAGTGGTGAGTGATGTGGATTTCCTCCTTTCCCCAAAAGACACGCAAGGACAGGTCCCCTGGCGTGGACACGCTGCCAGAGCCGGCACAGGACGAGCTGGCACAGGCAGGGCGAGGATGGCCCGGAGCTCCCGACAGCGCGGCGTTCCACGTGTGCTTACCTGGCTGGGCCGCACTGGGCTCGTTCTCTCCCATTTCCACAAAGCTATCAGCTCCCCTGAGAGGAGCCGGGCTGCTCCAGCCAGGGCACCCGGTTGCTGTGCAAGTTCTGACCTCCTGACTTCGCGCTGCGGCGCGGTAACCCTATACCCGACTGCTGGGAATAATCAGCATCCTGCTTGCCGAGCTACCTGGGCCTGCCTGACCTGTTTCTCCATAAACTGACATCATAGCCTTTGATCTGCTTTGATTAACATGTGCTTCGGGCAAGGCGGCTTTGTCTCCTGCCGGGCTCTCCTGCTCCTTGGCTCCTCACCCTCTGCTTTCACTTTCGCACGGGCAGCAGGAGGAAGGGGAGCTCTGCTCCTGGCACATCATCTCTGGCTCCCGGCACATCATCTCTGGCTCCCGGCACATCATCTCTGGCTCCCGGCACTTCTCTGGTTCCTGGCAGGTGTTTGGGGCAAAATGCCAAAGGCCACAGATAGTTTGCAACTGCTCTTAAAGAACCTGCGAATCTGCATTTTCGTAGGAAACCTAAAATATGAGCTATCGAACCAGTGTCTGGGATGGGAACTTCGCAGCTCTCCACCAAAACCACAATGATTGCGGCCCGTGCAGAGCCCCTGGGCAAAACCTTTGCAAAGAACCTCACACCCAGCCCACCCTTCCCCTGCCTTTCCCAAGGATTATCCCCAAGGAAAATGCTTTCCTTCAACACTGCAATTTCAATATTGTTCCGTGTGTTTAACAAAAAAGGGCTTCCAAACAAAACAAAAGGTTGTTCTGCTTGTCTTATCCTTCCTCTCCAGCACAAGGAGATAATCTTATCCAGCCACACTCCCAGCCGAGTTCCAAGAAAATATTTGCTCTTTTCTGCCACATAAATCAAGTAACAGGTGTCTGATACATTCGTAATCAATTCCTTGAAAAAGTACACCTGTCTCTATGCCTTCAAAGTTAGGTTTATTTCAGCATTTACATTTGCAGCTGCCAATGACAAAAATCAAAGAGACTACACAGCATTATTTTAAAGGAACAAACAATTGCAACTTAAAAGAGGTAATTAGCTCTCCCCATGTTAATCTCCATCTGGATTACACTCAAAATGGTCTAATCGATACTGTTAGAAAATTTTTGTAATCCAGAAGCAATTAAGTCTTTTTTTAAAACTAAAATGTATTGGTTTTTCTTCCTTCCTTCTTTTTTTTTTTTTTAGTACTGAAACAGAAACACAGGGGTATAAAAAACTAGATGATGAGCTTTTCAAGATAATTCAGGCTAGGTAAAGTGTACTTTCAAGTAAAATTTCTGAAACACAGACTATGCTAATTCAAACAAAAATCTCATTTAGGAGTAAGAACATCCCCACAGGCAGTAACACCCCTCACGGTAAGCAGCACATAAACTGAAGTAAAAGACATTTATGTCCTGAGTTTTGCTATAGAAGGTAAATCAGACATCCCCCAAACCTGCAATTTTAAAATTCCAAAGGAAGTTCTCACTTGGTTTGCAGAAATGAAGGAGTTGACAAGAAAATGCTCATGCTTTATTTTTGCCTGATTATTACATCAGTTGGGTTAAATCGACCTCTCCACAGTCAGAAAAGGCTCTTTACCAAGAAAGCAAAGAGAGAAGAAAAATGAACTTAGGTTTGAAATTAGCCCTTTCATTATTTTTTTCTTCTGTTAGCTTAGCTGAACTATTGCTGCATATTCCCCCAGAATCAGCTCATGGCCCAACATTTGCAGTCAGTGGTTCCTGCAATCTGCCAGCCTCATCCGTCCTGCTGTCATTTACTGCCAGTGAGCTGAAGCTGCCCCTGGCCAGCTCAGGGTCAGTGCAAGGGGTGAGACTCCGGCAGACACCTGGGGAATCTCCCCAGCTGCTCTGTGACTTCCAGTTCCAAGGCTGAACATCCTCTCTGAATTAATTCACTGAGTTTTCACTGGGAAGTGCCAGCGAAACATTCCACTGAAACATCCGTTTGGTGGGTGGAGGTTTTCAGCTCAGCTCTAGCGCAGCTTCCTCTGCTTAAGGACAGAGACTAAATGAAGTTATTTTGGTGTGCAGAGAAATTAATAAGAACTTTAGTGGCTTTGTGTTTACCTCAAGAGTGAAAAACTGAAGTGGTCTTTCCTGAAAGCTCCTGTCGGGACAGCTACTGGACAACAACTGTGCAAGAGCAGACACTGAGCCTCTGTTAAAGGCTCTATGTTTATTCCTGCTTTCCAACCAGGTTCCTATTAAGAAAAAAAAAGATTCTTTACGAAAAGAATACCTAAATTGCACAGTCCCTTCTTGGGGACAGCAGGAGAGCCCATTCAGAAACTCCTCCTTGACCACCAGACTTGGGGAAGTCAAGGATTTGGTGCTGGGCTTCTATAAACAAACAAGTTTGAGCTGCCCTATTTTTAAAAAACATATTAAAGAAAAACAGGTTTATTTATCAATGATGTTCTGCACTGCAAAGCCAAATATATTTGATAATTAACTGATGAGAGAAACATCTAAAGCATTTCTGCCCTCTCCAAACACAAACTGTCCCTCTTAAATAACCTGTGTCAGTATTACTTCTAAGCACATCAAGATTGGGAAAAATCACAATGATTAGATTTCACCCTCACTGCTGTATTCTGTGAAGTGTCCCCCCAACCCCATAAAGAGAGCTACTAATTCCAAAGAAAACAGGAGTCTAAGGAAATAAAAATAACTCCTCTGCAGCTACTGAGTACCAGCACTTCCTTCAAGAGTAAGGTTTTGATTTTAGGCTTTTAGCACCTACAGAAGGATTTTGTAGTTTCAGTTCTAGCGTTTTCTCACATCACCTTCTGTTAACTCTTAAATATTTTTAAGAATTCAAGAGATGAGAGTGATAGTACTGAAAATACTTCCTCCCTTGAAACGAAGCCTACAAGTGGGAATAGCGCAGAAAGGATGGAAACCGAAGATTTTTCACACTCCCTCTCCCAACAATGACTGATGGTGAGAAGTGGCTTTCTTGCTTTTATGTTCTCCCAGAACTGTTTGTTGTGCTCAGCTGTGTGCAGTGATTTAAATGGAGTGTTTTCCAAAGGAAGAAACTCCTAATTCATTCACCCTCTCCAGAAAGACCCAAGTGTGAAAATGCAGTGGCTTTGTACTGCTCCCAGAGGAAAAAAAAAAAAAGTGATTCTGTGTATTGACTGCACATCAAATACAATATTTCTTGGTCTGAAGAGTGCATTTGTCAGTGAACAGAAACGTAATTTGATGATTGTAATGATCAGGGCTAAAAAAGAGAAAATTCAGTTATGATGCTGTGCATGAAGCCATGGCAAGCAGATCACTGCATCATCCTGCTGACACCAGGGGTGACTATGGGCCTAAATTCCCTGTCATTAGAAACCGAGCACACTCCACCAACAGCGCTGAGAACTGGCAGAGAATATTAATCTTGTCACAAGTTTCCTAGAGTAGGTGTGCAAAGCTGGAGAGGCCCTCACAACTGAGAGCCTTCAGGACAGCAAAGGTTTCCTCTATGTGCTGGCCCAAACGCTTTCAGGACTCTCATTCTTACTCAAAAATATTGTTAATTTATAGAATTAATGCAAACAAAGCAATGTCACCAAGAGCTAACACCGCTGCTGTCATTCCTTATTGGTAACATGGTTTATTACAGTAGATACCCTACCAAGGGAACAGAAATACACGTTTTGGGGTTTGGTTTGGTTTTTTCTAAAGAATACCATTCCAATGTTCCCCAGATGTGAAGAATGAGACCCAGTTACTACATATGAAATTGCAGAGATAGAGCCGAAACATAACCGTGACTTTGCAGAGTTCTTTTACACAATTGCTGAGATGACTCTGACCCAGGCTCTGTGAACGCTTGCTCCTCGATAACCACGTGTTTTAAAGGCTATCACAGGACAGAAGCAGCCAGTGAAGTTTCTTGCACTGACCTCCTGTCTGGCACCACGGGCTGACATTTTTGACAAGATAATAATAACAAATATTTCACCTTCAACATTGGCAGGAGTTCTGCGAGCAAAGGGACAGTGCCAATCCAGTCTGCCTCACTAAACCAGAGGGGCACAGATTCTGATGTTTGTACGTTGTTGGCACTTGGGTTTTCTTGCTGTTAGTGCTGGTTATTTGTTTGTTTTAAGAGCAACACGGCTATTTCATTCAGCTCATGGAAAATGGTACAGCAAAAGGAACAGCGTTATTTGGTTTGCCTCAAAATTACAAGCAGTTGTTTAGGCTACAACCTCAATTAAAACAGGAGATGGGAGGGGAAAACATTTTCTTCCACAATTAAAATGGAAGAAATTTAAACTAAACACAAAGGCAAGGATAACCAGTCTCAAAACCCACAATGAAAAAGGTCTTCAAAGTCTATGCAGATGATGCACTAAAAAAAAAAGAGTGAGACCTTGCACAGACAGCACTGAGCAACGCCCAGGAAAGACTTACTCCATCGTGGATGAGAAGCTCGTCCCATATTCCTCATCTTGTCCAAGTTTTATTTCCAACTCTAACTGTGCTAACCACTTTTTCAACAGTTACAAAGATGTTGTGGTATAAAACTTCACACAGATGCAAACATCAGCACTTCGGAGCTCAGTGAGAAACTAAATATTTGTTCCCATTTTTTCCTAAGCATTAATGGCAGGTAACTATTGCTAAAGGGACGGAAAAGGCTCCAAAACACCACGCTGACCTGCAGCTCACTGATGTGGACTGAACAGAATTAAGATCGAGGTCTTCCAGACCCCAGAGGAAGTGATTTTCCCCTTTGGCCACTTTGCTGGGGGATGGTTGCACAGAGCAGCAGTCTCCTTTTTCAAAAGCACATCCAGCAAAATGACTGACATGTTGTTCGAGCTCTCCCTAATCCCTTGCTGAGCGAGAAAATCACATGCCGAGGGAATTTATTAGTATGCAAAAAAAGAAGGATTCATTCTTTTTTGTTGTTTTGTTAATAATGCATACATTATTTTCACAATACCTGGATTATGGGTAATTGTTCTGTCTCTCTGAGACTTGCCAGTGCTGACATGATTGACTAACATAATTTGTGACCTGCTTTACCTTTATGACCGTAAGAAAACTCAGCAACTCTCCTTCTTCACTCTCAAAATCCTGATTTGGAAGGCTGAAACAAGACCACTTTCCTCACAGAAGTATTTTTCCCTCCATAGAAGACAGGTGCTTTATCAAAATGCAATCTTTGAAGTTCCTTTAAATTCCATTTTCTGATCAGTTCCTGCTCCCCAGTTTTCACTCCCAGAGCTTTAGCAACCAAACCTCAAAAAAAAAAAAAATTGTTAACAATCAAAATCAGCAATGGCCTCTTGATTCACTTCTAATGTTTTATACTTCCGAGTTGATGAAAATAAAGGTCTGCAGAAAATAAATAACAACTCAAGCTTCAACAGCTTCAGACTTCAGCGGCTGAAGGATGAATGCACAGCAGCCAAAGCTGCAGACATGGTACTGTGAAGTTGGTTTGCGGAAGGTAGAAAAAAGGATTCGTTTCTCCTGTTTCCTTCTAATTTGGTCCTTTCTGTATTCAACAAAATTAAACTCCTGTAAGGGTCTGATGCACAGAAAATGATACTTTTTAATCTGGGGCTATAAGTGATAGTAATGGAGAGTACACAAAATGTAGTAAGAACAACTTCCCTGCCCTTTGATCCACTTGATTATTTAGGAAAACACTAGAATTAAACCAGTGTTTTTTTAAAGAGATGTTGTTTGTTTGACTTAAAAATCTCTTTGCCATTTATTTCTACCACCCCTACTTTTTATGAATCTTGCAGTTATAATTGAAAGCAAAGGAAAAAACTGCATGACAAAAGTAAGCAGCTTAAATAAAGGGGAATGGAAGAGTGAGGGAATGAAGAAAGTTTGTCAGCAAGAGAGCTCACGTTATAAATGCTAATACTAACTCCACCTTGCACAACTAAGAAGTAAACCTTACTATTCTAAGATCACATTAGGAAGCACAGTCTAGAAACGTAATACAGGAAATCAAAAGCTGATCAGCTCTAAATAGAAAAAAAAAAATCACCATTTTATCCTTACTCTACTCTTTTAGAAATAGCACCTCTACAAAAATGGGTTTAGATTTTGGCAAGACGAACACACATCTCTAGATCCATCTAGCACAGCTGGGAAGGGCTGTGGTTTAAGTAGGTCATCTTGCATTCCAGGCACATATGTGGGCTTTTATAACAAATTTACTATATAAAATACAGTGATTTAATATGGAGAGGGATTTTTCAAGCCAACGAAGGCTTGAATTGTGAAATACCTTCTTCCCCAGCAAACACAGAAGAGCCAGGAAGAATCTTATGAGTGAATCTTCAATCACTAAGGATTGTTACAACAGGAGACCCGTAAAACACATATATACGTGTATATAAAGATATATATCTGGGTATATCCTGCAGAGAAGCAATACAGAGGACCTCACTGTGAGGGGCTGCCCTGTACAGCAGGACAGGCAGCTCCTGCAGTCCCCACATCTCATCAAGCAGAGCCTGGCAAACAACTCCCTCCAGAACCCAGCACCGCAACCAAACTGTGCCCTGACTCATCATCCATCAGGCTGAACAGGGTCTCTGGCAAATACTTCTGATCACACCCATGGACGAATGAGGGTGCAGAGTGACCAGAAAAGCCTCTGCACCTGATATTCCCACACCAAACAAATATCCCATTTATTACTTTTCTAGCCAGCAGACTTGCTGCCCTCTGGTGCCCGGTGTGGTTGTCTCCTGAAGCTCTGGTGAGCCATTCCCTTCACTGGTCCCACTGATGCCTTTTCTTTGATTCTAAAATTAAGAGCCAGACATGGTTAAGGGACAAAGGGTTTTTACCTGGGTATTTAATAAGGATTTTTGTGGTGCAACAATTGGCAAAGGTGGAGTGCGCCGAAATGCACACACACGCATGTTGCATATAAAATGTTCTAGATCTTGCAAATTAGAGAATCTCACAAAGATGCCCTAGTGAGAGGCTTGAATGAATAGGGTGACATCTCCCTATCCCAAAGTACCACCCCAGGTGGGTTTAATCCTGGCTTACAGGACGTGTTTTAGAGGGAACCTTGGTTTTAACGGACAGTGTAGGGTTTTCTGTTCTCCATCTGTGAGGCCCTTGGGATGTTTGGTCTTCTGGCCTAACAGAATACCAGAACTATGCTAAAATACCAGATTTAAGGACTTACAAGTATGCATGCTGAGGGTGCTGAGAACACATAAAAGGTGTATATATAAAAGAAAAGGCAAAAAATCATCATGGCATCACCGCAGCAGGAAGGTGTCCAGTATTTCCTGCTACATCTCTGTCACATCAAAAATGTTAATCAGCCCTTGCAAGGAATCACACGGGGGCCAAGCAGCTTCCCCTGCTGCTGGCGGGGGCACACAGGGGGCCAAGCAGCTTCCCCTGCTGCTGGCGGGGGCACACACTGGGGCCAAGCAGCTTCCCCTGCTGCTGGCAGGGGCACACACTGGGGCCAAGCAGCTTCCCCTGCTGCTGGCGGGGGCACACACTGGGGCCAAGCAGCTTCCCCTGCTGCTGGCGGGGGCACACAGGGGGCCAAGCAGCTTCCCCTGCTGCTGGCGGGGGGCACACAGGGGGCCAAGCAGCTTCCCCTGCTGCTGGCGGGGGCACACAGGGGGCCAAGCAGCTTCCCCTGCTGCTGGCGGGGGCACACACTGGGCCAAGCAGCTTCCCCTGCTGCTGGCGGGGGCACACACTGGGGCCAAGCAGCTTCCCCTGCTGCTGGCGGGGCACACACTGGGCCAAGCAGCTTCCCCTGCTGCTGGCGGGGGCACACAGGGGGCCAAGCAGCTTCCCCTGCTGCTGGCGGGGGCACACAGGGGGCCAAGCAGCTTCCCCTGCTGCTGGCGGGGGCACACAGGGGGCCAAGCAGCTTCCCCTGCTGCTGGCGGGGGGCACACAGGGGGCCAAGCAGCTTCCCCTGCTGCTGGCAGGGGCACACAGGGGGCCAAGCAGCTTCCCCTGCTGCTGGCGGGGGCACACAGGGGGCCAAGCAGCTTCCCCTGCTGCTGGCGGGGGCACACAGGGGGCCAAGCAGCTTCCCCTGCTGCTGGCGGGGGCACACACTGGGCCAAGCAGCTTCCCCTGCTGCTGGCAGGGGCACACACTGGGCCAAGCAGCTTCCCCTGCTGCTGGCGGGGGCACACACGGGGCCAAGCAGCTTCCCCTGCTGCTGGCAGGGGCACACACTGGGCCAAGCATCTTCCCCTGCTGCTGGCGGGGGCACACAGGGGGCCAAGCAGCTTCCCCTGCTGCTGGCGGGGGGCACACACTGGGCCAAGCATCTTCCCCTGCTGCTGGCGGGGGCACACAGGGGGCCAAGCAGCTTCCCCTGCTGCTGGCGGGGACACACACTGGGCCAAGCAGCTTCCCCTGCTGCTGGCAGGGGCACACACTGGGCCAAGCAGCTTCCCCTGCTGCTGGCAGGGGCACACAGGGGGCCAAGCAGCTTCCCCTGCTGCTGGCGGGGGCACACAGGGGGCCAAGCAGCTTCCCCTGCTGCTGGCGGGGGCACACAGGGGGCCAAGCAGCTTCCCCTGCTGCTGGCGGGGGCACACACTGGGCCAAGCATCTTCCCCTGCTGCTGGCGGGGGCACACAGGGGGCCAAGCAGCTTCCCCTGCTGCTGGCAGGGGCACACAGGGGGCCAAGCAGCTTCCCCTGCTGCTGGCGGGGACACACAGGGGGCCAAGCAGCTTCCCCTGCTGCTGGCGGGGGCACACACTGGGCCAAGCAGCTTCCCCTGCTGCTGGCAGGGGCACACACTGGGCCAAGCATCTTCCCCTGCTGCTGGCGGGGGCACACACTGGGCCAAGCAGCTTCCCCTGCTGCTGGCAGGGGCACACAGGGGGCCAAGCAGCTTCCCCTGCTGCTGGCGGGGGCACACAGGGGGCCAAGCAGCTTCCCCTGCTGCTGGCGGGGGCACACACTGGGCCCAAGCAGCTTCCCCTGCTGCTGGCGGGGGCACACACTGGGCCAAGCAGCTTCCCCTGCTGCTGGCGGGGGCACACAGGGGGCCAAGCAGCTTCCCCTGCTGCTGGCAGGGGCACACACTGGGGCCAAGCAGCTTCCCCTGCTGCTGGCGGGGGCACACACTGGGCCAAGCAGCTTCCCCTGCTGCTGGCGGGGGCACACAGGGGGCCAAGCAGCTTCCCCTGCTGCTGGCGGGGGCACACAGGGGGCCAAGCAGCTTCCCCTGCTGCTGGCGGGGGCACACAGGGGGCCAAGCAGCTTCCCCTGCTGCTGGCGGGGACACACACTGGGCCAAGCAGCTTCCCCTGCTGCTGGCGGGGGCACACACTGGGCCAAGCAGCTTCCCCTGCTGCTGGCGGGGACACACACTGGGCCAAGCAGCTTCCCCTGCTGCTGGCGGGGACACACACTGGGCCAAGCAGCTTCCCCTGCTGCTGGCGGGGGCACACAGGGGGCCAAGCAGCTTCCCCTGCTGCTGGCGGGGGCACACAGGGGGCCAAGCAGCTTCCCCTGCTGCTGGCGGGGGCACACAGGGGGCCAAGCAGCTTCCCCTGCGGCTGGCGGGGGCACACAGGGGGCCAGGCAGCTTCCCCTGCTGCTGGCGGGGACACACAGGGGGCCAAGCAGCTTCCCCTGCTGCTGGCGGGGGCACACAGGGGGCCAAGCAGCTTCCCCTGCGGCTGGCGGGGGCACACAGGGGGCCAGGCAGCTTCCCCTGCTGCTGGCGGGGACACACAGGGGGCCAAGCAGCTTCCCCTGCTGCTGGCGGGGACACACACTGGGCCAAGCAGCTTCCCCTGCTGCTGGCAGGGGCACACACTGGGGCCAAGCAGCTTCCCCTGCTGCTGGCGGGGGCACACAGGGGGCCAAGCAGCTTCCCCTGCTGCTGGCAGGGGCACACACTGGGGCCAAGCAGCTTCCCCTGCTGCTGGCGGGGGCACACACTGGGCCAAGCAGCTTCCCCTGCTGCTGGCGGGGGCACACACTGGGGCCAAGCAGCTTCCCCTGCTGCTGGCGGGGGCACACACTGGGGCCAAGCAGCTTCCCCTGCTGCTGGCGGGGGCACACACTGGGGCCAAGCAGCTTCCCCTGCTGCTGGCGGGGGCACACACTGGGGCCAAGCAGCTTCCCCTGCTGCTGGCGGGGACACACACTGGGGCCAAGCAGCTTCCCCTGCTGCTGGCGGGCTGTGAGGTGAGCAAGGCTCCCTGACCCAGCTGCTCCCTGCAGGGCGCACGTCCAGCTCAGCGCAGCCTCGCCCCCACCTCCTGCTGTCCTCACCCAGCACACCTCCCTACAGCCCCCTGCAGATAAAGCACAGCTCGCTGGTCTGCAGAAAAGCACATTTCATTGGTTTGTAACAACCGGGCTGCAAATTCGGATGGGCAGGCACTGGGGCTACACAAAGCCAGGCAGAGGATCTGGCCCAGCTCAATTTCCACATCCGAGTTGTGATCTGGACTCAATAAATTCCTCCTTTTTTCCAAACTAGTCGTTAGACCAATTATTTACCGTAAGTAATTCCCCATGCCAAGCCTTTCAAGCGTGGGATAACACTCTTCATTGTTGTTTGCATCTCTGAATGAGCTCTGCAGTACTGCTAAAAAACAGAAGGAGCTCTATTTTTCCAGAGAGAGTAAAGGCAGCAAAATCTTATTCTCCCCAACTGAGGAGGAGGAGGAAAAAAAAAAAAAAAAACAAAACCAAAACTAAGACAAAATATTTTTAGATTAGCACTGTTTCCATTTCTCCCCAAATCCACAATAAAATTTTATTTTTCCCAATTCCAGTTGCAGTGCTGTACTCTTCGAAAACACAGCTGTTGGCTTGGTATTTGCTTGTATGCAGTTAATGCATTGCTTTCTATATTTTCACATGGATTTTTTAAATACAGGAGCAACGTTGGAAATGAGATCTCAAATGCATCATGACCCTTTTTTTCCTGTTGTGTCACATGTTTTAATCAATGAATTCTCTCCGTATCTCAAATGGACAGGGTATTACGTAACACAAAACAGCACCGAAGCCAAAATGAAAGACGGAAAGTTAATTTTGTGTCCATAATTAAGAAATCAGAATCTCACCTTCATACAGTGCTCATGGCACACACACAAAAAAGTAAAATCTTTTAATCCTTGCCTGCTCTGGGTTGAACTTTCCACGGCTTTCTGTGTTTCAGTTCCATAAGAAATGAAGCAGCCCAACAGAAATTACTACAACATGGGTCAGTAAAAGAAGAATAAAACCCTTGCAAAAGTAAGTTGGAAGTGTCAAAACCAGCTGATTTAAAGCATCGTAGTGTAAGTTTCCTTAATCAACATTTCAATGTAACCAATGTTTTAACAGATCAGTAATACTGGAATTTCCTAAGACAGCAGCAGCCATTTCAACAGAATGCTAAAAACATTTCATGTACTCCATTCACATTCCTTACTGAAGCTGGACAACAATGATTTGAAGTTTAAAAATGTTCCATTTGAATTGCAAATTAAAAGAACATTTCTGATAGCATTACAGAAGTTGGTTGGGCTTTTTTCAACAGGAATGCATTGTACAGACAGAGAATAATACAAACTGCCCACAGTTTAGGGGAAAAAAAAAAAACCCAACAACTTATTGTCTTGGTTCAATTATAAGTATTTTTAAGGTATTTTGCTTAGAATCTTAGAATCTGCTGTAGGGGAGTAAGCAGCCAGCAATTTGGACACCTTGGACACGAACACAGATTAATCTTGAAATTCTAATCTCTTCCTTCATTGATACAGCAGATTAAAGCACAATTTCAAGGCTTTGGATCCCAAGTTTCTGTAACACCAGTGCAGGTGCATCTCCCTCAACGCTCGTGGTTAAATTTGGATTACAATTCCATCCACAGACAATTACACATACAGATGATGAGAAAGAGCAATCTTGCCTCAGACCAAGGTTGCCCTGAAGAATACAAGTTATCACGAAATGCAGTCCAGAGCAGTTTATCCCGACTTTCCCATGAATCATCATGAGCTACGGAATATTTCTCAATACCCTGTAGCAAACTCAGGGCTTGTAATATAAGTATAAACCATTAAAAAGATAAATAGTAAGTCAGAAGCTACAGCCTACACGAGAAGGAAGGAGAAAGACCATTTTGTTAATGACAATGGCCTCAAGGCCTTGGCTATCCAAACTGAAACATTTCAAACCTTTCACCTGATTTTCTGAGGATCTCCAGTTACACGGAAGTAGTTCCACACAGCTGGCTGCTGCTGTCTGGCCTCTGGGTGTTTTGTTTGCTTGGGGACAGAGAGGGAGAATAGATTGTGCAGAACAAAAAAGTTAGATGAAAATAATAATAAAAATCAGAATGTTATTCCAAGTCTGATAATTACAAAGCCAGCAGTAAATTTAATGGATTTCTTTGCAAATTCCATCAATACCTTTCCATGCAAACACTGCATTTTGATAGCTGGTCAAGTTTCAGAACATGCCAAAATGCTTTAATGTTTGAGCCTTAAGAACAACCATTAACTAAAAGCTCAAACTCAATAAGCAAAAAGGGAAGCAAACATTTGGCAAATGACAATTGCTCTTTGCAGTAAGAGGTGTTTGATTTTTTTGTTTGCTTTAAGAATCCCCAACGATACAACAGTAGATATACACACAGTTTAACCTCGCTCTAGCCTGGTGCAGGAAGTGGCCACAAAATTGCCAGCTAGATCTTTTCCTGTTTCCTACGGGTTTGACCTCATCATGAGGCACCAAAGTTGTTTCTGAGAAACAAAAGCACAAACAAAATTCCTGTCTCTGGAAATGTTCAAAATACGCTGGATTGCACAGCCTCTGCAAGCCAGTTGCACCTTTCCCCTTAATGATTATCTCCAAAGGAAAGAAAAATATTTACTGGATCAATATTCACTTGATGACAACAGCCTTTCTGTGGCAATGCCTGTGTACTTTCCCAAAAAGGCTTCTGGGGAACACCAAATTACCACCACATCGCTGAGGAAACATCATCCACGTCCAACCCCACTGCAGCACAAAGAGAGATCCACCCCTCGTGCTGACACCCGTGTTCAAAATCCATTTGAATTGTTTAAGAACAACTTGTACAAGGTCACATCTGTCCCAGCCCTCGGCGCGTTCGCAGCCTGGCATTATTTCTGTGTAAGAAGGGAAACAAAGCAGATGTGCCACTTCAGAGCTGTGTTTAACCCCAGAAAGGCCTCTTCTCAAGGCTGCAATCATAGCACAAACCCCAGATCATCATCTTTTAGCACTAATGATAATTTCCAGAGGGGGCTTGAACTAAGAAAAAAGAACTTTACCAGGAATTAGGTCTAAGAGCTCTTAATTTTTAGACAAATCTCTTCCTAGACACATCTTGAAAGCACAATAACTGCATGGGACAGGAAGCACACATTTTCTTCCTTGAAGTGAAATGCTTGATTTGCTTCTATTCCTCTCGTGTTTCTTTTTGGAAGTATGAAATAGACAGAGACAAAACACATAAGATACAAATCTAACCCAGCCACGATATATATGGAGAATAAAGTGTGCAAACCCTCAGAAGTCAGCCTTCGTGAGCTCAAGAGATGAGCCAGTGTCAACCCCTGTGCAGCGACAAGGGACCTCAGCCCATCCTCCCAGGTTGCCAGGCAACCGTTCCTGTATCCTTGGCTGTATTCATCAGCCATTAAGCACCATCAGGCTCCCTTTCTCTTCTCCCTGACACAGGAGACGGATGAAGGGGAGGGCGAAGTTAAACAACGTGGCTTTCCAAGCAGAAGCAGCGTTCTGAGTTTTAACAGCTGACTGGTTTTAGCCAATTCACACAACTCAGATAATTGCTTGGTAGTGGACGGTGCAGCAGGACTGCAAGGCAAGGCTGTATTAGGAAGAGGGCTCTCTTCAAAGCTGACATTAATGGACATCTAATATCATTAGACAATGATGATCTCATGCTGACAGTACTAAAGTGCCCTTTGAATTTGGAAGGAAAAAAAAGCAACAGATGACAGGTTTTCTAAACCCAGACGAATGGCATTCAACATGAGGAAGTGCTGTTCTAGACCATGTCAAGATAAATAAAAACCCAATTGATCTCAGAGGCAGAATGTGCAATTTATAACTTATAAAACGTGCTATTTTTAACTTATTCCGGGGAACCAAAGCAGTACTTCAACCACTGGAGGTCGTGATCCAGCCCTTGGTATCGGTGCAAATACAGCCCCACCTCCGGAGCGGTTGTCTCTGTGCCATTCTCAAGGCACAGGTTCAATTCCCCTGGCAGGCAGCAGCAGGGCAGTCCTGCAGCCCCAGCAGAGCCGGGCAGTGCAAGCGAAGGTGAAGATTCCTCTCCTCCCAGCCCCAGGCTGGCGTCAGCCAGAGCAGCTCTCGCTCACCTCCTCACACAGCAGCCCAAGAGCCCCCAGCGGCACAGGGCAAGCGGCAGAGCCATGCTGAGGACACGAGGGAGGACACAGCTCTTTCAGCTCCAGCCCACTCTGGTATCACCTTATGCTCCATCAAATAACCAACAATTGCTCAATCTGATTTGGCTGTAGAAGCATCTGACGCTATAGGGCAAATCCTGGGCCTTTAAACCAACTACACAACTGAACAAACCTTGACAGTGAATGTTTCCAGTTTCTCGTGCTCCTGGGACGTGGGTCTATGGCTCGTGCCAGTGTCACAACCCCAACACTGGGATATGAAGTAGCAGGTGATTTCTGTGATGTCCCCTTGCATTGGTTAATTTTTGGGCAAGTTTTGTTGAAAATCAAGCTTTTTGAATACTGCAACCTCACTGGTGGCCTTCATCCACAGACGCCGCAGGACTTACAGGATCAAGAAGTTCCAGAATCTGAATATTACCCATTGTGAGCAATTTCAACAAATGAACAAGACATGCTAAACACTCAAATGAGGTACGACCACGATAAAGGACACTTAGTTGAGATTAAGAATACTTAGCTGTACTCACAGGTAACTAACTGTTCATAAAGATTTTTAAAGAATACTTTTCTGCAATGATTTCGCAAACAAAACAAGCTTGCCACAGCAAGTTGAACAATTCTGGAGGAGAAAGGCTAAAAATATGCAGTTAGAGGATACATTTTCCATATACATGAGAAATCAAAGCATATACATATATAATGAAAGCTGTAGAGTGCTGAAAATTAGTCTCTGGTTTGGCTCTTACTTTCCTACAGATATTTAATTACCCCTTCATCATTTTCACTG
This sequence comes from Chamaea fasciata, assembly GCF_029207755.1. Classification (NCBI taxonomy): domain Eukaryota; kingdom Metazoa; phylum Chordata; class Aves; order Passeriformes; family Sylviidae; genus Chamaea; species Chamaea fasciata. The sequence goes on along the minus strand of NW_027094096.1, from coordinate 26,045,995 downwards.
CCTCGCTCCCTACACCATGAGTCTGGTACCATGAAAGGAAAATTAGGAGGAAGAAAAATGTGACTTACCATTCTACCAATTTTGTTTGCAACTGAGCTCCCGACATACAGAAGCTCAGAGCTGCAACTTGATTTTCAATTATTTATACTTTGTTGCCTTTTTAATTTCGCGTTTTCCATTCAATTAGAATGATCTCTCCTTCATATGCATATTCAATTTTCAGACAAAACCAGACAGTTGCCAAGGCAGTATGTAAGACACATAAGCATTCATGCCACTGTCATTTCTTTTAATTACTGAAGCCATTCTCAAATTACTGGCTTACGCTTACACTTTATTTTGACTAAATTTTAAGTTTGGCAACTTAACTCCTTAAAATACTTTCTTTATTCTCAGCACGTGGTATCCTCACATTTCTTCCTAGCTGAGTAACAACCATGATGAGAAGAAAAGTTGGAAGAGGATGTTTTCATTTACCTTAAAGCCAAGATGGGATCAGCTTTGCAGAGACTTTGTCATGAAGGCATATTTTCAATCTGGCCTCGACACTAATTCTCTGCAAGAGAGGAACACATCACATTTTACAATGCCACTCATTGAAACAGAAAACTGATCATTTGCAATGATACAAATTGTAAATATAAATGGAAGATGCGTTTTCCTGACACAGCGGCAAAGTAGAACGTATTTCGAAGCATGATGGTACTTAGGAAATATTTTTTCTTACTTAGAGAAACAAAATATCTGCCTAAAATGTTAAAATCAATGTCCTTGTATCCAGCAAGGTCTGTTCCATTAAGCAGCTGACTCCTCAGCAGGGGATTTGTGGTGCCACTTCTATTATACTATAAAACACTGGACAATAAGCAATTGCCTTTGTTATCCATCAGTAAACAGGAAGTGTTCTTATTACAAAAAGAAACAACACTGATAATTTCAATTTTTCACCTATTTCCCAGCAGCAACCTCATTATCGCCCATTTAAATCTCCCTCCTTCCTTAATGAAATTCAGTTGTCAATGTGCTCCCTCCTCAAGCAAAGCAAGGTGGTTCAGTACATATTTACACAGTCTCTGTGCATATCACTGAAATTCAGTCGTAATCAAGGCTTATTATAAAGATTCCACAGATTGCTCCACTAATAAGCTTCCATGGCTGCACTCCATAAATTAGGAAATTAAGGGGGAAAAGGACCAATGGCAACCAAGTTTTGTTATAACTTCCTGTAAACACAACCATATCAGTAAAGAAGTAATTCAAAAGAAATAAATTTTACAAAAGAGAAATGCACCGTGACCATGTCACTCAGTGCCACAGTCTGGCTCACTCAATGGTGTTGGACCTCAGAGGTCTTTTCCAACCTCACTGATTCTGTGACTTCTTTTCAATGTCCAGAATGCAGAACCCACCCAGCTCCTCCATTACTCCATTTTGTAGGACCACAACCAGCACTAATCCAAATAAACAAATAACACACTGAACTAGCAGCAGTTGAACCTGCCAGAAACTTGGCTTGCATAAAAATTTTACTGATTTTACAGTGAAAGCAGGAATAGCAATGTTACATTGGGATGCTCGGAGCTTTGTACAATCAAGCAAAACTAAGAGAAAAACACCAGTCCTAAGGAAAATTGATGTTTTGCTCTTCATAAACCCAGTCCCCTCTTCACAAAGGCAGTTGAAAACCAACTGCAGCAAAGCAGCAAAAATTTAAACTGAAGGATGGATTTACTGGGTTCCAAAAATCACATGTCCTTGACAATCATAAACACAATATTGTAGAATTCTTCTGCAAAACAACACCTCTAGACTATACAGCCCCTGTGGGCACGTGTTACATTCACGGTCTGACTGGGCAAGACAAAAGGAAGCTGGAAAAAAACCAACAAAAAACCTCAGCCTTTTCCTTGGACCAGAAAAAAAACAACTTATTTGCTCACAGGTCTCAGATAAAAGCTTCACGTTACAACATTTTATCTTTTTTACAGTTTTACTGCTCAAAAGATGAACTGTGAGATTAAATCCAACTTTCTATTAAGCTCTAGAGACAGTCACATGCCACGCAACTCGTAAGACTTCAGAGTTTGGACGCAGCAGTAGATATGGAATATATGAGGGAAGCATTTCAAAACGGCATTAACACTAATAGGCCTTACATATGTGCATCAGGGGAAGAATAGCTGCTAAGTTATGACACCACTCAGCCCTGACCCAGAGGAACAGAAAGGAGCTGTCTGTGTAATTCCACTGAATTCTGAGAGATTCTCCTAAATTCACCCACTTAAAAGACATTTTTTTAAAGCATTTACTGGAGAGGAAAAGAAGGGAGGGGGGAAAAAATGGTTAAATCATACACTAGTCACTCAAACACGGTTGTGTTTTAACAGTTTGCAGAACAAGCGCAGGGGAAAATTTAGCAGACACAGAATGGGGGTTGTTTTGTTTATTTAGGTGAAATTCAGTGGGAAAAAAAAAAGGAAAACCCACAGTGAACGATTCCACAAAACAACAGTACCATGTGGTTTTGTCCTGTCTCTCACATTTGGACATGCAGAACGTTCTGAGTTTTTTCTGTCACCATGACTAATACCTGCAGGTTCTCACACCCCTACACCTCCTCGATACACAGTTCAAAAGGAGCAAAACAATGTGTTTGTTGACATAGTAACAAGAAGATTCAGAATCAGGGAACTGAAAAGAAAAGGTCATGTTTCAGTTTTACCAGCCAGAGCCATTTATTCCGTTAGCGACCACCTTCCTTGGCAGTAATGACTATGTTCATCAGAGGCTTCCACAGTTTTGTCCATGCCACCTATATATAACTTCTATGCAGCTAGCAAAGGTATAGATAATGACTCTGAAGTCATTTCAGGAGGGAAGCCTGAGGAAAAAAAAAATTCCCGTACACAAATCCTGAAGAAATAATTCTCTCCTCAACAAAGTTTTGAGAAGGTCAGTATTTCTAGCTAGTAGAGAAATATTGCAAATTAGAGCAGAAATCCCATTTCACTCAAAATTGTAATTCCTGTGTTTCACACGAGGATCAGAGTTCAGTGGGTAGAGAGGGCAGGGAGAGGAGGGGGGGACGCAAGGATACAAAAGCTCTTGGATTAGATGCTGCCACTTTCGATCCATCATCACATTTCCTCAGATTATGAAAATGAATGTCTCCCAGTAGTACATTTTATGCTTGACAGATTACAGATCGGTTTACACATTCACAATCGGAGCACTCGGATTTTACAAAAGTTCAGGTCTTTTGAGACCAGCATCTGTTATCTGGTTTGACATGAGTCAAGAGAAACATTCTATGAGACAATGCCAGAGACGATTTCTGGCAATGAAATGGGTGAAGTCACAAACTCCTTAATGATCTCTGCAGCCAGCCTGAATTTAACACATTCTCTCTGACTTTACAGCTGGCTCAGAAAGGTCATTAGACTATTATATCTACTGTTATGTAGAGCAGCACTATACACATGTAAAGTTTCTATAGCAACACTTTCTTAATTCACTCTTTAAGCAAAACACCAATTAGCTTTTTATTATAGCCAATTAAAAAAATCTGCACACTAATTGACAACCTCTCTACACAGAATTTAAGCTTATGCAGAAGAAAATTGCAGTAAAATTTTTTTAATGGTAATAGCTCACTTCCTATTCTCCCCTCCTAAGAGAACAGTAAATTATTCAGGATCGGGGCGGAACATCTATTTTCCAATCCAAAGTATTTAGAGACAGAAGTAACCTATCCTGATATGCCTTAAATCTGAGGAGAGCCTGAAGATTACAGGCTTCAAAAAGGCATCAGAAATGTAATCAGCTGACTTATTTCTGCACTGCAGGGAACTGGGCACTGGCCCCTGCACCTGGAGATCATGCAGGAGGGAGCCAGCAAAGTGTTTCTCTTTCAGAGTAGCCAAGCATGTTGAGCCAAGTGAGAAAGATGGCAAAAAAAAAAACCCAGTACCAAAAGTCATATTTAGCAGGGCAGAAAAGACATTTTCATTTCCTTCTTAGCACTTAAGCGTTGGTTTTCTCAGATGTCTTCTGCACAGCTGGTGATGACAGCTTCTTTGTATGTCACTTCCAGTAGCAAATATCAGGACAGAAACCAGTCAGTAAACACAATATAAAAGGGAATACAACATGATGGAGAGAATCCAGAGAAATAATCAACAAGAGAAATTAAACCATCCTTTTTGTGTAAAATCTTCTGCAGGAAGCTGAATAAAAAACATCGTTCCCCCTCCAGTTCTTCCATGTGAGGTGTTGGGATTCACCTTCCTAATAAATAAATAAATACACACAGAACGAGGTGGCAGATGGCTCCTCTGACAAGCTCGGCATGCCCCAATCAAGAATTAATGGTACTGGAGCTATCAGCAGGCCTTCTGATCCTTAAGGACACACTACAGAAACTGCTCCTACTCTCACCATCTTATTTACACCCGCTGTCCTACAGAGAAACACAGCATCCACACAGAAACCTGAGGCACCTCACAAGTTCTGTGAGGAAACCAAAAGAGTTTTCTTTGAAAGGCTGACAACCAGCAAGAGGGGTGAGGGTGGCGTTTCAAACCTACCACTGTAGAGGAGAGATCAAGGTGTCCACACATGTGCAAGGAATCACTGTGTGTGACCTTGGAGCTGCAGCACAGCTCTGGACACACTGGCAGGCTCTGCAGTACCCAGGGACACCAGAGGTAAGGGACCAGAGTCAGCAGCAGAGTTACAGGCTTTTATTCTCAAGTCTTCGGAGAGGTAAACCCCCCAGAGCAGTCCCCTGAATTCCCAGGAAATGGGAGCATTTTCAAGTTCCAAGCCTTCCAAGTGCGCACTGTCAGATGCAGAGCTCTGCCTCCCGCAGGGAGACCGCCTTGGTCCAGGACACAGTGCGCAGTGCTGCCCACAGAACAGGTACCAGCTCAAGCGAATGGCGTCATGTGCTGTCCCCAGGCTCCCAAGACTTCTCCTCTAGCAAACCTTGTGGCCAGCACCTCACCGAAAGATGGTCCGTTCACCCATCCCTGCAGTGAACATCACTCTCTTCTCTGCCCTCAGGGGAAGGAGAGCAACCCACGTCACAGTGATACAGTGATACAGAAGTGAAGCCTCGAGAGTACCAGAGCAACCAAGTAAGCTTTTGTCTTCTTCTTCTTTTTTTTTTTTTTCATTTTTTGAAGCTTTCTGCATTGCCATCTCAAGCCACTTAACATTTCAGCCAGTCAGCCCACCCCACCAGTTACATATCACACAGGTACAGAGTGCATTCGAGGAGAAGGTTTAGGGCAAAGATCAAAGGCAGCTGGTACTTATTGGCAGCAGCCAGGATCCCCTTTCAGTCGCTCTCCAGGAACGCAGATTCCCAGGATCAGAGAGGCTGCAGCTGGTGACGGTCCCTTTTCAAACCCGACAGCAGCGGGTATCTGTGTCCTGCCGTCTCCCCCGATGCGCTCTTTGCCCAGGCAGTGTGCTGGGAGCAGGCACGTCCGTGCGCTCAGGTGCCTGGTGTGTGATGTGAAAACCCTCCAGGGACTCCAGCAACAGAGATGATTTCTGGCAGTCTCATCCCTGCCAAGAAAACACCTTCAGTGGCCTAAAATATGAACCCAAGCCAGCCGTGCAGCCATCCCAGACTTTGTAAAAGCAGACAGTTCACAAATCAGGAAGATCAGGCAGGTAGAAGGTTCTCCCCCACAGTTCCTGTTAACAGGATCAAAGTATCTTCATTAAAAGAGCAATTTGCACGTCTAGCTGCAGGTAAGAACAGAGCTACATTCCACTTTAAGACCCCAGAAAAACCCAATTCTTTCTTGGATTGACTTTTTTTTTTACTGTTTTGCAGGAGAGCTGACTGCAATTAAACTGTCTTTGTCTAAGTATAAAAGCTCGTTTCTGTTATTTCCAAGAAGAAATGGGACGGCTTTGTTGCTCTTGTAAATTACTCACCCCCTGTTAACGATCTACCGTAGAACTAAGGCAAATTAAAACAACAGCCAAGGCATCACTGAGAGCAAAGATTATCAACAGTTTTGAAAGATCCTTTTTGACTCCTTTCATTTACTTTTCTGCTTTTGAGACACATAAAACACAGAAGCATGATTGCAGTAAATTTTGATAACTACCACAGATTTCTCCCACTCTCTCAATGAAGGAAACTATTTCAGAAAAACCATACATCCAAATTTATCTTTTCAATTTCTGCACAATCCCGTGTTGGCAGTAACATGCACCCGTTACACTGGATGATGAGAAGAAGAATTTAAAGGCAACCGTAATTTTCCTGCAACATTTTTCAACCTCGGAAAAGAGGACCTTCTCAATCTCAAGTCTGGATGCAGAACCTGAAAGCAAAATTACTGCACAAAAGATAATTTTCTGTCTTCCCACCTTGGTGAAGAAAGAAAACTATCAACTTTATGACCTGCTACACTTCAATAATCTGAAATTACTACAGTCAAAGCTAAGAAAATGCAGCTTTATTACTATTTCATTAATATTTCTATATAATACATTACATATGTTTGCTTATAGAAAATATTATTTATTATATTAATGTTTGACGTAACTGAAATGTTATCCAAATAATGCTCTAATTCTTCGTATTTTATTAAAGATGTGTAGCAAGATCTCTGACTTGCAATCAGATCAGTTAATACAGAAAGGATCTCCTTCCCTTGTGCTTTCACAACTTTATTTACTAGAAGACTGAAAGTTAGGGGTAGCTTCAATAATATTTATAAAGCTCTAACCCTAAATTCCCAATTGCCACATCTGTAAGCTCTGACATCAGGAACTCTTGTAAACAGAAGAAGTGAATATTATGATCACCATCAAGTTCCTGAGCCATGGCGTGACGGAGAAATTATTGTGTCTTTCTAACTTTCCTAAGGTCTCCCAGAACTCACACTTTGTTAATCGGGCAAAATAAAAATAAATTCAGTGAATCTCCAGTCCTGCTACTGAAAATGGCCAGCTCATATCTAAAGGACACAATACATCGTTTTCTATTTTATCGTTTTGAAATTAATTTAATAGACTTAAGCATATGCTAGACTGAGCTGCAAAAGAAATAAGCATTTCCAAGGAGCCCACCAACTAACAGTCAGGAAATTCTGGCCAATTAAACCAGAAACAAACACTGAGGAAAATACCGTTAAATGCCTCTATGGAGGAATAACACTTGAAACAACGCAGTCTTATCTTCCTCTTCTCTAGTTCGTTTATCCAAACCTCGCAGGAAGCATCTAGACTCAGCACTTCTCACATCTTACATTAGGGGTAGAGCAGCATATTATTTGTATTATATTTGCACGAGAAAAATGAATAGGTGCACCTGAGATCTCAGCAGCAGGTGCAGTTTGACGGATGCGCTGCTCCGAGGAGTGCCAGGGGACAGCTGGAGATGGAGGAGGAATGTCAGTGCCACCACCAACCCTTGTGGCACCTGCAGCATCCGCCCGGCATCGCCGGGGTCACCCAGGGGCTGGGAGAAACAGGGAACTCACGTTGGCCTTTCGCTTTGTCTTTGAGATAAGAGCTCCCAACAGCTCGCCTTTATATATTCAGATAAAAATACCTGAATATCTACCACTCAAATTAAAGGACACAGATGGCCGCTTTGAACTGAAAGAAAAGGCCAAAGACACGGCTCCAGTTACAAAGTGCCCTAAGAATAAGCAGAATGTTGTACCTTTGCTGGGTGGAAGGAGCTGTTATCTACCTTCCCTGCTCCTAATGGGACGCCCTGGGGTCTCCTTTTCATCAGTTTCAAAAGGTCAGTCTTTGTCTCCAAGTGCTTCTTGTCAATGTTACAGCCACATTCTGCTCTCAGATACGGGGATAAAAGAAGTATCTGCTGCCTTAGACCACCACAGACTGAGAAAAAGCCCCACTGCAGCGTTTCAAGGCAGCAAGTGCTCAGCACAGGATGACCAAGGGAAGGAAACATTCTGCAGGAGAACAAAATACCTTTGCCGCGATATACTCGGCGACACATTTCACTTTCGGCCTGCTCCAAAATGCACTGAAGTTTGCAGAACTTCTGTTGATTTTAACAGGTTTGGGGATACGTCCCGTACGCCCTCTGAGATTATATCGAGAAAGGAGTATCAGTTTATCAGGTTTAGTGGGCACACACAACACATTTTATCTTTAAGCTTCTCTCCTTTAAGGGAAAGGAAGGTTCACATGCTCAGGGAATTCGGACACAAGAAATAAAGCAAATGAGAGGGAACGCAGATTTCTCTGTGGGAGAACAAAGACAACAGGTTCATCTTCAAAAGGGTTTGTATTTTCTCCCTCAGCATAAATAAAAAAAACCATACAGATAATATACATTTCATTTTTACTTGTATTCTCATCAAGATTCATCCCAGTTGGAAAAGAAGGTATGTCTCTCTATATAAATAGATTAAATCATAAAAAAGTAGCAAAAAGTCAATTTCCAGACTTTATAACTATTTTCATCTCATAATTTGTATTTTGCTACTGCTAAGATCCAGACCTCACCAAAACCAGGTTTATATAGCATGACTATAGATAATCATCTGCCAGCACTTTTATTAAATTCCTTATATCAGCAGACTTCATAAACTGGAAATTATATATATATACACATTTTATTTCAATAGAAACATTGTGGGGCCCAAGGTTGTGGGGGTTTTTCCAGTAAGGAGAAAAAAAAATAAACAGCACATCTCCATCTTGCCCCAGCACACAGCCAGCAAAATTTCAAAAATTAAAACAATCCTTGGCGCATGAGCAAAGGCTGAGCTGCTGTGTGCGATGTGCTCACAGCTGTGCAATCTCCAGCCTCCACCCTCCCGTTCTGCCCGGGCTGGGATGGGGGAACTCAGGGGCTTCAGGGGCCCCATGGGAAAAGGTGACTTGGAGCACGCAGCAGTTTCCAATCTCCTCCTGTGCCCAGGAAGTCACAGAGGGTGTGTGGGGCCAGGACAAGGAGATCCAGCCCCTGTGCCGACAGAGAGCATGGGGACAGCCTGGATATATTTTTGTCTAATGAAGGTTTTGTGGTGTAGAGATGCAGCAAGCAGTAAGCCACGAGCTCGTCCGGGCACGTCACACGCAGCAGCAGCAGCAGCAGCTCAGAGCTGGGTGCTGATGGAACCAGACTGCACTCAGGACACTTATCCTGAATTTTGCCGGCTACTCCTGCCCTGCCCTAAATAGTGCTCCCTCATCCCACGCTTCAGGGGACACCACAGTGAAGCCATGCCATGTTTTCACAGAGGGGGTGGACAGGGAGAAGTCCTCTTCTTCCCCTCAGAGCCAAGGAAGCGCTCCTGAGCCTCTCCAGGGCTGACCCTCCTCATCCTCACTTCTCAGGATCAGCAGCACTCAATGCCATGGATTCCCCAGGAGAGAAGATGCAAGACCTGATTCTGCCTGGAATGTTCGTGGCTGGGATGTGCCATGGATGTGGCACCTACATCCCAGGTCTACGCCAGCCCAGACAGGTCGCTGGACTTCTCAGCCTCAGTCCATGGGCATCTTCTGGCCTTCATCCTCCTCAGATAATCCTTTCTTAGGGGTATCCACCTGGCCAGCCACAGCACTAGCAGTCTGCCACCTGCCCAAGGTTAGAGGGAAAAATGGGAGCTGATTCATTTTGAGCAGTTCAGCTACACTGAGTTTTGCTGACTTATTATTGGTCAGCACATTTATTATGCCAGATATAAATAAAACATTAAACATTGTACCCAAAATATCCAAAATAGCCTGCAATTCTCCTACTTCCTGAGCAAATAAAATGAGTTTTCGCCCCAGTAGCTTTTGCTTTTTTTTTTTTTTTATTATTAAAGAACCAACCCAGGGAAAAGTCATGATCATGCCTAAACTACGCCTTTTCTAGGGAAAAGAAGGGGTAAAAAGAAGGGAAGAGCCACGAGATGACACAAACAGACAAACTCAGACTGAATTCTCTGCCATTGTTGCTGGTGCATTATTTTGGTAATCCAATTAACTTCTGACGTTTTCAAATGCAAAATCGGAATGGGATTGCACAATGAGCACTTACACACAGTAGTAACACAATTACGACAATTTCTATTAGCCTGTGCTGTTAAATACTCGCAAAGGCCAAGGGTAAAAGGCTTACTTTACAGCAGTGATTATGAATTCCTGCAGTCCAGGAGACAAGTCTTGCAGATGGTGTCCAACAACAATAAATAATTCTGAAATCTCATTTTCTTGCTTTCTAAGTAAACCCACTGCACAAACTTAGCTATGTCGCCAGCAAGTATCAGTAAAGATCCTATTGATTTAAGAGTATGCACTGCTAAAAGTCAATGCTCCAACACGTGGGACAGAGGCAACATCAGAATTGCAAAATCCTGATTAGCTGAGCATCTAAACCAAAAATCCCATCCTGAGCCATTCTACAAAAGAATGACCTTCAAAAGGAGAGCAGAGCCCAAAGAGGGCAGAACAGATAAACTGGCTAATAATGTGAAACCAACATTTTTGTTCATGCTTGCAGAAACGAAACAAAACAAAATAAAACTGACACCTGTACCGATTCTCTTCTGAAATAGTTTCTTTAACCAACTGCAGATCTGCATTGCCTCGTTGAAAGACCACGGAATGATGACTTGTGATTCCAAGTCCCAAAGGCCAAGGCTGCCTCCTGGGTAAGTCAGGAGCAGTCCCAGTGGAGGTGGAAGGTGCTGACTGCTGGGGAGGGCAGGTCGGACACGGCCACCAGCAGCAGGGCGATTGAGGACTCTCGCTGACAGCGTGTCTCTGAGAAGATCAGGAGAGCTCTGATTGCCTATTATGCATTATTAAGACACAGATCAATAGAGAAAGCTCCAGGGGCCACTAACATGCACGGCACGTGTGGTTTCACCTTCTGCAGACGCAGAACCAGCTGTGGGAGCTGGTTCCTGCAGCCCCTGGCCGGGGACTCTGCTCGGGGCACCTGAGCCCTGACACATCTTCCTCGGGGAAGGTCACACGTGGCTTCCTCCTCTCCCACCTCACCTTCTTCCCCCTTCCTTTTTATTTTCTTTCCTTCTCTCTTTTTTTTTTTTTTCCTTTTTTCTGTGCCTACTAAAATTCAAGCCATCACGCCTTGACTTGCGCTCCTGCAGCTACACCCACTGCCATTAAATTTCAATTTAAGCATTCTGGGGCAGAGGCTGGGCTGGGAGATGGGCTTGTTTTCAGGCAGCAACCAAATGCAAGAGGTGCCAGACTCCCGCTGCAGCCTCTAAGCATTACTCAAAACACCAAGAGTAACCTGTTATTTCAACATGTTTTTCAGCTGAGGGATTGATTTTAAGGATCAGAGAACAGAAACAGCTCCTTTTTGAAGGATAAAAAATAAAGTATTAGGGAGTCCAGATGCTCAGTAATTTTCTTCACAAGACAGGAATACTGCTAAAATTATCCTCGCTACCAAATTATATCCTTTTCCTTGAAAACCTGAAGATAAAGGTAATTTCTGAACAGTAGCATATGTCATAAATACATGTACCAGCACCACTCTGAGCCTCACACCACCTTGCCAGCAGAGCTGGGCAGATTCGGGTGATTTACAGTAAGCATAGTTAATAACTTACAATAATCATGCTTAGCATCAAGCTCAGAATGAACTGCTGCCAAACTGACAAATGTGGCTATGAAAATTGAGAGCTTTGAAATTTGTTTCAGGGTTCATGTACAGAAAACCTCGCCAGCACACATGACATTCAGAAGACTGTTAAGAACAACAGCATTCTGCATATGACTGAATTAGTTAATTACTTGAAAATCACCCATCCAGAAGAAAAACTGTCTCCAGCTCTGGTGATTGCCTGTTTTATTTCCAGCACAGAAATAACTTTATTCACTGTGGCAAAGAAGGGTAACGGATTCTTTGCACCTTTTGAAGGGTAGAAATCAGCATGGGGAGTAAAGATAAATCACTCATTTAAAATAGGACCTTAAAACTTCTTCAGTTGCAGCACCAATACAACTCCCATACGATTCACCTTCTGCCCAAAGTTCAGTGATCCTTACTATTAATTCTTACATTAACCTGCCACAGAGAGGTGTTTCTCCTCCATCCTCTTGGATTTATTCTTCTAGATACAGAAGAATGCACACTATAAGGAGCTGAGCTCAAAATCTTACCAGAAAAAAAAAAAAGTAAAATAAAAAAGCAATACAGTTTCTGAACACTGGACACTAAAGGAAGAACTGGCAACAAGACAGAATGGAAAAGAGTGGAATAAAGTAGCAGCTATTTTCACAGAGCTTCCACGGCAGCCAGTTCAGTGTATAGGCTGGATTGCTGAACCATCACTGCATGGCATCTGGCTCCAAATGCCTACCACTGCCAGATTTTGATCCTGTGGGTTAAAATTCCGAACTTCTCAGTCCAGGAGCAGATGTTTCTACAGATCTCTGAAATGTGATTTCATTAATTCACCGACAACAAACAAGGAATCTCACCACAGTACGCCCGATTTAGGGGAAATGTGAGTTCAGAGCTCAGCAACGGGGACAAGATGGGGAGAAGCAGCAGAGAAAACATGGAAAGGCCAAAGAAAAGTGCAGCAATGGACCCAGAGAGCAGCAAGACTTTTGGTCAACAGTGCTCTCCAAAAGTCTTACTGCAGAGCCTAAGACACTCCAAACTATTCTGACTTCTCTTGCTCCTCTGGAAGCACAGGGGCATCATCCCAACAAGCTGCGCATCCTCATCCTTATTGATTGCAAACTACTCGTGGTCTTGCGGATTTCAAAGATAACCAGAAGAGCCTTTTTACACACCTCTAGATCTCCGCCTCACCGCAAGGTGCTGGTCAACTCTGTGGGCACTCCGTGGCTGATTAGAGTTATTCAGCCTGCCTAGAAAACTGGACAATAAAAAAGGAATAATACTGCAGTCGAGCATGAACAACCATCCATTTTAAACACATATATTTATTTTTATTATTTAATCCATGCATAATTCTGTGCTCTAAACTGATGTAAGTGGGTGGGCAGTTGTTCTTTACTTATATTATCAGCACTCTCCTGTGAGAAAAAGAAACAGAAAATCTCACCCAGCTGCATAAAAGCCTGACGAGAACCTACTGAACAAGAAGAAAAGCTCTACCATCTAATATTTAACACACACATACCACAGAAAGCTGAATCAATCTCAAAGACGGATTAAGTGTTTCTGAATGGGATTCTAAAGCATCAGAGGGGAAAGAGAAGTGTGGGTGAGGACTTGGAGGAAAAGAGAAATGTGAAGGACAGTAGGAAACAAAAACAACTTGGAAGTTGAAGTCCACAGCAAGAGAGATGACGACTGCTAAGTATAGCAACCAGCCTCGTGGAAAAAAAACCAAAAAAACCCTTCAACTGAGATGAATTCTCTCCTTCAGGTAAAACAGACTGCATAGAACTGTTATGTGCAACACGATGGGGTAAACCAGCACCACGAGCACGTGGTTGTGTCTGAACACAGTGACACAGCATCATCTTAAACTCCAGATTCATACCTCACACCTTCCTACAGTTATCACTGCAAACAGTGCAGTTCACTCTCTGCCTTCTATAGTCCGAAACTGCTGATGCTGTTTAACCAACTTCTGCCCTTACATAATATTCCATTTCTCCATAAAATATTTATATTAAGCTTCTAGCACAGGTTCCTGCTCAGGGTCTATTAAGTTCTCATGAAGAGCTGAGTCAACGTGTCACATGCTGAACCTTTTAAACTCTCTGTTTCTTCCAGCTTACATAAAACCAGAAGAAAACTGGAAGACAGGGCCACACTTTTCAGTTCTCACTGAATGAAGCTGTAACTGATATTAAAGAATAACAAATGAAATAACACGAATGCAACAGAAACTTCTTTTAAAAACGCTGCTCATCTCCTCAACTAAATTAAGCTCCAGCAAAAGGAAGGTATTACTCCAGCATCCTCTTCTCCCATCCATCTCCTGCTCTCCTACACATTATCCAAGGTCTGTGCCAAATGAGATCATTCCACTGTAGCCCACACCTGCTGCGTAACCGATTGCTTTGACATTAAATGTTCGTGCACAGGGGCACACATCACATCATCTCTGCGACCACGGGAATGCGATCTTTGAGTTGCCAGCCGGCCAAAACTTCCACAAAAGTCAACAGCAGTTGTGCTCACGAGAAATGTGCCCAGCGTTTCTGGGTTTAAGTGGATTCCATGAATTTCATGGCCTTCAAAAAAACATTCTCTGAAATTCTTCTTTACAGCCTTATTTTCCTTGAAGGGAAGCATCCACGACTTCCATGACTGAGATCATTTGAACATAACCTCATGTTTTTGCTGACATTTGGCTGTCCTCACCCCCAGGCAACACACTACAGAAATGAATATGGAAATTACTCCGCCAGTGAAGAATCCAGATAGAAATCCCAGCTGTCATACGAGAAATACAGAGAGGATTATGAGTATCTCAGCCATTTATTAAGTTATACTTCCTTGATATTAAGCTAATCATGAAGACTAAAATGGTCATGGCTGATGTTTTCAAGAGGAGGTGACTGAGATGTGTTTGATTTTATGTTTTTTTAATTTATCTGTATATTTATGATAGTCCAACTGCAATGCTGAGCGAAGAAATGCCCCTGGGCAGTCACACCACCCAGGAGCACCCACACCACAGCAAAGTTTGTTTTGCCTTTTTTTTTTTTTTTTCCATACCCTTTGTTATTGGGCAAAACCAGAGTAACTGATTCAGAGTAACTGAATTTCCCAGACTCGGATTCAATTAAACAGCACCTTAGCTATTGCAAGAAGCACAAGTGCAGTTACTGCAATTTGATAAAGGTGCTTCAAGCACTAGAATCCTCTCTGTTTTTACTACCTGATGTTTAGAGGCTGGACCAGTATCACGCCCTGAATCACACAATCGTTGTTAATCACACCGTGCTCCATTCCAGGAAAGTCACGTGCTGCTCAGGCGCTGAATGTAACTCACTGCACTGAACAGAACTACAAAATATGTACAGTCACATGTTCCATATCCAGAGCTCTGCCACTGTATGGCACACTGTAAACCCTGGAGACAATGGCATGATAAAAAAATAATAGATTAAAAATATCATCGTTTGAAATAGAATTTGTTACAATTTCAAACCGGTGAAGGATTCAATAAAATGGCTTACCACAAGAGAGCATACTTGCATATAGAAACCACTCACCACTTAGGGAATTCCAGCAGAGGAATTTAATTTTTTGTTGTTAATTAAAAGATGCAGCTAACCTGCATATCATCATTGAAACCAAGGACTTTATCAAAGTGAAAAGCCCAATTAGCATCAGTCCTCTTTGGATGTATAGGCTAACATATCCCTCATCAGCTCAATGAAAACCCACGGGTGCCTCTGCTCTCCAGAACTGCAAAACTAATAAACAATTTCATTTAATTTGAAACAGACTGCACGGAAATCCAGTTTACCTCAGAGTAACAGCGGACTGCATGCTTTTCTCCAGGGCACGTGTGGAAAAGTAAGTATTAAAAACCTAATGCATGGAAAAGTACATTGAAAAGACTTGCATCTGCAAACAGAGGAGAATGGCACATTTATCAAATTTGAACACAGCAGGCTCAAAATCTCTTCTGAAATGCATTAAAACATGTTTCTTCAACAGCCTATACAGTATCTAAATATTTCTCAGCTGAATTAATACGGTATCCCAAAAGCAATTTTTGTCGTTAATATTATTTTTAAGAGGTCATAATGAAGTGCCGATCTGCTACCCAGTATTTTATTCTGGTTGCTTCCATCACCACCCAAAAGAACTGTCCAGTGTGAAAAAACCCTGCAAACTGGGAAGAGATTTCACCGTTTTACAGGGGAGCCTTTCATCACTGGAAGGAAAATGCCTTTCCAATTGCAGTGCTACTTCTATGGCTGTGCTTCGATAACAGAGCTGCTCCTCCACAGCAGTGCTTCGTGTTACATACTAGCTCAACATTTTTGGTGCATCCTTGATTGTTGCAAATGCACACACTGCTTTTCCTTCAAGAAGAGGGGGCAAAAAGGCAAAAAAGCCCATCCTAGAGATGGGATTATCTCACTGTTTGGCAGGAAAGCCCCCAAATGTTACAGTAATAGGCAAGAATAGACAAAAATATGCTTTGGGTGCACAAAAAAGGGACCCACAATCAAATAAGTGGCGACAATAATGTTTTTCTCTACAGGTTACACCTAATTCCTTCAACTTTTAAAAAGGTACTGAGAAGGAACATTTTGCTGATGCTGCCCAATAGAAACAGCAACTTTCCAATATTTGGTTCTGAACACAGTTCTCTCTAGATTCTCTTAAATCCTAATAACACGAGTTAATGCTTTTAACAGGATCAGGAAAATCAGCCAGGTCACTGGGGTCAAGGTCAACTGGGCGACTCCACAGAGAACTGAAAGATTTGCATTCTCCTACTCTTCACTGGAAACAAAAGAAAACGCACAGGGCACAGAGCAGCCGTGCCAAAGCAGACCACAGGACACACACACAGGAGCAAGGCAGGGAGAATAATCAGGGAATCACAGAATGGCTTGGGCTGGAAGGGACCTCAAAGCCCACCTCAACGCACCCCCTGCCATGGGCAGGGACACATTCCACTGTCCCAGGCTGCTCCAAGCCCTGTCCAGCCTGGCCTCGGACACTTCCAGGGGTGGGGCAGCCACAGCCTCAGCACCCTACAGGGAAGAATTTCTTCTTAATATCCAATTTAAACCTACTGTCTTTCAGTTTGATGCTGTTCCTGCCTGTCCACCACTCCATGCCCTTCTCCAGCTCTCCTGGAGCCCCTTGAGGGACTCGCAGGGGCTCTAATGCATCCCCAGAGCCTTCTCCTCTCCAGCCTCGACAACCCTGACTCCCTCCGCCCGTCTCACAAAGAGACGCTCCGGGCACTGCAAACCCTTCCCTCGCAGGAACCAAACTGGATCTGCCAATCGCAAGATAATAAATGTCATTCCAGGTGACTCCCAAAGCATTTATGTCAATGTTTCCTCAAAGGTTTTGGGTCTCATTAAAACACAAAACTCCAGCCACCACCAAACACAGAAAACAGTTTCATTAACAGTTCTGACCCGCTCTAATTAAGATATAAAAACTCTTACAGTGGCACACCAGCCTGGTGTTTATATGGATAACTGAAGTATTTAATAGATACCTTCACTTTTAATTACCATAAATGTCAAGAGCTTCCTGTAGTATAAGAGCTCCCCAAATGTTTCAATGATTTTTGAGCTTTATCTGAAGTGGTTAACTTTAGGATTTTGTAATGAAACCAACCCTACAACATTTTAAAAATTAACAACCTTCGTGCCTACACGTTTTCACCCTAAAACACATCCAAGGACCTTCACTGAATAATAGTGCCTCTTCTTGCACTTGACATTTATTAGTCATGATTTTAAAGTGAGGAGTATTTAATTACAAATAAAGGATCCCTGACTTTGATAACTCTCAAGAACTGCTAGGCATGAAATAAAACACGATGCTGGAGCCTCCCCTTCAACTTTGCCATGTATATTTCTTTCATTTGATAATTCCAATAAAATAGGCTGATTGTCAAAGTCTAATTTTAGACTTAATGAAGCAGCAAAGGTTGGGTTGATGAAAAAGAAGCTGAAACAATAATAGTAAAAAACATAGTCATGGACGATGACGATCCAAGAAAAATTTTCTGGCCAATTTGATTTGATTGTGTTAAACACTGACAAAGTACAGAAGCAATTAGAAACCACATCCAGTATTAGCAAGTGACTAAATGCTGGTTAATGGCATTTTATGCTTCCTGAAGACTGGCAAACTTCTACCCCATGTGTTTTAAACAAGAATTCAATTTTGTCGTCGGGATGGTACTTTTCCCTTTCATTTAATTGTGGCCAAATCATTTCCTGAATCTTGCTATTGGCTTTACTATTACAAAACACTATTAATATAAAAAGGTTTTTTATTAAAACGTTGTTCACATATACTCCAGCATCGATAGTGACGCAAGAAATTAATATGAAAGCTCAATGAAAGAAGGCTGCCATAAGATTTTTGAAAAAACACATACACTTATTTTGTATATATATACATTTTGAACCATATTAATGGAACTGCTAAGGTCTGAAGATATCCAGCCCCCAAAACGAAGGCCACTTTAGCAGGCCCAAAGAACCACAGAGCCAAACTGCTCTGCATGTTCTGAAGAGCTTAAAGCCCAGTTGCTGAAGCATTTTAAAGCACATCAACAAAAAAGGGCTTTGAATCCACAAACACTCCCATCTCACACACACAAAAAAAGTGCTTTATGTCAGTGTTGAGACTGACAGTTACTCACAATGGCTCAGCTGAACACTGTGGCAGGGAGTCCTTCTCGACATGAAATTAAACACACTCAGCCTTAACATTTCATAAGCATCTTTGTATTCACCAAGGGTGTATAATGCCACGGCCACGAACACACCGGAAAATGCGGAGCCAGAACAATACTTAATATAAATGCTCACAGCCAATTTCCTCAGTGCCTCAAGATAATAAAAATACACATCTGACTGCTAGCACCACAAGCAAATCCAAATTACTATCAGGCTTTAAATCTTCATGTGGCTGTGAAAATAAAGAGATGGGAGAGTTTTCAGAAGGCGCAAACAGGAGTCAGCAGCTTAAAGCACTTTCTACACTTTGACCTTCTCCTTCAGCTGCTGCAATACTCATGAAGAATCTCTCCTAGCTTACCCTCTCAGGTTTTCAGACAATTAACTACCAGGAAAAATTAATTCACAGGAGATCCTGCAACAGCTTTTCCACTTGGGCATTATTGAACACAAACAGTGAGCATCTGTCTGTACTACCTCCTGTGATTAAAAGTCAAACCTTATAGATTTTTTGTGAGTACCAAGAAAGTCATGTGTCAAGCTGTCTAACAGAAACCCAGGTTCAGCCAGGGTTCCCACGGCCAAGCTTTCATAACAAGTGCCCACACAAGGCAAATCTTGTTCTACTGACAATCACGTGACGTGTGGGAATGTGTAAAGGTTGGGTCATTCCCTTCTTCACTCCGACTCTTTCAAATATTAAATTCAGACAAAATTATCTGGCAGGAGATAACAGCAAACTCATATTTATTGCTCAGTTTTAGGTTTGAAGATCAAATACCTTAACGATCTAAAAAACCCAATTAAATTGTCTTTTCACACAAGTACTACCATCATCACGTGAAGTAATCCAGGCAAGTTCACTCATCACACAGCAAGGAGAACAGGAACAAAAAAAGCAGGACTAGAGCTGGGCTGCTCTCCTATTGAAGCTTTGTGCAGTGCATGATCCTTCAAACCCTGACACAGATGCAGCAATTACAGTTCACGTTTAACATGGCTCCTTTTACTCTGCTTTCACCTTTAAGCAAATTCCTATTTCAGTGAGGGATAGGTCCATCTTTTATCCCTCCCTTCCCCACAATGCTCAGAGATAAGAGGATTTAGCAGAGGGTAGGAGAGGCATTACATTTAATGTTGGCTTAGAGCTCTCCACCCTTCCCTATTGTCACCTTAGTCTGGCTCTGAATTGTACGTTCACCCACGGAAGGGCTGCATTACTCCTGTCCTGTGACCCATTACTTCGGATAAGAACGGAATAAACTAAAGTTGGGAGAGGGTTTCCCTGGCACAGACCAATTTCAATATTCAGAGTAAAATCGTACAAGGATGAAGCAGTAACAGGCATGTATTCAATCCAAAAATGGCTGGCCACAACAGCAACACTACAGCAAAGCTGCTTTTGCATGTCCCTGCTCAGATAATCATGACAAATATCAACATTTTTAAAAAGGCAGGGTTAGTTGCATGCAATTATGTACAAGTGCTGGACAATGACTGCAAGATCACAGTGTACCTTTTATGAAGTGGGGCTGATTGCTGCACATGCTTGACCCACCTGTGCTCTAAGCACTGCTGTAACAAGGAACAGAACCAATTTTCTGGAAGAAATCTAATTCTGAAATTGAGTTTCTCTGAATATTGCAGAGTGTCATCTTTCCTCAGCCTCCTCCTCTTCAGCCTTCCCCCTGATGCTGACAGAATTTGGATTGAGGATTCTGGAAATCTTTTTCCAAATGTTTACCTGAGTTGCATAATTTTTTTTTTTTCCTCTTTTTTAACAATGAGAACAGTGAACATGCTTTTAATAAGCTCCTTTAAATGCTGGTAGTAGAACTGGTTCTTTTCCATTTCATTCTAGCAATATTTGCTCAATTTAACCGAGTTATAGTACTGTGCTGTAAAAGGAGCAAGACTGGAATCACCAGGTACCATGCTTGTTAAACCAGAGTAAAAAAAAACCAACTTGTCCCATTTATAGAAGAGCATTTTCAACGTTTTCCACCCCAAAAATATCAACTTTTACTTGTATCTACTGAGACAGGCTGCCCAGAGAACAGCAGGAAGAGCAGCACAGTCACAGCATCCAGCAGCAACATCTGCACCCTGGCACCTTCTCACCTTTGAGCACCACCAGCTTAAAACTTGAGAAGAACCAAAGGGGAAGCAAAGGTCCCACATCCCAAAAAACAAGAGAGGGTTTTGTTTCTCTGTATTTCAGAATAATCAAATGGGAGTTAACTGCTGGATGAGGACGGCAAAGAGACACAAGCACCTGCATGTGGAGCACAGAGCCTGGAGCAGTGCTGCTTCTCACAGGTAACCGAGAAATTGCTGCAGTTTTCTGAGGGAATTTGTAGGGAAGCATTTTCATCCAGAGGTAGCTTTGCATCTCTGACACCTGCTCAGTGAGAAGCAAAGGGAAATTAGCCAAGAACTGATTTAGCCTTGACTTTTAACGGGAGATCCCACTCAACCAGCAGCAAGGCCCAGTTTCTCCGTAAAAGGCTTGTCAATTACCTGTGACCAGGTCAGCCTTATTCTGTGGATCAGATCATTTAACTACTGTCTCGTTCTTGTTTCTGACTTCAAATATCAGTTCAGTTTCCCTGCATTGCCGCTGCTTTGCATGAACACTGGGCAAGTTTTAAATATTACATATTATATGATCACATGCTCTCAGTGCCGTTCTGAATCTTTAATTACTAACAAATATAAATAATCTGTTGAAAATAATATGGTATGTCTAGCAAATTAAATATTTAACAGTTATTTAAATTCAATACTTTCAAGTCCTGCAAATACTGGAATTAGTCAAGTAAAAAAATGGTTTCAAACTCAAGCACTGGAAACGCACATTTTGTGCACTTCATTTCATTTTATAGTTTCTAAGAACTATTACAATTTTTAATAAACTTGTATCTGGGATTTGAAGCCAAACATTGATGCTCAAAAGGCACAAATCATTAACTAAGAGACACCCAAAGTGGAAATAAAACATATTCCCCAGTGGTATATTGCAAATGGGCTGTAAAAATTACATTTTATTAGTCCAGCTGCAATTAAACAATAACAGCTGTACAGCTTGTATTGCAATGCCCCACTTTCGGGGAGATGACAAATATTGTTCATTATTCATTATATATTGCTGATTGGCAAACATTTCTCTTAGTCCAGTAGTGATGTCTCTTGGGTATGGCTGCTTCTCTTTATGATTGCAGACTGAGTTCTCCTGGTACCTTGGGGTTTGCAAACGCTACGAGTCTGTCTTTTCTCTAAGATGTTCCACATTTCAAAGGGAATGATAAATTTCTGCTGAAGCCAACAAAACTAAGCAGCACATACATATAGGCAAGTATCTGGCTAACAAGTTTTTAAAGTGTTACTGACAGCTACTTACTCTTCTGCAATTAATAATCACTATCACAGCATCCATCTCTTTCTTGGGATAACATTCAAGTATTTGCCAGGTAGGAAGTGAGAAGCAAAAACAAACACGAGCTAAAATCTAGCTAAGAAATGTACACAGCCACCCATTAATTTTTACAATGAAAAATAGCAGCTAACAAAATCATCCTTCTTTGGAACTCGCATTACGTGCAGTAGATAAAATGTGGGCATCATTCTGCTTCCACGGTTTTTTGCCCTGTTCTAAATACTGCTCTGTAAACATTAGGGCAGCTAGAAAAACATTACAGTAAGATAAAATCGAGATAATTTCTGGAAACAGACACAAAGCCACAGCAGGTCAAACGAGTATGGAATATAACAATCAAATATTGGCATTCTGCTGTGAACACCAGACCATCTTAACTACTCAGCTTCACCAGGATCCTGATGGCTCTAGCTCCAGGAAATCTGCTTTAGAATTCTCCATTTTAATTTCATTTTAATGGAAATGTTGTCTGCAGCCCGCAACATTTTAAATTAACGTTTACTCCATTTCTGACAGGTTTTTTAACCGTACAGTAAAGACAGGCCTGACCCCTACCTGAGACAAAGATCGTGCTGAGCTCTTCAGCCCTGTTTTTGTCTCTGACTAGACAACAGCTGTTAGATAGTTAACCTTATGCCGTCAGTAATCTGAAGAGCACAAAACCAACAAAAACACCTTTCATTCCACATCCTGACACTACCAAAGTGAAATAGTTGGGTATGTCTGACAACAACAGCCGTACTATCCACCCTGAAGGAAATTAACTCCACCCCAGCCAAAACCAGCACAGATCCGAAGCCTGGTTTACCCTTGTGCGTACTTCAGGAAATTATTTACACATATACAGGTGATCAGGACTGATGCTCATCCCTCAGTGGGGCCAACAGAGCCAAAAGGGGATCCTCCACTTCTTGCTACCAGGGTCCCATTCTGACCAGTCCTTATCAAGGCTGGGTGCAGAGAAACAAGCAGCTGGAAAACCCATTTCCCATGACTTACTGCCCTTCCCCCAGGAGCCCTGTTTCTCCTGTCCCTGCATCCAAAGGGAAAAAAAAACCCCACGGACTCTGTGAGAAAACAGGCAAAGGTTTGCAAAGTAAATGGATGCCTACCAGCTCAAAAGGCTGCAGGATAGACTAGGTATTTTCTGCCTAAAGTTTGTAGTTTGACAGCAATAAAAGATGGCTTTAACAGACTAGCAGCAAAACAAAGATACTCTGGAATTTAAGCAAGGATTCTTTACAAGAGAATTTTTTCCCCCATTCCTTTTCGTCTTCCTAGATTAGACAAAGGCAGGCTTGTAATTTCTCCCCTGCTATTCACTGCATTTTTCTTTGCTTTCACTAACAGAGCGTCTCAAATGCATCGACAACAATATCAACTTCCTGACTTACCTACATCATCTCATATTCAGTGGGTAAGTGACAGAACATGAAAATCTATTTTTAAAAAGCACATGGAAAGCTAGAAATGGCAAGCTGTCTTCTCCTTGTTACAGCCTTATTGTCAGAGTAGGAATTACCATTCCATCTGGAACAAAAATGCTGCTATAATAGTATTGTTTACTTATAAAATATTAGTAATCCTTATTTCTTGTCATATCACATTTTCTAGGTAAAACTTTCAGACTGACAGTTCATAAGCACCACTACAGAGGATGACTTCAGAGTGTTCCTTCTCTACCACAGTAGAAATAATCCTTGACTTGCAGACACAAGAACTGGGTTATGAATATATACTTTCATCCCAAAAAATCCGAATCTCATGCTTAATCTGAAGATCTGTAAAAGTCCTGATGCAGACCTGAGCCAGGACCTTTTCTCCTGATGAAACATTTCTCCCTCTCCTTGCTGAAATTCTACTAAATCCATCAAAAAAGTCGACAGAGATGTGACAGTCTCTACTAAGCTTGCAGCTGCCTTCAAATCTCATGCAGACGGTGGCATTTTCAAGACGCGAAATGAACATTTTGAAGGTTTCCCGTTGACCCAAGGCAGCTTCACAGCGCGGTACATCTGAGGGCGGGCAGGAGGACGGCGGCAGGCTGCCTGTCCGCAAAGCCTCTGAAGGGAAGAACGGGACACTTCACAGACATGTCTGAGTGACAGGGAGAAAGGAAGGAGCAGGGGAAAAAAGCATTTTAGAAGACGAAAAAAAATCAGGGCACAGCATTGATTTTTTAGTCTTTCCAGTAAATTCATTAATTCGCTGACATAAAAACAGTCATCTAAGAATGTCAGGTGAATGCACAGTAGCAACTTTACTCACCAGCCGAGTCCCTCAAAACTGCATTTACTACTTGTTGCATGAGCTTCACTTCCCCCTAACATGACTTCTAATATGGTCTAATATGATCAAATAGTTCCATCAACAGACCAGTAGCTGGCATGTGGGTGGGAATGGAGGTTTTGTGTGGTTTGATTTTTTTTTTTAAATAAAGAAATACGCCAATAGTCATGAGTTGCCACTTCCAGGCCACAACACTAAACTGACCCACTGGAAGGATTTTTTTTTTTTTAATTCTGTAATTTTGTATTCAACCCTAGACCAAATTCAGTACGGAGTACAAGAAGATATCATAAACGTACTACATAAAAATCTGTATTAAAAAGTTGCGCATTCTGAACTCAAAGTCATTTGGGAAGAACGTGCAGAACCCCACTTTGTGCACACCGCTGGCGGGTGGCAGAAGAGAAAATCAGTTTATCTCTTCCTATTCTTAATATTCCAGTATAGCAAGAATCTTTTAGAAGTGGGAACCATCCTTGCTTTAAGGAGGGGTCTGCAGCTTGTGCTGCCTGCCAGGTTCCCATGCCAGGTCCAGCGCTCTGCCTGCTGCTCTGGACCAGGCTAAAAGGCACAGGCTGCCCCCAAGGACACGCTCACTCCTTCCAGAACTTTTCACTACACTAAACTTTTACTTTCACCACAGAGTTTACCATTACCTTGCTCGCTGCTCAGTGAAGTATTTTTAAAGGACCTCAAGCGTTACAGACACTTTCCATTAAGAGAAACGTTTGGAAACTTCAGATAAGCTCAGGGGGAAAAAAAAATCGTGTAGGGCCTAAATGTAAGAACACCCAGCAGGCTCTGAGACATTAGAGCAGTGTGGGTTCCCGAAGTCAGCTCTCCAAGAACCCAAATACAACAATAATGATCTTGGCACAGGGCATTTCCTGCAGATTAATGACCAGCAGGGAGGAGTTGATGGCCCACAGCGCAGCCAAGGGCCATTAACCCCAGCCGGTCATTAATCCCCAGGAAATGCCCCGTGCCAACACCATTTTCCTATTTCGAAATGAAAAGCAGCAGAGAACCGTATAGGTTGTTTTGTTTTGTTTTAATGAATGATGCTATTCAGCTGTCATCTCCAGGGCGTAACCCCTCTGCAGTTGAACCACTTGCTGTGGGGTAACTAGGAGAACGAGAGCGCCGAGGACGGACAAAGCACAGCACCCAAGCAGAAGACACTGCTTGTACACGAGGCTGACGGCAATTAGGGGGTGGCTGCAGTCCTGCTCCTTGCTCAGAAACACGAAGTGCTGAATCACTGTGTCACGAGCAAAGACGTTGCTCTGAGCTGCATTTAATCATTCCCAACTGTGCCGCTGAGCACACTCTCGGTAATAAGACACATTTTGCCTCGTCCTTGCGCAAAACGAGGATGTTGCTCTGGAGCAGTCGGTGCCGTGGGCTGTGTAACACTTCGCTGAAGAAAAAGGGTAGTTGTAATGAGTACTCCTCCTGTCACATACACCTCCTGGGAACTCCCGAATCCCAAAGATCACATCCCAAACCACCCCCTATCACGATAACACAGAATAATGTCCGATTTGCATGTAGAATTTCATAGGAGGTCTCAGTTTACAGCACGTAACTATGGATTTGCACAGACACACAGTAAAAGAGAACAGTAAATCCATGTTTACAAGCTGACCTGTCATCATAAGCTTCAGTCTTCCATTAACAGGCAATCTGAGTGCTTTGCTACGGTGTTTTTACGATATGGGTTGCAAACCAGATGGCTGGGGGGGCTCCCATGCAGCTCACGAGCAAAGCCAGCTCCGCAGGTACAGCTGGGATCCTGTAAAATAACCCTTGTACACCTTGGACTCCTGATGGAGTTCACACAGTATCCTCCAGGATTTAACATTCTGAAGGTAAGAAACTTGCACTTGGAGAGGGATTTTCCCATGGGCATCGGGTGAATGAACAGCCATCCTTGAGACACTGAGCCTTATCAATGGGCTGGAATCCATACAGCCTGTCACCAAACCGGCTGGGAAGCACCACATTCCCTAAAGTACAAGCTTTTGGGAACATTTTTGTATATTGACAGCACGGGGATGCAGAGAAAAGAAGTCTTATCTATAAATTTAGCGTATCACTGGGTTATCATGACTGCACGTCGCAGTGCCTAATTTTGTTGGTCTATAATCAGGCAATTAAAGCTCCTCACTAACAGCATTATCACTGCTTTAAATACCAATATATCACCAGACTTCAGGTTAAGAGACTTTGTTCTGTAAATACCATCCTAGTGTTTTACAAATTAAATGATGTCTTGCTTGAAAAAAAAAAAAGACACAGCAGAAGAAAAGCCTTAAAAATTATCCTAAGCAAGTAATCCCCAAGAAATTTTGGTATTGTCTTACTTGTGAATTGTGTCCTCCCTAACTGAACACAGTCTGCAGCTTCTTCACAGGGGGAGGCAGAGGGGCAGACACTGATCTATCTCTGCTCTCCTGTGAAAGGTGACAGAACCCAAAGGAATGCCATGGAGCTGAGGTAGGGGAGGCTTAGGGTGGATTTTAGGAAAAGATTCTTTCCCCAGAGAGGGGCGGGACACTGGGACAGGCTCCCAGGGAAGCGGTCACAGCCCCAAGCCTGGCAGAGCTCAAGGAGTGTTTGGCAAATTCTCTCGGGTACATGGTGGGATTATTGGGGTGTCTGTGCAGGGCCAGGGGTGGGACTCTGATCCTCGTGGGGCCCTTCCAACTCAGGACATTCTATGATCCTATGAACAACTAAAACAGTCCTAAATAAATAAACAAACCCTTCTCTTTTCTCAGAGGCTCACCTTCTTTCTCCTCCACTCTGGCAGTCACTAATTCACCTGCTAACTCCGTGCCTGTGAAAGACACTATGGCCCAGATTTTCAAGATGAGTTTACAGCATGGAGTATCTCCGTGGCACAGTCCCTTCCTAATCCTCTGTGAAGTGCCATTTTCAAAGACAAGGCTGCAGGAAAATGGATTTTTCTGTACCAGGGAAGAATTTACACAAGTTTTTATTTAGCAAGAAACAACTGTGTGTGGTTACCTGCTCCTACAGTCCCAGATCCAATGGAAGCTAACAAGAATCCCCCCGAATCCAAAGAAATTAGCGCACACAGCACTTTGGAATACTGGGCTCTCATCAAGTCCATATGTGAGCAGAGGGGAATGATCCCAGCACTCTCTTAACAAGTGTCTGTGGTCCTCTGGTTATACCTAATTTACTGGAAATAAAAATAAATCATGAAATGATTCAGGAGAGACCAGGTAAAACCAGCAGTGCTTTTCAGGAATTTGTTGCCCAGCTGCTACAAAGGTCAGCTCCTCTAACGCGTTGATTAGTTTGATCCATTAATTCCCACAATGAAAAGCAGAGCTGAAGGGTTTTCTGCGTTAGGTGGGCAGCACATCAAAACCCACAGAGCATTAACTGACACCAGATCATCCACCCTGTTTGTCCACAGAGCGCAGCAGTGCTCCACAAAGCAACACAGATAATACACAGAACTAGTTCAGCTCCTTGTCCACAGGAGTATCCACGTGTCACAGCAAGCCAGGGCTCCACAAAAGGCAGCTGTGAGCCTCTCGCCCCAGTCCCCTTCAGATGCATCAAGTTGGGAAAACATAAAGGGAAAGGTGAAAAAGTACATTATGATGAATGAAAGAGACCAATCTCATAGAATGGAGTGGGAAATAGGTTTATTTATGCTGATACTAATCTAGCAAAACTTCACTAGATCTGGAAAAATCACTAACCAAAACTACATTATTTGTTAGCACACGACACTCGGACAGAGAAGACAATGCTAAGATGATCGGGATAATTTTGATTAAATTTTAAATTTTAGCCTTAGCATTAAATTGAAGATATCAACTGAACACAGTAGATATTAATACAGACAAGTGTTTCACAATAACCAATCCCTATTTTGCGTGGACTTTCTGCCCTAACTTTTTGTAATCAATACCCCCAGGCCTCAATAGAAACAGCTCTTTTTAGAAAATACCATGGTCCCAAGAAGAAACCAGTTATTGCCTCAATATGTAATCAGATCCCTCCCCTTGGTGTGCACGAGCAACACTTGAATTCTGTCAGTCCCATGTATTGGATTTTCCGGTCAAAATTAGAGAACACATCAATAATCTCAGCAGTTGACAGAACAGTGGACAGAGCAAAGTTTAAATATTTATTCTTTCAGCAAAATCTTTGAATGTTGGTGCAAAAATCCTTCCAATAGGAGAACAATTCTTTCTTTGCTAACTGTGGGATCTTCAATTGCTGGCAATGTTCATTTGTGCTACAGGATTCCAGAACTCGTGCAAGGTTTTAAAAATTAGTGCATTTTTTTAAAAAAAAAATTGCTCAAGAAATTAGAAGCATAAGTTCCAGATTAAACTTTAAAAATGTATAAATACCTATATATATATATATATATATTCCCTTGACATCATTCTTGAAGCTCCTCTGATAGTATAAAAATGAAAGAGAATAGCTCTAAAAGAGCTCTGACCTCTCTACTGAGCAGCCTCCCAAGTCATCCCCAAATTCAGGAAAGGTTACATGCTTTTGCCAGTTGGCAAGTGTGCCAAGGCCTGCAGGTGTTTGGGGTACAGGTACTTTGGGGACAGGTTTTCCATGCACACGTCACATGCTTTTGTCCTTCACCCTGAAGCTGAGAGACAACAAGAGATGGTTTCTTCTCAGGGTAAAAAGAAAACCACTTACACAGAAAATAGAAAATCACTTACATGGAAAATAGAAGAAACCTGGTTTTCTCATATATATCTGGAGAGGCTTTTAAGGATTCCATGGGCTTTTCAAGAAAAGATCTTTTCTTAAATATTACCTGTTCTTGACTATTGGTAATTCAGTTCTAAGCCTGAATGGGACCAACCAGTTCAACAACGATCACTGCAATTTACAGAAGAGTGAAGAGATTATTCTCCAAACTAACAAGGAAGACACGCACACAGAATTCAACCCTCTACACAACTACTACAAAGGCACATTGTCCTGCCTGCAGCTTTTACTTTGAAGGTCAAATATTCTCCAAGTCATCAAAGAAATTGCTCTTCCAAAGGTGAGAATAACAGTGTCTGTGTACAAAAATGTTCTGCCCAGCTATTTTGTGCAGAGAGTCCCAATGATAGCCTTTTCCATCCCTAGCTGGGAACTGCAGGCCAAATGTCATGCTAAGATAATAACTGGTTGATTTAGAAATATCAAGAAGCGGCTTGAAAGTGAAAAACAACTTCCAGAGGATGAAGAAATGGCAGCGTTTCCATACAACTGCAGACCCAGATGATTTAGGGGCGAGAACAAATTATTTGCACCATCTTTGTTCCTCCAATTTATCAATCTGTAATTACTGCCATTGTCATAATAATTTGTATTGGTTGCAATCTGTCCAGTGAAGGAAGAGGCAGATGCTAAAACCCAAATTACATAATTACAAGTGTTACTGATGTGTATGCTCCAGTCAGTCATGGCCCTTACAGTGGACAGCTTCTCTTCACCTCTGTGGAGGCAGAATTCCACATCCTTCTAACATTTTTCCCCATGAACAAACACTAACCAAGATGCAAAAAAGCTCCCAGCTACTGAAATCACGCTGTGGTGTCAATGTTAATAATGCTGACTCTTAGTATACAATTCTCTTGAGCAGTTAAGAAAATTTAAATTCAACAGAAAAAAAAAGAAATTAAAAATGAGGACTATACCGATCCGTGCATTTCCACTAAGTCTCCACAGTTTTCCCAGAGGAATTTTCATCTCTGACCGTGGAACTCAAAGTTCTCACATCACCCCTGAGGAGCTGGCTCTCAGGAATGGCTGACACGGGCATTCATTCCGACACCCAGGTGCAGGTTCTTGGTGGGAACACAATAAAAAGCTCACAAGCCTGCTCCTCAGCACTTCTCCTCCATACCAACACTGTCACCATCCACTCACATCTCTTAATCAACATCCTCACTGTGCATTACTGATACGGGTTTATTTAGCAAGGATGAATGAATGCTTGAGCTCTCCTTGATCTTACATCCCTGCTGACCTCCAGAAGATCCCGGTCACCTTTTCACTTTCACCCCTGCTAGGAAAAGCAGAAAAGCTCAAAGACTTTTTCCTCTCAATCTCACCCTGATTACTGAGCACAGGAAATTCTGGGGCTGCACACTCTTGTTTACAGCTCACAGTTCTCTAAAAGCATCTGGGATGTTTTTTTCCTTTCTCCACCCACAATTAAGAGGGAGTCAATGCAATATCCCTCACTCCTCCCGGATTTCCACAGTGAAATGACTCATCTGAGAGGAGAATTTTTCTCCAAACCAGATTATGCAGAAGAGGAATGCTGTTCTCCCAGTGCTGCTGCTAGAAACAGATTGAAATAGGACTGAAGGACTTCCTGTGGTCACGGAATGTTGAGGTTTCCATCATCCCTGGCTGGTCTTTTTAAATACCTTTTCAGATATCACTTCCACATTTCTCCCCAGTTAAGTTTCATAAATAACTCCATCCTACAAAGCAGAAATTCAGATTTTTGGAAGCCCAGCAGCTCAGAGGCATTTGTAACTCACTGGTTTGTTGAATTGGTTTTGGGCTTTTCTGCAATCCATTGTAAATACATGGATAATTCCATTCCTTAACACCCTTTTTTCTCACTGTAGGAGCAAAGGTCATCACATATTTTGTCCTGAAATATTTTCATTACATGTCCTTTTTACTCCTTAAGTAAAGCAGTTAAAGAGCCCTGCAGGAAGACACCACTGACTTTATTTACTCTCTTATTTATTCTGCAGCAGCCAGACACATGCCTGTTTGCACTGCTCCTGAGAGCTGCTCCTGCTAAAAGGTAATCTAATTGAGCCAAAGCCTTCAACACATCAAGCAGATGGCTATAAATAATGCAAAGATGCTGAACTTAGTGGAGCCGTCACAAAAAACATTCACACCAGTCAGTCCAACTTGTTAGAACATCTTTAGTCGGAGTCACGCTACACACATCTTTACAGCTAACTCAGGAAATTCGAGATTCATCCATCAATGTAGCAAATTCCTCTTTGTCCATCTGTAAGGCAAATACTGTGTGCGCTTGTAAAGCCCCTGAAGTTCTGTTCCTACTTACACTGCCTTGGAAGCTCGCGCTGAATACATAAACTGAGAAGTACTGGGCACTCAAGGAAAAAACCAAACAAAACAAGAAAAAAAACCACACAAAAAAAACCAAAACAAAAAAACCACAAAACCAACCAAACAACCACAAAAAAAAACCCCCAACAACTCCACAAAACACAAACCAAATGAACCAAAAGTATTTATTACTCTCCAGATTATCACACTTCAAAGAATGAGATTTTTTTTCCTTTTTAACACTGAGATCACAGCAGTGTACGGTATAGGAAACGATTTGTTTGCTTCAGTGCTAACTTCCCAGGCTGCTGTCCGTAAACTGCTCAGTGTGACTTCTTGTTTAGAAATCCTGGTTTTAGGGGGGAAAATAAAAATCTGAAGAAAAAGGACAAAAATTGGGACTTCTATTTTTCCACTTTAGCTAATAATAACACCTGCAGGTTTACATTTCCCACTTCTTCACCACTTTCATCTCCTATTTATATGTGTGTGTCTCTGCAGCACACTTGTGAGAGTGGCAAACAGTCCTACAAAATTCAGTTAGCAAGTCAGAGTTACTTCTGATTTTATCTTTAAACAGATTTCAAGAGCAATCTTTTCATTTGAACAAAAGCTTGCTTAGCTCTCTTGCGGAGAAAAAGCCCAAAGAGTCACACATTGCTCTCCGCTTGCTAAAGACTTTATAAACATGTAAAGATAGTTTGTCTTTAAAAAAGAAACGCTATAGGAGCCATTTAAAACCATTTCACCGCTCTTTAAAATGTATGTTTTAAAATGTGTGTTTTCATATGCTGCTGCTGGTGCAGAAAGTGGAAATTCAAGTCATAAACATCAAGTCTTTCAGGTTTCCACCAGCTACAGAACAAAAAGAGCCTTAAGTCGTCAGCCACCATTTGCCCCCGGCTTTGTTTTAAAGAAGTTGGGGATTCATACTTTCCGTCAACTCCAGCACTAATCATCTCAAAGAAAAACTACAGGCACATTAAGCAGGCTCCATCTCTAACCGCCACCCTGCAGCAGAAGCGGCCAGAAGTAAACCTCTGGCAGAAGGACATTAGTCTACATCTCAGCTTCAAGGGAGCCCACAAAAACAAATGAGATTTACAGGAGCTGGGAAAGCACTGACAAAAAAGATTAGCAGGAATGGCAACACTGGGAAAAAATAACACAGGAGACAGAGACAGCTGATGCAAGTCACTCTTCCTTTTACAAAGTAAGAGAAGCTTCTCATTTGCTTCTGAATTTCAGATAAATACAAATAAATTTATTGCAAAGACCTTTTTGTCTTTCCATTCCTGTAATTACACAGTTGTCTGACATACCCTATATTGCCCTACGTGACTTTTCCTCTCTCTCAGAAACAAATTTGTCACTCTCCCCTTTTTTTTTTCTTTTTTTTTTTTTTTTAATTACCGAGTTTGTTGCTATTTGGGAACAGTACTGACATTATTTTACCATTTGGGAAACAACCCAGAGAAATAACTAACCAATATCACTTTCAAGTGACATAAAACACAGCTCCAAGTGCAGCCAAAGCCCCACACTGAGGGAAGCAGTGCCAGGCTTGCTTTGTACACCCACTATAAAGCACCCCAAAGTGCCACTCCAAGCAAGGTAAGCAGAAAAATTTGGCTTCTGTGAACTAATATGTGTTTCTATTTATTTATACACATACGTATCATGTATACTCTAGTTTTAAAGGAATGCAAGGCAACACGGATTAAGGAGGAACGTGAAATCGGTTAAAAAAAAAAGAGAAAAACTGAGTAACTGATGAGTGACTGCACAGTGCCCACTTGCCTTGACAGTAGTACAAGAAGAAGTAATCTGCATATTAATTGAGCCATGACTGAGGTGAAGCCCATTAA
Organism: Chamaea fasciata; assembly: GCF_029207755.1. NCBI lineage: Eukaryota > Metazoa > Chordata > Aves > Passeriformes > Sylviidae > Chamaea > Chamaea fasciata. Next base: position 26,012,917 of record NW_027094096.1, on the reverse strand, counting down.
TTTTGCCTGCCATAGATGGCTTCCCCAGTAACTGCTCTGTCCTTGTTTTCCCGGCCATAAACTCTGCTCCGATGCTGCTGCAAGTTACATTGCAACTAAACAAAAATCCGCTTAAGGGGAAGAATGGCAAGTGCTTGGCTTTCAAGGAAAAAGAAAAGCCTTGCAAGAAAGTTTCCCAGGCCATTCTAGAAGAAAGCTTCTGAAAGGGCAAAAGGAAGGGACAAAATGAGGAAAAAAAAAGTAGATAATTCTAAACAAAGAACATCCACACAATAAACACCTACAGAACATTTTTCCAGCTACTTCTAATGGGTTTTATTTATTTGCTTTTGCTTATTCTTTTTATATCCTTAAAATACATTTACTGAATTATGCATTTTATTTCTTACAGCGAGGTATGTGTCTTCTCTAACCTTTTTCTCGAGATGTAAGCAAAGTGCATCTCAAGTGGTTTTGTCACAGTTTTCACACATTATGAAGTTCTGGTAGTCATATGAATTCTGCTAATATTTAGCTAGGAATACACAACATAAAATTATTTCAGTATGAATCACGCCTCAGCACTCCACGTAAACATCCCTGATGTTTCACATTTACATCCTCTACTTATGGCTCTTAAGCTGCCAAGCATATGGTTTTAGACAAGATTAGAGACGGATTTAGAGAGAGTCAGGGTACATCTATCGACACCACCTTACACCAGGATTACTTAACACCAGAGGAAGGAAGGAAAAAAAACAACCAAGTTTCAGCTAGAAAATAATACGCCTTCATCAGAGTACCTAGAGAGGCTCACGACCCTCCCCACCAACCCCTGTGAGGTTCCTCATGCACCTGGTGACACACAAACCAGTATTTAGCGGTGTGTGAGAAAAAGGAGAGCCTGGACTGGCCCTCCAGGACCTGCTCATGGCCCAGCCCAGCCTGGCAGCCCCATGCACCACCGCGAGGAAGGGCAGCGAGCTGTGCTGGGGACCTGCACGCCTGCCAAAAAACTGGCCAGGTGTAGCACAAAGCCCTGAGCTGCTGCTCCTGCCCCTGTAGAACACAGCCCTTACCCCCAGGAGCGGCGAAGGGTTTGGGGATTCCCAGCCCACAGCAGGCTTTGTAATTGCATGTCCTCTCTGAGAGGCACCTGCGGATGGGACACGGGATACAGGAGGCTTCAGATAAACCTTTGCAAACATCACACCTGCAGACTGACCGGGGCTGCCACGCAATGCCCTTTCTAAATATTTCAGAGGATACTGAGTCGCTAAAAACACAAACTAAGGCTCAGTTCTATGCAGCACGTGGGAAAAGTCCCTCCCGCTGCCCCCTCAAAGAGCAGTCACAGCTTCTCCCACCAGGGCGACACATCTGCCTGCCAGATGCTGAGCAAGTGCTGTGACACCCTCTCCTCACCCTGTGCCTGCCCAACTCAGCAGCAGGGGCTTTGTTTGAAATTTGGGGGAATCCTCAGACACCGGCTCCTGTCAGTGACCAACTGGTTTTCTCTCCAAAGACTTTGCTTGGTTTTCCTGGGCAGCCAAAGTGAACCTGGCAGTGTGTCAGTTGTTTCCTTCCCTGCGTGCAAAGAGCACCCAAGTTAATCATTATCTATCCCGGTAAAAAGTTACAGTTTCAGCAGCGCCAGCCGGGAGAAAAGGAGGGCATTTACACCCTATGACACAAAAAGAGGATCTTCAACGTTTATGAACAACATGTGGGGTTCAAGAAAGCCATAATGTTAAACCTACCAACAATTTTAACCTATTTAGACTTGAAAAGCACTGTACTGGCACTCCGCCCTGCTGACCCCAGTGGCTCCATTTCCTTTCAGTGTTGCTCCTGTCCCCCACTGCCCAAGCAGCACACCTGGATTTCACAGCCCTGGGCAAGAAGCAGAGAAAAGCCAGGCAGTCACTGAAGCACTCCTAAGCTAGAAACCCACTGTGTTGTTGAAATTTCCAACAGATCACCACAAATTCAGGTAACTTTAATACATGCAGAAAATGTGGCAATGCTGCAACACAAAATCTACCAGTTGTTTCGCTGACCACATAGAACACGATCATCATTAAATCGGCAGGAATTACCCGAAGTTCTCATCAGCCTGTGAGCAGGTGGCAGCAGGTAACACTGCCTGAGTGATCTGATTCAGCTCAGTTATTTTTTTCATTCCCCTCGAGGCTTCTTACCAGCAGTCCAACAGGGTTTAAGAGAGCAGGGCCACACAATTTCCAGAACACCACACTTTGAATCTGTGCCGGAATGAATAATTGGATGGAAGTTTAGAAAATGAAAAACACCGAGCCAGCCTCATAGATCCGTAATTGAATGCCCCACAATGGCACGAGCTGGGCAAGTCAGCCATAAATTTTTACACCTTAAGCTTTCAAGTGGCAGAATGGAGACTTGGGAGACATGTCTGGTTCCATCTATCCATCAGGCAGCTACAAGTTGCATTAGTCTAACACACCGGGAAGATGCAGCCCAATGAGACAGTAAATTGATGCTACTCTAAAACTCTAAAGCGGCATCAGAATCAACATTATCCCGTGTGGCAGCCACCACTTCTCCTGCTAAATCCTGAGCTCTCAGCATTCATTCCCTTACCACCAAGAATAAACATCCAGTGCTGCCAGAGCACACACAGCAGCACTCCCGGTGTGCAAAACAAAACATTTCACCAACCTACACCTGGAGGTTTATGAAAATCAGTGTCAGAGTGTCACTGCAAAATGTCTCTTTCATTGTTCCTTTCCCTGCTCCTGTATCCCTGGATACAGGAGTCAATTATTCACAGGGTTTTGTTCATCCCTCCTGCCCAGCCTTTCAGCAGAGGCACACTGTACCCTACAGCACTCTCTTCTCTGCAAGTCAGGAGTTCTCCTTTGTCACAGATCATCTTCCGCTCCCAACCGGAAAGCATTACTTTGTTCTAATGATATTAATGTCCAGGGCAACTGTATCTCAGCACTGATTTTCCCAACGACCCTAAACAATGATGCCCTATTAATAAAACGCTCATAAGGCTGAATGCATCTTCCTTGAGCTAAGTTACAATGATTATTACTATCTACAGATCCATAGACCAATTACACTTTATTTAACCACAAGGGTTATTATACGGGTAGCTCTAGAGAAAAATAATTTCCTTCACCTAATTATTAAAAAGCCAAAACCAAACGAACCACAAAAAAAAAAAATCCCCCACAAACAAACGAAAAACCATTAAAACCACTTCAGTGTTCCTATATGCAGGCTTTTTATAGATTTGAATCACAGAATCATTTAGGTTGGAAGGGACCTCTGAACATCATCCAAAGCGACCTCCCCTGCCAAGGCTCTTGCAGGGGGTTGCTATATTCACATCACACCTACAAACCAGGGAGCATAAGCACACTGACAAAGTCTGATATTGAGTTCTTGTACAACAGAAAATTAGAATTAGGAAATAACCTGACCAGTCACCGGTGGCTTTTGGCACCCTGCAGTGATTTTATTTATGACCACGATTTCATTACTAAACCTAAATTAAACAAATCACTTCCTAATTCCTTGTGGTATGAACACTTTTGATCCTCTCCTGTGCCGCTCCCTGGGCTGATCACTCTTTGCACAAGCACAGGTGATGATGCTCACCAAGAGCATCCTCTTACCTGCTCTGAAATTTTCCCAGTCATCCCCATCCAGAAATGCATGGCCCACCTGTGCCCCTCCGCAGAACACACTCAATGCCATGTTCTCTTAGGCTTAAATGTTCTGCCAATCAGCCACTAAGGAGTTATGCTCAGGCTGATTACAGGTCACTAACAAACATGAATTCCATTCAAGGAGATGAGTTACTGAACGCCAGCATGATCGGTAATGATCAGTATTGCAGCTAGAACAGATCTGTCCTTCTGTAAGGACAGGCCAGAGTTTTGACCCTTTACACCATAAAATCTTCCACTGTCACCTCTTTGAGAGCTATCTTTATGAACAGTACTATGTGAAAGAGCCAAAACCCTACCAGAAATCATCCAGAGTTTTATTAAATAATGCAATTTTACAAATTACCTCCTTTTAAATCCCTCAAACATGTTTCTCAATGATTTTTTTTCCTTTTAATCTGAAGAAGACTCAATTATTACATCAAAGAGAAGGCTAATGTGAAAATTAAAACAGAAGAAGTAATTTAAATGGGAAACTGGCAAAAAAAAGTTGTAGGTGGTAATGGATTACATTCCATTTGTTTCCTACGAGATGAAAGGAGATATGGAAACCTCAAATTTAACAAAAAAACCCCTGCATACTCTGAGTGGTTTATGGGAGTAGAAATCAACCTTTTGGCCTAATACTCTGCTGAGAATCAAGAATGTTGGAAGCTCACTCAAACATTAGCAGCACTAAAAGAAAAAGACTTCCTGCATGGGGCTATAATCACTGACTTTATTCCACTGGAGCAGCACAGTTCCCATGATCTTGCTGCAGCCCAGCTCAGAGTGCAACGCCCAGCCTTTGGATAAGGAGTTCAGAGAGCAGGAACAATCAGGAGCACCTGCACCATTCATCTGCCTGCAGATCTGCACCCTCAGAGTTTTAATATTCGATTCTTCTGTGATCTGTATTTTTGAATGACGGCCTAGCAGTGGATTGACGTTCACACTAGTTCAAAAAGATGACTACACAGCTTCATAAATGCTAAAAAACAGATTTATGGGAGAAAGAAGTCTTATACAGTATGTCCAGTATTTTACAGAAACCACAGTGAGGGGTGAGCAGAGAATAAATAGTGCCCGTCACTCCCACTGCAATTACCATCCCTGCCAGAGTCCCATCAGCTTAGACACTCCAGGTATTGGTGAGAATCTTTTCTTCTGACACACAACTTTTGTCAATTATTGACCAACAACGAATGAGCCAGAAACTTAAATGAAAACCTCGAGAAACTGGTATCACCAGCTTTGGAGTAAGCAAGGAAGAGGGTGGCAAGGCAAACAGCCCAATCTGTAAATGCATCCTGCAAAGTACGTAAGCGTTTCATGATGCTCAAGTGTCGAATTCACATCAGGAATAAAGTAACAGAGTCAGAGAAAACCTTTATATATTGTGGTACACACAACAGTGCCCATCTGCTGTGAAGAGACTTTGCAGGTTTAATGCATATAAAATTCTGTATTTGTCGTATATTTATCAATATGTACCTAGTATATATTTTTGTGAGTATGTCTTACGGGTTTTTTTTTGAAAATCTTGGATTTTTTTCCTCATGTTTTTTAATTGCTCTTTGGTCATTAAGATGTAAATACAAAACCACTTACCTCTCCAAAGCCCTTAAAATCTCAGAAGTTCTGAAATACTTGGGTCTTTGAATAGAAAATGAATAGCAGTATTTTAATAGACAGAAAGCCAATCGTACACAGTAACTGAATCTGCTGGATCAATTGCACAGATTGGTGATTAATCAGAAGAATACATCTATTGTCATGCTCACAGGATTCTAACAGAGACAAAAATCAAAACCAGGCTGTGCAAGGATCTTGATTAATTACCCTTTTCACTGACAGACAGATCCTCCAATACAATTTTATTTGATGCCTTTCAATACAGCCCTCCATCAGCATGGCAGTGCTTTCATTCTTGTACTATGTATGCAACTCCTCAGTGAAATGAGTATTATGCTTTTAATTTAAATAGTTCTCCTCCAAAGAACTGCAGAGCAGCAGAGAGACGCACAGTGGCTTTAGCACCATCACAAGAGAATTAAAAGTTGCTTGATGGTCTAAACAGACTTAATGAGGCACTGTCAAGGTAAATTGTTTTTAGAGGAAGCAATGTTCCACCGAAAGGCCAAAGTTTATGGTCATGGCTTCAGGAACATCCAGTTGTACCCTTTGAGCCTTCTCAGAGTTGCTTGGATTGACTTTTTTTTTTTTTCTTAAAAAAGGGTTTGTTTTTTTTTCTTTTGAGGGTTGGGTTTGTTCTTCTGTTTTGGATGTTATTATTACTCTAAAATTTAGACTCAGGAACAAGTCAAGTCATTTTGTTGCATCGTCACAGCATGTGAATACTCAGCAGTGTTCTTAAGGAAACCAGTCAATTCAGAGAACACTTGCCGATTTTGAGAGTGTTTTGAGAGATTTCTATCAAAGTTTTGGCTTTTGCACAAATCCCTTTCATATAGGTCAGTTGTTTGAATTTCCCTTGACACAGGGCAATTTAAAACGTTTAACTCATCCTACAGCAAGTTCTTAATTATTCAACAGCTGAATAAAGCACATTTTGTACATACCAGTACATCTGCAGCAGACAACCAGGTAAGATCTAAGTTCTGAGAGATGGTGTGAATTTCACATCACCAGAACTGTTTTTTCTGGGTTTTTGGGGTTTGTCTTGTGTTCTGTTTTCGTTGTTTGGTTTTGTTTTTTGCACTTGCTTTATTTCAGCCACTTGGCTTCAGCATGTGTTGTCAGTCACTGGCTATCAAGTAACAAACAAGGGGCTCGAACCACATTCCATAACCATTTCTGTCTGCTTCTGGAATGGGCTGCCTGTTCTGTTTGACTCTCCCTGTCAGAAGGGAAGGGTGGTCCTGGTGATGGTCGTGGTTTTGACACCAAAAAGCAGCGTAAGTACTCACAAATACCATCGTTCTTCAGCTGAAAGAGAGGTGCCGCACCAGGAACACTGCTAACGAAAGCAGACAAGCCAAGCAGCACAGTACAGTCCCACCACAGTGAAACAAGATTTTACTTCAGCAAAACAAGGGCTGGATTGCCACACAAGAGCAAGAAATTCTGGCACAGAAGTCCACTGCTTACAGAAGAACAGATCCCACCCAGAGAAACACGTCTTAGCAAAATACAGACGAGTTTAGGAAATCAAGAGAGAACCTTTCTGACAGTCCAACTTTTAACACGAGCTTTCACAGTAGTTTCCTCAGACCTAGACAATGGCTTCTTTGCCTTTTTTTTCCAGCCTGCTGCGGATCAGAAATTCTATTTTTAATATTCAGTTATAGATGATGTGACAAGGAAGTATGGTCTGACAAAACTGTATGGACCTGGGTATTACACAACCCTTTACAAACACCACTCCAGGTGTACTAGACAATGAGCAGGTGAATAACTTGTATTTAGTTTCACTGACAACCACAAGGATTATTGTGCTCAAAATTAAACACTGCTTAAGAGCTTTTCTCATGGCAGCTAAACAAGAGTTACTATAATAACCAAAAAGCCTCGACAGCCTCCTGCTTTCCTCCTGATATGAGACTTTTTTACAGCAAACTAAGTGAAAACTGCTGCAATTTAACGAAAGTTTCACATGCTTCAAACTGGATTAACGTCACTGGGGGGAAAAATTCACAAATAATTCACACAGTAGAACATCATTTCAGAAGTGTCTGCCTCCAAATCAAAGTGTGCCACTGCACAAACAAACAACTTCACAGTTGGCTGGGTTGGAAGGGTCCTTAGAGCCCACCGAGTTCCACCACCATGGGCAGGGGTCTCCCCCAGCAGGCCAGGATTCCATGAGGACCAGGGTTTGGGAATGTGAGGCTGCTCCTCTCTGTCTACAGAAGATCTCAACCCATCAGCACTCCCAGGTGGGGGGGCTCGAGCAGACCCCCACTGTCAATCAGCACTGAACCTGACTCACCTGGTGAATAAAACACCCTCTTTTAAGATCCACAAATCTTTCACTGTAGTTGGTAACAGGGGCAGACACAGCTCAGAAGTCTGACAGCTTTTGCTATAAGTCACTTGTTAATGCACACCCCATTTTATCTGACTTTTCCTTTTTTAAATGTAAAGAAGTACAGGAGATTTTCACCTTACCCCTGGGTAAGCAGATCGTTATTTCTAACTGATTTGCAAAAGTAATTCTGAATGCAGCCATAAGCATCAAGAATATTTCATTTAGGCAGAGTTGAACTGCCTGATATGAGATAAGCTTGATGAAACAACCGACACAGATAAGAGCAATGTTATTTTGGTCAGTGGCATAAGGAAACTGTCAAGAGAATTAATCAGCCCAGTGTATTTACTGCAAGGGAGAACCGAGCTGCATTTGTATTCGTTCCTTTATTCCTTGAAGCAAGTTGCAGGCTAGAATTCCAGGTCAGGAAGAGGCCGAGAGACTTGGACTGCCACGGACAGGAGGACCATGAAACCTGTCCTTGGGGACACCAGCGCAGCTTTCACACCAGCTCTGCAATACAGGGACACAAGCCAAAATCGTCCCTTGCACAGCTCAGCTAAGTTGATCACTGCGTGCTAAACATTCCTAAGTCCTCTCTTCAGACTACCAGGAACGCGTGACGTAAGCAGAAATGTAGATTTTGACGACAGAAATCACTTTCCATGCCATTTCCATCATGCTGCTGGTAAATACACAAGACCAAAGCCCTAATTATTCAAACCCTTTTTTAAAATTATTTTCAAACACTGAACGATTCAATTTGTTCCATTCAGAAGGGCAGAAACGCTTCTCCTCCAGTCAAAGGACACCTCCACCCACGAGGATCCTTCAGAGGTCCCTTCTCAGCAGAGGAAGCCTCTCTGCTCAACTCTGCTCCACATTTTCTCAGGAGTGACAAATGAAAAAATGTACCACTGGTAACCACTGAGCTTCCAGTGACAGCCACGGAAGCCCAGTATATTCAGGGACAAAAAACAGCTGCAAAAACACTGATCTGCTACAGGAAGGGCAAAATGATTTGTTCCCGTAACAGAATAAGGCTCCATCCTACTTCCCAGCACCTTTAAGTAATGCAGGGCACTTTTTTTTTTCCTCCCTGTAAGAATGATCGATGTGTAATGTGGCCAGAAATGTTTTCTGCTGTTCTAACCGCATTTTCTTTCTTACCTCACACAACAATTTGTCCGGAAGGGATGGATAAATATTTGACATGGCATCATTCCCAATGCTCCCCCACAGCCCAAAAGTTTTTAAAAGATTAAATGTTTTGTTTTCCTGTGTAATAATTAATGAAAAAGGTTGGGGTTTTTTTCCTGCCTCTGTATTCATTTTAATTACAAAACAAATTATGTAATTCCACACAAATAAAAAACCTCTGACATTATTTTACTGGTTCTCCCAGCGAGGATTTGAGTAAGAACAGGATCACAGCTAATGAAGTCAGCACTAAAACCCTCATATAATCTTTCTGAATACCCACAAACTTCCATATGGAGTAAAAATAACTCATTTTTATGATTGCTTTCCAACACAATTAGGAGGAATATAAAAGAAGACACAGACTAAAAAATAACAGGGGTATTGTGCAAATATGTCAAGTGGATATGTGACAGTAGGATGCGAAGAAGCCAGTACGAGATGAAAGCAGTGTAAAAACATACCTTTGTTTTTATTAGTTTGTGCAGTGTACTTAAAACTAGCTACAAAACTGTGCTGCTGAAATAAAGATTTCAAATCTGCTGGGTCTGCAGTCTGTCCCAGGCTAAACTCAACACCAAATATTTGCAGCTTTTTTCTCTTTGTTGGCCCATTAGTAACAGGCCAAAGAATAAAAACGCGTAAGTGAAAGAAAACCATAATTTTTTTACAGTAATAGCTCCATCGTAGTTGAATATAATGCATTTCCATGCTTTCAGTCAGAGAATCACTGAATGGTTTGGGTGGGAGAAGATCTTAAAGTTCATCTCATTCCAACCCCTCTGCCAGGGGCAGGGACATCTTCCACTGCTCAGAGCTCCATCCAAGCACTTTGAACCTGTAGAAGGAAACAGGAGCAACAGGAAGAGCTTAGAGTTGTGAGCATGGTGAGGATGAGACACTGGTGAGACAGGGAAAGAGCATTCAGTCACCTTGCAAGCTGAGAAACCCAGTTAATTACAGAATTGTAGAATGTGCTGAGTTGGAAGGGACCCCCAAGGATCACAGAGCCCAACTCCTGGCCCTGCACAGACACCCCAGGAACCACACCAGCTGCCTGAGAGGGTTTTCCAAATGCTTCTTGAACCCCATCAGGCTTGGGGCTGTGACCACATCCCTGGGAGCCTGTTCAGTGCCCAAACAGCATCTGAGTGAAAAACCTTTTCCTAATATCCAGCCTAAACCTTGCCTGCCTCAGCTCCACGCCATCCCTCAGGTCCTGCCACCAACCACCATGGCAAAGGGATCAGTGTCTGCCCCTCCTCTTCCCCTCATGAGGGAGCAGCTCCAGACCCCGATGAGGTCTGACCTCGGTCTCCAGGATGAACAGACCAAGTGACCTCAGCCCCCCCGGTATGGCTCCCCCTCCAAACCCCTCACCATCTTCACAGGCTCCTTTGGACACCCTCTGATTGCTCTGGTTTGTGGTGCCCAAAACCGCACACAGCACTCAAAGTGAACTTGAGCTTTTGGGAAAGACGACACAGTGCTCAATTCTCCTGCTGGAGAGCCTAAGGCAGCCAAGCTCTGGGTGTCCCCAGCCCCAGTTTCCCTTTCCTCCTTCCCCAACACAAACACACAGTCACCTCTGTCACCTCTGGATAGGGGGATGGCTCCAAATCAGAAGTTAACATCAGATGTTCATACTGCTTTTACACACTGCTACTGCTCTTGTTACTCATCTGAGGACTACATTAGAAATTTCTTCCCTGAAATGGTTTTAGGCTTTACCCTGGAATTAACTGTCCCTATAAAAAAAGGAAGCATTAAAAAAACATTTAACAGCTGGATACAACATCTGCCTTTCCTAAGTCATTAGTACTTAAGAGCAGTTAATTTATGAGATTACAAGGTTACAGAGACTGACAAAAGAATCACACTTCTCTCTAATTTAAACCTTGTCTGTCAAGTGTCCCAGTTATCTACTTTTTTTTTTCTCATTTTTAAATGCAAGGTATGCCAAAGGGAAAGAGCCATCAACTCTTCGATATTTCAGCAGCTTTGTCACAATAACAGGCCATTTTTCCTTGGACTCCAATTTATGGAGTGATATGACTTTATACAGTATTTTCATATCTCAGATTCATGCTTGCAAGGTTTAAAATATGAACCTAGAAGGTTAAAAAATAAGTAAGAGAAGCACAAACCCCAGTATCTTATGCAATATACAAGACCTTCTTCTTAAACACCAAAACTTAAGGCAATCTCAAGATTTCTTTGGGGTACGGGGTATTTTTCTGAGGATGTATGAGAGGCAGGCAGCACTTCGTCCCACACACTGGTTTCCTTGCTTTGAACACCTGGACTCTGATCAGATAACGGCACTCAGCCTTCATTACCAAAAATCACAAACCACTTGGCAATTCAGCAATGGTTTAGGAACATGAACTAATTTTTACTCATTAACAGACCTTTAATAGTCAGCCCCATTTTCATATGAAAATTATCATCAAAATCCATGAGGCTGTACAAAAAGGTGACGTGACTCTTGCTTTCAAAAACAAAAATTAACATAATTCTATGAAGAATAAAAAACTGAACCTGAAAAGTGCAATTTAAGAATATAGCCAAAAAAAATAATTATTTTGAAAGAGTCCAATTATACACTCAACAGGGAAGCATTGGTTCCAATTTAGAATGGAGCATCTCTGTTCTCAAGATCAGAATATCATGCTACTGTTGAAACTCCCTCCCTGCCAAAAGTAAGAAATTCAAGTCTTTTCATTTCATGGTTTGAAATCTAAGTTTAAAAGTGGTTTGTATTTTTTTCACCCTTAATCCAAGTTCTAATTACACTGATGTAGGCTGATACCTTTCACAGGTATTTCCTTTATCAGGGATTGTTAAGAAAATATTCTTTCAGGAAGGATATTGGCGTGTAGATCTCTCAGCATGAACAAAAATGAGTTGTACAAAATCTGGCATCAAAAGTTAGAGAGCAAAGAGAGAACCAAAACAAGTTATACAAAATCTGGCATCAGAAGTTAATTCTGCAGAGAGCAAAGGAGATCAAAACCTCATTTGCACACCCACACTCGTCCAAATAGATAGTTTTGAAGTAGAAATGAAAGAAGAAGGGCATGAAGCATGTAATGGATAAATTAATGCTCAGGGGGACGCAGGGACCCACACAGAGCCCCTCTCTGTTCCCTCTGCATCCCGGGAGTGTCCCTAAAACGAGATTTTGGCTAAATGGCCGTGGGTGGGGGGAGCTTCCTCCAGCTCGGATTTCAGTGCACAAGTGGGACCTGCAACTGCAGCGAACTGTGGCTCTAACTCCCACCTGATTTACCCAGAGCAAAGCCTCTGCTGGCCCAGGTACCACCACGGTCACACCAGCCCTGCCACGGCGGCCCCTGGGCGGCACACGGGTGTAGCTGGAGCCTCTCTCCCATCAGACAGCAGCTGCACTGCGAATTCATCCGCTCTGGGAGCTGCAAACAAACACAAATACACTGCGAATAAATCCAGTCTGGGAGCTGATTGGAAACAAAGGAACCGCAGGCTGCCCCCAGCCACAGGGCATCCCCACTGCACACCTGGGCTGCACCAAGACTCATCCAGAACTTGAGGCAAGAAGCTCTGCTCCCGTTCCTCCGCCCTCTGGCAGGCTCTGAAGAATCAGGCCTAGTTTCAGTGTCAGCCCTTCTCCCAAACCAGCTGCAACTCCTCATGTGATAATCCCATCTTCAGTTGCTAAATCCCTCCTTTTCAGTGCACATTTCCTTGTGTTGAGCCAGTTATTCGCCTGCGGCTCCTTGTTCTTTCAGACTTTCCCAAGACTCCCTCTTTTAATATCCAGTATGTGGGTTTTCCACACATAAATAAACTGTTTCCATCATTCCCAACGTTTTAACCAGACAAATACACACACGTGGCCTGAGATGCATGTTCTATCCCACATATTATACTGTACGTCTGCCAAATTCCATTTTTCAAGCTCAGAAGCACAGGGAGGGAAAGTGTTAAATCAGGTGTTAAAAAATTGTATATTCTCCTGTGGTGAGAAGTTTCGTGCCAAAATCTAGCACAGGGTGCACAAAGCTTTGTAGTTATGTTAACAAAGCTGTGAAAACAACTTTTTTGCCTGGTGAAAATTGTGAAACACTGACTGTCTTCACATCCTCAAGGCTGATTTGTGAGAACCACAGCTTAAAGAGTATCACTTTAATCTAAATCATCTCCTATATTAATATATATAATTAATTATTATAGCTAATATCACTACAAGCTACTTAATTATGTAAGAATGAATGCAGCAACAGCAGACAGATTTATAAGGAAACTGAAACGACTCAGAATTTCCAGTAGAACTCCAACTTTTGTTTTACCCCTGTGTTCCTGCTTTTCTGCTAATATGCACCACGCTCCAATTTCAAATTCTTGCAATGCCCAAGTAGAATAGCCCAGACATGATGCAGTGAATAAAAAATACTGATTTAAGTCATATGTGCAACTCAGACATACCAAGTTGAATTTTCAAAGTTTCCAAATCCTTATTTCTGTTTTTGTAATTTACACTGTAGGGGGAAATAGTTTTAAAACCAGATCCAGATTTCAGAAGTATATTGATTTTAGTATAATACTCAGTAAGCTCTCTAGTATATTTAACTGGTGTGCTTACACGAGTGTATGTATACGTGCAGAAAATGCCTTTAAATCGAGACTTTAATAACATTTTCCTAAAAATCACAGAAAAATTGATGTTCTACAATTTAATATGTTAGGTGTTACTCGTGTTTCACCTGTGGGAAGTGAGCAGAAATTAAAAAGTCTCCAACAGTGTCACTGAGAGACCCTGATGAGCTAACCCATGTACCCAGAGGCCAAGGCAGTTCCACTGCGTTCCTGGAGAATCTGTAATGCTGTAGCATCCACTGCAGGCAGGAGCTCAACCACAACTCTCAGTACCCTGACACAGCAGAGACACCAAGGAAGGGAACCTCATTCTGCAATTTCTTCCATGTATTTAATGAAGACTTCAATAATCCACCTGCAATTCTATTTATCTTTTGGCTATGAATGGCTACATTTGAAATTATAGGTATAGTTCTACTCGATCAGTATTTCTCTTCAGTAAAAAAAAAAAATGAAAATCCCAACTTTAAAAATCATTGTGTTTTCAAACTCAGCTAGTGTGACGTGGGTGGTACACAGAGCAACATCATCAGGAGATCTGAGTGATACACACACAACTCCACACAGCACCTTCCCCCTTCCACACGGCCACTGATTGTGTATCCAAAAAAAAAATCACCATTTCGTCCATTTTCATTTCAGAGGACTTGGCTTTCTTCCACATCACACTCTGACCACCGTTTAAAACAGCCCATCTTGTCTTTCCAAGTCTTCCGTGCCCTGAAGACTCCCCTCAAACCATCCCAACCCGACCTGAGAGGCGGCTGAAGGGGCTCACCGCAGAGGATTCCAGCCCCCAAACACCGCCAGGATCAGCCAGACAGCAAGTACAGACAGCTCATTTCACAAAAACTTAATGGAGTGTACGGCCCCGGGTGCTTAATACAAGCCCTGTCAAGGCATCTGAGCAAAAAGTCTCAGCTGTCAGCGCTGAGGAGTGCACAGAATTATTTGTCACGCTTGCCCAGAGAAGGATGGTGTAAGGTGAGATTCCCTTACATCTGCACACTCCAGCCCCACACTGCAGCCACGTGCTTCTCCCAGTGCGCTGGCAGCATAATGGAATCCTTCTACAGGGCAGTGTGGCTAAAATGCTATTCCTGTAGGGAACTACACCATCCTTCCTTTTGCTCACTGTTTTGCGTCTTTTAATTGCACACCCTCTGGCTTTCCCTTCAAATTTTCTGAAAAAGACAGAATGCAAGCCCCTGAAAAATCTCCAGGTCATTAACTACCATAATTCATGACATCAATATGTCATATTAACCAGGTAAAAAACTAACCTGACGCATCTGTTCCACAATATAAAAGCTTTATCTGGATGGTACTTCTAGCTCTATCAAAAAGACAATCATTTATTATCTTTCAGCACATGGGCACTCATTAACAAAGACCTCCAGAAAGCTAATTCTTTCCTGGCTGGTGTTTACACACCACAGTTCTCATTTTCCAGAGCACTGGGCGCATGCAGTCTGCTTCTTAAGGGTTTATAGGATTCTCCTACACAGGAGAACGAGACCTTAAAATTCTACTATTCCTCATCCTAGAAAACAATGTTTTTCACTTATCAACATTTATCCTGCAAAACCACATCAACACTGAACAGCCATAACCTCAAAGGTGC
Source organism: Chamaea fasciata (assembly GCF_029207755.1). Taxonomy (NCBI): domain Eukaryota; kingdom Metazoa; phylum Chordata; class Aves; order Passeriformes; family Sylviidae; genus Chamaea; species Chamaea fasciata. Next base: position 25,997,787 of record NW_027094096.1, on the reverse strand, counting down.
AGATTCCATAATAAACTCATCAATTACCTGAAACTCAAATAAAAATTGTTCAAAATCATCAGTCAAGAACTACAAAACAAACTTCTCTGGACAAAAGCCGGGCACAAGTGTTGATCTAGTCTTAAAATCTATTATGCAACCCCAAATAAATTTATTTAGTTTATAACCTTACTACTGCATCGCGCTGCAACACACTTCACAGTATCATTTTCTGTTCCATCAGCCTGCTGCAGCTGCAGCAAATCTAACATGCAAGTTATTCTGGACAAGTATCTTTTCATGGAATGATTTTTGGCAATAAAGCACAGCGGAGATCAGGTTCTCAATAAAAGCCTCCTGATGTTAACATAATGCAATAGCAGCCTCACTAATTCCTACCACTGCCCAATGAATTCCCATTCAGACATCTGGGGTTCTGCAAGGGCCTGCCAGAAAAACATCGGTGGGTCTGTATCCTCGGTGCTCCTGTTCAGAGCCTTTGCCTGCCTGGTGCGCTCATAAAATCTGCTCTACGGATGATGGAATTTCTCTTCGGTTTGTACAACACCTTGTAAAAATAGGGGCCTACACTGGACTAAGCCAAGGACTCTTGATTTTCCCACTACCTAAAGATATCTAAGCTTTAATTATGAAAGCATATAGTGTCAAGGAGTGTTTTTCAGAATGCATGTAAGCAGGCTATGCATCTGTAATGATTAGGGAACATTGCAATCAATTCATTGTCTGATATGGAAGATAATGAAGTACCTAGAAATGTTATTAGTTTGCAATGTTTCTTCCTCAAATTGAAAGGGAGTAGATTTAGATTAGACACCAGGAAAAAATTCTTTTCTCTGAGGGTTGGGAAAACCATGGACACCTCCCATCCCTGGAAGTGTCCAAGGCCAGCTTCGACAGGGCTTGGAGCAACCTGGGATAGTGGAGGGTGTACCAAGTTGTGGAATCACAAAATTACTATCATGAATTGTCAGAATTAAGGCCCAGGGAGCAGAAGGAGATAAAATTAGAAATGAATATGAGAGAATTAGAATGACTGGGAGACAGTGCATACAGTAAAGGCAGATGCTTTCTAATTCACAGCTGAAAGAGCTTTACAAGAGAGCAGCTAACCTACTTAATGGGTGCTCAAAAAAGCCAGCACAGACAGCATTAAATTTCATTAACTCACATTTTCAAAAAAGTTCTGTCACTATACAGGCAGCAAATCGTGTTTTGAATGCAGTTAATCAGCCATACAGTGAGAACGGAGAGGGACAACGACAAAAATAAATGCAAGCATTTCAAAAGTATTTTGTTATAATGCTGGTTTGGAAAAGGACCTATGCTTAAACTCTGTTCACTGATAAGTGAACCCCTCCCTACCCAACCAGTTAACAATATTGTTATCAGACTTCCTAAGGAGGTGTCATTAACTCGGTGTCAGAGACCAACAAAGAAGATTACAACATCCTAATGACACAGATATGCATAACATCAAATGGGCCACGATAATCACATCATTCAATGGAAAAATAAGCAGGTTAAACCACTAACACTTTAATCCAAACCAAAGTACCAAAATCAGCACGAAGTTACAAATCGCAGGACACCTCAATGTAAACACAAACCGCAGCTTTTTGTCTGGGGCGAACACACAGGTCCAAAGGGGGTCAACACTGTCCCACCCTGAAGAGCCTGCCACTGACTCTGCTCAGCCCAGCGCAGAAGGGAACAGAGCTCAGGGTGGGTTCTCCTCAGCACCTGCCTGCAAGGTCCCCCACAAACAGCACTAGGAAAGACAAGAGCCCGAAATCACCCCTCTGTGCCCCACATCCTATCCCAAACCTCACAAATTCATAATTACTAGGGCATCAGGAGACAGGAGTAAAAAGGAACGGCTTACCTTTAAAATGAGCAAGCGGTAACTAAAGCAAGTAATTTCTTCCACTTTTCAATATCCTAGTGATTTCTGAACTTTAATCAGCCATTTCCTTGCCTAAAATTTGCCATCCACCGAAAGACATGCTTTAGAAAGGAATTTTTAATACCCTGTGGGACCAAAGTGATACATTTTAGCCCATTTCTTCTTAATAAATGTAATGATTCTAATCAAATTTCTTCAGAGGACAGAAGATTAGTTAAAGAAGGGAAGTAGCTGGAACATTAAATTAAGGTATCATTGGGAATTAAAAATTTAATTTTCTGTTATTATCAGTGGTATATTATGAAAAAAGAACACAGAATATGCAATTAATATGCAACACAATATGAACAGCATTTGAGAAAAATGAATTAGATCTGTAGGACAAAAAGGGATGAATTCTTAAACCAAATTCAATTTGCTTTACTCTGTTCAATCTTCCTATGGGCCTCTGTTTAAACAGTTCCAGGTATGGGAAGAGTCACCACTAAATTCTGAGGTATTTTAAGGGGATTAGGGCTCAGGACAGGTAACCCAGTATATTTCCTACACAAATCAAGGCATTGCTTCTGTAAGCTCGTTTTTGAGCAGGTGGCTGCTTCCCACATGGAGCTCTATGGAAAGGAACGGGACAAAGACCAGCAGTTTTTAAGCCAAACAGCAGAACTATGTCATTAATAAAGAAAGTTAAAATATTTTTAAAACACAATCTAATCCCAGGTTATCTCACGTTGAATTGCGTTATTCTGGGTTACTAACCAGTGCACAAAATCACATTTTCCTCGGTCACTCCCTGTTCTGTGCATGGGTATTTTGAGGGAGAAGAGAAGAGAAGAAGCAATGTCCTATCAGACAAGCAGTACCTTCCTCCTGCATCAACAAAAGGGAATAGGGAAAACATCCAGAAAGTAAGACAAATATCCCCCATGTTAAAGAATATCCATTTAATTTAAAGGCATTTGCATCTACATTCATTTGAAATTATTTCTTCCTGATCAAGACAACTGAGACACTGACAATTTTCTTGATTTCAGCATTTTTTTGCGTAACTCTTACATTGCTAAGGATCTAATTAAGTTTTTCCTTAGCTAAGGCTGATTCCTACATAGGTTCTGAATTCACAGGTATTTGAAACTCTTTGGAAAACAAGAAGCCAATATAAAGAAAGGTTCCTTTTATTGCCACTTGACTCCACTCAGGTGCAACAAGGCATAAAACACAGCAAGTGCAGGTGTGCACACAGGCACATTCAGGCTTTGAGGTGGCTGTGTTTGGGAGCCTGTTTTCAGACTCCTCAACATTTTCCTATCCCATCAATTTTCCTCCTCCCCAGGTGACCAGATTATTTAAGCACACTGGAGCTCAAACTAAAACTGTATACATGGAGTCCAGTTTTGTATATTATGTATAGTATTTAATATATTATACATTTAATATATTATATTAAATATGTATGGAAGGACAGAGACAGTCCCTCAGTTCTGCAAATCTCATAGAACTGCAACAGCCAACTCCATGTACATGTTAAAGTTAAATAAGGTTGGGGTTTTTTGTTCAATAAGATAAACCAATGTTACTTTACGCTTCCATGAAGCCAGCAATTTTTTCATTAGTTTTTTTAAGCACATTCTAATTGCATAAATTGACAATTATCTGCTTAATCCACATTATCTATTGACATTTCATTTCTAACAAACCCTGTTTCGTGCTTTTTCAAATGCATCCCTCTTCATTTTTGACAACCAGCATTTTTAGAGGGCAACCGTGATCACCCAGACTGACCTTCTACATTACACAGGCCAAAGAATTTAACTCAGCATTTTCTGCACTGAGCCCACATGCATCCAGCTGAGCTAGATCTCATCTCTCACAGTGCTGTACAACCTTGATTTCAATATTCAAACCAACAGCAAATTATACATTGGTTAATTACTGGTTTGGGTCTCTCCGTCTACAGCTGTGACCTTCAGGTTCACAAAACCGGTGAACTCATTTATTCCATGCACTTAGTACATAGGTTGAATTTCCAACTTATCCCTAAGTTCAAGTATTTGGTAAATCCTCCCAGTTCCAAAGGACAATTATTACTTTGTGTCCGTTCTGGGGGGAAAAAATGGCCCCAAATTTTCTTCCATGCGGAAGGAAACTCAGTGAGACACAGCTGTCAAAGAAGTTCTGGACACTGGCTAAATTATCCACAAAGAAATACGGAGCAGCAAGAGCAACAGGTGTTGAATGCTACTCAATGCCAACTATACAGTGGGAGATTATTCTTAGGAGTTCTGCTGCAGCTCAGAGACCAATTATTGTGTACTTCAGCTTGTCAAGTCATAACATTGCATCTCATGCATCGCTCCTGAGTGATAACAAAGAAGATGCAATTTCAAGAGTCTTGTCAAGAGTCTTCTTGAAGGGGGGGGCTGTGAAGTACTTTTTTCAGAGATCAGCTACAATACATACTGAAATACATTTTTTTTCTTAAAAAAAGGAAAAAAACCCACTGATACATTTGTAAAATTCTAAGTGCAGGGTCTGGGTTGGTCTGAAGTCACAAAACCAGTTGTGTGGCCTGAAACAAAACTACAGACGCCAGACTTAAGTCACCCAGGCACACAGCTGGGACACCAGAGGTGCTTGAAGACCAGCCAGTTTTTGGAGCTAAGATGACACTGCCCTCATACAGTGAGAATTATTTACATTCTCCTTTATTTATATTCATTAACTTCCAGCACAGTAGCTTTGGACAATTCCCTGTTTCACTGTTCTCAAGGAGAGCCACACCTCTCGGTAAATTCTCACCTTCTTCTTCACGGTCAGAGATGAGCCAGCCAACCATGAGAGCAAGAAGCCAAAACAATACTTAAATCGTATTACCAAAAGTCTTTCTGGGATCAGAGAACTTAAGTAAACATTCAAAGGAAGTCCTTAACAAACAGGCAAAAGAACTGACCTGAAAATATGTCCTTTATTTTGCTGCTGTTAGCCTGATGTCTGCTCTTTTTCACTGTGTTAGAGGCATCAACACATTCCTATATGCTATTCTCTGCATGAATCCTTGGGTGAAGTCATACCTTACTCCTCCTCAGAAAAGATCAATAGTTCTGATTATTTTTTTTTAATTAAGGTGATTATACACTGCACAGACATTTTATTGAGGAAATTAGATGGCTCCAAAAACTTCAAAAGCAAATTTCAAGCCATAAAGCTTTTATTATTGTAAAGTATTTAGCTATAATTTGCCTTACCTTATCCCTTACTTCATTACTGCAATCATTTTAGATGATCAAATTTAAGAGAAAAAAAAGCAGTGGAGTAAAACTGAAAGCAAAAGGCAGCAAAATATTCTCAGTGATTTAAACTCTACTTTTGAAATTTGGATTCACAAATTATTTGGTAACCTAAGAGCAAACACGAAAACTGCAGATTAGGAATATTTTTCTAGGTGAAGCACATTTCAAGGAAAAATAGGTATCTCCTGAGATATTTATTCACTGCTTACCTTTTTTAATTCCTTACTCCTGTAGAGAGCTATAAAGAAGCATGGTGTGTTTAACTGATTAGACAGAGATATCTGCTTACTCAGCCTAAATAGAGTTTAAAACTTTTGCTAAATCCAGCTCTTAGAACTCAAGGCCTGTCAGATAAAAAAGACTGAATACGTTATGGTTTGAGAATAAGCCCATACATGGACACTATTTATTTTGCACTACTGAAAAGAGTATTAATTGGAGTTGCATTCACAATACAGGTGTGCTGCTGGAATGCAAACAAGCACAGATTATGCAGAACGAAGGAGAGGCAGTGATTTTGAAATGTTAATTGGAAACACGAGGGATATGAGAGCGTAGCGGGGAAAAAAAATGAATGTGCTGATTGTGAGAAAAAGAGAAACCTGCCAGAGCAAAGCATCCAGAGTAAAACTCCCAGAAAAGCCAGGAAGATGCAGTTGGCAGGATCAAGTGTGTACATCTCCAGTGCCCACAGGGAACCCCAGGCTGGGCACTGGCCATCAGGGCACCTTTCTCCAGCACAGCCTCACCAGGTTCATCACAGGCCAGGGATTCCCACAGAAATCCCCCCAGAGTTCTGTCACTGGAAAGCCGCACCAAATAAACCAACAGCTTCATTCAAATAAACTGTGCAACTCCCATGACGTCAGAACCGTAAGTTAGTTCGCACCCAGAGCAGTAATATCAGCACCTTTGCTATCTGGAGTTCTGTGCAAGATGAAAACCGGCACCTTAATGTGAAAGTTTAAGATGCAAAAAATACTATTTAGTAACAGTTTGCCTCTACCATTCACATCTGCTGAACTTCAAAGCCACAAGAGCTTTGACACAAAATTTCACTTTTTCTACTCCTATCTTCCATGTATCTTCTACTGAGATGACCTTTTCAAGCTTCAGTAAAACCATAAAACAAAAAAAAATCAAGCCAAACAAAACTTAGAAATAAATCAAAAATGAACCTGATTCTAATGCAGCTCACCACAAACTGTAACATCAATTAAATCCCTCTAATATTAATGAAATACAACAGAAAAAATGAGAAAAAGAAACTTCTGTTTGCATCCTCATGTAGAGGTCTGTGCAAGAGGAAAGTTCAGATTTAACCGTTCAGCACAGCACACTAAAGCAACCTTGCACCTACGAAGGGGGTTGTTCTGAAAGAAAATCCTTACAATCAAACACGCATTGAACTTTACTGATCCTAATATTTTAAGACATGGGAATCGTGAATTTTTTTACATTATCAGCTGAGGCTTACACACAGTTATTTCAAATAAAGTCAGTATTTTAGAATTCAGAACATAAGTTCCAAACACATCTAATTTTATCTCTCATAATTAAAGGGCCATAGAAGAGAAGTTACTAAGCACGCTAATGACATTAATGATATTTTAATACAGTCATGATAATTACAGGAGTCTTACATGCAAAACCAATGGACTATTAAGCTTCCCTGTTTCAGTATGTAATACTGAAATCAGATTTCTTTCTTAAATTAATCATCCCAGACTCACCTGTAAAGAAAAAAAACATTATCTGCCTACAGGAACATGAAAAATACTCCTTTGCAGACATACATACCCTCTTCAGTAAAGTCATCCGCGTTTATGGGAGCTGTCAATGGTTTCTTCTTCACTCGGGCCCCAGTTTTCCTTCCAAAGCAGCCAGACAGTAACTTCATTCCATTAGTTTTCCATTAGAGGAGGAATGAAAGGGCACCACATGAAGCCTGATCCACATTTCCCATCTTTCACGTGAGGGTTAAACCTACATTTTGGGTGGTGCAAGGAGAAACCAACAGCCTCAGGAGTACACTGATACCCACTGTCCTCTGTACGTCACACAAATGTTAAAACTGCTTCACTACTGTTGGTTTGTGTGTTTGTATTTTTGTTTCTTTTTAAACAAGCATTATTACCAGATCATTGTCACGGGCACGCGCACATTAAATAATTACCAACTCCTATTTTCAAGGAGGTAACAGTATGTTAAGACAGCTTTGTAACACTGGTTCTAATTTCTTCAGCCAAGCCTAATAATGCCCTATTTTTAATAAGCATATCTGATAATATTTGACAGAGTAAAACAATGCGGCAACATCCCCTTCTTGCACACACACATGTAGAGATTGACAGAACACACCCCTCACCAGCCTGGGGCCCTGAACCACAGAGACATTTCAAGCCAAGCTGCAGATACACCTTTTCTGACAAGCCAGAATTGTTTGTAGTAGGATCCCTGCTGCAGGTACGTGCACATAAAATATTGTGACCAGAATGGCAAGGGGGGATGTATTGTAACCCCCTGCACACCAGACCATTTCTTCTCCAAGGAAAATACCGGCAAGATTAGAAGGCACAAGAAAATGGCTCAACACTTTTTAAAAAAGATCAAATTATAATAAATCCTTAAAAATAGTAAGAAACTACAAAACACAATCAGTTTTCTGAAGGAATTTTTATGTTCAGATTGAACTGTAGGCTCCAAGACTTCAGGGGCCCTTATGTAAATGCAGATCTATTCTTGCAAGTTACAGTTCTCATAACTGCCCAACGTGTCAGACACCAATAACCTGATTCCAGATTTTCAAGTGTGTGTAAATGGAGAACAATGGAGACTGTAACTCAATAGGATTTCTCAAAAATAAAAATAAAAAATCTATGTCAGACTTGGAAAGCATCGATTTGCTCAAAAATTCAAGCATTCTTTTCACTATGAACCCTGTACCAAGGTCCTTGAAACAACAGACAAAGAACTGCAACTTCTCAATTGGAATTTCAGAAGTAAAAAGAGAAGCTCTGCAAAACCATCAGTACTGACCCTGTATGGAAGGCATTTACAAATTCTGAGAAAGGATTATAATAAAACAAATATTGCCTAGATTAACAGACATTCCAGATTATATAAAAAAAAAAAAATTCAAAACACTCAAGAATTACTTCCGTTGCTTCAAATCCTAGACCACCACTGTTATGACTCCATCAGGTGCATTCCTGTGGGCAAGGACAGAAAATCTCTCATCACAAGTGGCTTCAATGGCTTAGCAAACCTCAGCCTGCCATTTACTGAAGACCAAGAATGCAGCTCCACTTGACTGCTGTTTTAGCTCAGTGGTCATTTTGAACTTAGCACGTCAAACTCTAACACAGGCAGCCCAAAAAAGGTTCCCAGGGCCTTTCCCACAGCAGGAGAAAAGACCTGATTTCCATTCCACAGCGTTTACAGCATAAATTGATCCCCACACCACACGACACTGAAGATGATGCATCAAGGACAAATGTACACTAAGCAACTTGAGAGGGTTTTATGCTGTTACCTATTTTTCAGGTTAATGCGAGATCTTTACATTGGTACATTACTGTGTCTCAGGCCACCAGAGTCATACTGCAGTTTCTTTACCAGATTGCATTATATTTCTTCACAGTTCCTATCTACTTTCAAATTTAAGCAAACCCCAGGGAATGCAGCCGTTCCGTATTTTTGTTGATAGCTTTGCTGCTCTACCCCCATCACTCTCAAGAGAGCTTGTTAGGTGTAATACCTCTAAGAAAACGGTTTAAGCAACAGTTTGTTCCAAATCCTGAGAAAAGTAAAAATAATTTTAATTATGTTCTCATTTCCATGCCAGGCCATCTTCTTTACTATGACATCCAACTACATTCTGCACTGCAACAAATTTTGAGAAACAAATGAAAAAACATCCCTGCCTCCTGAAGCTAGGAAGGCGGTTTTATTTATCCAGCAGTAGGTATCTGAAATGCCTATCATAAAAATACTATAAAAAGAGTTGAACAGGTATTTCTTGGAGCAAAGAAAGGCGAGAGAAAAATCTGCAGTATAGCTTGAAGACAAGTCTTCACAGCTGCATTTGTCGAGCTTCAGCTGATTCTGAATATATCCATTCAGTATAGGGAAAACCAAATGAAAAACAACAGGAAAAAGAACAATGTCAGGCTGCTTCTGCTGGGTTGAAGGAACTAATATCACTATAAAAGTTATCAAACAAGGTGCTCTCACTTCTCATCGCAAATGTATTCCTACAAACATTGCAGAACCACCAAACTACTCAAAACTAAAATGCAAAGTGCCGCAATCCCCTGCCAGTTGCTGTGCCTCTGCCACAGGCTTCAGTTCTGCCCCAGCCTGTGCTTTGTTTCTACTCATGTCTCAGCACGTACCTGTGAGACACACTGCTCTGTGCACTAACAGGAAGACAACCAATGGATAAATGAAGACGTGAGCACAGACACAGAAGATTAAAAAAAAAATTTAGGAAGTCCAAAAAGGAATGGTGTTTACTGCTTTCACTGTGAAGGGGGAAAAAAATTACAGGACATTTTGGGTTTTTCACACATTTGTAAATGAGGGAATGTGGAGAAGTGTCAACTTACGCTTTAAAAGATAAGTTCTACAGCGATTCACCAACAAAACTGTCTTTCACATGAGGCGAATTGCGCTCATGAAATTGTATTTCCAAAACACAATCTATCATTTTCAGAATGACAGCCAACAGATAACTGTTGACTAAAATGGTGATAGTTCTACCTAGGATAAAGGACAGTTTTCCAAAAAAATTCATATTTCGTAAAAATAGCAGGTAATACTCAGTTTGTAGTAGGTATTACTTGGTGAACTCACAACAAATTCAAAAGGTCTGCAGTGACAAAGTCAGTGACTCCCAGGGCAGTTTTAGGACATCAGGCACAGGTGAACGTGGAGGAGCCGAGGTGAAAACAACAGGAATATGGAACCCTCAGAGAGAAGCTTCCCAAAAAGCTGGACCTGCCTACCTTCAAACCCCTCAATCCTGTCTCTAAACAATGCCCTGAAAGCTGAGGCTTGCCAGTTCCATGTACTCCAAGCCTCACTATTGGACAGTCTGCTTGTTGAAGCTGAAACCTCTGTTACTTTAATTACAATGTCATTTATTTCCTGTGCAGGTGTTTAGTCTGGGGAGGGGAGCTGGGATGATTTTTTTAATCAAAAATTGTTCCATTTCTTGGTTCTGGCTTCAGCTTTTTGTGAGAATAAAACCACTGCAAAACATTTATCTCTGTGGAAATGAGCTCTCTTCCCGAACACACTGAGATGCCTTGGAGCACCAAAAGTGCTCATCCGAGGATGGTGAAACATTTTGCTTTGAGCAGTTCTGTATCCGTGCATATAAACTGAATCTCCAGCAGGTGAGATTCATGATGTTGCTGAAATCCATCAGAGCCTTGTCATCCACATCACCAGGACAGGGATGGTTTATTCATAGGGGGAGAGCCATATTTCTAAGAAAATATATAAAAAAAACCAACCCCTTACAATTGAAAATTTGTTACATAAAGGAGTCTCTTAAGTAAACGGCTGGAACAGTTCGATTTCCTGATTGCTGATCAGTATTGCTGATCACATTTAAATGTCACTCCAGCCTAGCATTTGTGCTTGATCCTGCCTCCATTAAAACAAATGTCAGAACTCCCAAGAAGATTATCTCCTTCAGAGGCCTTAAGGCTATATGAAACACTCTTTTTGAACTCAGATGTGCTATAATTAGAACAGCACAGTCCTAAAGAATTACTAAGTATCCTGAGAATACCACAAGGATGCTAAATATTGCACCTCTGCCCTGAACTATAGCAGGGTGTGAAGCATCTATTTCAGCTTCCATATTTTCTTTTATTTTTCAAGAGTCACGTGAGAAATAATGATCTATACCTTCACTGAAAATTTGGCTTTGCACACTGGATATTTAGCAACCAAGAAATAGTGATTACCCTCCCTTGCTTGAAAATAAAGGCTCCCTTCATGTGTCATACAAGAGTCATTAGTTCTAATTTGCACATATGGAACCACTCATGCTTTTCTTGGTGCCAAGGCATGCAGCCTCTGCAAAATCACAGAATTATTGACCTGAGTGAAGCAGTCAAGGCAGGGCTTAAATTCAATGCTTCCCTTATTAGACTTCTGAATTTTTGCTACACATTCCCAAAGCCACTGCCATAGCAAACTGGACCTCAACGTCTCGTTTCTTCAAGAAAAGGGCTTTATTTTGGGATATAGCAGCAAGGGCCACTTCCAGCACTGCACCTGAAAACATAAGTACAGGAAAGATTAATGCGGAGTACAGACTGAAACACAGCAGAAACACACCAGTCTGGCGGGCTGGAAAGAAACTCTCAATTGCAACACACTTCACAGCACAATCAGCAAGATGTTCTACAGGGGAATAATAAAAAGATGGTTAAAAAATGTCCTCCTGGGTTTTTGGTAGCAGGGCACACAGGATCTTTTCTGATCAAACCCACTGAGTATTTCCAGTCTTGCCCCGTCTGAGCAGTGCACGGCCAGTGTCCCTCTCCTTCCAGCCAACACAAGCCTCTGTTACCAACTCATGCTTAGAGCATTGGTCAGTTAACAAATAAAAATAAAAACCCAAGAAAAGCCCAAACAATTTGTAACACTGTCTCACTATAAAAACCCAGCTCTCCACCCACTGCTGGGAAAAAGAAAACTGCTCAAAATTCTCAGCCTTTAAATTTACAGCGTACAGCCATCATCGGTTTAGTTACCACCAGCTGCAGAAACTCAATTCTTTGAAACAAGAGATTCTTCTTGTGTTGGCACAGACCTTCTAATAGTCGTCAGTCCTCACAGAGGACAAATATTTCACATGCAGTTTTCTTTAAGGCAAAGTACACAGCATTCCATGTCGATTTTTAATTTTAAGATAAATACTTTCACTTCCAGTTTGCTGGAAGCAAAAATCACTAGAAGTATGAGCCTTTTACAAGTTCTGTAAAATAAACATGCTACTCCAGAAAAACTGTCCTTTGTTTTACAGATGATTTTATATTGCAGTGGCATTTCCATGGCCAGTCATGCACTAGTGCAGTCAGAAAAGATGAATTCATCCCTCTAAGGAATTAATGCAATATTGAAGGATCGTGTTATGGTCTTCTAATTACTTTATGGCACCCTACAGAGAGAATCAACGTTGAACAGCAACACATTTCTGTTGATGAAAACATTGCTCCACTTATGTATCATTTTAGTACAGCATGTCAGGCTGTCACAATCTACCTCCTGCGTGCAAGTCGAGCTTTTACAAATGTTAAAAATCTTAATTATTGTACTTAATTCAAGAACGTTAAGCCAAAATCTTCCCCCAAACAGTAGAAAATAAGGGAATGCCCCTACCAACAGATGGTGGGGTATTGAAAACTGTATTTGTTTCCTTTATATGAAGACATTACGCAAAACCATCGCTCTACTGGAGACCACTGTTACTGCTGACAAGTTTGCATAACCTGTTTCTAGAACAACAGAAGACACATAAGAATTGTAATGAGCACCCATAAATTATAGCTACAATTCTGAAAAATGCCCAAGAACATATTTAACAATAGAGCCAATTCTATTAACAAAATGGCAATTCATTGATGTTCCTTACAGTAATTCCAATCTATATGCAGGCATATGAACATAGAAACCAATTCTGAATCGGATTTCCAACACTTTTGTTCTAGGAAATGTAAAAAAAAAAAAACAAACCCAAAAAAACCAAACCACCACACCAACCCCAGCTGTAATTATCATTATTTGTTGCTTAATCAAATACTACAATTTCATCGAGAAAGCTCAAAATGCATTAGGCCCTGCTAATGTTTTTCTGTGCTGAAAATACTCCCAAGATGCTCTTGCTAAAATAATGACCCCAGGATATGTGGTCAGAGGAACTTCCCTGCCCCCAAATAGACTATGCAGAGATGATCACACGACGTGTATTTCACGTCACGTTTTGACCAAAAACTCAGGCTTCCAGGGTTCAGCAGGAGAGCTTTCCCCTCTGCCTTTGCTCTGCTGAGCTGGCAGCAATTGAAACATTTCACCACTGAGCTGCTCCACGGCATGTTCCTGTTCGGTCCCAGTGGTCTTCTGATGGCGTATCTCAGACCATCGTTAACATGCTACAACTAGAGGCAATCATGAGAGAATGATCAATTAGGCACATGATCAGCAATTTTCCTTGCCCTGTCCAACCCCCTCAAATGAAGTGGTTCAGGCTTGACCATTGTTCCGCAATGAAAAGGAGTAGAACATATTTAACCTCATTATTCCTGTTGGAATAGCAAATTACCTAAAACCAACTCATTCAGCCTCGGCAATGAGGAGCTGCAAATTGTTTGTTAGCATTGTCTTCTCCACATGTCCTCTCTGCCCGAGTTCTATTGCATCACCTGCAATTTATAAAGCAACAACACAAAACACTTCGGAGGACCCCAGATGGATAGGAAGTGTTTCGTAATAGCTAAAAGGGGGCAGCAGCACAGAGCAGAGCCTCAGGAACAAAGAGGTGAGGAACGATTTATTGCATGAGTGACCTCTCTAAAGTCAATGGGATAAAATGGAATTTAATTTAAGAAATAACATGGGACAAAACAGAGGAGGTGCAAAAAACTGGACTGATTTCAGCTAGGAAAGACCTTCCGGATTTTTTAAGAAGATCTTCTAAAAGTGAAATTGTAATAACTTCATTGACAAACTCCTCCAAACCTTATCTTTCCCTATTTAACCAGGTTATCATCCTTAATTCCCCCAGCCTCTTCATCAATCATTTTTTCTTCATATTCAGAAAAGCTGTCCTATTCCACAAAAAGTCGTGTATTTGGGCACTGGGAAGGGTCTGTGATTCATCCTGTTGAGATGAGACCAGCACCTCCACGATTTAGAAATACAGCAGCTTAGTAAAGTCAAAGTTAAAAAGGAAGAGGGACATCTGGGTACAAAAACAGGGTTAAAGAATATTCTGAGTCCAGGAACTGAACTCTCAGCATGCACAGCAAAGTCTAATTACTGGGGGGGCGTTGGGGAATGGGACAGCCACCATCAGCTGAAATTAAATTTTAACAGATTTAACAACGTCACTTGCAGTTTAAGAACAGAAGCTGGTGCAGAAAGATCCAGCTCTCAGTGCAGCTCCCTATTCCCCTCCTCCTGGCTGAAAGTAAGCTTACAGGAAACCTGTATTAGCAGCCCAGGACTGCCCTACGTTCACTTCCATGAAGGGTTCTCATTGGAACAAAAGCTCTTCCTAGGCTCATTCCCAACCTCCAAGTTCCTCAGTGAACTGAATAAGCTGTGGCGGTGTTCACATGTTTCTCCTTTATTTTATTAATCTTTTTTTTTTTCTTTTTTTTTGCTATTTGCTGAGTGGAGATCTTAGACAATCTCCCACTGAAGTTATTTTCTAACTCATGGCAATGCTGCCAGCCTTGACATTTCATCCACTGCTTATAGGGACACCCAGCACTGGAGAGCAATCTCATGATGCAGAGTAATATATGGAATTAATTCCCATACATGCCAACAGCTGGGGCACAGATATTTGCATCTGCACAACCATGGATCAGAGTATGCTCAGCTCTTAGAAGCTGGGACACGTCAACGTCAGCAACATGATCAGATGTGGCTGAGTGAAAATTTGGTGAGTGAAAGTCTACGCTTGTGCAGATCTGCCAAGTCATATTTAAACATTCTTGTTCCAAGGCGTTTTGGGAGGGTTCCGGATTGGCCTTTGCAGCACTGCTTTACTCCTAAGTGCATGCCTCATTTAGATGTGAAATGCTACAGATTTCCATTTAGATTTACCTCAAAACAATTTACTAAGTCAAACGGGAGGGTGGAGTTTGGGGAATGAATAAAGCTGATAATGATGAGTTCTTTATTTTCCTCCTAGTTTTCCTTCCTTCCTTCCTTCCTTCCATCTCTGTTTACAGTAATATTCATTAATTAATCACACAAATATAACAGCCTTGAACTGTCTGATTCATTCCTTGAGACAGTGTCATCATCTTCCACACTGTCAGAGCTAATTTTCTGTCCTTCTAGATTCATATCTTAGATATTTCATTTATTCATTTATTTTTTTACAAATAGAAGAACAGCAAGGTTGGGCAGCCCACTGCTGAAAATACAGTTTTAGAGACTGGCCTAGAGAGCTTTCTCACAAACTCTGTACTACCATGTAAACAAAACTGTCCAAAGTACAAATTAAGGGTGTTCTTTGCAAGTTCCAGTTAACAAGTTTTGATTTCTAGTGAAAAGAAGAAAAAAAAAAAGTCTGAACTTTCAGAAAATTCAACAGTTATTTCAAGTATTCATTTAAATTTTTCTTTTAGAATAAATTCAACACATTTCATTCTAATTAAGCAAAATGTGTATCAGAGCAGCAAAAACTAGGTATGAAATATGCTGCAATAAAAATGCTTAAACAGCTGACAAATATGTATACACCAATACAAGCAGATCTCTGCAGTGCCAAAATAGAGCTCATCAAGCCACATTAGAACCCCAGGTGAAAGAGGAGAAGAAGCAAAACCTGCACACAGGGCAGGTGACACCAGAAATTGCTCTTGTTTTCCTTACAGAATCCAATTTTTCCCCATCTTCTGGAGTTTCCAGAGTACAAAAGTGACAGCAAAGTGATTTTCTTCAGTTGTCTTGCTTTTAAAAATCTCATAATAGCAATAGTGATAAAATGCAGCATTTTTTTAAATATATGCTATGAAAAATCATGCAGTGAAAGAGGGATTTTTGGCTGTTTGCCAGATTGCAAAATATGCGTGAACTGCTGTTAAAGAATCCCTTCAGGAATACGAAACCATCACAAACCGATTCTTCCTATACGGTCTGAGGGGTTTTGTTGAAGTTAGTGGAAAGTGGTGATCTCTTGTCCTATTACTATTTGCAGGTTACACTTCCTGGACATCACAGAAAATGCAGCAAGGACCAAAATTACTCTTGAATGTAGCACTAGGTCTGTCTTCAGGAATCTTCAATTCCTACTCAAAGGATCACAGGTATTTGCTGGATGTTAGTGGAGCTTCTTTCACAGCAATTTTAGTAAAACACTATTTTTGATTGCAATCTCAAAAACTGAAGCTCAAGGAAAAAACAACTAAACCAGTTTTGTTAGATGTAATTGTAGTTTAGATACTTGATATCCAAACCATCTCAACGGTTTCTTATAATGACATTTCAAGAGATAGCCAATCTTATGGTAACGCTTTTGCATTAAAAGGGGTAGACTGACATTGCACATCAAGTTCACTTATCCAGACAGGAACCTTCCGATCTCGTCACAAGCAGGAAAATGCACTATAACCATTTAACACACAGTGAAGGAGTGAGAAATTATAAATATGGAAGAAAAGAACACTATCAACCTTAGAAGTACATATTCTTTAGAAACAAATAGAACCACAATTCGTATTTTATGTGGCTACTACCATGGCACACAACACTTTGCAAAGTGATTACCGTAATGTGCAAGTACTTCTATAGGAGAAACTACAAAAGAAATCTGGTTTTTAGTGGTATTTTCAAGCATGGATTGTATTAGGCAGCTTCTATACGCACTCATAAGGTAATTGGTAAGAACTTCTAGCATTTCACCCCTTATAGGCACCGAAAAGTCAATGTTATTTAACTGTTGCACAAATGTTAATAAAAAGTCATAGTCCAGGGAGCTTACCCCAGGTCAACAGAAGGAATCCAAGAACCAAAGTTATTTCCAAAGTCCAGACAAGAGATCTGAAAGAGAGAATAACAAAGGGTTTGTGACAAAGCTGACACGGAGTCCTCTGAAAGGAGCAAAATCAATTGTGACATTTTTCATTTATTTGTAAATGCCTCTTTGGCAGTATGCTCACTCCAAACGACAGCCGACTCTTATAGAATAGGGGAGGTGATGGCAAAATAGAGGAATCCTGACAGTTGCTTTAATGAGATTCTGAATTAGGATCACTCCACCACTTTCCCTCAACAAGGAGTGTGCCCTTCACTTTCAATCTTATATCCTCCGATTTGGAAAGCATTAATCCTATGAAAAACTCAACTCAGCCTCCTCTAATCACCATCATAGCTCTTCTTTCCACCTCCTTCACCATCTCACTGACATTTATGTACAGAGTCCAGTCACAATTTAAAATACATATAAGTAGCATACAGCAAATTAAACTTCAACCCGATAGTATTACTTTAATCAAAGTCTAGTTCCAGTGTGTGTGGTGAGGACAAGAATCTTGCAACAGACCTCAGCTGATATTAGGATTTCAAACTCAACAGAGCTTTCCTTCCAGCTCTAGGAATTATGCTGCTGGAGCTGTTCAATGCAGGATGGTCACGTTTTCTTTGTAACAAAAATAAATCGGGAAATCTGTAACATGACAGGGAACTTGCCTTGCAAATATCGAGAGAATAATCATTTTGGGAACAGAAGCAGACAAGGAACTTTAATAACTGTAACAACAAGGAAACATTTTACCACCTATTTCAGGAAAAGGCCACTGGCTTGAGGATCCAGTGCTTGAGTGCACTCATTCTGACATAACTCTTATCTGACATATTCCATCCTTATGTTTGCCAACAATAACACATTTTTTGTTGTTCAAACTCATTTTCTAGTGCTATATCACGCATCTTTCAATGAAACTAGATGACAGCACTGAATATATCGAGGTAGCCTCAGGCTGCACTGAAATTAGTATTTTATCCTCTGTTAACATCAGTAAATCATTTGTATTACAATGATAAGGTTATGTAAGGAAAACATAAACACACACACACAAAAAAAACCCAAAAACATACAGGCATTGCCACAAGAAGCCTGAATCCCAACTCTTTTGCATGCTCCAGCATCTTCTGAAAGATGAAGCTGGTGAAGGCACAAGAGAACAAGTCTTTTGAGGAGCAGCTGAAGGAGTTGAGGGTGTTCAGCCAGGAGAAAAAGAACCTCATCACTCTCCACAACCACCTGAAAGGACGCTGGGGCCAGGTGGGGTTGGTCTCCAAAGTAACAAGCAAAAGGACAAGAGGAAACTGCCAGAAGCTGTGCCAGGACCAGTTTTAGACTGGCTCTTAGGATAAATTTCTTCACGGAAAGGTGTGTCACACCCTGGCAGGGGTGCCCAGGGAAGCGGCCGAATCCCCGTGGCCACAGGTATTTACCAGATGTGGCACTGGGGGACACGGGCTGCTGGAGGACTGGGAAGTGCTGAGATAATGCTTGGACTCGATCTGATTCTAGGCAGACAGGCTTGATTTGGAAAAACTAAAACATCGGCAGCCACACTGATCAGAAATCAATTCCATCTCACCTCTGGATGAAAGCTGGTTAGTAAGTCACATTGGGAAGTTCGAAATTAATTACTCTGCACCACAATCTGCTGGACAATATACAACATCAACACTGAAAAAAGACAATTTCTTTCCTGAAAAAATAGATAGATGGCTGATCTTCATGAGTTACAGAGCAGTTTGCTCAACAGCCTTCAGAGAACCAGGGGAGTAATCCATGGCTCAGCAAAACTTCCCATTTTTCGTTGGATTAATTTGTTTAAAAAAACACCCAAAAGTTTTTGAGGGTATTGCGGAGGTTTCCATAAGAAACCTTTCTGCCACTTTCAATTTGAGGATGCAGACTAAAGGTGTAACTTTGAAACCAGTTACAAAATCTTTCCTGGTGTGCAAGATCTTTAGGAGTCTCAACTGATGGAATCAAGAACTGTGATCCACTTTCAGTATCAGCATTTTTTTCCTCTGAGATTCACTCCCTGCTGAAACTCTTTTAAATTAGCGTAACAAAGCCTAGCACAACATTAAATCACCTCCCAAACACATCAATCTCAGTTAACAAAGAAGAAAAAATAAGAGTACACTTCAAAACAAATCCTCTGGAAGTTTATTCTGATTGATATCAGATCTGTTAAGTTAAATAACCCCTCATATTTCATTGCTAGAAATAAACAGTTACTCCGAGTAACCTTTCCCACTTGGATGGGAAGCAGGAAAGGCCAGATTCTGGCCTCTGCTCTGGTAAGGGAGTACCAATGGAAAATAATGAAGTCAGCACGCATTTGGAAAAAAAATTACTATTTAGCTCCAAGGAAGGTTGCTTTGTAATTCAGACAGGTGATCTGGAGGCACAGCAGAGCAATAATGACTAACATCACATACTAGAGGGAGTATAAATTTTAATGATATCACTCATAAAACCCACATTTTAGAGGTTACAAAACAGAAACAAGCTTACAAAGAAAACACATAAATCATTCAAGGTGTCAGGTTCCTATTCCTTAGCTATTTTAAGAACTAACAGCCTGTCCATCACTAAATAAACTGGAATATGCTGTACTCATTTGTGCAGGACTGGAAAGGGAATGTACGCTGGAGTTCAGCAACCGTTCACCCCTACCGACTCTCTTCTTAACAACACAATAGCAGCAGCCATTTGTAACTTCACTGATTTATTCATCACTCGACAAAATGAAACAAAAACACTTGACCAAATTCACTTACATCTAGGCAAGATCACAACAACACATAATTAGCCCCGTAATTACATGGACTCCTAATGCAGACACACTAATGAACTTCACTGTTTGCTCACACACACTTCATTGTAGGCCCTTAAATATGGGGCTCTAACAGAGGATTAATGGGGCATTTCCATCAACAGACCAGACCACTTTCATCCCACGCAGATGAAAGAGGAACAGAAGCTTATATTATCATTTTTAATTACTGTAATTGGTCTGCAATTGCAACTGCATCTATTGTTGTCCCTATGCAAACACTATCAACAGTGAACAATCCAAATGGCTGATCGGGAAACGGTCACTCAGGGCCAATAAACCACTGCGACCAGTGAACTCTGACAGACCCATCATTCAAATCCACAAATCAACTGTGAGCTGGGTTTTACAGAAATGAGGAGTGGTTTGGCTCAGCGGTCATTCCTCTCAGTCACAGAGGCTGGCACCTCCGTTTCGCTGACAGGAACCTCCACAGCACAAGCTCCGTTCTGGGAGCAGCGCCCGAGGGCCCGGCTCACCCCAGAAACCTCCACTGCACAGGGCTTTCTGCGTTCCACCTCAGACACCACGCCTTCAGGATTTGGTTTCCAGGGCTCACGCTGTTTTTACACTACCTTTTTTTTTTTTTTTCTCAATATCATTTTATATGTAGGCTGTTAAATGGATAACCCAAAATTGATTTATTCGGGTTTTTTTCAGAAGCAGACACACATTGAAAGACACTTGAACGAGGTCGTTTTGCCTTGTTGCAAAGTCCAACGAGATTATCCGTAAAGGCCTTATCCAAAATCCTCCCATTCCGTCAAACAGAACGTTTCCGCTGGCTGGGTTTAATAGAGAATGCAGATTTGAGATCCAGTCTCAATCCAAATCGGAGTGCAGCAATCAACCACCCAGCTCCAGAACTCTCCCTGGCGACACTCAAACTGCAACCTCGCGTTGGAAATTTCTGCATCCAATTACCGCTTATCAGAGGCCAGCAATCTCCTGAACTTTAATGGTTAAAGACAACTCAGTGTTGGGTTTACAAAGGCAATAAACACCTTAATGCCTTCAGTGAGCTGTTTGCCTTACAACGTGTTTTTAGTCCTGGAACCTTTTCCTGTAGCTCTGGAGGAACTTTATTTAAGTAAACCGCTAACCTATTATTTTTCCAGTCTTTGTTTTCTCTAGGAAATGATTTAAGAAGAAAACCCTCGAACGGTGATCTCAGCATTCATACAGCAGTGAACTTCAGATACAGTAATTGCATAGCTGTGAGCTATGACGACTTTCCCATGGGGGAGAAATGACCTGGTAATTCAAGAATGACAAAGTCAAAAGTAAGGTAAGCTGGGGGAGGGAAAGGATTTCCCCCTAGGATGAGATAAATATAATTTCTCACAGCAGTGTATATGTCTCTTAAGCCTCAGGTGGTTTTAAGTTAATGAGATTAGTTCCAGCAGGCAGTGAAATCCCAGGATATAGGATTTATATTTCAGCAGTTTTCACTTCATCCAGCAAGCACGGTGGAGTCAATCTTTGTGTCATTTTGTTATTGTCCTGGTTTGGGTCTTGTTCTCAGGCTCAAGCCTGGCTAAAGCACCTCATAACTTTGACTTAAAAGCTTAAGCATCATGTAAAGAGTGTGTTTAAATGTTTAAAAGGGAGGAGAAAGGCACCAGGCTTAATCTCCAGAAAAGGATTTTTTTTTGTTTAACTTTTCAGATGTGCTTTTATTCAACGGAATTTGTTCTTGTACTTTTACTAAACCAAGGTCACATGCACTTTTATCCTGCACACACAAAAAGCCCCCAGAATGCACTTCTGTGAGAAACACTGCCTTTAAAATATTTGCACCCTAAGAAGACGGACATGAACAGGTCTGGATGACTGGGTAGTTCAGTGTTCTACCTGCTCAGTGATTGCCACCCAGCTCGGTAATAACCACAATGAGCTCCTACCCAGGGACCACTCACTGGATGTACAAGCTGCAGTTTCACTCCAGTCCCCAGATCTGCTCACACAAGAAAAACCTTCACTCCTTTATACCATTACAAGAGTTGTAAAGCAGAAGGCTTTTAGAAGATTTAAAAAACAGGGGAAAACAAAGGTCACACGATAACACTGGTTTCCACACTTGATTTCCACTAAGAATTCTTCCACAACCAGCCCAGTTTTGACTAACAATCACTGAATAAGAACAACTGCTAATTTAGCAATTTTTTCACACACTAGATACCATTTTTAGCTGTGAGTTTAAATTTAACCTTAACATCACCACTGAAAAGAAAATGCAGAAAAATCTAGTGTTGCCAACATGCTTTAGGAAGCTCTATCCCATCCAACAGAGGAATGACCTTTACTCCTCTCTTGTGAAAATGTGCAGACAACACATCAAGAAAATGCTCATATTAGTCCCAGGCTTCTTTCCAAGACAGTCTGATTAAACTTCATGTCCAGAAAGCACACAGAGGAATTATTTTTATTGGGGTAATTTAACCTCAAAATACAATATGAACTCTATTAAAAAGACTTTCTAGTCCCTTACAGGGGAAAGCTGTGTTGAGTTTAGTTCTAACTTACAAACCTGACTTTAACACAGACATCACTGCTCGAACTTTTTGGTCTGTTTTATTTATTTATGTCTACTCCCAGATCTGCCTTCCCATTCTGTGTCAAAGCACTACCACGTTAACTTTGCTCTTCATCCTGTCCATAGATGTCCTTCCTTCTTTAGGTTCTAGCACTTCATAACCAGGTGCTTTCAGTTACATACAGAAAGTTCAAGCATCTCTTTGCCAGAAGAAAAGCTCTGGAACCTGACATGTTGGATAAACACCTGAGCATCCAGTATCCACTACGTGGGCTGGCTCTATTGTGGAAAAATGCAGCTGCACAGAGATGCAGTATCACACACAACTGAGATAAAAATGCATTCGCCTGTAAGACACCCAAATGTTTGCTTACCTGCAAAGTAAATACACATTTGCTGTCAGGGTAAACCCAGTGAGTATTTCCACACGTGCACAGATCAAAGCATGCAGTTTTCAATTAAACATAACACGCGAATATGAATTCCAACCACATGAAAATGAACTACCAGGGTAATTACTCTGGAAGTACTGCAATTATGAGTGTCATCAGAATGCATTATGCTCTGTGCTGGCAAAAGAATCATTTTGTAATGGGTCAGAGAACTCCTTTCCACACACTTTAACAATCAGCGCAGCGCAAGCTTTAAAGGGGGTATCTATTTGAAATCTCTGCCATCATTTCATGGTCAGCCTCTGACAGAAACAGGCCCACCAGAAAAAAATACTTCCCAAAATGTGAAAGCAAGGTGCGCTACCTTAAAATGCTTTCAGAAGAAAACAAAACGCAGTGGTCTGCAGGCATTTACATTTCTTTACAGGTCAGGAAGGTCAATTAAAATGAACAATCTTCATTTCTTGCGCAATTACGAGTCAAGCTCATACATAAATACCTGCCACAGGAAAAAGACTTAAAAAGAAGTGTTCTTTAATAGATCTACAATATTCTAGAGGATTTTTGCAGGAAAGAAGTGGAACTTTATCATTCTATTTTAAATAGTTAATATGTGTTCAAGTGGCTCCAATCTACTCTGACTAGCTCTTTAAAAAGAAAGTGTCTAAATGCTTGCTTTAACCTTACCTTTCTCTTGGTCAGCTCCACTTCTGCTACGTGCAATTTCTTTGCTGAAAGAATCACTGCACAGAAGTTCCCTTACAGAGCCTATTATCAGCACCTGGCTCGAGACAGCCCCAAAGCATTAAGCTGAACACAAAAATGAAAGAGTCAGGCTCTAGCTCTTCACAAGAGCAAGGGGAAAAAGGGCCTGATTTTGAGAACAGCTTGCTGCACCCCTCTTAGCCGGCAAACAACTGCACTTTGACAACTGCATGTCACAAGCTTTGGATGCTCTCTCCTCCATCCAGAGGGACACGCATCCCTAGGGCTGGTTGTATGCAAGTAAGAACAAAGCTGTGCCCTGACATTTCATTCCCATGGAGCACATGCAGAACAGAGCACCTAAACCGGCACTGCTGCTGCAAATAAAGGGACAACTCGGCCAGCTCTGTCCCAGAAGGTGTGAAGAAAAACTCATGCCTAGCTGTGTGTATTTACCTGCTCTAGTCTCTGTTTCTTCTTCTTACCTGTTTGTTTCTCTCTAAATGTCTGCAACAATAAAAGAAAACTATTACCCTAGAAAATTGAGTGTTTTAGAGAAAAAGGGGAGGAATTTAATCTCCACTGTACTGCTCTAAAAATGGTGGAAAGGTCATGTGTACTTACAGAGATTACACACAGACACACTTCTGAGCAGAAACATAAAGTAGCCTTAATATAAGTGGGGAAATATCAGAGAGTTCAGTGAGGAAATTCCACTTTGAACATGAGCATAATCCAGGAACTGCAGCTCTGTCTGGCCTGGGATAGAGCACACCCTGTTAGAGTCTGGCAAAACTGAGTGATCTGAGTGATGCTAGAGAATGGCAATACTAACGCTTCTCAATTTTGCTTGCATTGCAAATATCCTAAGGCAAGACTACTTTTGAAGGAGAAAAAAAAAAAGGAAAAAAAGAAAAAAGAAAAAAGAAAAAGGCAAGGCAATAAAGCATCAAGTTTGAAGTCTTCCACTCCCTGAAATTTTGGCTCCTAAGTCAAGAGGTGCCGGGACACATCAGGAAAGAATCAGCTTCCTTCTGCTGCAGGAATGCAACAGATTAGCCTAATGCAGGGATGGAACCTTGCTTGGGAGAGGAGAGAGACGCTGGCATCAGCCTGACGTATATGAGAGCAGACAGGCTACAAAGTTTAAGGAAGTATGAAAACTTTATGAGACAGTTTTGTGATTAAAAAGGAGATAATGCAATGGACAGAAGTTGTCAAAAAAATATTTCATTTTGCTTTGCTTACCGAAACAAGTATTGATGGATCCATTCCCAGCTGCATTGCAGCAAGCATTAGATTAGGCCTATTGAGCTAACTCACTGTGATGCATCGCATGACAGCAAGAAAAATTAAACAGCTCAAGCTGCGATCTTGTCAGATCTCAGAAGGCTGGCAGGACATGAGTGATCTAATAGGGAACTTCCACGGAGAGCCAGGAAACACAGCTGGGAATTCAGCTCCTGTTTCTGCTGAGCATATGCTCAGCAAGCTTGCTTCTGGAGGCCGGGGCTTCTCCCAGGCTTCTGACCATGGAGATCATTAACAAACACCAGTGGCACCTTTTGCAAGTTAATCCTCTCCCAGCACAGAACAGCTCCAGCTTACACGGCTCACACAGACAGAACAAAACCAAATGCTTTTGGGGAGCCCTTGAGCAGAGCTGCTCAGGTAATTTTATTATTTTAATGACAGGTAAGACCTTTTTTTGGCTAAAAACCAGGGCAGTTAGGAAGATGGTGGTCCATCAATCTTCCAACAAGAAATGCCCTTCACTTTCCACGGCGGCCAGAAGCGCTACAGCCTTTTCTGCACTGCAACCACCACGTGGCTGATAAACAACTACCCACAGCCAAGATTTCTGAACCACCAGACCACAAAGTCTCCTAGAACTGCTGGGTACGCTCAGCCGATCAGGATTTTGCATATCCCTCATTAAAAGGACCACAGAACCACATGAAAACAACAGAGGGTTTCCCCTTGCACTGCAAGCCCAGGGCAGGAGTTTCCACACGCCAATGATACATTCCAGCTGCCGAAGACTGGTCTAATTTAAAGAAGTGACAGTACCAAGGTTTACCCTGCAATATTAAGATGACTGTGCAGGTTGTACTGGAGGAAATGAAATGCTGCTACAGTTCACTAATGGTTTTCACACCGTAGACTCCAGTGACTGTGCCTTGGTCATTTCACAGGAGACAGCTAACATAAAGTTTTGTGTACTTGCTTGCAATAGGTTCACAAAACTTAAACCTCAAAAATAGGCCACATAATCTCTTTCACACTATTATATAAAAATTATCACATGAACATTAGCAAGAGTCCTCCAGAACAAACAAAATTAGAAACAAAATTCTAATTTTTCCTGTTTTCAGCTCTTTCACCAACCTCACTCCACTGTGAGTTTTCATGAGTGACTTCATCACGGTTACGGAGAACAGCATAAATGTCCCATTTCATCAGAGCGGAAAAAATTTCTGTGCCCAGTCTTAAGCAAACAAGCAGGGAACATGACTTACTTTTGATACGAAGAGATTGATAACTTTGAGTTTTAAAACTGTACCTGGTGTTTCCCTGATCTTCACTTCCCATAAGAAAGGTAGAAAACCCTCATCTGCAAATTGCTAAAAATAATCAGCCGCAAGATGTGACCTTGGATAAAGCAATGTTAAATTGGCCAGCAAATTTTTTGGAGGCATCACTGTTATTAACTTGCAATTTTTTCATTTCAGTCTGCCAGTGATGCTTGGCAGGTTATAATTTTTCATTTTCTCACTTGGCTGATGCTCACTCAAGTAGAGATTATGGAGATAGTGGCGGAGAATTTTTACAAAGATTTTTCCCCTTTCATTCAATCATGTCAGCATTCAAACACAAATTGTCTCTGCGAGGTGGGTTACCTCTGTAACAGGATTACTGACAAAGATCCTGTCAGGATTCCAATGGCAGGAACAGTTCTCCCCTCATTCGGAGCTCACGGGCTCTCCGGCGCATTAATGGACAGCTGGGCAACTGCTACCTGTTCAGTGCATCCCCATCAGGAATGATGTGGCCCAGCTACACTTCTGTTTTAATAGTTAATAGACAATAAAAGTTCAAAATCTTACTGAATTAGTATTTTCCCTGGAGGTCACTGCTCTTTCAATTTCATTTTTTTTTAAAAACCACTGATCCTTTGAGTATTCCCCACTCATGACTACGTTTCTTTGCCTCCACATCACCTTCCCACTCTCTCATCATTTCCTTGCCACTGATTTAATGTATAAAAACTGTAATGAACAGCTCCTCCCAGTGATCATCCAGGAACAACACTTCCTATTTCTTAAGTGTGTGTGGAGTTTTTCTCTTTTTCACTCCAAATATCATCTGTTCACAAGCGAAATGTCCAGAATACAAATATCTGACTGAACACAAAATAAACAGATCCAAAACCATCAATTAAGTTGTTCTGCCTTTGCTGGCGAACCAAATGCATCCTCCTGCCAAAAGATCCATTTCGTGACAATCCTCTGACTAAAAATACCTGTCCCCCCAGCAACTCTGATCAAGGAGCTGTACATGACACGCTGGGAATATCTGCAGCGCTTCCCTCATTATCAGAAAAGATTTTCCTAGTACTGCTCTCCCAGTCAGAGTTAGTGCGAGGAGGTAACGGCGAGGGGAAGCCGAAGAACAGATTAAAGGCTGCACACCAGAACCATCAGTCACCACACAGGGCACCAGCACCCATCAGAGACCACAGCTCAAACAAAGCTGGAGACACTGCAAGGTTTTTACTGCTGGATACAGCCCAAAAGGTATTAAAACAGTCTGACAAAACATGCCATTGCCTTACTAATTATCCATTTTTAGCATTCCTACTCAAGCCATGCATATTCAGTGTGGAAGAAGCAATCACTGACCTGAGTGCACAGAGAAATAAGCTCACATTTATTTATTTATCTTGCCTTTCTCTTTAATTGTATTTTCAAGTATTTATTACCCTAGCAACTGTGTGAAGAATGAAATACATGGCAAGACTGCCACTGAAAATAAGCTTCACCATTCAGTCAAGTAGATTAAGATTTTGGCTGATAACTAGAGTGGCATAGTAAGGTTTCTAAAGTCATATGACTGTACAAAACTATTAACTCAGATCTAATCCACTGCTTTTTAGTGCATTTTCTGAAACATCTTCAGAAAAACAGAGCAACATCACCCATTTTTTATAGGCAGGAAACTGAAAGCACAGGAGAGAAAAGCAGCATATTGGCCAAGGCCATACAGGGGGAAAAGTGTGGCTGTATTTTAATAGTGACCAAGTCCCACTTGTGTTCAGATATTCATATTCTAGACATTTTCCTTGTGAACAGAAAACAAGTAAAAATTAACAATGAAAACAGCAAAAAAACCAATTAAAAAACAAACCCTAAATACAGTTCTTCAAGTGAGACAATTTCCCTTCAGCTCATGGCTACGTTTCCAGCAGTCACACAGTCCAGAGAACAGCAGATAATGCTCAGGAGCTCCCCAAGAGCCTATTCCCAGCTTTGACAGAGCTCCTAGTTTTGTGATTCCTGGCTTACAACCCATGGAAAGTCGCTTTTAACATCTGCTGCTCCATTAACACATCCAGCAACACCATGAAATCAGCGGAGAGCACAGGGAACTCCATCCTCAGGGCATCCAGCAGCCTCCTGGGAAGCTGAAGCAGGTAAGGAATCTGGCTGCACAGCATCCATCCTGCTTCACCACATGGAGATGCAATGCCAGTCTCACCATACGGAGTCTACAGAGCTGTACAGCTTCCACTCAGATAAAATTCTGATCCTAATGAAATATTTTTTCTCAATTAACTTGGAACTAGGTTGTAGAATATATATTTCAGTAATATATAAATATGCTATCGTAAGGTACTTTTTAAGCAGGGTTATTTGGGGTTTTACATTTTTTCATTCACCTCTCACACTGGACTTGTTCCATAAGCTGATTAACAGTAATTTGGCTCTGTTAGTGACCACTCGTGCCTGTCAAAGCATGTCATGTGATGGAGGGACAACACAAAACAAAAAAGGACACAACTGAGTTGTATTAGTCAAGGCTGAACTTCTCAACACAATATTGCAAAATGCTCAAGTCCTTCCATGCATTTCTTTCCACCAAATTAACTCTCTTAAAGAAGCAGCAAATTTGCATCAAGTCTGACCTCAGGTCCACTGAAGTCCAACAGCTGACACGTCTGGAACAGACATGAATTACAGATGTGAGCAGCTACAGCTCTCCAACCACCTCTGCTAGTTAAAAGGAAACAGAATTTGATGTAGTACTAGGAGCTGAATTTTAGAATAAAACAGCCTTGAATCTTTATGCACCTGCCTAAAGCTAATAAACTCATGCATAGATCAGGAAAAATCAAATTCAAATAAACTATTCATGAATCTTTGTTACTTATACATAAAGAATCCAATAAAGAAAGCTACTCTGGAAGCAAAGAATGCAATATAAATGTGTTCCAGCTTCCTTTGCTGGATGTTTTTTTAACCACATCCCCACACCCCTGCTTTGCCCTGTGGCAACGCGTTTCAATAACTCAGACTTTTCTTAGATCCTCATTATTGTACAACAATCTATTCTGCATACGATATTCTATCTGTGCAACACGACAACAAAGAACCCACTTTTTTCTCCTCAGAGCATCTTTTACTATGAAATGAAAAGATTTCTTTGATGTCTGCTGATGCTGGAGAACACGAGTTTTGTGCGGTCACATCGGTGCGGCAGACCCACTGTAGGAGCCCAAACGCAGCTCCCAGGTCACCCCAAATGCATCAGGAACACATGGAAGGGGTCCAGCACATGTGAGAGTTGGGGCTGTGCTCATCAGCTCTTGATCTTCGACCAAACAAAGTCAGCCCAGACTGCTGAAGCACTAAATGGACAAGCCTGACTATTCCATATTTTGTTTCAGTCATTTGTGTAGCCAGTTATAGTCACCTGAGTTTGCCAGTGGCTGCAGATCTTTATTCATGACAAAAAGTAATTATCTCCTCACAAAGGAAGCCAAGTCTTTGAGATTTCAGCAAACATCCTTCATTAATTTGTTGAATTAGCAGAAGAAAGCATGCAATCACAAATATTAATGCTTTGCTGAGCAAGAGCCCTGACATAAGCTCTGGGTGATCATCTGTGAACCCAGAGATCCAAGTTTCATTGTCCCCAAATTAGCCTGACTAAAGCAGTCACTACAAAAGCCAAGAACCTCAGGTGCTTTTTGGATCAGTACCTGCTCCAGGTAAAACCTTTTATTTTGCCTAATACACCCACACATCCCCACCCTGGAAAATGGGGCTTAAAACAGCGTCAGAAGAAGCCTAAAGAAA
Organism: Chamaea fasciata; assembly: GCF_029207755.1. NCBI lineage: Eukaryota > Metazoa > Chordata > Aves > Passeriformes > Sylviidae > Chamaea > Chamaea fasciata. The sequence continues at coordinate 25,967,984 of NW_027094096.1, read as the reverse complement.
AGAAGCAAAGGTGAGTGGCTGGGGATGAGGAATAAATATTGCCTAGAAAGACACTTAGCTATTAATGAAAACAATTTTAGCCTGTATTTTAACAGTAGGGTATTAAAAGAAGTCCAATATTAATCAAGAGTTCATGAAGGCAAGACCAATCTTAGAAAATAAACCCCCCACATTTTCCAGCAGTTTAACTTCATTGCATTGATTGCAAAACCTCGCATATTTTAGGCTGTGTATATTTATTTTGCTCAAATCTAACCTGCTGTCCAGTCCACCTCACACACACAGCCAAATGAGAACAGAAAAAACACAAGTACTACAAAAATGCTAAGTCTTCAAAAATGTGCCCTGGAAAAGGTCTAGAAATCTCTCACCCTAAGAGAATCTTGGATAAACACTGAATCCCTCTTTACTTCCCACTGGTGTTCTTACTACAAAGCCCTGACAAACCACACTCAGTACTGAGTCTGCACAAAGTACTCCTGAGAAAATTATTTTTCATTGGCCCTTCCTTTTAATTTTTAACCTGCTGCAATAACTAACAAAATACAGCAGAGAGCTCTGCAGAATCTGATTAGTATGCCAGGGTCAAAAAAAAAAAAAAAAGTTCTGAAACAGAAATCACACCCATTGTCCTGCATGTTATTATAGTCAGTGCCTACAGATTATCAGAAATTGGGCTTTAAGCAAAGCCCAGATTGAGAAAAGATTACCAGGCAAGGCTGAGGTAATATTTATATTAGCTTCTGTACATTCAGGAACTTCTGGGTGCATACAGAATATCCCCAGGAGGCTCCTATATCTGGATTTCCATCAGTGAATAATTATTCAGGTTTAATCCATTTCCAGATTGCTTTTTATTTGAGAAATACCTACCCAGGTTTCCACTCAGTATCAGGAAAAGGGGCAGGGTGCATTTCAAGGCAGTTTGTGAGGCACGTCTCACATCACTGCAAGGCAATTTCCTCCATAGAGTTTCAAAGAGAATTCTGCTCTTTTGCCACACCACTTTTCCTCACAAACCAGCATAACTTTGTGTCAACCTGCAGTCAATCATTCGAGCAGAGGTACATTCACAAAGCAGGTAAGAACACTGCACATTGTACAAGATAATTGAAGAGAAGTTTCTACGTGAAATTCCTCCAAGGCAAGAGATAAACAATAAATGGATTAATATTCCCTACAGAGCACTGTAATAATGATCTTTGAAGTTTTTCTACAGCTTTTAGTTAATTTATTCTAGAACCAACAGTGTAAATCCAAGCCTCTAACAGAATAAAAATCAAATTCCCACTAAAGTAGTTTAAGATCTAAGTATCTCGACAGTTTTCCTTTAAATCGCATTTATTTCAATTCTGAAACACCAAATTACTTTGATCTATCTCTTACACTGACACTTTTATGCCTTCTCAGGACATCAGGGATATTCAGACTTTTGAACTGGTACTTTAAAAAAATATGCACTAAAGGTCAAGGAAATTTCCCTCCCACCCCCTTTTTTTTTTTTTTGGTAGCTCTTCTATCTCATGTTTCTAGGAAGTGTCATTACTTAACTCCTTTCAACCAAAACAAAGGAAAAGAAATGTCTCCATTAATCATAGAAAGAATCTGACTTCAGAACTGAATCACACAGAGTATCTGCTAGAAAAAGGAAAGAATTACTTAGGCTTTGACACTTAAAGGAGATTCTAGATCTAGAAAGATATTTTATTCTATAAAGGAAAAGAAAAGAACAAGTAAGAAAAACAAAGAGCAGAAAGTATCCCTTATGTATCAGTACTTTTTTTCAAAAACACACTCTTGTGTTTCTCACAACATGGAAGTTTTTTCAAGTTTCTCATCTATGCTTGGATGAGCAAAAAACAGCAAACAAAAAAATTCTGCATTAGGAAGCAGCAAGTATTTTACTTACAACCAGTCAACTGTAATTTGATATGTAGTAACGCTTCTTCCATTCCTTCCAAGTATTGGAACACAAGTCTTTTACTTGGCTGGCAGGAAGGCTGGAGGACAGCAGAGAATTTCACCCCACCTTTCCAAAGGCTGTCAGTCCCTCTGCTGCGACACACAACACACAGAGACAACTCCACCAAGCCCTGATCTATCAGCAGCCAGAAAACAAGCACATTTCAATCCCACAGTGTCTAAGAGAAAACTAAAACCTCTTTCAAAAGGGACACAGTCTCAGGTTACTTGCACATGACTTGAAATAACAACTTTGTAATTCTTCAAACTCGCTATTTCCTAAGAAATGCATATTTCCTTTAATACACCTCGGATCCCTCTTAGAATAGGCACTCAGAAAAAAAATCCTATAAATATTCTCTATAGCCTTTCTGGAAACTATTTACAAACTCAGAGGCCACAAGCCTATCTGATCAAGACAATACATATATAAATAAACTCTTCACTGTCTTCTTACAGTGTGTAACTGCTACATGCATGAAAACGTGTATTCATTTCAGTTCCCTGTGCTCAGAAGTACATTGACAATTCTTATGTGCAAGAACCATCCTTACATTACTCCAAAGAATAAAACAGCAGGATGCTCCGTTCTGCAAACAAAAAGGAACAGCAGATCAATAACTTTACAAAAAAACCCAAACAAACAAAACTAAAACTCCACACTTGGGCCACAGAAGTATCTTACCTTAGAACACATATTCCAGGAATATTTTTGCTCCTGGGAATTTCTGGTTCTGAACTGATGGATATTTGAATATTCATATTATTAAAGTTTAAAAAACTTACTCGAAACCTGTTTTGTGGGGTTTTTTTCCTGCAAAGCAGACACGTTTTGCTCTAGAAAAACTGAACTGTTTTTAAGAACTGGTTAGATACTGAAACCCATATAAAACACACACACAAAGTTAGTGAATTTACACTTTCAGAGTTAATCACCCACTCAGCTTCAAAATCTTACCCTTAACTGCTGGCATATAAAACACACCAAGAATGAAGTGTGTGCAGAATCACTTTTTTTCTATGGTGAAGTATTAACAGTGCAGAAAAGCCAGCTAGACCACAGGGGAAATTAGGATTTATCCACAAATACACTTATGAAAACCAGCTGTTAGAAAACATAAGGGGAAAAAAACCCCCTTTTTTGACTGAGGATGAAAGCAAGAGAACATGTCCCAAAATAGTCATTTTCAAAGCATTACAAGTAGGTGGATGAAGCAAGTGAAAAGAAGCCACAACTTGGCAGTCGAGAAAAGCTCTTTATTAAAACTGCATAGTCTAGTAATTGATCAGGATAGAGAAGTGATTTTTATTTCTCTGGAAGTACCACATTTTCCACAGCCTCTTTGCTCACTACATGCATTTTCTTCCTACTCTTTCCACGAAGACAAAAATCAAACCATCTGGCTCGTGCCAGACATTTGCCCATGTTGTATCTGTTTGTCAGACAGCAGACACTCACCAAGCATTTAATACATGCGATCAGCTGGGAGGAAAACAAGAATTCAATTTGACTTAAAAACGTCTTTGCATTTGTTCTCATTTCCATCCCAGGAGAACACTGGATACTTCTGCACACTTATCTGCAGCTCGGAGAGACTGAATAACCACTGGTAGAGCATGTTGAGCATATGCTCACACATCATCTCTGGGCCAACACTCTGGCCTGAAAACAAAACCAGGCTTCTCCCAGTATCCCAGCATCTGCCCCTCCTGTGGAAGCACTTGCATAACTAATACTGGGCTGGCTTCATTCTCAGTTGATACAGTAAAAATACACAGTACTGCAACATCTCGCCACTGACAGAGAAATTCCAGAGGCGTGTTCGTGTCATCTTCCCTGGTAAATCCAAACTTTTTGCGTTTTCCCCATTAATGCATGGCTGCAGTGGCCACGACAGCCTCTCTTACAGAATGGGGATGAGGACACAACTTCCTTTAATAGCTAAAGGAAGCAACAGCCTCATCGAGCCATTATTTTCTTCCACAGGCAATGTCAGAGCCGTCTAAATGAGAAAATCCACTAATATTTTATTAGGCTTCCACAGTTCAGCCTCAGACAGAGGCTAGAGCCAGAGGCACAGTACATTCCATTTTTACACACAGGTGACCCCCACCGTTCCAGTTTCCTCCTCAGGGAGAGCTCCTCCAGGCAGCAGATGCACTGCACCGGTTCCCACAACAACAGCCGCATCAACAGGAGGATTACAAAATTCTCCAAGTCCCCAACATAATGCTTTATTTGTTGTAGATACAAGGTGTGTATCTACAGCAGTTCAGTATTTTTTTTTTTGCTGCTCTCTAATTACATTTCAAATATTCAGGCAAGACATTAATTCTGTGTCAGAGCTCATACGGATTTGTTCCTACCAAAACAGTACTAAAAAGAAGTTATTTGAAGCAAATCACCATGAGGAGAATAGGCTTTTTAATATGCCCAAATATTGTCATAAAAACCCCCAACAACTAAGCAAGGGAACAGTGAAAATTAACTAATGTGGACAGCAAAACAATGTAAATCCCTGCCTTCAGTCTCACCCAGCGTGATGTTTGTGATTCATAGATGTAAATGCCTTGGAACATGTTTGTAAAAAATTATGTTCAATAATTTAATGTGTCAATGAAGCCTGCAGCACCCACCTAAAAGTTCCTCTGAGACTTTACTAACAAGTCCATTTTTTCTCACGATTGGCATGACCAGTGGATTTCAAAAACTTCATATTAAAAGACAAATAGGAAAATTAATCATCTGCCTACTGTTTTTCCCAGGGGATTTTGGATCAAATTCAGTGCCAATGAAGCATCAAATTGACTGCAGACAACCAACTGTGGTGATGGTGAGCTGTCCAAAGGTGCTGAAGGAGCCGACCCGTGTCACCAGGGGACTGTTCCCCATCAGCTGCCACAGCTGGAAGTCTTACAAGAATCAAGTCTTAAAAGGCCTGAAAAAAAGATGCAGAAACTTGAGATCATTTAGTGCCACCTCACTCAGGACCACTCTTGCTAAAGAACTGCACAGAACAAACTTTAGGCAAGCAACTCTTGCCTGCACTTGGGAACAATCCACATTATACAAACACAGTGACAAAGGGTCAGTGTAACCCCACATCTCTGCTGGCCTCAGGACATCAGCTGTGACACACCTTGGGATGCTCCACGAGAGCTAAAACCACTCATTTCTCGGAGACAATCTGAAATAAAGCGGCAGTTTCAAAGTGTAAAACTTCCTCGAAGCCCTGCACACAAACACCATCTGCTCTTTTGTGAAAGGTATAACATTTGAAATAACATTCTTTCCTCTCCCTCTTAGTACATTCCATCATGAAGAGAAAACTTTATTTATATAAAGAGCCCGCAAAATGAAGTCCCATAAAAACAGGAACATATGGCCAAATAATTCTGAATAGCACTTAGCATATTCATCCGTAAAATAAGAACTATAATGGGTAGATAAATACACCCAAGTCTACTTGGAAATTGTCAGTATACACACGGTTTTCTGCAAATAATTAGGGGGTTTTTGAAATTTTTCACCCTTCACTCTACACACATACTTCACGCTACGGTTTTACTAAAGTTAATCTTTTTAAACCACAAAGTTGGCCCACGATACCTTACATCACACATATTAACAGCCTAAGTCAGTGCATAAAGAAAGAAAAAAAAAGTCTTATGTTTTATGAAAGTTAAATTTTTACCACCATTGCAAAGATAAAGCTTGAAACAGATTTAGGTAATCTCCAACATGAATGGAAATATAAAGGAGAAAACGCAGAACCTTTTTCCTACTTGGAACATAAAAATAAATGCCTAAATATAAAGACAAGAATAATAATTTAAAAACAGTCCTGAAGGAAGGTACGACTTCACCTACTTTCTACTATTAGTAATGAGAAAAACAATGCACGGTCAAACATCTCAGTCTTGCACCCTCACCGCTGCAGGTTTTTCTGTAATTGCACCACTCAGAGTCATCCATCATCCAGCTGTTTCTCAGCTACGAAATATTCGTAAGGAAGTGTGCAATCAAAGTAAGAGGCTTAGGATCTGTGGACTGAGCCCCAAAAACCTCGACTTTTTCAGCCATTTCCAACGCCTACATTGAGCAATACAACCAATACCCAGCTTTTTCTTCAGCATGTATCGTGAAACTTTCTGGATACTTGCACATTATCCCTTGAGACAAGAAGCACAATCACTTTCAGACTCTCAAAAATCCTTCCAGCTGCAGACTTTTCCTGCTGTAATTGCTGCAGTTTTATAACCAGCTGGTCCTCATCATACACATGATGTGGTTCACCAAACCACGCTCCCTCATCAATCCCCTGGTCATTGCTCCAGTATCCTCTGGGATTTAAGAAAAAGACTGGTTTCACTGAGTGATGTGCGCTTAGCTTGGTCCTTGCCATTTATTCTGATGATCTCTCGTGATATTGAAGGCTGATTCCTGACATGTCCTCCAAAAAACTGAAGAGTTTACACAAGACAGGCATATCTTATCTGACTTGCGCTTCGGCTTGACTTCGGCTCATCCTGTCAAAACTGTGCCAAAGGGAGGGCTTGCTATTTTGATGTTCCATTCTTTAATTTCTCCTCATGCTGCTGTCGTGGTTTAACCCCCAGCAAGGGGGTTCAATCCAGCAACCCAGCCGCACACAGCCACTCCCCCACAGCGAGAAGGGGGAGAGAATCAGCAAAGTGAGAAAACCCGTGGGCTGAGATGAAGCCAGTTTAACAGGTGAAGTAAAAGCCGTGCAGGAAAGCAAAACCAGACACGGAATTCGTTCCCCACCTCCCATGGGCAGGCAGGTGTTCAGACAACCCCAGCAAAGCCTGGATCCACCACACCTAAAAATGACTTGGGAAAATAAGTGCCATCACTCCAAATGTCCCCCTTTTCTGCTTCCCCAGCTTTATGCTGAGCACACCACCATTTAATCTGGAATATTCCCTGGGTCACTGGGATCAGCTATCCCAACTCTGACCCTGCCAACTCCTTGTGCACCCCCAGCCCCCTCACTGGGGAGGTGAGGAGCAGAAAAGGCCTTGGCTCTGTGCAAGCACTACTTAGTGCTAACCAAAACATCCCTTTGCTACCAACACCGTTTCCAGCACAAATCCAATGCACAGCCGCGTTCCAGCTACTAGGAAGAAAATTAACTCTATCCCCAGCAAAACCAGCACAGCTGCCTACAATTCCACTAAGCCTAAGAGCTGAAAGCATTGACTGCTAAAGGCATGTAAAACTGAGCACAGGAAAAACCTCAGAACATTCCTGCTGGCTCTTCACTGCAGGAGATAATGCATTATAACACAGATTTCCCCCAAATCTCTGCAGGATCTACAAATCCCTCCTTGCAAAACCTCCAGTAATTCCCCCCCACACACAGTGTGTTCTGTTACCACCCTGTTGTATTCAGCAGTTTTCTACAGCAGCCCAAGTGTTCTCTTCTACGAAAGTTACTCAATGACACCAGGATTTTTTTTTTTTAATTTCACCTTTCTTTCAGATTCTGAACTTCAACCACCTTAATTTCCACAGTACTTTCATGAAAACTTGTAAGGAATCTTAGCAACTGGCCTGTTAATTTAGTATTTAAGATGGCCAAGACCTCCTAATGCAGAAACTCAGTGCAATAAGATCTTTGCATGGCTAAAGAATTACTCGCCAACCCAAATTTTCAGTCTTCAGTACAGTTAAAACAAATTCTTGTTTTACAGTTCTTTGTTCTGGGGTTTGGTCTCTATGATCTCCAGACATCCCTTCCAACCCTAACTATTTTGTGATTCTGTGATTCATTGTTCCCAGGCATTTCAGATATTTAAAAGTCTTCAGTTACCCATCAGTTCTGTTTTAATTTCAACAGTCTCCTGGGCTAACCATATTTTATTATTGTCTTTCTATGTAGATGCTGGTATTTAGATACAGAAAAAAAATACTTTGATCATCTGCTGTGACTTGTATAGCACATGGACACATGTCCTCAATTAAGTTTTACTTAGGTACATCTTAAAGGAAGAATACCGTATTCCAATTAAAATTTTCCTTTGATGAATATCCCACCATAATGTGCAATGAATTACCCTCTTGCTGAAGATGCAGTTCTTATTTCTACTGCAAATGTGTCTGGCTCACATTTTAGCCACAGGATCTTGATATCCCACCATTTTCTGCTCCATCGCAGAGTTTCTGTTCACAAGGCGCACACTTTAACACTGCAATCAAGTCCCTCCCCTCCTTTCTCTTTGATAATATTTAACATATTGAGCCCTTGGAATTTCTCCCTCAGGAGCTATTTTCAAGCCTTATTCATTCTTACAGTTCTTCTCTGACATCCTGCTTGAAGTATGAACACCTAAACTTGACAGAAGCTTCTTGGAGGGATCTCATTAGTGCCCAACACAAAGACACGGTACATTTCCTGCCCAGTCACACAGAGACTGGGTCATACCAAAGCTTTTCTGCAAGTTCCGTCAAATTAATCTGTATTTACGTGGAAAACAGTTAACTGAGAAGCTAAAACAAGCAATGCAGAGAAAACTAAAGAACAGTCCCAACAATTCTACCAATTCAACTTCCCAGATGACTGTTGCATATATCCCCCTCCCTACACGTGTTTGGGAGACGCATCCCTCTGATTTTCAAGCAGGAAGCCCAGCAGAAAGCCCAGAACAACTGTGTGACTGCAGAATCCTTTGGCTCAGGATAAAGGTGGAATGCTGTGCTTAGCAGTGTATAGAGTTAACCAGTCTGAATTCAAAGTCAAGGCTTACTGAGGTCAACAACCCACGTCATCGATTTTCGACACAAGTAACAGATCAGTAATAAATAATAGCATTTTCTCATTTTTATTCCGTTCCTGTAGCTATTCCGTGCTTCAGACATCCATAAAGAACTGCAAACGCATTTGTACAAGAAACCAGGAGAAGCAGTGTTGGTGAACCCTCATTTGATTACTTCACGTTTTCAGATACATACGCAGTCCTGGTATTCTTTCCTCTGCTAGATCCCAACTGAACAACAGATCCCATGGCAAGAAGATGGCTGAGAGAAAACGACCGCTCTTCTGCACTCAGCCTGGGCTGTGACAGGTGTACTTGATCATCAGTTTTTTGGAGCTACACAGGTACTGGAGGATGAACGGTGACCTTTGCTGCTTCCCTGCACAGCAGCGTAAACCAGGCACACACAACTGACAGACCCAACAAGGAGGAACAAAGCGCTGTGATGCACACGTTGCTAAGTCTTTGAGAACATAAGGCATTGCTTCCAACTGATGACAGAACCACAGAACCTCCCAGGTTGGAAAAGGCCTCTAAGGACGTCCAGTTCAACCACTAACCCAGCACTGTCAAGCCCAGCACTACACTGTGTCCCCAAGAGTCACATTTACATATCCTTTAAATCCCTCCAGGAAGGAGAACTCCACCACTCTCCTGAGCAGATTGCTCTAGCGCTCCACAGCCTCCTTCTGTGAAGAATTCTTTTTCCAATACCCAATCTGAACTCCCCCAGGCAGAAGCAGTTCCTCTTGTCCTTTTACTTGTTACTCAGGAGAAGAGACTGATCCCCACCTGGCTAGGAACTCTTTTCTCAGAACACTGAGTTACTTACTGGATGCAATTTCCACTATCTGTATCCCACAGCTGGAGATAATGTCTATTTCATAGTTGGATTAAATGCAAACCAAAATATGATCTGCACAAAAATGCAAAACAGGATCCCGGTCCTACTAAAGTTTAATTTGGAGTCATCTATCAATGACGTCCTCATATTACATTGTATTCTCCTAATGAACTCATTTATAAATGTATTTATAATGCATGTGTCTAAACACCAAAGCAAACATCACAGGGGAGGAGAGGGTTGGAAAAGAACAGAAAAGTAATAATACTGCCCAAACTGCATTTAAGCAATTCTATACTGAAGGAATGCTGGCCTGGCCAATAAAATTACGTTTTAGAGTAGAAGATCCAGAGCCACTGAAAAAATCTGAGGAGGATTACATGTGAATCACGAAGAACTTCTGAAATAAATCTGTTTATTAAGGGGAGATAAAGCACTTTGAAGGTCTATTTTTGTCTAGTTTGTGTTCATACCCTGAGATTATTTTAAAAAGGGGGAAAAAAATAATGCAGGTATGTACCACAGCAGTGACAAGCAAAGACCTCAGCTATGAAGACTAACAGAGCGGGAAGTCACATGATCCAGCATGACTTTGGGAGCTGCTACCAAAAAACTGCAGCTTGTGACATGCATGTGAACCACGAGCATCCTTCTATGAACTTAGACAATTCTGACTTTCTTCCCATTTAAACCTTATTTTCTGCTTCAGATAAACAACCTCGACCCAACTCTAAAATGCAAAAAAACACCAGTTTTCCATTATCACAAACAAAAGTATTGCTTCATTATCAAACAATGTGACCTGCTAGTATAGTTTCAGCTAGCATCTTGAGTAATGTAAAACTCTCAGTTTTAAGGATGTGGAAAAAAAAAAGCTCTGCTAAGTTTAGATAGACACTAAACCCAAAAAATATCTGATGAAACTTGGAAAAAAGTGTGTCTCTCTAGGATAACTTACTGGTTTTTTAAGAAAATGTTGTTTGTGTAGCTCTAGAGTTTTTAATTAAAACTCCAGCTGAAAAAAAAAACCTGCTAAAGGTAAGCTACAACAGATCATTATTTGGCTTGTTTCAGGTGATTAACTTCATAGTAGATTATCATAGAGTTTAGACATCTACTAGGAATGTGATCCATGAGCAAAATTCAGAAGACACTCTTTAGTATTTTGATGATAGCAGAGATAAATGCTGCATTATGGATGTACTGGGACTCATACAAGAGCTCTTTAGATTAAAATTCTAAAAATACATACAGTATTGCTTGATATACAGGACTGGCATCGTTACAGTTTCAGTCGTCTAATGCATTCCATATGCTAACCACTGAACAAATAAATTCGCCTGTAAATGCAAGAAATATGTACCAAGTAATAAATAACCCAAGATGAAACAGGCTGTTCATATTAGGGTTAAAAATCTGAATTCTTTATTTCTTCCCCGAGTATTTCTGTCCTGATGACTCAGCAACAATGCCGCAAGTTTCGGCTGAAGTCAGCGAGATGCCTCCGTGCTGTTTTGCAAGTGTCAACTCCACACTCGTTACGGAGTGTGTTTTAATTACAGTTTTGAGGCCATCTCAGTTACAGGAGACGAGTACCTGCTGAAGTCAAGGAGCTCCGCACGGACGGAGAAACCAAGACACCGAGGATCACGCAGAAGGACAATGACAATGTTGTACTAGAATGAGCCTTGCGAAATTTCCCGGTCGCGCCCCCGGTACCCCGAGCACGCCCGGAGCCCGAGGGGAGCGCGTCCTGTCATGCCGCCGACTGCGCTCACGGCTTGCAGCAGGGGTTCAACGTGTGACCGGCTCACCGTGCTCCGGGCGCTCCGCTCCAACGCTTTAAAGCTTTAAGGCGCTAACACATCATTCAGTTTCTAAACTCGGGCGAGACCGCGCTCGTGTCCCGTTTCTCAGCGAACAGAAAGCCAAGAGCGGAGCACGGGGGCAGTGGGAACCAGGGATGGAGGGCGAGAGAGGGAGCTCCCCGGGGCTGTGCGGGACCATCCCAACCCAGCTCCCAGCTCCCGCCCGGAGCCCCCGCAGATCCTTTTATTTCACCGAGTTCTGAGTTACTTTTAGCGGAAACACCAACCAACCAACCAACCAACCAACCACGCACGGAGCCGACCGAGTTCGCCCCCCGCGCTGACAGCCGGGCTCCGCCACGCCCGGGGGGTTGAGGTGAGGGCCCGGGGGTCCCGCCCGCCCGAGCCGGCGGTGCCTGCGCCGCCCTGCGCGGTGCCCGGCGTTACCTGCGCTGCCCTGCCCGGTGCCCGGCGTTACCTGCGCTGCCCTGCGCGGTGCCCGGCGTTACCTGCGCTGCCCTGCCCGGTGCCCGGCGTTACCTGTGCTGCCCTGCCCGGTGCCTGCGCTGCCCTGCGCGGTGCCCGGCGTTACCTGCGCTGCCCTGCCCGGTGCCTGGCGTTACCTGCGCTGCCCTGCCCGGTGCCTGCGCCGTGCCCGGCGGTACCTGCTGCCCTGCCCGGCGGTACCTGCTGCCCTGCCCGGCGGTACCTGCTGCCTCGGCCCGCGGTACCTGCTGCCCTGCCCGGCGGTACCTGCTGCCTCGGCCCGCGGTACCTGCTGCCCTGCCCGGCGGTACCTGCTGCCCTGCCCGGTGCCCGGTGCCCGGCGCCGCACGGCCCGGCCCGGCCCGCCCAGGGAGTTTTCAGCAGCCGTAAAGCGGAGCGCGCCCGGCCCCGGCCGTGAGGGGCCACCCCGGGGAGCGCCCGCGGGGCCGTGCCGGGGCCGTGCCGGGGCCGTGCCGGGGCCGCCCGGGCGGTTCACGGGAGGGGGAACGGTTGGGTTTGTAAAGAGCGGCTTGTTACAACTCGTGTGCCGTGGGCAGGGACGCCTTCCGCTAGAGCCGGGAGCGCGGAGCTCTGTCCAGCCCGGCGTTGAGCACTGCCAGGGACGGGGCGACCGCGGCTTCTATGGGCAGCCTGTGCCAGGGCCTCGCCGCCCGCACTGGGGAGAGTTTCTTTTATGTACCTAATCTAGGTGTACTCTCTCTCCAGCGAAAGCTTCTCCTTCGTCATACCATTCCAGACCTTGTCAAAAGACCCTCTCCCTCTCTGTTAACTGAAGGGGGCTCTGAGGTTTCCTTGGAGTTTTCTCATCTCCAGGCTGAGCAGCCCCAACTCTCTGAGCCTTTGGTACCGTGTGACAGATAATAGAGGTGTTCAAGCCTTGGTTTACGTGTTTAGGGAGGGGGATAATTTGTGATCCGCAGCTTTTTGTGCCCGTACAAGTTAGATCCGCGCAGCCCCGGAGCTGGGAGGGGAGAGGAGCTGAGCGCAGCCGGGGCCAGGCAGGACGCAGAGCCGGGACATCCCTGCGGATCCCAGACCGAACCGCCCCGCGCTGCGGGCACGCCTGAAACTGACCCCCGGGGGGTGGAACCGCACCGCAGCGCGGGTGTCTAGGTGTCTGCTGCGATCACACCGCTTTCACAAAGCCTCTTAACAGGTAAACGTTGATCTTGAATGCACTGCCATTACGCTTGTCTCCTTAATAAAACAAATTTCCCCGGCCCAGATTGATGACTTAGTTCTGCTCGGAAGCATTTCGCTGTTAATTCTGTCCCTAAATCTACAATTTGTCCTGTAATCCCGGATGCTACCACACAAGGTACCGGGCTCAGCTGTTCAACAAAGGCAGGAGAAGCATCACCCTGATAAATTTCACTGTCTGAAGTCAGGGTTAGTATTGTTTACCCTAAGGGAATTACTGATAGGAATGTGCATTTTAAAAAGGAAAAATATGTCCAGCCACAGTTCCCAGAATGGGAAGGAAGGAAGGAAGGGAGGAAGGGAGGGAGGGAGGGAGGGAGGGAGGGAGGGGACATTAAAAATATTTTCCCTACTGAATAAAAACTACTATTGAAATAAAGGCATCTTAGCCCAGCAGCTGTTGCAGAAAAGGCAGAAAACAAAGTCTTCCAGAAGTCTTCTAGGCATATGGTGCACATATAAGCAGACAGAAAAGCAAATTTCAAGTGTTTATAACAGAACTGACTCCTGCTAATAAAGTATTAATGGGGAAGTGTGGCTGGACTGCTGTAGCTCTGAAAACAATTTTAGAAAAAAACTGAGCAATGTAATCACTGAAGAGCAGGTGAACTAATCTACAATCCTCATTAATAAAGTCCTTTTTTCAGCATTAGGCAGAAGTAAAACAGCTGGAGGTGTACTTTTCTTGCCCAAAGAAATCTATCGGGCTTGTAGGTGTACAAATGCACTTACTCAAAGCATGATTCATCAGTTTTTATTCACAGTTTTTTCGTCTCCTGCAATAGCATGTTATAACTCTGCTCTTTTGTATGTTCTTCTCTTTTCTATACCACCCCCAGGTATCAGCTGTGGCTAGAGACTGGTTTCGTTAGTCACTCCAGACTTGAGGATTTTGTGCTCTGTAGCTTAAGCCAGTCATGCCTATTCATGAGAAAGTCTGAGGATGAAGTTTGAAATGGATTTGCCACCACCACAGTTCCCCATTTCCTTGCTTCAGCTGTGAACTGCTTGTGGATAGTCGCAAACTTGGCACAAGTGTGAGCTGACACTGCAGCAGAGAAATCATCTCCAAAGGCAAAGTGCACCAGCCATAGCTCCACATGCTTTCACACAGGGCTTCAAACTCGTTAGGAGTTTGTTAGGAAAGCTCTTTGGAGTCTCGTGACTCTGCTGCATCTTAGTCAGAAATTCCTGGACAGATCTCTTTAATTACTAAGCAATAGCCAGAAGTCAGTCAAATACAAAATTCCATTAAGTTTTTGCTAAAACCAGGCTAGCTTTGCTGCCCGGACCCCTGTCTTCCTGCTGCTGTTGTAAGAATTCCTCCCTTCCCCCAACATTTTTGCCAAGGATTGGCCTCATCGCAGATCACAGGCAGAGAGCGTTTGCTTACAGAGGACCAAAGTGAAAAGAAGTTTGAGACAACTGGCGAGGATTTTTTTTTTATATACTGAATTGTGACCACACAGCCTAGAAGTGAGTCACCAAAAAAAAATAAATCAACTGCACCCCAACATTCAAGGAAACTGAAATAGATTTCTATTACGAAGAAAAAGAAACCTCCAAGCAATTACATTTTGCAAAAACTTATTGTGGCCTGACTAGAAAAGGACATTTAAGATAATCAAATACAAACTTAAAAACCTTCCCTTAAAACTTTTCTGAAATGAAACTGTACATGAAAACTGTACATCCATGGAACACCTCAGTATTGGTGCACACCTTTCCTTACCAAAAATTTATCAGGTAGTTTGGAAATGGGCACGGAAGCATGGAAAAATTGAATTTTAGGTTTAAAGAGACTTCACTGACTTGAGATACTGGATAAGGCAGTTTCTAAGTTTTTGCTTTACAGAAGGTTCAGCAAAAAATCATAGAATAACTTGAGTTGGAAGAGTCTCACAAGGATCAACGAGTCCAGCTCCTGCTTAGGCTGAAAGGAATCCATGTAATGGTTTAACTCCCGACTTTAAATGGCTGTTTTTAAGAATAAGTTTGCTTTCCTTCTGTAGGTGAAAGTTGGGTTTGTTTGTTTTGTTTCGTTTTGTATTTTTACCAGCCTGCAAAGTGATTGGGCTTTAGGCATTCTGTGCAGCAGAAGTGCCACCTCGTGGCTCCCTTAATCCTTGCTGGGTTTGATGCTGCTTTTTTGGGTTACATTCGACTTACTAACAGAAAAATCGTAATTTTAAAGAGAGTTCAGTCTACGACCCATATAAGAAAGATCCTACCTGGTTGCCACGCTGGTGGACTGACACTACGAAGGGTGACGTCCTCTCCCTTGCTAGAGGACACTGAGCACTGTAGTTGGCAGGACTATTTATTCCAGTCGGGAGAAGGAGAGCATTAAACCTGTCATTTTAAAGGTCTGAAAGGGACCTACAGTCCTGCCCCTTATCGCCCATTCCCACAGCATTTAATCAAGGAAGGTACTGAGACCAAGAGGACTGGTAGGCATGCCTGGAATGTCAAGTCCTGCTTCTTTACACAGCCTAAAGGCACCACACATTTAAATAACAGAAGCCCCACTTGAGGAAACAAGAAATTAAATACCTTTAAAACCATCTGCTAAATGCAGTTTGAAAGTCTAAAATTCCTTTTTATGGGCAATCTCTGCCTTTTATACTGAAAAATTAATTGGATATATGTATCTTACAGAACAAACCCACGATTCAGCAAGAAAATTAATGAAATGAAGAGACAGTTGGAGCTGCTGCCAAGAACAGTCATTTCAGACCTAGCAACCTTGGAAAATGACCTTTTAAATAATGAATTTGGAAAAATAACACTACAAAGCAACAAAAATGAGCGTTACCTACCTATAAAGTCTGCTAATAACAGTAGCTTCCAAAGAATGAAGACATTAAATGGATCATGGAAACTCACTAGAGCTGATGTTCCTGTATCAGGCATCCTAAGTGTTGAACTGCCTCCATGCACCTCCTAAGGTAACTCCAGCTTAGCTCAGGGTCTGTTTCTACCCCTGTACAATCAAGTACTCTGATCCAGAGGATGGGAGTGTGCAGCTGTACAGCCTTCAGAAAGTGAGAAGGTAACAGAATTAGGCCTAGAAGGACGGCCATGGCTTCCCCAAGTACTTAGGAAAGGATAACTAAAGGAGGAGGAATGCGACATACTTAGACAAGCCATTAATTATTCATCATCCCGAAAAGCAGTGAAATGCCTCCCTAAAACTGGCTTTTAAGCAGACATGCTTTACACAGTTGGAAGAATGTCTGATTCATTTTCAAGTACTGTTTAAGTAGTGCATAGTGATGCAAAAGAACTTCTGTGGTTCTGCAGTATCTGAAGTTTTTCTAGTCCTTGATCCATGCCTTACAAAGAGTAACTAGCAAAAGCAGGAAATTCTAATTTTTGTCCAAGCTTAAACTAGAGCATGATTATTTTTTTCTGTAAAGGAAATCACTCCCTACTTAATCGCATTTTCTTTCTACTTTGAAACCTGTCATATTGAAATGAGATGGAAGTCCTGTTTCTTCTCAAAGCTTTCCTGCAGTGGATTCTCCCTGCCTTTCCCCTCCCACTCAATAAAGCTGTATCCTTAAGATGCACAGCAAAGTTCCCCAAAGTCTGTGCAGCTCTCTTGGTACTGCAAGGGGCTTTAATGTCTCCCAGAACCTTTTCAGGCTGAACCCCAACTTTGCTTGACTCCATAGGAGAGATGCTCCAGGCCTCTGGTCTTTGTAGGTCTTACTCCGGCAGCTTCAAATCATCCTTATTTTAGGGGCCCCAGAGCTGGACACAGCACTCAGAGAATCCCAGACCCACTCATTCAAGAGATGTGAATGAATATAATCAACATTCCTCATAAGCAGGACTCCACAACACCCAAAGTCGTTTTACAAGAGAAACAGTTTCTATGGTGAAGATTATAGCCACAGATTATGGAGAAGACATGCTTCTTGCTTTTTTCATTATTTAAAGAATAATCACTGGTGGATTTTAGGAGGTTTTTGTGAATTGAAACAGAAAATGAGAACAGGTAGAGAAGCTGAGCCTTAATCCTTCAATTTAATTTCCTTTAATCTTGCTTATAGAAAATATCCTCTTTTTTTAACTACCCTTTTTTTTTTTTTTTTCCCACCAAAGCCTGGCACGTTTAGATCCTCTTACACCTTTTTACCATGAAATACGTGCATTGGTGTTCTCCAGCCAGACTTCCCTCCCCCTTCTCCAGGTTTCTGCACCTCATGCTTGATGCCCTGCTTAGGTTTCTAATCCAAGATGTCTAACACAGCAAAACTGGAACGGGAGGAGAAGACAGTGCATTGCAAGTGGCCCTTTGGCAACCTGCAGGGCTCACACTTACAGCAAATACTCTGCACACAGGTAGGGTGGCGAACGCAACATCAAGACTTAATAAAAAACAATTTATATTCTCCCCCCACTGAGATCTGAAGCTGGGATAGGTAATTTGTTCCAAATGGAGGAGGAACACTACAGACTACAGTGCTCCAGGCTTTTCTGGGTCTTGATCATTCAGCTCATCCCGGGGTTTCTTCACATAACCTGACCTCCAGTTGTTTTTGAACAAGAGAGGTAACTGCCAGAGATTGTGGAGAAGATAGAAAGGAGACAACCCCTAATTACTGGTTGATTTCATCTGGAGCTGCATTATAGTCAGTACTTAGCAAGAAAGGAGACTTAAAGGAAACAGCAATTCTTAAACCAACACTAACATCAGCATTTTTGTTCTTTATTAGCCCAAAACGTTTTATTTAAAAGCAGCAGGCCTAGCTAAAAAAGGAACAATCTGAAAAGAACCCCTGTTGACATAGACACATTCGATTTGCTGTGATAAAAGACAAAGACCCGCAAATCTTGCAATGTATCATTTGCTTCCAAGGACAGTAACATATAGCCTGTGATTTTAATGATTGTCTTGCAACTGATCATTTTGAGAAGCACAGTATAAAGTGCAGTTAAGCCAAATATTATCCTCTTACTCTTCCAGAGTGCAGTATTTCATTTAAGCCATTCAGGTAGAGATAGTTTTGAGGGTTAGTAGTAGATTTGAAAGCCTGTTTGTAGTTCTTTGAGCTCCAAGACCTCTGCATAATTTACACTAGTCCACATTTCAAAAACTTCTCAGAAACTTTAAAATATCATACACAGTTTAAATGTTCAGCTTAAAATAAAGCTGCTACAGGGTCCAGTTCTGACTTTGCATATATCAGTACTTTTGAATCAAGACCAATTTCTCCCAAGAGAGAATCTTCTTTCACCACTCAAAATAATTATATTGCCACCATTCATATTAAGAGAAAAAGCTAGATGGCCTTTACCCAGAGATGCTCTGGTGTGCCCTTACAGAGTTAATTGGAGGACTGACATCTGAAAGAGCTCTCTGTCTCCCAGGACTCATTTCCTCTTTATTCATACTATACCAAACCTGAAAGACAGAAACATTTAACAGATGCTCCCCAGACATGCATTGTTTTTCCTAATATTTTCACGCTGTGGTATAGCAATCCTGCCCAAAACCTCACCACAAGCAGCATCCTGAATAAAATATCTTCTGCCAGCAGCAGAGGAAGTTGTCTGTTTCCCTCTTACCTCAGAGAATTATCAGTGCATACCAGGAAACAGTGTCAGATATGCTCATCAGTCACAAGTAATTACAGATCCCTATCATCATTGTTTTTCCACACAGTCACCTTATCTCTGACAAGACACAAAAAAAGCTTCCACTGTTGTGGGAAGGATTGTCCCAAGTTTGCTGTCAGAAAAATAAGAAAATGATGTGTAAGAGCCCAAATGTTTTTACTCTAGTTTGTAAATAGCAAGAAATAGGATTTTTTTTTTATTACATCAAATGAAAACTTCACTAGCTTGTAGGCACCTCTTTACAATTGTTTTTTAAAGACGTACATAACATTACTTTCCTAATGTAGCTTTTGACTGTTTTTTGTAAGTATCTATATAATTAAAATCAGATTCCAATGTAAGTCCCCATGATTGAGGGCTTTGCCCAGTGATCCATCAGGAAAGACACACTAGAGTTTGTGCCCAGTGCAGTGCTTCTCTATAGAGTAATTAATTAAATTAACTGTATGAATTGAGTGACCATATGGAACCATCAGTGATGGAGAGATAACTTGGAAGCAGAATTATCACAAGAGAGTCTAAAACAAGGAAAGAAGGTGCAAGTTATAAGAAGAAATCTGCTAAATAGTCCAAGTATTGGAACAGAAGCTCTGTTTAAAAGGGGAGTGTGTCAAAAGACAGTCCATACAAAGAAACAATAACAAGTTATTATAATTCTGAGGCACTTAGCAGAAGAACATCACAGAAACAGAAGAATTTAATTTCTTTCCATTTACTACCAACTGCAATGGCCACACGCTGTTCTGTGTTTGTATTTATTGTGTATTTTTGTTTGCGCCACCAGAATATAAGCTTCTCCAGACAGAGCCCAGCTGTTTGTTTGGCACAAACTTCCCTATTATACAATTCTGGGTACCCTTAAATAGGGGCTATACATGCTATGTTAATTCTCTCCCTGAAGCAGACTAATTAAATCAAAATCTGATAAAATGGTGTAACAATTTTCACTGAAATCAACAAAATCAAGGACATTCCAGTTTTAACTCTGCAGGGGACCAGTGTGTAGAAAGCTGAAATATTTTAAAAACTGTAATTAGAGCAAAACCATACTTTAGGAGTAGTGACAGACTTAGACTTAAGCCTTGGTGCATCTGGTGGGAAGCTGCCACTCAGCTCATGCTGTATCCTGTTGTCAGTGCAGTGCTGGGCACTGAAATCTGCCTTATGGCTCACACTGTAAGTCCGTGGCAGAGTTACTTTCAGCACAGATCCTGATGGCTCATCCCCTATTTCCATTCCCGAGTTTTTACTGATTCACAGAACAGCACTGCCCACAGCAGGGATAGTCCATCCCACTGCACTGGAGTTGTTTCCTTGCCCCTGTTAAACATGCAGAAGCTAGCGCATTCCTGATCCTGTTGCTGTCATGAGGCCTGTGCCTGCCATAATTCAAACCTAAATGTCTATCAGTGCATGGACTTTTATTCCAATCAGGATAAACAAATCCATAGCAGAGACTGGTACAGAGAAAGGTATGCCAATTTTACAGGAAAATCTTGCTTTTTTTTTTTTTTTTTTTTTTTTTTTTTAATTCTGGGCAGAAGGGGTCCAAGAAAGACCACATGAGAGGCAGCGCTGCTTCAGTATCTAGTATTTTCCTATATGCTCATTTCAGCTGGTATCTTGGGATTGGTAACAGTTTTAATTCCCATAGCAAAAAAATTTAAAATTAAGGGTGATTAAACTACTTTTTAAGCAAAGCATAACCTGCAGACTGTTAAGGTAGCAACGTAATAGAATGAAATACCTTTTCAGACTAACACAGGCCTGAAGATGCCATCGCGTAATAAATAGCTTTTCACTGCTCTGGTTCACTTTCATCCTGAGCAGCAGTGCATGGAGCAAGACAATTCAGCGCTGAACAGTTGGGGCGTTTTTGAAATGTGATGGTGTCGCTGGATACTTCCAAGAGTAAAAATGCTGTCAAAGCAGCATACAATTCAAAGTTCATAAGTGAAAGAAAATGGATGGCTCATCAACAAAATTGTCATTTCTAAGAATAAGGAGAGTTTGGGTTTTTTTCTTAAATACTACTCATGACTCCAAGGGAAAAATTCAGTGGCTTACAGAACTAGCATGGGAAAGCAGCAAGGACAACAAATGTCAAGTTAAGGTCGATGTATTTCCTGGTGCATCATTTAAACAGTGCCTGAAGGATCATCCCAGCAAGATGGGTATTTCAGCTTGGTTTAGCAGCATCCCTAGCTGGGGTAAGAAAGTCTCATCACTTTATTAGAACAACAGTGTCCTTAGAGGAGAATTTGTGAAGAAGTAGCTATAGTTTTTGTCAGTTGGTTACTTTTTAAATTTTTGTATAAAGATTTAGTGGGATAACTTCAGCAACCAGCTTGAAGCTGTGGATGTTCATGATTTCAGCAATTAGTATGCCAAAAGGCTGACTGTGCAACAGACTAAGAAATGCACTGTTCTTGCCCATAAAAATACAGCCTGTATTTATGGGTTTTACCTCTTATGTTTTAAGGATGGCAGAGTACAGCCCGTTTTCTTTTGCACTTTAAATATTTTAGAGCAATACACTCTTTCCCACCAGACATCTTCATTCCTTTCCAAATAGTACCAGGAATTCAGATGGCACATTAAGATTCATGCAGCTTGACCTTCCTTGCCTTTAATGCAGAGCTCCGGTGGCTCTGACTAGCAAAGTTTGGTACACAAACAACAATTTTCTTCACAACTTGGTTGCTTGTTAGGATAACATGAATGCTCTGTTAGAGGGTAAGTGTTGAAAACAGATATTATCATTAACTCACATTGAGTTTTTACTAGCTTTAGCATCTTCCATCTAACCAACAAAACACACAGAATCACCAACTTCCTTTGTAGTTCCACATTTGATTTTCTTCTCTAGGGTGAGGAAAACTTACTCCATAAAATGAATAATAAATAAAATGAATCCAGCGCTGGTCTTTGGCATTACACTGATAAGTGGAGACTCTCCCTCTATTAAAAGCTGCTGAGTGATCAGAGCACCCTGAACTTGGAACTGGAATGTCAAAAATCTGCCTTCATTTGCATTGGCAAGGCACATGCCAGTTTTCCTACTGAAGGCTCCAAGTCATCAACTTGGAGCCCTATCCAGCCAAGGAACACAATCCTTAGAATATAAATCTTGAAGGAAGTACTGCATAACATGTGTAACTGGGAAAAAGATAGCAGAGGGTTTTCTGGCTTTGCTTCTTCCTGAACAGTCTTGTACCATGTGTTCTTGGGGATTTCTTGAGGTCTTTTGCAAAAGTCAGGACTGTTTGAAGAATATTCCCACAAAAGTGTTTTCCATAGCATGCAACGAAAACAGTTCAGCACCAGAGTGTTTGATATCAATGGTTAAGGAAACTTCCTTGTCCCACCATCCAGAAGTCACTCTCACCACCTGAGCTGCAACTGAGGCCCCTTCTCAGCTACACCCCCTCCACTCACAATCACCCCAAGTTTCCTCATCCCTCGACTCCAGGTTTCCCACAGCAGTCACAGATATCCAGATCCTTAAAGCATTTTAACCATGGTGCAATAACCAAACAACAGGTTGGGCCGGTGCCTCCAAGGAGGAGTGCAAAACAAAGGAGCCTCTGGGCTTTTATCCCCTTACAGTCTCTGGCTGGGAAAGTCCAGGGGTCCTCAGCTCCTGCCATGTCCCTGTCCCTCACCTGGCTGTACCCCAGGTCCCCATGCCCTCAGTTCACGGCCTCTTCCTTTGGGGCCCTGCCCCTCAGCTCAACCTGCAGCTTGTACCCCAAGCTATCTGCACTAAATGTATTCCCCAACATCCATGGGGCCCAGTTTTAAACTACTAGGACAATGTTCTTTAGCAGCCAGGAGTGTGGTGCTTAAGGTGAAGATGGCATGTGGCCAGAGCCGTTTTAAAGACTGTCTGGCTGTTCAAGAGGGGATATTCTGCACTGAAAGCACCATCATTGTTCTCAATGGTCTATTCACTTAAAATAGTCACACCAGTAGACCACCATTAACAGCCAGCAGCTTCTCCTTTCGGTCCCCCTCCTCTTTTTATTCATAGACTTGAAATAGAAATGGCCTCGGACAAACATTTTCATTTTGAAACACTTCCTACTCTGACGTCATCTCCAGCATCGAAATGAACAACTGCAGTGTGAATTAAACCATGTAAGATGTGACTTTTGCCAAGTACCACCATCTGGATATTTAAATCCACAAAATCTCTGCTATGGGGGCAAGTGCAGCACTTAGATTTCTAGAAGTGGGAAATCAGCCACTCCTCTACTTCTTGGTGCAGACATTACACCAAGATCCCAACTGAGGTAAACCCACACCAAGGAGCCTGTTCACCTGGTCTCACTACCTGCCTGTGATGAGACTGACCACTTAAAGCTCTTGAGAACATTCTGTTTGCAATAGTGTGCACACACTTGTGAAAAAGAAAGAAACAAGTCTCATTACCCATTGATTTATGCCTCCTCACGCTTCTCTACCAGAAGCTAAAGGGTTAGAGGCAAACAGGTACAGTAAGCAGCTGTTTTATAACTGCAGCATAACACAGGACGTGTATGTGTGGAGGGAGAGAAGTCCAAGCCAGAGGCAACGGCCCTTTTCCCATGAACATTTACCCTTATATTTGCAACTTGCCCTACAAGCTTTGAATTCACCCTCTAAACACCATCACTCACTTCTAATACCAGACACTACCACTATAACACATTACAAAATGTGCCATATCTAGATTGGGAAAAAAAGGTGGATTTTTGCCCTATTTCCAACCTTTATTGCCAAGTTGCGTGACTTACCTTTCAACAATCTAATGACAACAATATTTTGGAAATTCTCAAGTGCAATTTATGTGATCTGGGTCTGTTATTTAAGGAGTCAGGAAGTCACCCTGTTGCACTGTTCCTACTATATTCTTACTCTATATCTAATGTTAAGAACACCATCTTTGCTGGAAAATCAAGAGAAGAAATCCCCCGGGCTCCCAGGCTATAATTCACTTTGCCCTCTCCTTTGTCTGTGTAGGTCAAAAGGACATTTATATAGGTGCATCAGATTTTGACATAAAACCTCAACTAGGTTACGATCCAAAACTGCTGTCTGCCATAGCAGCCCAGAGCTTTATCCAACCAGATTTTGAAAAATCTCCACAGTTGGAGGTTACACAACTTCTCTGGGCAAAATCTGCTGGACTAGCCTAACAATGAGAAAGTTTTCCCCTTAAATTCAACGTAAACCTCTGTGACTTCAGTTTATGTCCTTTGCCTCTCAGCTTCCTGCCATACAGCGCTCTAAGAGCCTGGCTCTGTCTTCTTTGTAACTTGCTCAAAGGCACAGGGAGGCTGCTGACAGGTCTCCCATAGAGCTACAGTTTCCCTGTACTCAGTCAACACGGGATACCATGGGACTATAGTTTATTTTATGAGACACAGCTCTACATGTCCAAATTATAACTTCCAAGAGAAGCTGCAGCAGTTTTATCTAGAATCTGAAGAGCTCACATTTTGCCAGCAGCAAAATTTAAAAAAAAACCAACAAAAACAACAACAACAACAAAAATCCAGTTAAAAATATGGTCTTGCTTGCCAAAATGCATATTAAAAAAAAAAAAAGCTAAAAAACACAGTAATGCGGCGCTAGAAGTAGAACACCCACCTCCTGGTTATCCCAGTATCTCAGGCATAAGACTGCTCTGCAAGAACAGCCACATTCACAAATAGAACAGTAAATCCCTAGCAGCATTTATCTAAATACAGAAAAGCATATTCCATACAGAAGTTTAGCAACAAAAACAGAGAAGGTCTGATTTGGTAAATCCAGTTTGCCTTACTTATTATTTAGCAAACACCTTCTACTAAAATCCTACAGTTTGTTGACAGCAATCTGAAATGTGTTGAAGTAGGATACACATACAGAATGTCTTATTTACTAAAGCTGAATTATTTTTAGAAAAGCTGAATGTAGAACAAGCTACATCTTGCTCTAACTTACAGCTGAGCATCCTGTTTACATGCTGATGTCCGTGTTTACTTTTTTGGTTACAGGAAGCAATGCCAAAAGACTTGAAATAATTTTGCCTCCTGCTGCCTATCAAGTTATTTCACTCGTAGGAAACAATGGCTGGGGGTCCGGTTAACTCATGCAGAGAAATCCAGAGAGCAGAGTTTCACTGCTCTGAGACAATGCCATTTTAACAGCTTTGCTACAAGGGTTTGCTTTGCCAGGCTTCTTTGCCCAATCTGTCTCTCTGAAATATGTACAACTTCCTTCTGGCACTTTTGCTTAGAATATTCTTTAAATTATTTTTCCTTCTCTCCAGACCTTGTTCTCTCTCCTGCAGTACTAACATTTTCACATGATTTGCCCTCTATTTTCAAGCTGCAGTCTTAACACATCAGTCAGATGCAACAGCAGTTTCTACATTCTATTCTGGCATTTTCATTTTATTTTATTCATTTGTATCTTGAAAAACAGGATGGCTGGCCTTATAGAGGGTTAAGAGGAGGAAGCCCGGACAGTTCTCCATATGAATCTCTGTGCAAGTGCCAGCTGGATTTCGCAGCCCCGTGCTCGGCAAAGCACAGAACAAGAACGCTGTTAGTATTCTTGGAGTGCTCTGAAGAGGAACAGGAAAAGAGAAGAAAATAATCTTACTCTGTACCAGAAAGAAGTGCTGGAAAGTCAAAGAGGAGAATTCAAACTCCATCCCTCCCCACAGCACATCATCAACATCACTCACAGTCACTCTCATGCATCACAGTGACACGAAAGGTAATAACCTGTATGTGAAAGAAGGGAAATACTGAAGAGGTGTTGCTGCAGCACATCCCCCTTTCCTCCTGCTCTCCGTGCCCTCCAAAGCTGAACATTACTCCCAGGATACTGAAAACACTGCTTGCTGAACCTCTGCCCAGGAAGGGACCCACCATGCACCCATTGCTGCCTCTTGGGATATATTTATAATTGGCTTATAGCAAATACACTCTTTCAAATAACCAGAGGTCACTTATCTCTCAGTTTATAATTTAATGGCTAATTTAGCCTACCTTGAAATCACTGCTAAGGAACATGAGGCAGCCCCAACCACAGACACAGCCCTAAAGCCCAGGCAGTGTTGGGATGATATGGAAGTGTTGATGGCTCCCTAGTACCTTAGGCAGGTGGTGCACAAAGCTCAGGGCCTCTAGGTTGCTCCTGTTCATACAGACAGGTTAATTCAAACACCGCTGGGTGTTATTAACTCTCTATCAAGAGCAGTTAATATTGAAACAGGTCCAGAACAAAACCGAACAATAAAATCCTCCTTTTCCCATTGTGAAGAGGAGCTGTGTGGGGGAAGCAGGACTGGAGACAGTCCTGACCCTATTTCCTCTACCTGCCTCACTCTGCAAGTAGACACATATTTGCCGCTGCCATCGTTAGCATACCCCAAATATAAGTGCAAGAGGCACTGCCAAGCGGGACAGTAATGCACACAAGGAAAATCCTCCAAATTCCAAAGTTACATAGAAAAGTAAAAAGCCCCCATTTCTTCACCTCAGGGGCAAAATTGTACTTCACATGTGTGATGGACTGAATAACGCTTCATCACAAGAGCCAATTTTCTTCCAACGGCTCCTAAAACATAGACCTTTGTTTTGTACCTGATTTGCTAAGTGGATTTCCTTCTATTATACCTTTAAAAATAAAAAGGGATGATAAATACATAATTTCATGATTTACTTCCCTCACCAGAAAGTAGATATTAGGAGGACTGTTCTCACTTAAGAAATAAAAATAATTTAAAAAAATCCCAAACAAACATATCACTCCCCCTCTTCCACAAGGAGAGGGTGGATATTCCTCATGGAAAACAAAAGCCAGAAGAAAAAGCTAAGTAAGCATTAATATGGAAAGAGTCTAAAAAGAACCCCTATGACTTATGGCAACGAAAATCCCTCAAACAGTTACATCTCACATTGATTAGATTTTAGTGGTATGGAGAATAAAAACACGAGTGGTAACAAAAAGTTAGAACAAAACCCACATGTAATGCAGGCATTGAACCAATTAAGTAATTAGGAACATAAGCATTCCAAGAAAATCAACAGTTTGGCATTTTTCTACCATGTAGGACTTTGTCAGAAAGATGCAGGACTCTTAAAAAAATAACCCAAGTATTTCTCCCAGTTCTGAATTCTCATTTTGCACTTTTCACGGCTTTGCTGCCTGAAAGGCATGGTGAGCGAGTACAGCTCCTTGGCTGTACTCCCTCCAACTCCCCTGGTTTATCCCCTCCTTGAAACACATCCATTCAGGAGTATCTGTAAAACAACCATATAAATTCCATTCCCTTTAAGATACTGAAACACCCACCTCCATTCTGGGAAAGGCTCTTCTCCACAGACTGAAGATATCCTGGTTGTCTCGTTCTTTTCAGTTTTCCTTCCAAACCTGCTTTTGCATCTGTAGATCAGGGTCCCAGAGCTACATCCCTTCCCTTCTCACCCCACAGCTCTGCTTCTTCCCCTTTCTGGAAGCTTCTTTCCAGCAGGGACTTGTGGGAGTGCAGTCCCAGATGCAAACATTGATGCTCTTTGACAACTATTTGCAGTTCATGAACTCCCAAATGCAAAACTCCTGGCTGCCGTTACCTGAAGGAACCTACCTCACTGGAGCTCAGCCTGGGCTTGGGATTACAAAAGAGAAATACCTGGCCAGGAGAGAACCCCATCACTGGGATTGACCCAGGACCTGAACACACAAGGAGTGACTGAAGCATCAGCTGATGCTTGTTTGATGTTCATCTTTAGCCTCCCGATGGGCCTCAAATCTGAACCTCCCCCCCACAAAACAGAATTTAGGCAACTGCTTTATTAATTCTTCTCACCATGTACACCATTCCCTGTCATCAAACATGCAGGATTGCCTATTTTGCAGAAGAGGGCTGTGTTTGCAGCTACATGCAGTCCTCTCCAAAGCCACATCCAAAGTTCCCGATGCCACTTTCACATTGCCTGTGAAATGCAGGTTAGAATTTGTGTTAGAAAGTCCAAGAATGTTAGGTGCATCTGAACAAGGCTATGGGGAATTGAAATTGCCCCACTGGTAAAGGATAAAGGTGCCCCACTGATTTCAATATGTCACAAAATATATGGTGCCTTTTATCATAATGCAGCAAGAATAAATCAGCCTTTCATTATCAAGAAGAGAGAGTATTACTTGTTCTGGAGCTCTCTGCCTTTCAGAGAGGAGTGTGCTCTGAAATATTGTCGCTTTTGTTTCTTCCAATGTGTCAGCTTGGAAAGGAGATCACAGAAAGGAGATCAGGCCAAGACAAACATTTTACTGCCCTTTTTTCCACCCTGATTACGATTGCTTTTGGGTTGCTATCAGTAAATTTTAGTGTCTCATACCAGCCAGATGAAGTTTTTTACTGAGCTCAGTGTCCTTACAAGGTTCAGACTTTGATGAGATCGTATTTCATTTTCAGCTATTGCCCAACTGCAGTGTGTTTTTAATTGAAAATTAGCTATTATTTAGCTGTATCTTGTGTCACACTGCATTTCACACCCCAGAAGAAGTTTTCAGGAAATCACTGCATCCCTAACCACCTTTGTAGACCCTAATCATAAGGTTTTATTCACTCATGTGCTCGGTGTGATGGGAAGGAAGGCATAAACCAGGTGTGGCTGTGCAGAGCTGTGGTACAGCACCACTGGAAGCAGCCCTGTGTCCCTGTGTCCTCCCTGTGTCCCTCCTGTGTCCTTTCCATGTGTCCTCCCTGTGTCCCAGGCTCCAAGCCCCAACCACGCAGCCCTGGGTGTACTCTGGGTGTGCTCCCGCCTTCTCCAGGTTCTAAGTGAACCTCCCCCATGGAGAAACTGTGATTTACTTTTTACTTAGTGCTGCCTACAAAGAGCCTCTTAATTTTTAGTCCATTAACAAATCTTTCCTGGGATCTATTAACATGTCACTACGGAATGCCTTTTCCTTCAAAGCTTAATGCCTCTTAACTCTCTCTTAATCACATTGCTCTACTCCACTTCATAGCCTGGGGCTTCAGGGAACCTTTGCCTTTTATTAGTACCCATATACAATCATGTTGTCATTCCAAAATCCAGTGCTGCTTTGGGTTTCATAAATTCTTATCACTTTGATTTACTTGGTGAGTCCGCAGCTCCCCGGGAAGGGAGATGTGCAGGCAGGGCAAGGAATGAAACATTCCAGTACAGAGCTGTGCCAGTACATTCTTTTCCAGGGAGGAGTTGTTCTGACAGGAGACACAGTCCCTTCTCCCCTGCAGTGGTGGCAGGCAATGTCAGCACTGGTACTGGTTTGGTCAAATCCTTGGCACAACCCCTGGAGGTGTTGAAAGGATGTGGAGATGTGGCCCTTGGGGACGTGGCTTGGTGGTGGACTTGGCAGTGCTGGAGCAATGGTTGGCTTTGATGATCTTACATGTCTTTTCCAAGCTGAGTGATTGTGTGATTCCTGTTCTGAAAGTTGGTGAGAGCAGACAGACTTCCATACTCACAGCTATGAGCTTCCAAATGAAAAACTGACTGCTCCTACCTTGCTAGTGCCTCATAAAGGAAGATCTCTGATGCCACAGCCTTGTGAGGGTCACAGGATTTCTAGTTTGGCCCATCTAAAAGCTCTGCTGACTGCCTGGTGAGGGAGGAAAGGGACTACCTGTCTGCATCCCATTTTCAGTCATTTGTACCTCCAGGCAAGGAAAAAGAATAGTGGAAGTCCTTCTTGAAAATGCACACTTAGATATCTGTTTTTTCTCTTGTTTGAGGTGTTATTTTTCACTTTATAAAGGTGCTTGTGAGTGACATAAGAAAGTTTCAGTGTGATAAAGCTGTGGTCTCTATTTGGTAAATCCCTTATTTATGTCACTGAATTCGTTACTGGAGAAGACAAAACTAAGGTTATGAAATTCTATAAAAGCAGCTCCTGACAATTCTCTTGTATTTTTGGTTTCTTGTTTTTTCGTTGTTGGGTTTCTTTGTGTTTTGTTTTGTTTTTTTTTTCCCCAATGGCATTTCTACTGAGAAGCATATCATCATGCAATTTAAGGTGCTATAGTACTAGGAACATGAACAAGATGGATTCACTAATTAAATGGAAACAAGGTCCAGCCTGACATCTCTAAAATACAGCCGATCCCATCGCTTGTCTCCCCGCTGTTAGAGATTTGTCATTTGCAAGGTACCTGGGTTTCGTCTCAGCATCATGTCAAAGAATCTGAAAAATATCTCATCTCTCTTCTAATAAGACACCATCTGTCTGTTTTTAGAGTAGCCTCAGAGTAGGCATTGTCTGGGTCTGTTTAAGCACTTTTTGTCTGTTCCCAGTTTCTTTACAAGAGTTTTTTTGATTTTTTTTTTCCCCCCCACAAGTCAGAATTGCTGCAATGTGCTCTGTGTGGTGGAAGTGTTCAAAAGCACTGGGAATGTGCAGCTTGTACAGAATGCAGCTGCCTGTGAAATGGTGTTAGACACAGAGAATACAGTCTATCGATTCTTTGGCATCTCTATCAGCTTCCTGTTTATTTCTGAATATAATTTAAGTCCTAGTTTTTTACCTGGTTGGATCCTGACAGGTCACTGGGTTTGTCTATATGAATTTCCATAGCAACTGTGGTGCTGGGGCAAACAGTCATGAGCTTTAATAGCCTGGGGGTCTGCAGCAGAGCACTCTTAATTTAGAGGCCTTCATATCTCCAATCTGGGTCGTTTTACCAGCTTGATTGGGCTTATTTTCTGTACTTCAGCATGGCTCACGTTGTGATCTGCGGGCTACAGGGAGATGAGAGATGAGAGTTTGTGTTTGTTTATTTAGGAAGGATTGCACTCTTTGGATAAACACCATTCTAGAACGAAACCCAAAGTGTAGATTGGCTCAGATGTATGTTTTGATGCAAAGGTTCCGCTCTACTTTATTGCAAGGCTTTGGTTCACATCTGAAGCCAAGATGAGACACTGAGCACTAAAACATCCCATTAGCTTGAGCTGAAGCTGACTTTGGCCTGGGCTGTGCTGTGCCTCAAGTGGCCCGGTGCCTCAGCCTGAGCAGTGCTCAGGGGCTGCTCTTTGCAGCTCTTTGCAGCTCTGGGTTCTTTCACAGCAGCTGCCCAGGCAGCGTTCCTGTTGTTGTTCTCACAGCTTTGTTTCATTGTTCCCGTGGCCGTGCACCTGCAAACCCCAATAATTTTATATGGCAGTTCTCATGGGAAGCCATTACCACTGGTGTGAAAATCAGCCCGTTCCCCCAACCTTTTCATGCCTCATTTTGGAGGTGCTAACTTGTGTCAGAGACGACTGAAACAACAAAGCAGTGCTTGTGCACTCTGTACTATTAAACCGTATTTTCAACACTGAAATACCAGCCAACAACACGTGTGCACACGAGGTTAAGGGCCAATGTGCAACAATTTCTCTAATTACTGTACTCAGCTGTAATCATGCCACAAAGAGGAACATCCAAGAGGGAGTTTGGGTTGACTCCGCTGGGAAAAAAAGCATATAATAAATAGTGGGAAAGCATGCAAGAAAAATCACCTTTCTCTTCATCCTCACCATTGCTGCACAGCAGAGACAGCCTAGACGACACCTGGCTGGGGACCCCAGCACTGCTCTTCTCTGCTGCCCACAGAGGAGCTTCCCCCTCTCCTCCTGTGTGCCCTCCTGGGTGTCCTCATGTGCAGACCCTGCTCACACCACCGTGGGAGTGTGGCTCAAAACCCTGCATGCAACAACCCCAAGACTGTGAGTAAGAGTTATTCACAAAGAATTGTTATTCACAAATAAAGTCACAAACGGTGCTATGGCAGATAAATCACTTTTTTTTGTTTGTTTGTTTTTCATTGGGTCTGCCTCACTCGTTTGGTGGAGCGGCAATAGCTACTCAAATTTTATGCCTTAAATAACACAAAATTTCAATGTAGATTTCAATATTGATAATAACAGGCATGTAGTTGGTCATTTGATCAGTACTTACACATACCTACCAGCCATACTGCGCCTTTTTTATAAAAATTGTGCAGCTGGAGATTTTCTCAGTTGGAACAGCTGGGTGTCAAAAGCCAAACTGCCCAGCCAGTCTGTGTGAGCACCAGAAGCAGACACCTGCCCACTCATTTTTTGTCAGGCATAGCTTTAGTTTCTGTGAAAATAAATACTGTTGAAAATATATTTTCCCTTTTACCACTGAAACAGTTTTTAACAGTTGTGGACATTCCCGTGTCCTTCAGATGAAGGAGGGCTATTGGTCTTCTCCTTAGAACAGCGAACATCAAGCAAAGGGAACTGAAATTACTCTGAAAAAGCAACTTTGTGTGGATCTGGAATATCCAGAGGTGCACTGGCCTCTTCACCCACATTACATCTCCTTGACTGCTGGTGCTTGTAGAGAGATGAGTAAAGCCAGAAAGGTCGCTCAACTTTTGCCTTTTGGAAAATCCCACTCTGCACATCTCCTTCCTTAGAAAGCTTCAAAAGCAGCAGTTTTCACAACCTGAGTGTTAACAGAGTTGGCTGCTGTGATGCAGTTACCAGGTGGCTCTGTCCGACCCAGACCTTGGCCTCCTGTGCTGGCACGGAATGGGGGAAGAAAAAGAAGAAAAAGTGTAAGGCAGTGGTAGTTTTACAGTCTCCTTCCTCAGCCTGCAAACTGGAGATAGGAGTAGACAAGCTTTACGATGGTGTGGAGAAATCAATACATTTTCATTGATTCGTGTAGCTGCAGAACCCTCACCCAAGCGCAGGCACAGGCGTGAGAGCTTGAGTACATGACTGTCCTGCCACACCACCCGTGTGCTCCTCACAAATCTGCTCTTGGCTTCACCAGGCATGGAGCCTGCTCCGTGGCGTGACTGCAGCAACAGCAGCGGACCCAGGATCCTGCAAATCATCCCCTGCACAGGCCAGAAACTCCAACAAAGCCAGTGGCAGCTGCAGCTGAAGGCGGCATTTCCCTGGAAGGAAAATCCTGCCTTTGCAAAAGACTATTCTCAAACAATTACACGAAGTCTATCAAAACAATGCATTGTTTTCCAAAAGAAAGAGGTCCACAAAGTTACATATGAAGAATGACGCAGAAATAGAAATATCAGGACAAAGCAGCTTGGAAAGCCAGCTAAGAAGTTGCATAGTCAGAACAGAATGCAATTTAGAACTTGGAACAAGCATATAGTTTTGAAACAAAAGGAATAGGAAACAAATTATAAAAATTTGCGTATGAAAAAATAATTGAAGCAGACTTGTGAGGGTTACATTTAGTTTGCATTTTTTGCAAATCCTCTGAAAACATCAGTGAGAGTCTTTTGGGGTTGTTTTGATTTTGCAGAAACATTAATTTCCTCAATTGACATTTTCAGCTTCTGTTAGAAAATTTCTGACCTGCTCAGCTCTACTGAGAATCCGTTCATTAGCAAAGTATGAGGGTCTGTCACCATTTTCAGTTGCCGCAGAGCTGTCAGATGGTGTGAAACTTACTGGAAGGTCCTTTTACTGTTGTGGCCCACCTTTGCAGGTGACATTTTATAGCAGATTTGATTGCGCCACGATGGACCTGACCTTCATGTCATTTCTTTTCTTCCCATTTCTTCAGCAGAGTCCATTATCTCTTGATCCAAATTCCTTCAACTCTTCTCTTTGTGTTGCTTTCCACTTCCATGCCCAGGCTGCACCGCCTAGCACCCTATACCTGCTTTTGATGTCACCAAACAGGGACAATGGCAATAAAGTTATTTCCCTTTACAAGTCAAACCTGGAAGGTCTCTCTGTTGTTGTTCATTCTATTTCCATTGCTGGTGTAAGTGTCCTTGTTGTTTTTCCCACCAGTGAAAAAGGGCAAGTGTCATAATCACTGAAGCAAAGACTTTGCTTTGAAGCCGTATTGATTTTCCCTTTTCCCTTCTGAAGCTTTGCCAGGCTCCATAAAAGCCTGTCTCTTGTTCAGAAGCTCTTTGGACTGAGAGACAACAGGGGCAGCAGAGCCAGCGGGGCACAGTGGGAAGTTGGGGCATCTGCTGGGGAATGACAATCACGACAGCAGCAAGGGAAAGAAAGAGGTCATTTTATTTTTAACTGTACTCGGAGAATGGTTGTGGATCGGAACAAAGCCAAACGGGAAGCGCAGCTTTAATTCCAATTTGTGATTCCCCCTTGCCCAAACCTGAATATGAACATTTTTCTGGGGTTAAGCTGTTGACAGCAAGACACTGAGACCACTTACGTGACAGCTTGGCTAGGGGCTTAACCACAAAGGTGACAACAGCAGGACATTGTGGCACGGTGCCATAGGGATGTGAGCCTTACCCTGGAGCAGCGGGATCACATGGCCTCGCAGAGAACTCCTGAGTGAAGGTCCAGGGCTACCACAGGACTCCTGTTCAAGGGATCTCAAATACTGTTTAGACCTAGCTTCTGCAAAGCAGAAATATCCAACAGAGTTTATTCAGCTCACACGTACAGCAAAGACCCAAAACGACTCTCTCCTGCCACAAAATGCCTTTTCTCTGTCTTTGGTAGGTTCCTTGCAGTCTGTGACCACATACACTTATTTATCATCTATGCAGTGGGGAGTCTCTCACTCCAAGCACAAAGATAGGTGCTGGCTTTCGGCCTTAATTAAAGGTGGTGTCTCCCAGTGCCTCCACCGCTCTTCCAGCACATTTAATTTGTGCTGACTCAGAGGAAAGAATGTCACTTGTTAAAACATTGACACCACTTCTTGCCGTGCTTCTTTATTTCTTGGAGCTGTCAGGCTGGGAGAGCTGGTCTTCCAAAGCTCATTAGATGAACAGCTGCTGCTGGAGCTGCAAGTAAAATTACAGCAGCTGCCTTTTGCAGAGTAGGTCAAGTAATAACCATAATAATTTTCTACAGTTCTTGGTTTTTGGTTTTGGGTTTTTTTGGGGTTTTTTTTTGTAAAATTAGTACCTACTGCCAGAAATGAAATAACAACAATAAGAATTATTCTTACTGCTCATGAGTGAAGTCTCACATCTTCTCAGCTATTTTGAGAATTGTGCATATGAGACAGCTGGAAATTAGACTTTTCTTTTAAACACCTCCGAAAAAACCCGTTATCAACAGCAATGCGGGGGTTTTGTTGATTAAAGGATGTTTTCCGCTATTCATTTGTGAGGGAAGTGAATCATTAAGTGCTGTCTGAAAACCTTCTTCATACTGAATAGAAAGAAAATGTTCTGTGGTCATTAGGGCTTGCAGGAACAGCCTGAACACCCACCACCATCTATCTGTGCTGCCGATCAGCTCTGCTTCAGCTGCTGCTGCCACTTGTCAGTGGACTGCAGGCTCCCCCCACTGCAGAAGCACCACTGCTGCTTTTCCTTCCCCTTCCAACCACCTCTGCCAGCCAGGGCAGTTCTGCAGCCTCTTTCCCAAGGAGAGGCATCATCTTAAAGCCCTGCCCCCCTGCACAGGGAAGGAAAGGATAACTGATGCTGTTTGCCCTGTCAGGACCTAAGCACAGCAAGTAATGACGAGAGGGAAGCTGTTTTGGTGTCCTGGTTCAGCTTTGACTTTGCAGTTTCCTGCCATACCTTTTGGGGCACGTCACGCTGTTGACTTCTGCACCTGTGTTGCCCACCCAGTTCTCAGTGTACATTTGTTTTCATTATTCCTGCATCCTCCTGCTGTTTTTTCTGACAAGCTCAGGATCTGGAAGCTGCTTTCCCAGACCTTTTAGTAAGAACCCATCATCAGCTGTGCTGTGTACGGAAGGCTGCAGCTCGAATTTGTTTCCACAAAAGGCACATTACAAGACCTGCCTAATCAGCACTTACCTAAGTTTGCTCGTGCCAGACAGAGTCAATTTACAGACCCTGCCTGCTGTTGACCCTGCTGTCTGCTCTGGGTTGTTCTGGCCTGTCTCCACGTTCCGAAATTAAATGTTAGTATTTTTAATTGCTGGTTTTAACTCTTGCCTAATGGGGCACAAGCTCATGCTGTTGCAGATCTGTCCCAGCTAAGTGAGAGGGACTGGGTGGGAAGGAGCTGGAGGGGAGGATGCTGATAATGACAAAATGGGTCTGTGCCTTCCTGTGCCTCATCTGCCACTGAATGCCGATGAAAAAGGAGCAGCACCACTGTCCCCTTGGCACTGCTGCCCAGTTCACAGGCACCACCACAGGGCAGAAATCCAGATTTTGGAACATGATGCCTCACTGCAAGTTTAACCCAGAGCAGCCCCGAGGCTGCTACTTGCTCGTGTCGCAGCTGAGCTGAGCTTGTAGATTTACCTTGAGGGTAGGCATCTCAGGCTTGCATGGGGTAAATGCTCAGTGCAGGCTAAGAAATCATGAGGGTTCATTGCTATTCTTTCATTTCTGTTGGTGAAAATGTGAAATAAAATTAGTTCGTTCAGAATAATAGTAGCAACGTAATTTTATAAAAATTTTGAAAAATACAGGCTATTTTTCTATATATTACTAAAACGTACTACTAAATTTGACAAAGGAAAATAGGATTTTTCAGTTTTGTTTTTTTCTAAACCAAGAAAGAAATGATTGGTAAAATTATTATCGCACTTCTTTGATTTTTAATGAGACTTTTCTTTCTTCTATGCAACTATCTATTGTTGATCCCATCTTAAAAATAGTTTCATGTTATGGGAAAAAAATGTAATCTATCCTCCACAGCTTGCTAGATGGGACGTCAAAGGTTTGCAGTCTGCAAATTCCAAGTTCAGCTCCTTATAGTACGATCAGTTTTCACCATGCTCAACCAGGTTCTGACCGTCACAGACCCAGGATGAACATCCATGAAAAAATAAACTCATCACCTCCCTGAGGGATTGTGGACAGATCACAGAAACTATGAAGTCAACTTCACAAGCTGATTTATGTCAACCCTGAAGAAGCCGCAGTTGTGCTCTACTTCGCAAACAAACAGCTGAAAATTTTGGCTACTGTCACCTGGTTTGCAGCAAAAGCATGGAAGTTCTGCTGTGAGCTAACAGCTGTGAGAGTTAAGGTCAACAGCAAAACAACAGTTCAGATTAAAATTTTAAGCTCAGAAAATGTTTGCTTGTTTTTTTTCTTAAGACTTTTTCCAAGATTTAATTTGCTGTTTCCATTTCCTTCACACACCAGACCACGGATCTAGCTCCACTGCCATCATGGCAGTGATAAAAACCTGAAATAAGTTCCTTGGTTGCTCTCCTGCTGCCGAGATGCTTTCTAGTGCCAGGGCTGCCTTTTGATGGCCTTTCTTGGCTTTCCAGAGAGACTTTGGCACTGCCCAGACAGCCGGAGGAGCTATGGAAGCTGCAGTGTTCGTGGTGTAAAGCTGGGTGGTTTTTTTACACCGCCACAATGCTGGTACAGAGCAGTTGCATTCCAATCACCAAGCTGGAGTGTACCTGTGCAACAGCCTCACGACATCCCAGGCTTGTGTGTCACTGACATCAGCCAGGCAAAGACATTTTTACACTCAAAAGTTGAATAAGAACATTCAAAATTTCTTGTTTCATTAGCATGTACCTATAGGAATGAAGATGGAGAAGAGCGTAGATATTAATGCAAATCTAATTGCAGAAGCTGTCTGAATGCCAGCAGGGAAATTCCTGTTGTCAAGGATGAAAGACAAGACATCTCCCATTTCCCAGAAGTGCTCTGCATTAATTTTGTGAAAGTCAAACAGCTAATATCCAGGTGAGTGTTCTGCACAAGCTCCTTTGCTCTCCTCCTCAGAAAATGCCCCACAGAATGCAGGACTGAGGGTAAGGACACACAGGTAATGGTCAACACTGAGAAAGGTTATTTTCTGCTGATCACATGTGAACCATGTTTAATCATACCAAGACAAACACCTCCACTGCAAGCCAAAGGATGCTATGCCCAGTGTCTGGGTTAATGAGATGGCAACTTCCTGGCAAATTATTCAAATGAATGAGAGTTTGTTGAAGATCTTGGAATTAATGAGTCCAAGGAATGCTCACAGCTGTTATCTGAAATTCAGCATTTTCTAGCTTTGAGTCCTCACCTGAGAAAGCAGCTTTGCAAAAGCCTTACAGATCAACAGGATGGACATGCACTTGGTGCTGATTGCACCACAGGTAGTCCCCTTCAGCTGGTCCTTTTCCTATTGATCTCTCCTCTAAATGGATGATGTTTAATAGCCTCATAAGCAATGAAGCCATCAATATCTGTCAGGATTTACACCTCTTTGACCTCAGCATGTGGCAAATATATTGCTACCAGCTTTATGTGTTTTCTTCTGTTTGTTTTTAGCTTTTCAGTTAATCTGATTGCAACACACAGCACGAGGCTCAGAGGTCTGAACAAATGCAGCCAAGACATTCGTGTAGCTCCTCGCCAAGACAGAAGTGACCATGATCTGCATAGCTCTCTTAATAGCACTGATGATTTACAGGACAAGCAGTTCTCTCTCCGGTAAAGTAAGTTTACAGTGATTTATATGTAGTATTTCTCTAAAGTATATCCTTATAAATCTTGTGGTCCTAAGTGCTTGTCACGTGGATGTCAGAGACCACACAGAAGTCTAAAAATACTCATGTAAACCCTTCTGCAAATGCTTGACATCAATGCAGCCATTGTATATCTTC
The DNA here is from genome assembly GCF_029207755.1 of Chamaea fasciata. Taxonomy (NCBI): domain Eukaryota; kingdom Metazoa; phylum Chordata; class Aves; order Passeriformes; family Sylviidae; genus Chamaea; species Chamaea fasciata. Next base: position 25,929,692 of record NW_027094096.1, on the reverse strand, counting down.
ATGCTCAGCACAGGCTAAAATAGTGCCACTCACTGTGACAGGGTAACTGGAGGCTGCTAAGCTGACAGAAATAATTTATTATGCTGCTTACAGCTAATAAAACCCCATGTGCTTTGGGGCAGTTTTTGAAAATACAACTCTCATCCTCTTCACATATGAACTCTTGCTGTTCCTATCATCTCTGGTAGTCCTTAGGCAAAGGTTTGAAGCCTGCAAACACACTCAAAACTAGGAGAAAGTGGAATGTCTGACTGCATAAAATAAGGACTCCCTTGCACCAGAACAGGCAGCCAGTCTTTTTTGTTAAGTGCAGCTATTGTGTGTTAAATGTGTCTAAACCCACGCTAACTTCTGAGGAGAATCAGCCCATTTGATCAAAGAAGCTCAAACTGGCAAAACACAGCAGTCTCACCGAGTGCTACAAGAAGCCCCATTTCTGCTGGTGTGCCAGACTGCTCAGTAGTGGTTTGATCTCCCAAATTCACTCCTCTGGGCTGGTGTTTTCCCTCCAGCTCCTCTTCCCTGCTTTCTCTCCCCTACGGCATTTCTCTGTTCTGCATTTCCACTTTGCTAACGCACTCCTAATGGAACTTACCCCTCACAAAGCAATATCACAGGGAACGAAGCAACGTGGAACTGGCAATTGTTGTAAACCTCATCACCGTGCCTGATTTTGGATGCATCCATCTCGTTTTGGAGCTATTTATAAAGATAAAAGAAACAAGAACAACTCCAGCCCATGTAACCATCCCAAGGCAGAATCCACTCTGAAAAGCATTTTGTGCTACAGAAACCATCAGCAGCTTCCCCCCGTCACAGCTGTGCTTACTATACTGAAGTTTCTACACTATAAAGTCTTTTAAGTGAGGATTTTTCATTACTTCATGCCATTCAGCTCTGATCACTGCCGGTCTTACTTCCTCAGCCTGAGGCACATGGTAATAAAATAAAAACTGGGTATGGAAAGTTGTAATTCTGATCTATGCAACTAAAAGAAATTGATTGTTAATAACATATGTATGTATAAATAACTGCTTGTGTCAGGCTTCAATAGTTGAGCGTCCCTGAAAGACAGAAAGGATGGTAAATCTGTTCACCTCCTCTTGGTTCTCTCTTAGGCAGCGAGGAGAAACAGATAACCAGTAGACGATGATTTATCCAACATTAAAATTCCTACACTAGGCACCTAAATCTGGGAGTTAAATTTAGGAAGGAAGGATTTCATGGTGATAACCTTCAACATCCAGCACAGACCTACAGCAGAAACACCTCCTACAATCATACCCAAAATTTCAACCTTCCTGCTGCCTTGAGAAGGGAAGCAAAGGGCTGTTCCAAGTTAAAAATGAGTAGAAAATTGGGGTTGATGCTGCCCACCTCATTTCCTTCCTCCTGCAAGGAGAGGGGCCCGTCTTTCTTAGGTGCAGTCACCAGAAATTTGGCTGTTTCCTGCAGGGGGTCAGCAGGAGCTCAGCTCCGTGGAACAGCTGTAGCACAGAGACAGGCACTGCAACAAAACCCACTCCAGAACAAAGGTCTGAGTACCTGCACAGCCACAAAAATACAGGAGAACTTGTCTGAAGTGTGGCCATGAACTGCAAGGTGTTAATTTTTAAGCTTCTTAATCCAGCAAGCAGTTGAGTTTATGAGCCTCTGCTCACGTCTGGAGGCACACGCTTGCCTTAGCTCCGAGTTCCCCGTGAAATTGCACCTCTGGCGTCTTTCAAAGGGAAAAATTACCATCTCTGTGTGGTGGATGATTCAGTGATGGCTGCGAACTCCCTGGCAGCTGCCTGTCATCATTGACGGAAGGCGTTCTTGTGCCTTGCCACGAGAGGCTGGCCTTCCCTGCCCGGGATGCTGGAGACACTGGAGCAGCCTAGATTTCCATTCCCACCCAAAACAGCAATCCTTGTAGCTGGGAGTTCATAAATTAATATCCCTGGATAGATATGCAACTACAGGAAAAACAATTTAAACCGAAATTCCCACCTGAAGGAACAAGAACACTGATAAAATTAAGCGAAGAAAACAGATTTAAATTATTTCAAATATTTGCATTTGTGTGAGACAGTAGAAGCGATGTGAGGGGGAATGAAGAATGAAATTGCACTTATCACACAAGAAACAATTTTTAAAAACCCTAACAAAACCTGTAAGGAAGCAAGAAAAAATAAATTCATAAATGAAAGGATTATGACGTGTAAGTAAATGCTTAATAAATTAGAGACAGCAAACTGCACCTAGCAATAGTCCATACTGCAACCACTCAATAAAAAACAGAGTTTCTGGTTTTAAAATCAAACCCCTAAGTTGAATTGTAGAATGGAGCCAGGACAAGTATGAATTCAATCGAGGGGAATCCACATTACAATACAGTCTAAATTCTAGTAACCAACAAGCCCTTTTAAACTTAAGATAAACTGTATTGTTGAAAAAGGATTACTTGTATTATTTAAAAACCCCAACTCAGATATATAATTACTATCAGCATTGTACTAAATTTTAGAAGTGCTTCTTCTTCTGTCAAGCACAGCAAAATTTGGGAGTGTTTTCACGCTTCCGTGGTGTACCTCAGAAGTGCAGCTGGCAGTGCTTTTCCAGAGAAGTCTCTTTTCAAGAATTTAACCCTGCTCTTTCCTCCTGGACAAGGCAAAAGGAAAATGCCCAAAACGGTTCCTGGCTGCAGCAATTAAGGTGGTATCTTTTGCTGGCTTCTGGTCAGCCTTCAGAGAATCAAGATATTCAAAAAAGCCTGTAAGAATAAACACCAAAACAAACCAAACCCAAATCCCAACCCCCAAACCCTGGTTTGTTGTTTTTCTTTTATTACATTTTCTGCTCTTGAACAGTGGAGTCATGATTCATGAGAAGAAACCAATGGTTCCTGTTATCTTCATCTTCTGTGGACAGCAGGGTACCCTTATTCCAGTTCATAACTGGAGAGAGAAAAATACATTTATGGCAAATGGATGATGTTAGAGAAAAAATGAGCAGGTGGCTGAACAAGGGATTCCCTACTAGCTGACCAGGAGGAATAGGTTTTGGTGTTATTTACCACAGTGAAGGTCTCACTTTCCAATTTCATGAAATTGCTCTAGACTTACATCTATGCAAATAAGAGAAAAATTTATTCATTAGTTCAGCTCAATATCATCACTACAAAGGAGTAACCTTATGAGAAGCAGAAAAACCGACACTGTACAACCACGTATTTGTCATCAATCAGTGAAATATTGCACAGCATTTTCTGAAATGTGGTGTCAGCATGGATGAACCATGGATTATTTCTAGAACCTTTCATCTAGCCTTAATTGCTTAAAATTACTTCTGAAGTTGTTTCTACAACTGGATGAACAGGTACACTATGCACCTCACCCTCCCAAACTGCCTCCTCCCACAAGGTCCTGCTCCACTCCTCATTTTGTTCCAGGGAAAATTTATCAAGTGTATGGATCAAGTTCATGGGTCTGGCCCACAACTGCTTTGCAGTCCCTAAATTTCCTCTTCGATCCTTCACAGCTAGGAGGTCCAGTCAGGTTCCCTGACTTTCTCACTAACTGAACAAAGTCACTAGATGATTTTTTTCCCCCTTTTTTTTGTATTTTTAATAATGCAGTTGAAGTGCTTTCAGCTCATAGAGTCTTTCACCAACCTCTTGTTAGCTGAGCTCTGATATTGCCATATCTGAGTGCCAGTGATATTGACTTCCATTTGAAAAAAAAGTTTTTGGTTCTTATAGCTGTAAAGCAAAACACCTGGGTAGCTCTATAGGCTTAGAAACTCCACTTTTTTTTTTTTTTTAATGGCATCATTATAAAGCTCAGCTCACAGATGCTGTTGCCTGGCCTTGCTGACACCGAGAAGGGAAAATTCAGATGACAGAGAAAATCCAGCTATTTCTGTCCTGAATTTATGGCAACACGTGGCCCAGTTGTCTGCCTCTTCCCTTCCAGGATGGAGCAGAACAGAGCAGACTTCCAACTGCTGCAAAGTGTCACTGTGCCTTTGACATATAGGTCAACATATAGATTTGAGGATCAGGAAGAACTAGATGTTCCTTTCTATATAGATTTTAGCATAAAAATTTCTACAGCGTGCTAGGGCTGCAAACTCTGGTACTAATCTTTTCTTTGCATCCATGTAATTTCAGGGTTGTTTTTTGTGGTTTTTTTTTTTAATATAGAATACTTTTTTCCCCCCACAATTTTGGCCTTCCATGCAAATCTCCATAAGCATATTGTAAAGCACGTTTTAAAGCCTGGTAGTGCTCATAAATCAGGATAGTTGTAGTTGCAATAATTTCTGTGAGTGGGTGTTCATGTGCATGAGGAGATTTGCAAAATTGGACAGTGAGATGAGCCATGATGAGCATTAAAGGTCCGGAAGCAGATCGATAGCTGGTGTAAATTGTCAGGGCTTCATTGATTCCGGGGGTCCCATGATAAACACAAATTCAGCTGCAGCTAAAAACATTCTCATCATCTTATCAGCTGCTCAATGACAGTGGGGATTGCAGAAGGAGGGGCAGGCGTTGCCTCCACCCCTTTGAATGGTGCAGAAAGGTAAAATTCCCTGGTTAGTCACATGGTTTGAAATCTCCTTTATTGGCTGCATGTGGGTGTGCACGTGGATGCAGATGCATATAGACACAAGAAGGCATTTTCGGAGACAGAGACACGACTTCTACTGCTGTGGTGGAACTTTTATCTTCAAACGGAAACAAAATGAATTTCAAGAGACTGTATAAAATTTGCTTGTACAAATTTGTTGCACTTCTGTGAGGTTTTTCATTCATCCCAGTAGCAAAGGGACATGAAACTCAGGTTTTAATCCACAATTTACATACAACACTTAAATCCTTTTTAAAAACTAAAGCCTATTACAGAAATGATGGTTTCCCAGGTGTACAAATTACTGAGAATTACAATATCAACAGAAAGGAACGAAGCCAGGTTGCATGTAGAAATCTGCACCTCCTAGGCAACTCTCAACAGGTTTTTTCCTGAACATTTTCCACCAGATAAAGTCCATTACCTTGTTCTAACCATTTCCCATTTCACAATGTTAAGATTTTACTGAACCTGTATAGAAGAAATTAATTATACAACGGAATGAACAGAACCTAAGAGAAAAGGGACTTTGTGCATGGCTGGTGATGAACTCATCGATTCTGCTGCGAAGTTCTCTTGAGCACCTTATCAAATGCTGCTGATTTCTGGCCTGCACACAAATGTGTTGATGTGCCAGGATGGAATCAAATTAGAATGTTTAGAGTAAAAGCCCATTTGCCACGTTTCGAATTGTTCATATTTACTTGGAGGCCTCAGGAGGACATCTGAATCTTATAGTGTTATTATTTCAAATAGAAAAAAAGATTTTTGATGTTATTTGGAGAAAGTCCCTTACCTTTACTGAAAAAAAAAAAAAAGCAGAACTGCTGCAAGAGATATTTTGACAAGAGCTTTGAATGAAAAATAACAAAACCTCCAAAGGGAATTTCCCATTAATCTAATTTATTTGGAAGCACATTTTCACAATAGTAATTAAATTACCTAACATTCGCTTGCATTAAAAAGCGACCATCTGTAACTGTTCAATACTAGAAAAAAAGGTGGGGGGGGAAAGGCCAATATTTTAAAGTAACATCACAGGGAAAAAGCAACAACTTCCAAACATCAAAGGAATACCATGATGTTTGGCAGCTTCCTATGAAGTCAGCTGTTTCATCTCCTAGTGAAGCTGGCAACAGAAGTTCCAGCATCTTCTGTGCAGTGGTGTCTTTAAAACTGTAACATATTTATTTCTTAGACCTCTATTCACCCAGTTTTTGGGGTATTTGAGTAACAAAAACATCCGATAATTAAAGACTTGTGACACAGGAATCCAGGTTTGGTACAGACAACAGAAATAACAACCCCATTTTCCTGTGGAGGATTTTATCCAGGGAGTTCATCCATGCCTTGCAGGTCTTCCGTGGGTGGAGAATACCAGCTACAACCAACTGAGATACCATTGAGCAAAATGCGTTTTTTATCAGTTTTATTTCTCCTAGAAATGTCAGCACAGCACATTATATTGCCTGTAATTTTAATAGATAAACGAGACAATGATTCCATTGTTATTTTCGTTTTCTCAAAATGGTAGAATACATTTTCTTAAAAAGGTCTGCAAACATATTTACAAAAGTGTGAAATCAATAAATGCAGGCTCTTTATATTTTTACTGAACTTCCAAAGACTGACTGAGATCCTAATTTTATTGGAAATCTGGCCCAAAGATGATACAAGAAATTAAATATCACACTCGGTTTTGCTTTTGTGTAGGCTACCATGAAAAACAAATCAAATAGATAAAATATTCTGAAAAGAACAAACTTATATTCCATGAAGCACATGAAGATATTCCAAACCCATTTCTTATCTTTTCATTTCAGCTTTAAAACATCTCTTTCTCTTTCCTGATGTTGTGTTAAAACGTGGGACACCGTCTTACTTTTGGAAAACCAGCTGCTGTAATGTCAGTATAAAGTAGCCACTAAAATATCATTCACAGTATCTGCATCACAGGAATGGACTCTTTTTTTTTTTTTCCTTTTCCCAAACAGGAGTGACAAAATTTGTGTTGTTGCCTTCATCTTTCGCATTTTAAATACTATTGGCTGACAGAAATAAAGTGTATTGTCATGCTTGGTTTACCTAAATCATTTATTTTGTAACTAATAAAAGTAAACAATTACCAGATACTGTATATATAGAGATATATAGATATATGGCCACAAATAAACTATAGTAGAAAGTTATTTTGGTTTTGATAAAGTTAAGAAAAGCACATAAAATCATATTTCATTAATGTCTTGTTTTATGGCCATCAATATTTTTCTATTTTTTTTTTTGTTTTGTTTCATCAACATAGCAAAATACAATCTTCTTGTTAAACAATAATTATCAGATGGCAGACAATTCTTTTTATTGGTTTACATTGGCAGGTCACAGTCTAAAAGCACAACCACATCAGGCAGAAATTGCACACAGACCGCCCCGGATTTTGAAGACTTTTTTTTGTGCTTCTACAAAAAGATCTTAATTTAAAACTGGGGACTGTAACAAGTATTAACTAAGTACATGGTTTTCCTTTTTTTCTTTCTTTTTTTTTTTTTTTTTTTTTTTTTTTTTGTTAAATAGGTAAGTAAAATAACTGAAATTGCAATACTTTATTTTGGTTTCAGCTTAACTTTTAATGTCTGTACTCAATGTCAGCAAACATGCTTTAAGCTTCTCAGCAATCTTTTATGATAAAAGTTCAATCACCTAATAAAACCCGGGTGATTTTTTTCCCATCGTGGAATACTGCAGATTTATTTCAATTTGGCCTGTTCCTCGCCTTTTTTTGGTGTTGTTATCGCATTTTTAACTCATTTCTGAAATCTGGAGGAGATTTACATGTGGTGACAGTCACAATGTCAGTATTTCTGTAAAGAATGGCTGTGGTGGGGCTGGCCCATAAATATGCAGTTTTATTAATTGTAGAAGGCACCCTCATGTCTTCAAAATCCAAACTGGTCTTAAGATATTACTCTTTATTTGAGACAGTTACCATTACTTCATTAAAAAATGACAAAACAGCAATAAACATTTTAGCTCTTTAATGAGCAAAGATCAGGTCTCTTAACATTGGAATAATATTCGTTATCCAGATTATCTTTATTTCACTCAGTGACCAGTAATATGGCCAAGAAATACAAAGTAATTTTCCATCAAGTAGTATACAATTTTTGTGTGTAATAAGCTTTCATTCTTGAAAAAGAGTAACTGAAAAGAAATGTTTCTGTTACTGCAGTTAGTTTGTCAGAGAAAGTTCTTCGCATTATCTTACAAACTATCAAAATTGCTAGTAATTTGAAAAAATGTAAAAAAAAATCACATAACTTTAGTCTAATAGAAATATAGTACAGGTAAGAGAGAAAGTATTTATCAGGGATGTGCTCTTAAGTCCATCTCAATTATTTCTTTTATATAAATGTACATCTGATTACATATACAAACATTTTGAAAGGACCATGGTATAGAATTACTGGAAAGCAACAGGGGAATGAAAAATTTCTTGTGATTTTAGAACATTCACTTCAAATCACACAAACATACGTAGTATCCTGATTTTTAAATTTCCAGTTGTTGACTCTCTCCCCGTTCTCATATACCCTCCTTTTCTGCACTCTTGCCATCTGGTCTAGAGAATTGATTGGAATGACAAAGCTAATGTATAGCAAAAAGGGAATTAACATTATATTAAGTTATTATAAGTAAACTTTGTAACATGCAACATGAGTTGAAACAATAAACTGAAAGGTGTAATCAGGGCAGTAATATTGGGGCATTTTTAAATGGCAAAATATCATTGCAATTAAATTTTTGGACACACTTTACCTTATCCATTTGATCAAAATACTCTGTAACTGAATCACAGCAAATTAGAAAGCCTTCATCAAAGGAGATTCCATTAAGGTCATAGTTATTTCAAAGTTAGAAATTATTTTGGTGGAAGGGAAAAAGAGCATTAATAGTATACATTTTTTTGTCTGGGATTCATATCAGTGAGGCTCCACCACTGTATACCTAGAATGCCATGAACGCCTTTAAGAACTGTTGCAATCCCTTCTCTTTCGGAGGCTACCATGAAATATTTTACTGTAATTACTTTTGCCCCTGTAAAAAACTTCTTTAGGTTGTGCCAATTGATGGAGAAAGCTTCTATTAAAAACTCCAGTGGGATGAGAAGAATTTTAATTACGGCTTAATCAGCAGCACAGCCACCAAGCATATAAATTATCATGCACGTCGTGCTAAAAAGATCCAGTTTCCTTTATTCCCACAACTTTTATACTGACAGCACTTATGTGATAATGTTGTATCTGCCAGGCTGTAAAACTTCTCTGACTGGCAGATTTCAGCATGAGCCCCTTTCTAAGGCCTTAACAGCATTGGTGCTTTGTGTACTTATTCAAATATGTAAATATGGTCTACACAAGAAAACAGGTCCAAATAAAAATTGGTGAAAATTATCTGACATTCCATTAGTGTGTCCCTTGTGCATATTTATAGGTTTCTAAAATTTTCAGTCATAGTTCTTTCCTGTTTGTGTTGCACATGCCTAATTCCGTTATGTAACTTAAATCTTCAAAAAATTAATACTTGAATGTGAATGAAAAAGTATCATTCAGGACAACTGCTTCAAGCAATTGCAAACAGTTGGGTTTTTTGTTTCTTTTTTTTTTTTTTTTCTCTTTTGTTTTGTCTGTTTCTTAAGTTCATTTGATATATGTACAATTCATTTTTTTCAAAACCCCAAATGTTCTTGATATGTATATTCACATAATATTCCTCCATATTTAAATAGTAAGAGTCTTGTAGGTTGAAAGCCAAGTAATCTTCAGTAATATCACCTACTGTAATCCATCAAAAAATAAAGTTTGTTTCGTCTTGTCTGGCTATACCCTGGTTGTTGAGTGTGAATGGGGGTGGGGATGCGGATGGGGCAGAGTATTGTTCTGTCCTCCAGTAAATGTGTTGAATGTGTGTAGGGGCTGAATCCCCGGTATAGTGTTGGGGATCATTGTGATGGTGTTGGGTGTCATTAGGGGGATGTCGTCAGGAGACCTTCTCATAGCTAGCGTGTAGTCTGGGGGGCAGGCGGTCCGGAGAACCACCTCATGCGGATGGATGGACTCACATTCATGATCCAAGTCAGTGTGCTTCATTTGGAGGGACATTATCTCCTCTTCTTGTGCATGGGTGAGATCATTGGTAGTGGTACGTTGTGGGCTACACCTTCTGTGAACGTCGTGTCTCCGCTTGTCCTTTTTGTAGTACAACGCTGCAAAGGCCAAAATGTTCAGGAACAGCAAAGAGGCGCCAACTGCGATAGTAACGCTCAATTCTGTCGAGTAGTCCCTTTGATCCACTGAAAATGGGCTTGGTTGTTGTTTGGGATCATCTTGTTTGGCTGTAGGAAAGGCTGAAGTAACTGAAACAGAGTTTTTCCTTGTGGGTCTGAAAGTATTATCAGTCGATGGCACTTTAGTTGTGGTAGAGGTATACTGTGAAATGTCGTTAAGATTGTGCAGATGAGGTACCAGTTCCAACCAAAGGTTCACTTTATTGGCCCTGTAGTGTTCTTTGACTCGTGGTTTTAATCCAATGTGAAGATACAGCTGGTCTTTCTGAGAATATCTGGTCCATGCTACTTCTTCAAAACGGTTTGGTTTCGTGTGGATGAATTTTGTGTCTTGCGGCACTGGTTGATTTGGGTCACTGAAAGAAAAAGATATCTCCAATGTTACAAAGCATTTCAAATGGAATTATGAAATTAATATAATTAGGATTTTATGCGAAACGTTTAAGACTGCCTTTGGATGGAGCAGAGTGCTACTCCCTGAAATTAGAGGCCTTAATAATCCCGATTAGAAAGAGCATTGTGAAAAAGAACCCTTCTTTTACACTGACTTCAGCGACTTCTCTGGTTCTCCAAAATGTTGGTGTCTCACAGTGAAATCTTGTGCTGCTGAATAAAGGTTGCTGGGGGTGTGGTGATGCAGACAAATGTCTATGAGAGACCAGTGTGAGAGAACATTAAGGCTTCCTTGTCTTTTTTAGCAGTATAAAGTTCATCCAACTCTGCGTTTCTGTGTCTGTGAAACATCTGTGGCCTTCCAGAGGGGAAGGATCATGGCAGAGCACAACTCAGTGCAATGCATAATCAAAAATTAGTGCTCAAATGCAACAAAGGTTTTTGAACTCCAGTGAAAAAAGAAGAATTAATGAAATGGCAGCACTTTCCAAGTTTAGAGTCACATATTTTATGGTAACAAGTGAGAATTTAAGACAAAATGTGCTACAAAAGCATGCTGTATTATATTTGACGCACTTTTTATGTAATTTTCTGTCTCATGGGATGAAAGTATCACTGGTGGGGTAAAAACAGGTACTAATGTAGCTGGTTTTAACTATACACAAATGTTAAATGCTCAGTTTCTCACTTTGCCAGAGTTTCCTCAATTAGTTTTGTGTATATTTTAAAATTCCCTCTCAGAAAGTCTGCAAAGATATTTTCCCCTCTTTTTCCTAAAACATGTGAGCCAAGGGGCATTATAGTAAACATAAATATCCAACTCAATTCTTAATCTCTTACTCATCCTACAAATACAGAGGAATTCCCAAGGGAGATAACAAATGGAAAGCACACCATTCCATCCAAAATTTGCACACAAGACATTCACTATCTGCTACTCACCCAGTTTTTGCAAAGTTTGTCCAGTACGTCATCACCACTGCGCTTAGCATGACATCATTTTTGGAGAAATTACAAGGAAACAACTCAGTAGGACCAATCATGGGGATTCCTAGTACGTAAGGAACCTCATCTCCATGGGCCGCATCTGCCCATGCAGGTACCTGATCTGTCTGGCAATGGTGGTAGAAGGCATAGAAATACGTCGGCGATCCAAAATTCGAGTGAAGATCTGCTGTGGCCACTGCTGGTGCAACCCACTGGTGATCAGTAAACAAAGCCAGCAGCGTTTTCCTTCTGGTCTCGGGGTTGTGCCTGTCGGCCCAGTCTGTGTACATAAATTTAATGGTTTCCCTCAATATATCTTTGCCTTCGGGGTATCCGTATAAGTTGTCGACGAAATTAGAGACTGCAAAGTCAAAGTCACTGGCTGATATGCCGTCTTCGCTGTCCACAATGTTTTCAACAAACTTCAGCCCTTCCCCTTGGTTAACTCCCAGCATGATGTCGTAGTTGAGGAATTCTCCTTGCTCCATCAGGATCTGAGGGTCGTCTGGAATCACGTCGCCGTCGATCACTGGTCCAAAGGCTATGTGGTATCTGGCTGGCTGAATGTCCTGGTCGACAAGTTCTCTGTAAGGCTTCTTCTGCAGACATTCCACCAGTTCCACAGTGTCTGACATGTTGCAACCAACTTTTGTAGCCAACATCCTGGCATATTTTGCAGGCTGAAAGCTGACCGCCCAGCTGGAGAGAGCAGTTCCGCTTTGAGCTATTGCTCTTTGAAAAAGTCCTGTGGGGAGAAATATTTGAAAACTACTGAAGCGACCTTGAAACAGCCACAGACTTTGAAAGATTCAAAGGAGTTCTTTGAAACAATAGAAAACTTTTAACAGAAGAGATACCTGAATCTTAATAGTACTTAAATGTACAGGGTGGGAAGATCTGACTGCTGTTGTACCTACAGGTGATGTGCATAAAATAAATCCAGTATGTGCTGAAGCAAATGATTCTCCCTCAATGTAGCCCAGCGGAGGAACAGATTTTCCAAAGAAACTCAGGAAGAAAAATGAGTGGCATTACCTTATGTAGGACAACACTATCAGGTTAAAAAATTTTTCTTAAAATTAAAGCACCTTACAGGTTGGAAGAAAAGCCATTAAGTCTCTTCAATGGGTTGAAGTTTTAGGTATTGGTCAAGCCATCAGCAGCATGCATGCATACAGCTATGCGTTAAATAAATCTATTACACTGTTAAATGTATTTTTTAGGATTAAACTTGGTTTGAAAGGTGCAGTGCTTTTTAAATTGTGTATCAGTGCGAAAGTTTATATTCTGGAGTAATAGATGAGAAGGTACCTGGCAGCTATTGAATTTATAAGTGCCTGAGTCAAAATCCTTTCTTGTAAGGAGCTTTTTTAAGGCAGGTTTATATTGATCACACTTACATAAAAAAGGGAAATGATGTATTTTACACTGGTTAGCTTTGTAATTCAGAGATTTAAACACATGTTCAGGTATTCAGTTAAGGGAGAGAGAATGATCTGGCACTCCATATAAACTTGCAGTAAATCCCAAAGACTTCAGTGCAATTAACTTAAATTTCTGCTGATTAAATTAGCACTCTGGACCAGGAATTCTACCCAAAGAAATAACAAAATATGTTAATATTTATGTTTTCCTCTCCCTTCTGTATGGATTTTTAAAACATGTTGCGGATTATAGCCTCACCCACTTGTAGTCAGTGGATTAATGCAATTATTTTGCTATTGGCTTTAATGCAATCAGAACTCCTTCCTCGTGCTCTCTGCATTTTTCCACTCCCTTTGAGGAGGGTACTTTGGCTTCTGAAAGAGGTTATGAGTCTGAACCTTGTGTAAAATATCGCTCAGAAACTATATTCAGGTAATTTGGATTGTATTTAATAGGCATTTAGACTATATTTAGGTAACAGTGACCTTTCTGCTGTTTTATGAGGAGTTTTTTGTTGTATTTTTTTTTTTTTTAATTCTCATAGAAGTTCATTTCAGTATCAAACCTTTTGCACAAACTACTGGAAAATATTTTATTCTGGCCCTTCCCTCCTATAGGTCACTCTGGGTAATACAAAATGGTCTGTAGTGTTCCAAACTCATGCTGACTGAAGATAAATGGGTGAAAATTTTGTTTAACTTGTGCTGATGTCGTTCTTGGTGTCATTCCACTGTCTCTGGTGGAGTTGCTTAGGGAGGGAAAGCGACACCTGGCCTCTCTCAATTCCACCAGGAACCTTTGGTCCAAGGCCTGATGAATAGCTGGATACTCCCACCAGAGGAACTGGAGTCAGGGTGCTCAGCTTACCCCAGAAATTTATTCCAACAATGCACAAGATGGCTTTTACTTTGATAAGCAACATATCTCTATTGATAAAAACCCTCCCTAGCCTCTAAATCAAATCAGAGAAATGCTTTTACAGCCTCTATTGCAGCACCAGAGCCTGCACACTCAAAAATAACTCGGAATCTGTTGCTGGCAGGAAATGTTTTACAAGCTTCTTGGGAATTTTTAAATCATTCTAGATTGTATTGGGTTCCTAATCGAAAAGCCTTCAAATTAGATAGGTGTAGAGACTGAAATGTGTAAACTCAAGCCTCTTCCTAAACTTATGAGAAGTCATATCCAAGATATTATTTTCTTGCAAGACATGAGTAAAAATAAGAATGAACTTGAGCTATAAACAGCTAAAAATATATTTGCATGTTTATAAGGTCAGATATTGAGCTAGTATAAATCAGCTCAAAGTCAGTCGAATTGCCACAGAGGATCCAGGCATTGTAATAAATGTAACTAAATGACAAAGCTGAATTTTCACAAAGATGTATTTCATGATAATTCATAATGTGTGTGGGGCTTTGCATATTGTGTAAATCTAACTTTATTGCTTTATTAAATATGTCTGAACAAGGACAGAAAGTGTAAGCTATGTGAAAGAAAATGCTGAGACAAACACTGTGGCTTGCTAAGTGCTATGTAAACATCAGATGGCCGGATAAAGTAAAAGTGGTCAAGTCCTTTGGCCATAAAACCGTCTGAGGAAGTGAAACTAAAGATCTCTCCTCGTGCTGAAGAATGCTGACAGAGCTATTCCTCCACTCAGACCATTTGGTGAGAAATGAACGGTCTGAAAAATTATTTTCATTCTGCCACAGGATTCGTGGCAGAAATTTGTACCTCACAGGATGGAGAACTACATTTTTATCTGAAAATGTGTATGATTATTATTGCTCATGGGCTTCAGACTGATGGAAAGAAGATTTAAATGTTCAGTGGGCCATAGTGCTTTGTGACCTTTATTCAATGTCTCACCACAGTAAATAATAATAATTTGCATGTATTCATCTATATTTTGAGAGCACTTTGTGAGGATGGGTGCTGCTCTGCCCACTTGCAGGTGGGTGGCTGTGAACAGCTCCATCTTGAAATAGGCTGAATTCTTCCTCTCCACTGCCAAGGGAACCTTTCAGAGGGAAATGACAGAAGCAAAGAGAGATTCTGAATTTATAGCTTATGAAAGAGACTGGTTGATAATCATAGAATCCCAGAATCCCAGAATGGTTTGGGTTGGAAGGGACCTTCAAGCTCATCCTGTTCCACCCCTGCCATGGGCAGGGACACCATCCACTATCCCAGGCTGCTCCAAGCCCCTTCCAGCCTGGCCTTGGACACTTTCAGGGAACCAGGGGCAGCCACAGCTTCTCCGGGCAACCTCTGCCAGGGCCTGAGCAGCCTCACAGGGAGGAATTTCTTCATAATTTCGGATCTAACCCTGCCCTCTGTCAGTCTTCCCTCTTCCCCCTTGTCCTATCACTACATGCTCTTGTAAAAAGTCCTTCTTATGTGAATGTGAAACAACCCACAAAAAAAAGGTGGGTTGGAAATGTTAAGAAGTAACTGTTCTTATTTGAACCTGACCGATACATATTTTCTTTTTCCTTTCTTTTTTTTAAATTTTTTTTTTTATTTAATGGCAGATCTAACCACCTCCAAATCAAACATAACATACACGGAAGTGTGGTGAATTGATCTGTTTAATCCAAATTTCATCAAAGCATGGGTTTGCTTCTAAAAGAAATCCTCAAAAATTTAGTCTTACTGAACTTTCTTCAGACCCCTCCAAAATGCCTCGATCTGTTGTGTTGGCACCTTAGTGCCGCAGTTTTCCCCACAGGAATTCTGCTCCTGGCAGAATTCCGGCCACGTGTTGGGATGTGACAGGGTATCACTTGCTGGTAAAGAGGCAACACACGACTGTCCAAATATTGTAAATGTGGCATTTTGCATTGATGTCATGTTACACCAGGAAGATTGATTTTAAGACCAAGTAAAGAGTTAGGGGAAGATAAACCAGGTGTCCTCATTCAACCTGGAGTTAATCCTGGATGATAAAGTTGGTTTTTAGAGTTCTGATGAAAGAAGATGGTGCATTGAGACCCTCAGGTCTCTATGATGCTTACATCTTGTTCTTACAACCATCTTCTTTTAAATATCTCCTATTTAAATTCAGGAAATTATGGAAGAAAAAAAAAGATTACGTTAAAAATCAAATTGTGAAAATAGACTAAAATTTAGACCACAGTCTTATTTTCCACTTGACTCTTCTCGTAGAAGTTATATTTTTCTCTCATTTAAAAAAGCATAATGGCATGGTCTAAAGAATCTCTTACTTCGATTGACCTCAGTGGTCTTTGTAACATGACTTTGGGGAAATGCAGCTCTTTTAATGTCAGCAGAATTATGTTTTTATGACCAGCCAATTAGTCCCCCATGGAGATACAGCAATATAAATTAGTGGAGGATTACATGCCCAGGACACAGTGTGGTGTCCCTGGTAAAACTAATACGGATAAAAATATGTGAAAACAGTAAGACGAAAGTAACATGATCAATAAGCAATAGCCATGCAAATGAGAGACACTGTGTGAAACTGTGGTGCAAAAATCATGGAAAGAATAAGCTGGGTGCCTCAAACAGCATGATTTTAATTCCCTGCCACCTGCCTCAACTAGAGAGAAAAGGTGTTAGTTATGGAATAGGAAAAAAACAGATAGAAGGAAATCCATTTGCAACTTGGATGCTTTGACAATTTTGGATCATGCATGCAAAACATTCAACCATTCTTTTATTAGATGACAGCAAGTGAAGTCCATGCAGTTTCAGACAAAAGATTTCTGAACTAGTTACTTGTTTCCTTCACACAAAATAATAGTTTTAAGCAATTCAGCTGTTAGCCTGAAAAGAGAAAGTGTCATTTTAGTTTTCTTTAAATTCTGCTCCTCAGGAGAAACTAAACATGCCTTTCACAACTGTCTGAATATAGATGACCTCATCTACTGTGAGCATGACTGACTGATTTTCCAAAAAAGACACCCTTAGGTAGGAAAGAAAAGAGACAAAAATGATGCACCAAGAAAATGCCGTTCAGAAGTCTGCTATAAAGTGTTTCTACAAAGCTCCATAGGAAAAAGAAGAAAGTGACCCAAAATTTAAACATGCACAGAAGAGCTGAGGGAGAAGGAGGCTTGTACAGCCTTTAAAAAGTTTCTTAATATTGAGCTGAACTCAACAGTTCATAGAAACAAAGAGAATATACAGAACATCACATAGTACTAATGGCGGTGGCATGCAGACACCAAAATTGTCAAAATTTGCAACCTGCATAATACCTTTGGTTGAATTGCTCCAACGGTTACCTTCAGAATAATGGGATAAAGTCAACAGATTGACGCATGAACCGCCTGCCCCAGATCCAAAAACTGTTATTCTTAGTGGGTCACCACCAAAGAACCCAATATTTTCACTAGTCCATCGCAAAGCTTGAATTAGATCAAGGAGGCCATAGTTTCCTTTTGCTGCTTGGTCCCCAGTGCTCAGGAACCCTGTTAAAGCAAAGGAAAAGAGAAAGGGGTTAGCAAGGGCTCTTCTGACTGGTCCTGTTCAAGTCTTCCAAGTAAGATTGCAGAAGTATATGCCATCAAATATTGTGCAACTCCATAATTTTCCATAGTCCCTGGGAACAACTTGCAATCTTGTGCTCCTCCTGAAATAAAAAATATTTGGTACCCACTCTTTTGGCCATGATAAATATATGTTGCAAAGGTGAAGATACATCCCAGACAAAATACTCATCTAAATCTTGGCTGGTCACTCCCGAGGACTTTGTGTTGATTGTACTGAGTTTAAAATTTTAGGGAATAGATAAGATGCAGTTGTTTTGTACATGATTTGATTGACTCTGTGTTGCTTTCCTGGACTTGGCTGCAGCCCTTAGCTTTTCATGTGCCTTAGATACAATGATTACACTTCCCTGTAGACTCTGTTTGATCCTGTCCTGGCAGCTCACTGCCTTTTACTTTTTTCTCCACCCAAAAAATGCAGCTTATGTCACAGGACAAGCCAGGCTGAACAATGGGAGCAGCTCTCAACTCCCTGAGCTCCATCCCACAGTCATTAACCAGAGTTAATTGAATCTCCATTAAATGGATAAAGACAATTTAGGTTGTTTCCATGACCCCTTAACAGCAAAAAGGTAAGAGCTCAGGGGTAATCTGGAGAGCACTACAATTGCTCCCTTTTATTCCTGGAGGAAGTGTTGGAATGTGTCAGGTGCAGGAATGACTGTTCCACACTTTACTCCCAGCAGTCCTTTCACATTTAACATTGCTGTTACTCCTGTCATTACAGCCTACTGACTCTAAAAGATGCACAGCAAAAACTCTGAAGAAAATCTCTGTCGATAAAAGACATTGCTTTTGGACCCCATTTGTTGACATTTCCAATTTTCTCAGCTTAATAAACGAATGTTTAAATACTGCCAGCATTATGAAGTGGTCCATACCTCCATTTGCATATCAAACTGGTTTGATGCTCACTAAATCGTGTAACTGCTTTTCAGTACAAGCTTTGTAGAGAAATGCAATGATTACAACAATTATTTCCACATTAATTAGATATCAGTGGGTCTTCTAGTCTCGTCAAAGTTCTACTGATTCAACTCTCTTGAGTGCAGACAGCCTACTCAAAGGAAGTTTACTGTAGTTTTGCAGACAAATGGCTCTCAAAGGAGTCCTACTCTTTCATTATGACAATAAAAGCAGCTTTCAAGACATTTCTAAGAAGACAAATCTGTCTATGCATCCATACAGCAAGGATTTAACAAGAATACAGACAGGTACATGTGTGTATGTACATCCATGGATACAATGAACGTGTCATTTTTAAATTTATTTTTACTCTGATTTGGCTTCAAATGGCAAGCTTGCATTTGATGTTCTGCCCTCTGTACAGAGGCATTTGTACTAACAGCCCTGCCTTGCTGTAAACGGCGCTGAAAGCTCACTGGCCTCCCTGCCTCGGCGGCTGAGCTCTGCCCTTCTTAGGGCGAGCAGCTTCCTTTGTGTGGGTCAATCCTGATTTTTGTAACCTCGGAGAGGGAGGAGGAGAGTGGCATAAGGTGCCAGGCCAGCAATTCTCCCACTCCCAGACCTAACGCGCCAAGTCGGATAGACATACTTCATTCATTGAGTCTGCAGCAAATTGTTACTCTATGCTAGACTTCGAAATAACCTCTCTTCTACAACTCAAACCTGCCATATTTATTGCCTAAAATAAAAAGCAAAGTAGCATCACTACCACAGAAGAAAATACCCCCTCGGTATTCAGGAGAAGCCTAGAAAGGAAGACACAGTTATAATTAATTCATTCCTTCTCACTATACTTTCACAGCTCAGCACTGGGTTGAGATGATGATGATGTGATTTTACTCGGCTTCACTTTGCTCTGTGTGGCCAAAGGGTTGGTGTGCATGGCTGTGCGAAAGCATGGCCCCAGCACAGTCCTGCCTGCACAGGAGCATTCATTTCTTGTCTTCATGCTCCAGTAAAATGTTGTTCCCCATAAATAATTTTTAAGGACGCGGAGAGATGATGTCTTTGGATACGATGGCAAATCTAATGACGGCTCCCTCACCAGTGTCGCTGCCTTTTTCAGCCTGCTTGGAGGTGAGGGATGGTGCCAGGGGCTGTAACAAAATTAAAACGCAGGAATTTATGAGAACTACGGGATCCCGTGGCTGCACACGCTGGGAAAGCCTTCCCCTTTCTTTGCATAAGTGTACGGCAGTGGAAATTCAGTGACAAATCAGTTCATCACATTAAGCACATAAGTGACTGCACTGATTCAAGGGATTAGAGGGACTGGCAGTCCCCGAAGCACAGGCGGCAATGAGATGAGAGCAGTTACAGCCGTTACCAAAACTGTGACATAAACATGTCCCTCTCTGCTTTTTCAGCTTTCCCTGCCTTTCAGATTCCCGGAGCCCGGGTCAGCATCTGTTCTCAGCAGAGCTGCAGCATTGCTTCAGAGAGATCCAGTAGATTTCTCAAAATTGTTCCAAGGCATTTGTTAGGAAATCAGATGGTGGGGCTGTAGCTGAGCTGCACCAATCACTCTGAAGGAACACAAATGTGGACAGTCAAACTTTCTGAAAAAGTTGTTTTCTTTACTCTATAATATGCAGCAAAGTAGAAACCACAAGTCTTTGCCTGGAAAACCAACAGATTAAAATTATAGACAAAGCCTTAGGGCAAACCCCTGGTGTCAAATCAGTTCATATCAACTCCCATAGCTGGATGGGGAAATGGGAAATCTTCGGGAGAACTAAAATATCCTACTTTCAAAGAATCTCCATGAATCTCCTGTTGCAAAAATAGATGTCAGGAACCTTGCATTCAGTTCAGGGAATGTGCCAGGAGGGGGAGCTTTCAGTTTATTAAAAAAAAAAAAAAAAAAAAAAAAAAAAAAAAAAAAAAAAAAAAGGCAGTGTTAGTAATATTCTCCTCATTCATCTATATTAAACAAATTATGACTTGTGTCCAGAGCAACAGCTCTGATGCAAAAGAAATATCTCACGCCTCCTCAGCAAGATCCACACTGGCTGATTTCCATATCTGCACAAGATGGATGATGATTGATGTTGACTTTCATGACATGAAACATTTCTATCTCATTTTTCAGAACCATAAGAAGCCTGTTAATATCACCACCTGTTCATGCCTTTTTTCCTCGTACACAGTGGTATCAGCACAGCTTAGGAGCATTCAGAATGTCATGAAATCAGAGATGGGACTGATAAAACAGATGAGGTTTTTCCTTCCAGTTCGTGGCTTTATTTTTTTTTTTTTCTTTTCCTGGTGAGGAGTGCCTCAATACAGATAAATGCATGGAACTAAACACCTGGAGGGAAGTGCTTTAACACCAGCATCATCCCCAGCCTGTTGGTCTGTGGGTGCCGGTACTTATTCCTGTTTATCACAGAGATAAAATGGAGATTGGAACAATAGGTTTTGTCTTTATCCCAAGAGGAGCTTTCAGTGTGTAATGGATACGGCTCCCATTCATTTTGGGGCGCTCCTATGACACAGCCATTACACCATCCAGTTATTAAGCTGGCAATTTTGAGTCACTGAGGGAAACCTGCTCCTGCTGAAAAGGTCTGGTGTGTCTGAAAGCTTCTCTGTTTTCAAACTAGCCTAGCATCAGCTAGTCTGTTAAAATATATTATCTCTTTCTGCACGTGCTGTCTTATTATTATCCTTGGATTGCCATCTCACCAAGAACGCTGCTATCATATTCTGCCACCTTTTGCTCTTGCAAAAAGAGCGAAGTAAATTATTCCTTATTTCAGTTATTCCAGGAAGACATTTGCAAAAAAACTTAGTTTTGCATTATTCTCTAAAAAGGTCAGATTGAGCTAATTTTGTTCCATAATTAAGTTCTTCTGCTGGAAATATTCCAATCATCAGCTGAACAATTGCTATTTTATATTCTGAATGGAGGGGTTATCTCTTCTTTTATCTCCTCCAGAGGAGCAGACTCTAATAAAATTATGGAAGTGAGGATGTGGTCTTTTGTGAGTTTAAGAAAGAGATTTATTAAGCTCATTTGGACCATTTCTCTGTTACATGTCTGTTAGACAAATATGCAGAGAGTGCCACAACCAGACCCTCTATTTTGTACTAAGATAAATTTTAATGCTTTATAGGCTTATCTGCCTGGGTAATGGTTTCTGCTTGCCATTCAGATAAATCTTTTTCTAATATGATTCCAGCGTTTTTGAAGAGTAAATAAAATAATGGACTTGGGAAACTTAAAATATTTAGTTGAAAAACCTTAGGTAGTTGGAATTATTTTTAGCTCTGGCCTAATTTGGAGATTCAAATTAATGCAGGGAGGGAGACCAAGACAGAATTTTTCGTGATGTGAGGGACTGCTACAACTCAGTGATGCAGTGAGAGACCAGCTGCAGGCCGGTGGGTATGAAAGTGTCATTTTACATCACAAGAGACCCAAACCATCCCTCTAACGAGTTCTGTCCATGTGAATGTTTGATGATCCAGTGACCTTCGTGGCTGGATGGAAGTGAGGGGTAGAATGTCGTGCTGGACACACACAAAAAAATATCTGCCTATGAGAAAATATGCAACAACAAATGCGACTCTAAAAATAAACCACAAGAGCATATAAAAACTGGTCTGACATGCTTAAAGGGCTTTTTCCAAGAGTTAAGTCTCTGAAAGCAGTAACACTTAAGACTTTAATATTACCCACCTGTTTAGGCATGTGTTATAATAACTTAGCTAGGTTTCCAGTTACAATTCCCTGTGCAGTCAAATGCCAGCTTTAATTTTGTTAAAAGCAAATGTTAGATTGCACAAGTATAAATGCACCAATGCATAGTGGAAGAATACAGAGTAGTTTTTGAGGGAGGAATTTGTATTCCCTCTGGATTCATTGCTTAGGACTTTAGTTCAACACCTTCTATTAATATTGAATGGTAATTGCCGTGTACAGAAAATTTCCACTGCCCTTTAAACTATACCTACTCAGATAGGAATGTGAGCAAGACAAGGAAATTTTCAGGGAGATGGTTAAACTCATCTTAGCCATCTCTCTAGAATTCACATCAGCTAACTAATCTGAATGATTTACGTGGGCAGCAGCACCGCGGACATTAATGAACGTGTGATATTCATGAAGCAGAGGATACTGCTCCTCGCTTTGCTGACCAGCACTTCCTGATTTTAACAGCATCCTTTAGTCATGGGTAGGGGATAAGGTGACTAAAAGGACTAGGAACTCCCACAAGAAAAATGTAGGAGAATATGAACTGTTCAGTGCATGAAAAATATTCCCCTACAGACATCTGCAGTGTACCTCTGCTTGAGAATCAGACCAGCAAGTATTCTGAAAACGCTGCTCAAGCAGGTGCTTTGTACGAAATTCATTTCATATACAGAAAAGTGATTGCAACATTAGCAAAGTTCTCGTCTGTTTCTGTAGCTTTCCGCCACATCCATATTAGTAATGAGATTAATGATTTCAGGAGTGCAAGATTTTAGCTTACCTCCATGAAATGTGTGTAGTGCCATGCTGCATCATGATGCACTCTTTCCTGGCTGCTTCAGACCAGAGAATCACACAATCATGGGATCATTTAGGTTGGAGAAGATCTTTAAGACCATTAACCCAGCACTGCCAAACCGTCCACTAAACCATGTCCCCAAGTGCCACATCTACACATCTTTTAAATCCCTCCAGGGGTGGTGACTTCCTTGGTCAGTGCTGCTGCCCCAGCAGTCGGCCTTTGGAAATTCCCAATCCTGTCACCAAGTACAGAATTTAGAGGGTTGAATCAGTAAATACACAAGCTTGTCAATGGATCATTTGGCATTTTGTAAGTATGCATGGAAGAAAGTGTGTGATGATCTGTGAACTCTGATGTGCTATCCAGCATTGGACTACTGTTGCAATTTTTAACACTCCTCCCAGGCAGGGTACTAAATCCTTTGAATTAACAGTAGTGAAGTGGCTGGAGCCTACAAAAGGGATGGACATCCGAAGAAATTGTTCCCTGTGAGGGTGGTGAGCCCTGCACAGGTTGCCCAGAGAAACTGTGGCTGCCTCATCCCTGGAATTGTCCAAGGCCAGGTTGGAAGAGACTTGGAGCAACCTGGGAGAGTGGAAGATGTCCCTGCCCATGGCAGGGAGTTGGACTAGATAACCTTTAAGGTCTAACACAATCCATTCTGTGATTCTACAATTCTAAGCATCCTGTAGATGTTGAAACAGATCATAAATCCATCATTCTTTGAAGGCTGTGAGAAGAGGGTGACTGCTTTTAAAAGTTTCAGTAAAGAGATGATAAAATTCTGAGAGTGCTTTGAAAATCTGTATCTGCCTCTCCCTCACAGTGCCAGTGCTTACATCCCACCCTGCCCTTTCTGTCATGCTGGGACAGCTGTGGGGAGGCTTTCAAACTCTGGGTATTTTCTGTGTGAGTGGTATTGATATTTCAGCTTTGTCCCTGTGACAGTCCCACGGCTGTGGTGTGGGGCAGGGGAACAGGGACCAGGAGAGCTCTCTGCCCGCCAGCCCCTGCTCCAAGTGCAGCACAGCCACATGAGAGATCAGCTCTGGAGTAACTTACTATAGATGATCTTTACTGGAGTCAAAGGAAAGCCTGATAACAATCTCAGAGACACTTTGAGAGCTCTATAAGCAATGGGGCCAGTCCACTAGATGAGATCTTTAATACTGATTCCCGGATACGCTGTAAAAGCAAAAAAAGAAAAGGAGGAGGCGAGCCCAGTGTCAGAAATACAGCTGCAGATACTAATTCTACAAGATTTTCAGTGATATGTGCTGACACGTATTGGAAAGGAGAAGCGAGCCTTAAGAACTGATGAATGACATTATGGCATGGGTGGACGCGAGGCAGCTGGAGTACCTTCGATTTGAATGTGTCCTCTTCTTTGAAAAAGATAAGAAAAAAGGGGTTTGCTACAGAAAATAGCAGAGATCTATGAATATTCTCATTTTGGAAGAAATTCTACTGCTATCAGAGAACAGCTGCTTAAATGCCTTCCACAAGGTAAAAATCATAGTTGTTAGTACATGGCTGGGTCATGCTCTAGGGCAGCTCAAGCTTTAGTTTAAAGCATTTGTAAGTTGCATTTAAAGTCTTCACAGGAAATGAACATTACATGACTAAGTAATCCACTAGCAGTGCTCTTATGAAACACCATCTGAGAACCTCTACAAAAATATAAATAAAATCATCCCTAAAAGAGAACATGGACAAATCAAAATCTTAGTGGATAATGTGTGGAATAACAAAAATCAAACACGGACTGATCCTTTCAAAATATTTAGCCAAAGCCCAAAAGACAAGGAAAGGCTGCAAGAGAGAACAAAAAAGTCCACAGCCAGATCCAACACTTGACTGTCCTACTTGGCAGGAGAAAGCAATGCCCCGAGGGAGAGATTCTTATCTTCACCAGGATTGAGTGCACAGCTGTTCCGGCCCTACTTGCTTCAAGTAGTTCAATGAGCAAAATTAAGCAGCCCACAGTACATTGCACCAAATATCTGCCCTTGGCTGTGGTCTCTCAGCACCCCCATTTTCAGCAGCAAGCTCAGGAACCCGGCATTAAGACACGCTGGCCTTTCATGTAAAATTCCGTAACTTTTAACTTTAGATGATGCAACTCAAGGCAGCAGCTACAAACCCAGAAGAGATTTTATAGAGGAGAGTTAGCAAATATCAATGTTCTTAATGTGCAAGGCTTTAAAGATGAAAACTGACCCCATAAAACTCTGCTTTCCATTGTCATTCAAGATCTGGACAAAATGAGTTCATTTTTGAAGATAGCCCAGATGGGACTTGAAGATCCTTCTACCCATTTTACCCAAGAAATTTTTCCTGTATAATAAGCTGGGTAATATGTGCAGCTATTTAGAGCTACATGCAGTTCACATCTTTTAGGTAATATATTTTAATTGATTATTACATGCCAGAGAACATTTTTTCTGACTTTAGCCTGGAAATCATCTTTACTTTATAATGGTCACTCTGGCTCCATATTAATGCTTTTTTCCCCCCCAATAATACTATGCAGTTTGTCAGAATTTTGACTATGTGGTAAATGAGAGAAAGGATGGGTTTCATTTCACTGGAGGGGAAAATACATACTTTAAAAAGAAATACAAAATTAAAATTAAGAGTTCCATTGAGAGGGACAGGGCCATAATTTTTGATTCTTCCTCCCAGTATTGAGGTTTGCAATGAGGGTCCAATCAATGCTAATATATATTCTATGAGCAGATGAAAAGGAAGTTAGAAGTCTTCATGTAAAACTGTGTATGCAAATCACTAGTTGGAAGCCTAGCAGCTATTTGGAAGTGCAATCTTTCAATCAGAATGCAGAAATTATGGTGCTAATTTACTGTGAACTCAAATCTCCTTACTTGAAAATAAATAGAAAAGATTAACCATTGGATCAATTTATGAAGAACTCCATTCAGTACGTCATTGCTTGCATTCTTAAATCACAACTGGAGGCCTTGGAATGTGTGACTGTGGAGATAAGATGCAATTCTGGAAAGTTTTGTGAACAGTAGAATAAAGGTAGAGGTCACAGAAATCCTTCCTTGCTTTGAATGTGTGAGTTAAACAACACACCAGTCTCAAATAATCAAGATCTGACTTGTGTGGCCTGCTCAGTGAAGACAGTACTGGGAATTTTAATAAGTTTTGAGAAAGCCTGAGAAATAAAACCTTTCTATCTTCCTTCTTTCTCTCTTTCTCCGCCTTTCCTCTTCCCTTCTCTTTTTGCAAAGCTAAAGGGAGTATTAATTTAATCAGCATCAACATCATTCTTGGAGTTCTGTTACTCTTGTGGATTTCTATCTGTGTCCACATGCTCCTTGAGGAAACCTTGGGGTTTATTCCTGAACGAATCCTGGGGAACACATGGCAGTGTTTTTAGCCCAGTGGTAACCACCTGCCACGCTCTCTCCATCTGCTCTGGGGGTGACAAGCTCCCTGTCCTGCCTGTGCCATCACCCCCACACCTGCTCCATCACCGTGTCCAGTGGTACCTCAGCGAGCATGAGGCTGGGAACATTCTTTCTCCGAAAAAAGGACTTTGGCCAGCAGTGAGAAAGGTGAGAAATACAGCAGGTTTTCCACTTTGTACCTGTTGACCTCTCAAAGTCTGTGGCCTTTTCGTCAATGGCAAAAGATCACTCAGAGGAGCAAACCAATTAAAAGCAAACACAAACATGTTTTTTTGACCATCTGAGCCACGAGCGATAACTTGGGGAGGTATGTTACAAAAATGTGTTGTAAACAACTATTTTGATCCACAGGCTTGTGCTGGTGGGATTCTTATGCTGTTTTCATTGCTATTAACTGAACACCAGAAACATTTGTAAGAGCATATATGCCCAGACAGAGGCATCAAATCTAATTTTCTGGTAAATATACATCAGTTCTGGTAAAATGTGAAGTATCTAAGAATTAACTGCATCACCATATGCCTGTTTCTCTTCCTACACAGCATCCTGCCTCTCCTAGTATAATTTTTTTCCTTTCTGCTGTGTCTGAATTTCCTACTCCAGGCAGCAAGGTGCTTTATTTCTTCACTGTGATTTTCCTCTGCTGCAACACACGTTTTGTCTCTTAAAGGCAGGGAGCTGAAGAAAAGTCAAGGATGGGATGAGGGTAGCTGTTTCAGAGATGGTAAGTGCCATTTACCCAAAAAATGATTGCTATTAAACTATTCCTCCCCAGCAGAATCCTGAGGGATTTGGCTACTGCTGATGGTACAGCTGTTAAACAAAACAGTAGGACATAAAAGATATGCATTAATTTATAAATCATACACACAAGACCTGCCTATGTCTTCAGAGTGGTCTTATAGAATGCCTCATGATATGCATATCCCCCTAACTTCTCTAGCAACAGTTTAAATAAATACAAGATCTCAAAGAATTATCCTTAGTCCATGGAAAATGGAGGAAAAAAGCCTCAAATCCACACAAAGTTAATTGAGGCTAGAATTACTGAAGCTCCATCTATTGCAGTTTCACATTGGTGCACTTCAATTAAGGCATAATAGGAGTGAAAAGTAATTTATACTTATAGATTAGATGTCGTCTGTGAAAAATCGCCAATTAACTCACTGTGGGTTTCTGGAGTACCAGAAGAACAAGCCTTGTAGCACCCTGAGTTTCGCTTTCCAGTTGGCACCTTGGTACCACAAAAGCAAAGCTGGAATACCTTTATTTAGAGGTATTAGTAAAGAAAAGTGCTTCAACACATGGGCGCACACAGAGTCGTTCCATCCGCGTGTCGATATCCAGGCTTCACCAAATAAAGCTCCGTTCCCCAAAAGAAAAGAGTACTGGCACAAAAGCACCTATGCTGTTTGCAATACCACCCTGAAACCTTTCTTTGCTCACATTTTTACTGTGTTTAACTGCAATTAGAGAACTCTTGGAAAGGCTGCCTGTTGCAACCTCAGCTAATGCAGAGCTCCAGTTTTCTGTTGGGTGTTGCATCCTGCCCGACAGGGTAGTGAGCATCCTGTGCATGACCCCCACTGCATCTGAAAATGACGGAGCAGGGTCATTGCTCTGCTAGATCTGACCCTAGTCAGGTCAAGAAAACTTGCCGGTTCAAACCAAGGGTGTCATTCCAGGCCTTTCATCTTTTGAGATATGTAAAAGCATCACATTAGCAGCTACATTCTCATAGGCCCAGCATCAAGCATACAGCATCAACGAAGGGTCTCAAGTAAAGAATATTTAATGGACAGCATGACATAATGGCTGTTTCATAGAATTAAGTGTGTGAGATGACTGGAAGCTGAAGTAAGAGCCCGGAAATCTCTGAGAAGAAAAATGTGTGTACATGGGCCATCCAGCTCCCAGTAACTGAGAGTGCCCTACATTTAAAGATTTCTTGCAACAAATAGAGCGGCAGAAAAGCAGAGTCCAGCTGAGGTGAATACGCTGTTAAAGGTGCTAACTTTGCATTTACTGCCCCTATATTTGGTCCACAGCAGGAAAGCCTGGTGTTCAATATTGCCCACTTGGAGAGTATCACAACAGCCTCATTCAGCAGGGCTGGTCCCACCTGTTGGCCATCAGAACACAAAAATCTGGTACGTGGCAAAGAGGGGAAAACTGAACCAAGAAAACCAAAATTATTTCATGGTTCTGTCATTTATTTTAAAACATAACCCTTTTTTTTTTTCTTTTTTGAAAGCTATCCTGTAATTATAATGTAATTCTTTAATACAATACAATTACACTGTCTTTGAGTCTGAGGGTTATATTCTTCTGTTACTTTTGCATTAAATTAGATGTCTTTAAGCTTACAACACCCCCTTACAGCCAAACTGAAAGCAGGAACACCAGTCAGAGGTCACAGGGAGCAGATTGTCTGCCCTGAGCAATAACTGAATTTATACAAAATGGTCACATCTAACAAAAGAGTGCTCAGAAGAGCACAAGAATGTCAAGCATCTCCATAAAGCAGCTAAGAAATATCATGAAAAGGAGTGGCTGGCTGAGAGGCATCACTTTGCTATTCTGCTGTTGCAATTCTTACAGCTTACTCCAAAGGGAGCTGATGTGCACAGGATTCACACAGTAAGTAAAACGGTGCTAATTTGTTTTTAATACTTAAGCAAATACTACAGGTTCTAAAGGCACTTTCTTAGCCTCAGATGAGTTGGAAAATCTAATCTGTGCTAATTTTCCCAAAAACAGATGGTACATGAATTAAACTGTGTAGACCCTTTTAAGCTTCAATTCTCACTAGGTCCCTTTTGGGATAACTAATGTTCATTTCTTAGGGCTCTATTCTCCTCCACTTATTTCTCTTAAGTAACCGAAAACAGCCTCCTTAATTGCTCAGGAAGAGACACTCAAGGGGAGAAAAGTCACAGAATTTGGGCCTTTAAGGAATTTTGTTATGTATGCAAAGCCTGTCTCTAAATCCAGTATTTTTTTTGCATGGGCAGCACAATGCTATCTGTGTTATTTACAATGGGAAAATATTCCACTCCCATCCAAGAAATGTCATAAGATGTGGAAACAGGACTGTGACAGGAAACCTCATCCAGGCACATGAATTGAAGGTAGGAGGTATGAACCCATAGGACTAAATACCATCTCATCTGAAAATAAAGATTGCAGACAGGAAGTGTTAACAGGTGATTTTACACGTGTCTTATTGTAGAAGACTTAAAACCTCACCACAGCCCTGGGCTTGACTATGTTAGAGAGGTAACAAAGAGTGTTCTTAGGGTTTGTGTAAAGGAAGTGAATCAACACGTGGAAAGGAAAAGTTGGGAAGGGGAAACAACATTAAAAGAGGGCTTATTAAACCGATTCAATTCACGGCTTTTCAGTAGACTAACAGGAGCAGATTTCTGCTGATGCTGTTGCAGCATCAAAATCTTAAAAAAAAAAAAAATTAAAAAAAATTCAGTAGCCAGATAGAGGACACTGTGTTCTCCTGGAGCTGCTCCCTACACAACACCTGCCACCTCTCCCTGCTCTCAGTCAGACATTTCCATATGGCACGTACAAACCCAAGTCCCAAGATCTCCTTTGATTTCAGTCGTGATCTGCTCCTTAAGGGGAGAAGGTTGAGGGAACAAAATATAAATGGTCTATTACTGTTCTGTTCTTTTTTCTGTGACATTTAAACACTGCCCTGAATTACTCTGGAAATCAGGATGGTTTACAGAGCGTTGTGTTTTTATGCTCACCTTGAATAATAAGTTAATAGCAATACTCAATTAATAGGAACAAGGAGACAGCACAAAGAGAGGAGTGGCAGGCCAAGGTTATAGAGGAAAGATGTAGTGGGAGAGGGAGTTGAACAAGGCCAGAAATAGGATCTGGTAGACCACAGCCATGAAAAACAACTGCTGTGCCAGTGCATTTTGAAGATTTTCTCCCAGCCTCATGCCCACCTTTACAATTCCAATGTGGATGCTCTTTGAACACACTGCATGCATGTAAGTAAGCTGGGTGCTAACTGATGAAACAAATTGAGTTTTAATGGACTTTGCTCAACAACACACCCCAAATGACACATCAGTAATTACCATCAATCTAAAGCAACATCCTGATGAAGTTACTGAATGTAAAGAGCATCTGCTGATTGCAAGGGATTGCATTCTTGGTCTGCTTGAGATTTGTCAGAAAATGTATTTATACTCAACAGTAATTCTGCTGACTCTGAGGATTGCTGCAGTTAACAAAGACATCTCTGATGCTGCAGTATTGAATCACGGCCCATTTCTGGCAGAGTACTTCTAGCAAAATACCAGCTGTTTTCAGTGGAGGATCAGTGGGATACAATGGGTTGATGTGCTGGCTTGATTAATCTTTATATGATTTCCCAGCTTCTAACATAACTTTAGCATGTTAACATGTGCATAACTTTGTAGTCACTGGTGTAGAACATCGCTTGACAGTTAAAGTCCTTCTGTTCTTGTGCTTTACTCAGGACAGAGTTACTGGAGAACGAAGGTTCTTTTCTTTTTCTCTTTTCATTTGTTTACTTCTGGAAACAGCAATGATGGCTTGCCTGCGGACTGTAGAAAGGGAGTGGCTCAAAGACTTGCCGTTTCATTTAGCGTTGTTTTGTGTACCATTGCTGTTTTCCTCCATCAGAACAAAAGGTACTACACATGGTTTTTGCTTTTCAGTGATCCATCAGTCAAATGCAAAGAATCATTTTGCTAATTCTAAGGGAAAAATCACACGTGATTTAAAAAACCCCATAGAACAAGTCCCTAAATATTTAGAATTAGTTTCAGTAGTTTTAGGTTAATGTATTTCTTTCCAGGATGGAAATTAGAACTTCAGCTGTATCCTTCTTTCTTCTCAAAATCACCATTATTTTCTCTAAGTTTGAAAGACTAACAGCATTATGGAAGACACTTAAAAGCATTTCAGTGGCTGGAATACCGTGCTCCCCTCTGCTGTCAGTAAGTCAATGCCTAGCTATGACAATCTTTGTGAAGGTGGATCTAATCTAACCTTGAACGGATTTTTTTTTTTCCCAGTCCTCTCCATATTTTTTCAATTTTATATTTGCTGCTTCATTCTAAACCCTTTCTAAATACTGCTGTGCCCTGTCCCAGCTATTGTTTCCCAGTGTGTATTCATCACAGTCAACAATGTGTTCTATCTCACACTAAAAGTGGCTAAACACAAACACTGCTGTGCAAGCTATGAAAAATATTTACCTTAATACTGTAAATCACTGCCTGATAGCTGCTGGGAACAGGCCACGTAGGAGAGTTTATGTTTTCTTCTACCTTTGTGCCTCTTCCCGGAGCTATGCCAAAATAGATATAGAAAATGGGGGAAAGGCTCTATGCACTAAAAAACCTGTTGACTGAAACAATGCTGTGGCTGGGCAGGCAAAACCTTGCTGTTGCTTGGGACCTCCAGGCTTCTTACATTTAAATATGTATAATTTGAATCCTTTCTCTTGTTCAAGGCATAGGAGGAGTTGTGGAACTAGGAAGGTGTTCTCTGCTTCCAAAATGTAGTGGTGAGTTTAATTTTTTTTTTTTTTTTGTAATATACATATATATATATACTTATATATCGGGATCAAAGTTTCATTGTTGAGAAATAGAGCAGAGAGCGTTCTGCACACCACAGGATCCACACAGACACTCTCCCCACACAGGGCAGGTACTGACCAGTGTAAAACCAGAGAGAATAAGGAGGCGCAGTTATTGCATAGAAGATGAGCGGTCAGACAATGAAGTAACCAAGCTGGAGTGTAAGAATGAACACATCCGAGACCTGTATGGAAAAGCCATGCAAAATGGAAATCCTTACCCATGTGCTCATGGGGATTTTGCAATGCTTTCCAGAACAAATGATTCATGAGCAAAGCCCATGAACTTAATGAAGATATTTCCATTAATTTCACAGACTCAGCGTTCCTCATTTAAAACAGGGACTGCGCATTGGGACATTTCCTGCTCTTTGTTGCTGTTGTAACAAAATCTCACATACACGTTCTGAAATCAAAACCTGAAGCTATTTCAAAGTGATTAATTGATTGGAGAAGATGGCTGTTATAAAATAATGTAAAATTTGTTTCACAGCTCAATTATTGCATCTATTTACCGTTTCCAATAACACAAAGGGCAGAAATGGAAGTAGCAGTTATTTCATCACTATATTGGTTCCTTTCATCTGTTTTCAAATTAGTAATCAGATCCCTTTTGTCTATACTCTCCCTATGGAGGGGTGAGCTGAATGAACTTTTCACCCCTGGAATCTTTTGTATTCAAAGCATTTGGTTTCCCACAAGCCAAAGAAAAAATAATTACGCAATCTTTGTTCCCAACTGCAGGTACCTAGCAGGTTTTAAATATAATAAATGCATTCTGGCAAACTTAATGTACCATAAAATCAAGCAGACTGTATCACTCCTTGATACATATACCTGGTAAGCCACCACTGAAAATAACAGTAATTTATGCAAACGGATTATTCATCCATGGCAAACCCACCCTCTCTGTCAGGAAAGGTATTTTAAGACACAAAAACACAATCCCCTCCTCCTAAACGTTTTCCCTGAGCCTATTATTTACCCAGGATGCAGTGCCTGGTTTAAGTCCTGCTTTTAGTCAATTTTATAGCACAACTGAAACACTGGAAGTCAAGTGACTCAGCGCAAGGTCACACAATGAATCTGCACCTCCGTGCAAGCCAGGGCTCGGATGCAGCCAGCACCTGCTCCCTCGTCCTAGATCATCCTCCTGCCTCTCCTCCGGAAAGAATTAGTCTCACAAAGAGATTGGTCCTGCAAGTTCTGTCGTTAAGGGCAGGTGAGGCTCTCCGGGCTGGGGTGCAGAGCAAACTGCACTGGTGAAGTTTTAATCCTTGCCGGGCTCCTCTGTGTTGTCACAGTCGTACTTATCTTTCATGAGACAAAACAGTGCAGATGCCAAGGTCATAAAAAGTTTTATATGGCTGTGCCTGCCGTCTCTTCAAGGTGGGTTGGCAGGGAGAAGGGCTACAGACAGAAAAATGGAGTAATAAAAGTTTAAGTAGTGGGCAATAATATCCATCTGCAGTGCTGCAATGCCGATTAAGAGATTGAAAAACTCCCCGTGGCTCTAATTGGATTTTCCTGTGTTGTGCACAGCCCTTGGGGGCTGAACGCTGATAAAGCTCCTTGTGCTGCCTGTTCATCCCACAAGTGTGACTCCATGTAATGGACTTATCCATAAAACACAGATTCTTGTGGTGCTGTGGAGCTGAGCTGTTGCAGTGACCTTTAGACACCAGTGTAGATTAGAAAATCACGACCTCATCACTTAGCGTGACACAATAGAACACTAGTGGCCACCTCATACTGTCATATTAGCTCCATGTTAGGAACAACAAAAGAGCCAGAATGCAGAGGTCTATGTGTGGTCAAAAAACTTCAATAAAACCCTCTGAGATCTTATAGATTGCTAGCCATAAATGTAGGTGCATTTGAGGAAAAATGTAAGCAAATTTGAGGAGCAAATTTAAAAAACACCTGATAAAAACTAAGTTTTGAAAAATAATAGTCTGGGGAAGAAAGCTTTAGCATTTCAACAGCATTGCCTTCCTCTGAGCTGAGTCTGTTTTTGTTTACTAAGCTCTTTACATGTACTCTAAATAAAATTTTAAAAGCAAAATGAAGACCATTCCTGAGTCTGCAGACAGTCTTTGCAAGTGTTTCCTTTCCTTCTCACAGATTTCTTAAACTACAGACCAAAGCCATGGACTAGTCTCATTCAATGCTAATTTTCCAACTCATTAAACAGGAGAGAAAGCTGAAACCATTTCATTAAATGGAAAGAATACTGCAACTATTTAGTGAGAAGAATAATCCAAAACAAAAGAAATATTAGAAGACTGGGAATGTATTCGTATTTTTGTTAGAAGGAAGTTGGAAGGATAAAGTAACAACCTGCTCACTCTCCCAATAATTAGAGTGCTGAGAGTCAGGAAGGGGAAATGGAGAAGCTGGGAACACGTCTGTGATTCATCAACACAGAGCTGACAGTTGTATTTGTCTGAGATTATTGGATGCTGTTTATTGAATTTTGTTCCTGGCTTATGATTGTCTGCTTCTCTCATCAGACAGTTCCTTCATGACCTGAAGATTTCATGAGTTCACAGCAAATGAGCTCTTGATTTTGGGCACCACGTTGGTGATACAGGGTATTGAAGTGAACACCACCAAAAATGGGGTCAGCACCTCATTCAAAACTCAGACAAATAATGGGGAAGAGGATCAGTTAAATTAACCAATGAGACTAAAAAGGAAAGGGGCTCGTGAACACAGCGGCAACAAAATAGAGGCAGAGAGTATAAAGACGTGATGAAGAAAGATTAGCTTTGGAAAAAAATGAAGACTGCTAAACCTGTGAAGAAATGGGGGAAGATGGGATAACAACATCAAAGATTTCTCCACTTCCGCCCCAGTTAAGTCCATCTCAGGTTTGCATTGCCACAGAGCACCCAAAAGTGCTCCTGCCAATGAGCTCAGCACCTGCTTAGCGGCTGAAAGGTGCTACACAACAGAGGCGTCACAGTGTGTCTTTCTTATCTGGAGTACAAAGGAAAAACAAATGGGAATAAGCTCACAAGAGAAGTGGAAATGATAAGATACTCAAAGGGAGAGTGTTCCAAAAAGATTAAAAAGTGGGCAAACAACACAAGGTAAAACGAACATAGTTTGGTCAAAGCCACCCCTGGGACAGCAGGTACATCTCAGTATGAATTATTCAGGTTACCACATAAGGTTTATCACTAGACATGATAGCACCAAAATACAAGGACAAGAAACAAATACACTTCTTGGCTCTGACAACTGCTAAAAATGAGGGAAATGGTAGCATACTTCATTGAATTGAAACTTGGAAACTAAGAGACACAAAGCACAGATTTTTATTTTTTTTTTTTTGTGTTGGTGAAAATAGGGAGATGAAGATGAAAGAAATAGATCTTTCCCCTAGTTTCTCTAGTTCTGTGTATCTGCAGCTTTGCTGATAGTGTGATTGATAAATGATCCCTACAGTACTTTACCATCACTGTGCTCCTGCTTTCCAGTAATGAGAAGACTTTCCTTAAAAGGGCAGCATATGGGAGACTTTCTCTGCTTTATAAATTTTATCCTGAAGCAGGCTAGCTGCCAATTACTGCAGAAGGTTAGAGAACCTGGAACGTGAGTGCACAGTATGCTTCAGATCCTCTGAATGGCTCTCTAGAAAAAGACATTTTTTATAAAGGATGTCGATATGATTTCAATAAAGCTTTAGAAGCAAGGGTCAGGCTTTTCTGAAGAATTTTGCATTTTCTGGCATGAACTGCCCTCTAGGAAAACTCCCCTTCATGCCTACCTTTTTTTTCCAGGGACAGCAAAATTGACAGCCCATTACACAACCAGACCGAGTCACCAGATTTAACTCTGATTAGTAGCTCTTGTCCATTCCTACTGACATTTATGTATCTGCTGTTCTTCATTCACTGAAAGTAAAACAGATATCCTCCAGGGGTCACAAAACCATTAGAGCAGGGATCAGTCCTGCAAGTTTTCCCAAACCAGGAGAGGAAATGGCTCCCAACCTTTTCAGAAAGCAAGCAAACATCCAAACAAGCTTCAGGCTGAAACAGTATCTGACCTGATTGATTTTCCTTTTCCAGCGCAAACTTTGATGCATTATGTACTTTGGCAGCGTCTTTTGAAAGTGGCTACAGAAGCATATGAAGCATTCACGCTGCTTACCAGTCAGATTTTGGCAAAGAACTCGAATTTGCAGGCATTCAGGATTAAAAGTACGTTCTTGAAAATACCTCTAATGAAACTTTGTTGTTGTTGTTGGATGGTTAGGTAAAATCCATGGCAGATTAAAGCTGAAATCATGATAGTTACACTTAATAATGCTACGAAAAAAATGAGCTGTATTTGTAATACAATTGAATAGTTCTGCAGTCAGTTAAAGAGCTCTAGGAAACCAAAAGCTGAAAGAAAAAAGGGTAGTTTTTCAGCACCTGCTATTCAACCCCCAGTTGCCATGTTCATCAGTCCTGCACAGCCATGAATGCCTGCAAGTATACTTCAACACAACTGACACCTGCACACACACATCAGCAATGCCATTAGAGCCTGAAAAGAGCATTTATGAAAGCTCAAGGGGATAAACTCTAAAACCCACATGCACTTTACTACTGTGGTTGTTAACCTGCACAAGTGTAGCTGCAAAAACATCTGTTTGCAGCAGTGAAGGAGCACATTTTAGAGGGAAACGTGGTAGGAAATTTGGTTCTGAGCACACAGAGACTGAATACAAAACTGCTGGAGCAGGTGTGGGGGTCAGCTCTAGTCAGGAGAACAAGCTGCTGTCGCTCTTTAATGCGCTGAATTTTCATCTCTGAAGACCAGGGTTCAATATCTGAACCGTATCTGTCAGACTGTAGCCAGCTCACGCACCTGTCAGTCCAGAGGGCTGATCACTTCTCAGCGCTTGGCAGCTTTTCTGGCAGGCCCTTGTCAATGGGACACGCCGCTTCAGCTTGGAAATAGATGGAACTTCCAAATTGTTTTCAGTACCCACCAAAATCAAAGTGAGTTGGATCAAGATGCTACGTGGAGTGTTTGGACTGTGTGCTTGACACTGTCAAAATACTCTTTAGATTTACATCTGTGGTAATGAATAAGACATTTAGAGATCTGAAGTGGAAAGTGGTTTCAAACAACTTAGGGGAACTATATTTAGCCTGTGTAAGTGCAGAATAAAATCTGGAGGCAAGATGGTGCCATTTAAGTGGCACGAGCAGGGAGTTACCTGACATCAAGAGAAACCCTGGCTTTTGCTGCCCAGTGGTACAGCCAGACACATCCAGGGCCCCAGTTCAGTGTCCATCTGCTGAACAGCTTCAAAATTATGCCTGTTCACAGGGTTACACTTCTGCTTTCTTCAAAACCCTGAGGCAACCGAGAACTCAGCATTTAGTCCCCAGTCCCGATTCAGCGAGGAGCTGCAGCACCCAAGTGCTTAGCTTTAAGTGCTTTGCCCAATCAGGGGCTAAATGTTGAAAGTGATTAAAAACCCCTCATAGTCTGAAGGAGAAGTCATTACAGTGCTCCTGCATAAATTTAGATTAACCACGTCTCCAGAAGAAAAAAAAAAAGAAGAAAAACTTCAGCGCTTTGGAGCCAATTTGTAGGAACCAAACGGCAGCGCAATTAGTGAATCATGTAAGTCTAAACATGGCTATTTTTGTTTTTATAACCCCCAGGCTAATTTTATTTTGAAATGGGTTAGATGACAGAAACAAAGCGAAACGCTTCATGGCTATGCTTGGGATCTCCAGGCTCTGCTCAGAGGGAAATGGAGTTGCTGCAGCTGAGAACTGCGAGGGACATGCACTGAGGCTGTTGTCTTTTCTCGCTGCACTCTCAGCACGGGTGACTTTCTTTGCCACAAATAACTCAGAGGTTATGAAATTCACTCCCAAACAACGCCATGATGCACGAGGCACGCCTGCATGTTTTATTCATTACTGCAAACAAGAAACTTTAAAAAAATTCCTAAAAGGTAAATCTATATCACTAGATCAAGCATAATAATATGAATAATTTTCAACATACTCTTCCTGCTGGCCTTTTCCCAGCTAACTCATTTAAATCTGTCCTTAATGAACCCCTGCAGACTAGGAAATGATGTCCGGAGGCAGGTAATCCAAAAAGATTTTGCAGGAGCCATCTGCAATAAATCTGTTTGAAGTTTAGTTAATCTGCATTTTAATAGTTCACCAGCCAGGATATTGAAGATCTGGAAAGTTGGAGGCTGGTAAATGCACTGAGCTCTATCAGAGGAAAGTCTGTAAACTTGTACATCTTGGAAGTCTTATTCACTGTAAATAATCTTTCTATGGACTTCCAGCTGAGGAGATGGTGCTGAGCATGGGTAACTCTGCATCCACACAGCCTGATTATGGAGACTGAATTACTCCCGTGCTAGAAGTGCACTTTGTCACTTTGGGCCTTCTTCCTTCCTCTGCTGGACCATCAGGTCCCGGTTGCTTTCCCTTTGCATTAATCTACAGCAGCAGTTGGTAGAATTTGCTGGCTCTTTAGGAGAATCGTTTGCTGTTGAAGGCGGAGAGGCACATTCCGTGTCTGGCTGGCACTGAGCCATCTGCCTGCAGCTGGGCACCTCCAAACAGGCCTTGGAGGTTAGAAACTGCTGTCCGGGTTTGGGACAGTTTCTGGACACTTCAACTACCAGTTTTCCTGTTATCTTGTTAGTTTGTTTGCTGTTTTGGGGATTTTTTGGTTTGGTTTTGGTTTTTCTGTTTTTTTTTTTTTGTTTTTTTTTTTTTTTTTTAAAGATCAATTATTTTGTTGTTAAGTAAGCTGATATTTGCAAGTTTTCACATATGAAAAACTTGAAGAGTCATTTTGTCTAAGCTTGCTCTCATGTCGAAACATGAGCAAGCAAGTACATCACATTAATAGCTATCGACAGGCAATGATCCCAAAGCGCAAAGGAACCAAGGATTTGGTGTGTGGGTATTTCTTTTACCTCCTTATTTTCCTATCTTGGTAAACTTTAAGGGAAGCACTGTTAAAAAACTCTTCTGAAGAATCCAGCACAGACTTCAGTGTTTGGATCCAATTAGATGAAGGTCAAAAATGTTACCAGAGGTACCTCCGGGCTGTGTCTTAGTTCTGTTTTAACCAGTGGTCTTTTCCCCGTATTATAACCTGGTTCCTCCTGCTTGGTCTTTAGCTCTGGCTGCCTTGTTTTGTGACAGACACAGACACAGGGACCATATTTTTGTGCAGACCAATTCAGACTTTGTGTGACTAAACATTCATCCCTGGAGTTAAAGGCAGCTGTGGCTTTTACAGCAGCTCTGGTCACGCGACATCACCACAAGCAGCTTCAACAACACAGTGCAAAGAACCGCCCCCAAAATCCGGCATGTATATTAATGCCCTTACTGGTAGGTAAGAAAAATCATCCAGAAGAGGATGCAAATATGTATTTCTGAGCTTGAACTGTTTTTATCAATAGTCAAACTAGGGCTAAATTCCTGCCTAGTGAAACATGTGCAAGCTGTCTGCATACCTGTACATGGATTGAATTTGGATTTTCCTCTAGTCTATTGTTTCAATTGGTCCATGACTGAGAAATAAGTAGCTGTTCCAGAGCCCTGCCTGAGCGTGTTTGGATACACAGCATCCCTCCAGCAGCAGGTGGAAAACTTCTCTTGGTTTGTCAGCTGCATCCTCTCCCCTGAGCCTCAGGCAGATCACAGCTCCAAGTCTCATCTTTCCGACATAAGAGATGAGGATTACAATTCCTCTCTTCTGAGGATTATCTTGATGTCTACTGGTATAAAATGATGTACGTATCATTAACAATATGTGTTTGTAAAAGTCTTTGAGGTTGTTGGAAGACACTCACATCGAAGTTCTTTGAAAGGAAGAAAAAACAACCTTAAACCCCCAGATGTTCTAAAATGACAGTAACAAGAGATAATGCAGACTCCAAAATTGCCCTTAAGAAACATTACAGGTTATAATAACTAAAAACCCTGTCATTAGCATGGCTATCCTAGGGCTTCTGTAAATCCACACCTGATAGCTGCAGTCAGTCATTAGCAGATTGCTGATGAATGACTCATTACATCTCAAACAGGTATTTATGAGGCTAGATTTTAATATTTCAGCATTGTATTAACCCAGAGATAAACACTGCTTCAGTCTCATCGCTGCATGATCTGTGCCTGCTCATCAGCTGCACTTGTAACACTTCTTGTTTGCTCACCAAAGCAGCACAGCAGCCTGTCAGCAGAGATGATGCTTTGAAAAGAGTGTCACTAGATAGCATCTGTTCTCAGCTGCCTGGCTTTTAAACTGCCTTAGAAATGGCAGGTTATTCCTTGTGTATCAGATATTTTCATGTCACACTCTCACAATATCGGAAGGCTCCTACTCTGTCAATTACTGCACCATTAAAAGAATGGGCTGCATCAAATTACAATTTTTTTCCCTGGGTTTAGAGATTGGCTGGGCAGGCATGTCTTTCCCATCATGAAAGTAGAGGCTGGAAAAACAGACTTAAGCTGGAGCTGGAGGATTCCCTTCTTCATGCACAGACAGATAATATTCCCTTCTTATAAAAAAGCATGACAGCCTCATTTAAATTCATTCTGTAGGTGTTCCTTATGGAAAGGAAGTTATTGTTGCTAGAGAGAAAATCAAAGGGCCATCTTTTGGCTACCATCCACCAGCCAATGAAATGCTGTTGATTCAGATTTGGAGTTTACTTCCACGGGTTTGTAAAACAATAATAGTTAAAAAAAAAAAAAAATCAGATCCTGCATTATTTAGTGCAGGGAAAACACGATGAAGTGATCGGATCTATCCGAAAGGGGTGGCTCCATGCCCAGGCACTTCCCTCAGTGCCAGCTGCCCCGTGCCCCCCTCCTGGCAGCTGGGGATGAGCAGAGGGCAGGGTGGGTGTCACTGTGCCTCCTGCTCTCCACGTGTTCCATGGGAAGGGGCTGGTTTGCACCACAGAAGTCAGACCCAGGGTCACAGGTGCTCAGGTATTGGCTGCTTTGCAGAACAACAACAAAACAAAACAAAAAGACAGACACAGATATATAGATACATACAGATCTGTCAGTGTTTACGTTGCATCTCTGATCCCAGCTGCACTTTGAGTTGGTGAAGGTAATTGGTGGTGTGGTCAGAGCAAGTCTCCCAAATACCACTGTGGAACTATTCCCTTCCGTGTGACATTTGAAGTGGCCGCTGACACGTCAACTAACTGTCGTCCACATGCTCTACAAGAACAGTCTCTTTTTTCTTTTCTTCAAAAACTAGCTTCAGTTTTAGGCTTATTTCTACCTCACAATAGTGTTATGCTTATCACACTCAGGTTTTTGTCTTAAAAAAATCTTTTTTTTTTTATACAAAGCCAACGTAGTGTTTCATTAAAGAAATGTAAATAGGCTCTGTAGATAATTTTTTTTCTTCTGAGTTGGTTCAGACCTTGCTGTAATCTAAATAACCTGATTCAGCTGTGAAAGATGGAAATGAGGGTGCTGAATATAAAAGAGAAAGCATTATAAGAAGGTTTTATTCTAATTCTGATTCAAAAGCAACTGTGTAGCTCTTGGTATTTTTGGAAAAGCCATAGATGGTTAATCTTAGACTTGATGAATGGAGGTTACAGTGCTTTTGGGAGGAAAAATAACAGGGGAACAGACTATTGAATCAAATGAACAGATACACCCTCATGAATAAGCCTGACAATAAAGGCCTGGATCAAGCATACAGGAAATCCACTTCTCAGTACCTGGGTACCTACCTACCTGGATCATTTCTTTTCAGGTCAAAAACCAAATTAAAAGTAATGTGCACAAATCCCATCTCAAAATCAATAGATTGTTTTAGAATTTCTTTCCATTTCTTTTTAATGCAATGATGGGGGCCAAAACAACTAAAGAGTAGAAGAGTACTCACTCCACCAGTGTTGTTTTCTGAGCTGAAGTGAACATTACGGAGAAATACAGACAGATTCAAAAAATCTGCTGCTGACATTTTCTGTGAGTCAGAGAGGAAAGTGCAACTTTGCCTAGCAAGGTATTTAAAGGCCACACAGAGCATCCTTCAAACTCTTCATGTAAAAGAGATTCATATTCAAGCAGCCCTTACAGCGGTAATGACAGACAAGGTGCTTCCAGATAAGTTGAAATCCCTTGTAAATGCCTCATTTGACAGGGCCAGCAAAAGTTCTGTATCTCCACAAATCAGGTAATGCAAACCAGTGTTGAGACAGACCCACACACGTGAGAACAACAGGAATTACTGATTTGAGAAAAAGCGAAAAGCCATGCAAGAAGCTGAGGAGGGTACTGGTGCCTGAGAGCTGTGCAGGAAGGTTAACATCAAATTGACAAACCACACCTGGATGTATCTATGCAGTGGCTGAACTGTAAAGGGAATGCATGAAGCACCGTAATGTGGGTCACACACACGCTCACTCCTTTCTTGTCTCGAAAGGTAAGTGATTGCAAGAGCAAATCTCCCAATATTTAAACGTTAAAAGTTAAGGTTTATATCATTTAATAATTTAATTGCAAAACTGAGTTGCAGTGCCGGAGTTGGCAGCGTGGCACCTTTTCACCCTGACTCTGTCCCAAGTGTTGTTATGTTCCCATTTATTGAACCCCCTGGATATTGATGTCACAGTTGCAAATTGGCTTCCCTCCCAACCTAATAACTTGGAGACTCTCTCTAAAACAGATGTAATATTAAAATGCAGACAAGTGACCTAAAAATGGCCCTTGAGGGCAGGCCTGCAATTTCCTGAATCACACTTTCCTTATTCCCTCATTTGTTAAGTTTCGCAACATCAATTTTTATACTGTTGCTGTTTTATTCTGTCCAAATGATTGCTGAATACTAATGAACTGTCTCTCTTTGACAAATGAGTTATTGTTTGATATATTACATTAGGGACATTGAGCCTAAACTACTTACAGATACTAGACATTTATAGAAAATACATTTACATAATAGTATACTATTAGTGTAATGAGGTCCCATATCTGGAAATAAATAGGGGTTTCAATAAACACAAATGTTGGCAGTTACATTGTAGTAGTATTTCGTGAAAGAGATGTAGGGAGACCACAGAAAATTCCTTTCTTTCCAAAGACTTTCTCATTTTGATTTTTTTATCCCGCACTAGTTGGTTGTGCAAACTCTGTGGCCAGCAAGTACAGTACTATAACTAGGTTTTATCATGGTTCACCACTACAGTTTTGATTTATAATGTAAAGATATAACTTTAGGGTCTGAGACCAAATGTAGCCAAATTATTCACCAGAGGCATATTTAGTTTGGAGACTCTTAACCACCTTCTATAAGAAAACAGAGAGAACATATGCAAAAACATCTCAAGTGGACAAGCCCTGTTTATACAATGCTGTACAGAGCCCCTGGTCAATATTGGAACTTCTGCACTGCTCATGGTTAACTGCATTTTCAAAGGAAATAACCACATTCTGCAGAGAAATCCCATCTCCCTCGTTAATTGCCAGAGGGTGAATACTCTCAGAGCACAGGGAGGGAGCCACTGACCCCCCTTGAAGACTGACTTCAGTTGTGACTACATTTTCTTTTGGAAAATAAAGCATTTTCTCTTTTTTTCTGAAGTTAATTTTTTTTTTTTTTTCGGATGGAGCACCTAGAATATTTTGCATTCCCACTAATTATTTTTTATCTGCAAAGCTATGCTGTAATCAGAGACTCTTTTCCCTACAGTTTGTTCTGGCTGCATATTAAAAAACCCCCAATATTGTAAAATCTTGCAGTCCATCCTGGCTTCGGTATTTTGTGGCATTCCGTAGGATTTTCAATTCTATTTGCTGTGGAAGAGCACACAGTTCTGAGCTGTCAGGGGCTGCTGTAACAGAGCTGGTCACACAGCTTCCTCTTCAACAGAACTAGAAGTTTGAGATCCTATAAGCACATTATGTCTTTGATTTTTAAGCTTTTTGCTCTTACACTGAGGCATCAATATTTTTCTTTTATTCAGCACGGCTTGCTGTAGGTTGGCTTGGTTTTCCTTTCATAAGCCACTTCTGCACAAAATCTATTTTTGCTTAGGTTTGCTTCACTAATATTGGCTGGCATTTCCATTTGAACGCCTCAGCTAAATAAATATATTTCTATTTTGTGGTCTGTGGAGAACAAGGCACCTCCTGAAAGCATGAATGGAGCTGTCTGTCTGCAGCAGCAAATGCTTGTCCCTGGTTCTGATCACAGACTATAACGCCAAAAAGGCGGAACAGGTCTTTGACCTTTCCAATCTTTCAGATTAAACAGAGGGGGAACTCTACCCCTCTGTTTGCCTCACTACTTGTAAATCAGGATTTATTTACACGATTAATTCTTCCAAATTTGTTTCTAGCCAGTGACTAGACACACAACGTGAAAACGAACCCCAAAAATCAATTTATTCACTTTATTCCTGTTTAATTATTTATTCTTAGTTATTTTTGCATTTTATGTATGGTCATTAAGCTGGAGGAACACTTCCATTCAGTAATGTAAATATTTTTCTTCTTTTGACACTTCCCTTTGACAAAATGCTGAGCTCAAGCTTTTTTTTTTCTTTATGTTTCTTCCAGCCAGTTGAGTGAAGCAGCGCTGCAGATCCTGAATTAAGCCATCAGCAGTGTGTTATGGTGCTCACTGGGACCTAAACATTTGGCCTAGAAATTTTACAAAGCAGTAAAGACTGGAATGGCTCAGGAAATATTCTAATCATTAGCAGAGTCAGCGAGACTTCTAAGAACATGATATTGCTGTTTTTCAAGTTCTGGGCTAACTCAGCACTGAATGAAGGCA
Organism: Chamaea fasciata; assembly: GCF_029207755.1. NCBI lineage: Eukaryota > Metazoa > Chordata > Aves > Passeriformes > Sylviidae > Chamaea > Chamaea fasciata. Next base: position 25,885,051 of record NW_027094096.1, on the reverse strand, counting down.
TTTAAATGTAAATTAATTTATAATTTATAGGAAATTTATAAGGAAATCTCCCAAAGAACCAATTAAAACCAACACCTTGTAGAAATTTCCCTTCACTTTAAAGCCACAGAAGTTGCTTAGGACAGTGTGTTTACTTGGAAGTGATTGCTGTCTTTTATGTCAGTTTTATTTCATTTGTTACAATTAAGTTCTATCCCCCCACAGAGTTCACTAAAGCAATTCACACAGAGATTATCTACCGTTTATTATATGCAAGCAGATTGGGCTGATTGAATGGGTAACTCCAAACACAGAGAAATAAAGAGGGGGAAAATGGATCCATAAATAAACACTTAGTAGAGTGCACCTCAGCAACTGAACAAGAACTCTGTGAAACTACATTTTGATTCCTTCCCAATTCTCTTGTCAGATGTGCTGATCTCAAGCTCTCATTTATCAAATCCTTCACTCGTCAGCACTTCTTTTCCTTTTGCTATTTCATCTTTGTCACTGCTCTTCCCCCAAGTGCTAAATGCTCTTCTCCTCCTGAATCAGTGTCTTCATTAAATCTCATTAAGAAATACTCACCTAGGAAGCCCATTTGTGAAAGTAATACTCACTTTATGCCCAAATCACTATGAAACGTGAAGATTACCTGGCAAATAAACCAGGCTTCTGCACTGCTTTCTTAAAAAAAAAAAAAAAAAAGTAAAAATCCCCAGAAAATGGTGTTTCTAAGGAAATTTCCTGTCCATAAAGGATGGCCAAGATACTGGCAAAGTACCATAAAGCTCATGCACTACGTCTTTGCCTCCCCCAGTGAATGAAGGACCAACAGTAAACCACTGCACTCGATATTTTCCACACTTTCACCAATTCCTGCATTTGGAAGTTAGGAAAGTGCAAACATTACTGAAAAACATGCAGCACGTCTGGGTAGCTATAGCAAGAATTATTGCTGTGAGCATTCAAGATGTTGCTACCAGTGAGGAAACATTATCTGTCTCCTTCATTTCTATCCTCATTTTGACCACGCAATATTTCTAATTAAGCATCCTGTTACAATGGTACTTTATGAACAACATTTATTAAAGGCATTGCTGCTTTCTCATTTATTTTGTAAAGGTTATTAAGTTAATGCAAATGTCACTTTTAAAGTTGTGAGGAAATAAGCCCAAGGAGCATTATAATTAAAATCAAACAGAAATTAGAGGTTGATATACTATGTATGAATTAATACTGAATAAATGAGTCATTTATTGAGTGCAATTAAGAGCCTTGTGGATTTTTTAAGTTCCTTCTAAAGCCCTAACTAAAATAAACAGCTAAAATAAATTCCTTTCTAAGAAAAGAACATGAAACCAATACACACAACTTTGAGCTTGCAGATATGATGTAATTTGCTGCTGCTACTCAAAAAATGCTGAATATGAATCAGAAAGACTCTTCTACATCCCACAGATATTAAACCACCCAGGTCGTTGCATGCCCAGCAGAGAGATTGTACCTAGATTTCTATCTGCCTTCTTTTAGATCTAAAATATTGTTTTCCATTTTTCTAAACTTGAAATACAACTGAGAACACCTATGTGAAAAATACAAAAGGAAGAAAAATACACATTTACACCCTGCTTCAGTTTTTAATTTGGAAATGTAAAATAACAACAACAATAATAAACACCTCCGTGGATTATGAAACTCTGATTCAAGATCCAAATGAAACCTGTGTCTAAAGTTATTGTCAGGAAGCAAAATACCATCCCAGTGAAAAGATCAAAACTGCCTAAACTGATGTTGTAAGTGATGAAAAACTTTAAGACTTCTGATCCAGGTCAAAATACTGAAAGGAGACAACATGTGAAGAGATGGCAGCTACACCTGAATTTCTTCATTGAGGGTATTTTCAGGGGGGTCACTCAGTCATTTGTTGTGACAGACAGAATCTTCCATGAGCTCCATGCACTGTTTTGGTCATCCATAATGGAATTGGGGTTCAAAGCAAGTGCTCTGAATGAACCTTTGGCAGACAGCTAGGTTCACAGAATTAATAGCCGTGGACAGTACGCTCAGGAAATGTCAATTGAGGGATTCTTCTTTTATGTTTATGCTTCAAAAGAATAGCAGGAATTACAGTACCTGCTCTTCTCTGAGCCCTGGTGACAGGGTTAAATTCACGCGGCAATTTTCCTCTCAGTTAGGGCATTAAGCTTTATCTTCCTTATCTTGCTTCTCACATTCATAAGGCATGCAGGCACCTCGCACATTTTTAGAGCTTTACCTCCAGTCATTTTTGTTTGAAGGTGCCCAGCAGATTAACAAGCTACTGGCATGGGAAACCAGACAGGAGGCAGCACAATAAAACAGCAGACAGCATAATCACTTAAGCCTTGTTTCTTTAGCAACCCAAACTAAAAGTTTCCTTTGGTACAATTTTCGACTCAACTTTGACAAGAAAAATACTCTAATACTGTAGTTGCAAATAAAAAAAAAAAACCCACTGTATTTTATTTTTTTTTCTTTGTTGCTTGTAAGACTTGACTGAAAAAATAAAGTACAATGGTAGCACTAAATAAATAAAAGCAACAAAATAGTCTGGCTATAATGGAATAGCTTTCTGCAGCTTGGACTGGAACCTGAATTATTGTGTCTTAGATGACAATAAATGACATCACCTGCATTAGTAATGATTTCAAAGCTGTGCAGAGAACTCACCATGAATATTTCCCATTGCATCACTACGATCTTATTCTAACAACCCGTGTGACGGGAGGCTGCTGGAAGAACATTGTTCCTTGCCCTGCTGTGATGATGCAAGGCATCAGCTGAGCAGTGAGGCTGCAGGGATATGAGGCTGCAGGATGTTGCCAAAGTGGCCCTGCACAACAGATCCTATTCGATACCTCACGAGAGCACTTTGGGGACACAGATCTGCTTTGGTGAGCTCTGGACTCTGTGAAAGTTTGCCAGGAAGTAACTTAAGAACACAGATGTGGGAAGCAGCCCACTGTGAGCCCACGTTTCCTGTCGCTGGGGTGCACGAGGGAAAGCTCTCCATCCTAAAGGACATCCCAGCCACACAGGCTGCATCTCAGAGCGGGGTACAGAGGACACTCATGGCACGGGGTTGTGCTCAAATGTCTCCTCAGAGTAGCACAGAAAGTGTTTGAGAGGCAACTCAGACTTGTGAGCGACTTAGAAAGGGATGGCAGAAACAGGGAACTGACACGGTGACGGTTGGATTCATGGCAGAACAGAGGTGACAGGGCAGGAAAAGGGTAAAAAGGTGCTTCTCTAGTCTTAAACGCTTTGATAACGGGATGAGAAACCTGCAACTGATAGAACCAGGCACGTAGAAAAGGGAAAAACAAGCAAAATAATACAGAGTTTGTAGAGATACTAAAAACACAGACAGACATTCAAGTGTTCAGGAACACATGAGAAAAATAACAGGTGTGAGTTTTGCTGTTGGAGACTGATTTCAATGGTGGAAAAGCTGCACAGCAGATAAACATTAAAAAAAAAAAAGTGAAAGGGCCCATCCCTACGAAAAATGTCAGGAGTAATTGGGCTCAAAGAATTGATAAGGCACAAAACATGACGTGGGCGGGTCAGTTTCTAACTCACTTTTCCTAAATGTAAAGAAAGCTCACACATGAGTCTAAAAGAGAAAATTCCAGGTTTCTGAAAGTCTCCTATTAGTCTCAGCAGTCTGTCTGAAACAAATGGGAGCGGGCAAGTTCAGTAGGAAAACATCAAAACAAAATTCAAGAGCAATTGACAAGTTTTGATTTCAGTTTTACCAACAAAGCTGTGGGAGGAAATATTCAATCCCTTCCTCTTCCGTATGAACTTAGTGAAATGACCTCAAGGAACCTCAGTTGTTTCCACATCACGAGCAGGCTGCAGGGCACACTGAAAATTTCTCCATCTGAATCTACAGAGGGGGCAGGTCCTTATAAATACTGGCCCTCACTTTTCACAGGCTAATAGGTCATTTCTCTCCAGCTGCTCTTGCCTTTTGTTAAAAACAAAAGCACACACAGAGCTTTTTTGAGCAGGGTCAGCAGCATATCTGGCAGATTTTTAGGATTTCAGCAGCAAAATAAAAACAGAAAGCTGAAAACTTTCAAAAATGAAACCGGACAGACTATTTAATTTAGTTTTATGGGTCTAATTTTTAAAAAGTTGTGCTTGCCTTGAATCTTTTCATTTCCATTTGTCCATCATAAAGAGTTCAGTTAGATCTGGTCTAGCGGAAGGTGAATATCCTGGAATTAAAATAGCCCAAGGCAGTCTAATCACTGCAGTGATGTGTATATATATAGCACTTCCAGCAGGATGTTCTGCAATACAGGAAAATAAGTCGGGCTGCCTGGACAGCTTTAAGATCCAAAAACATACTTGTGCATTTCCTTCACTTCCAGAGAAAAAAGCTGGAGGAATCCTATCACTGCTCTTGCAATAACTTAGTTTTAAAAATATTTATCTGTAAGCAAAATGAATTTGCTCTACTACTCCAGTAATTCCTTTTTCAGAACTTCACCTCAGCAATAAGAAGCAATTGCTTGGTCCATAACTTTGAAGCGAGCACCTGGTAATGACAGAGGGGACACTGGGGAGGGGACTGGGGCAGACGGATGCCGAAACTTTTAGAAAAAGACCTTGTGGATCCTGGTAGCTGAAATTTCCCTGCTGCTGTGACAGCGAGGGGGAGAGCAGTTGGTTTTAGTGCAGTGATGAATGAGGAAGTCATCATTGAGGCGCATTAACATGGTGTTTTGTCTACTATTGACACTGTATTTACCACTACAGATCTTCCCCGAAGAAGGGAAAGACACTGCTGCTAACTTGATTTTCCTGTTCCATCCTGTTCCACTCCATGCTGATGCTGCACCGTACATTGTTTAACTTCAGCGGTGAAGAGAGTGAGAACACAAAGCAATTTAAACATTCCTCCTCCCTCCCCCCCCAATCCAATCATCATTTGCAGAATTTTAGAGCAGAATAAAATGGAATAGAATAGAATAGATCTGGATGCCATTTGCATCATCAAAACACTCATTATAGCTTAGACATTGAAAATCATGGTGAGCAAATATGTGTCACTGGAATTTAAACTAAGCATTGTGATTGCTGTGAAGCATCTGCATAGTATTTGTCAACCAGTCAACCTCCAAAAACTTCAGATTTTAGAAGAATCTCTTGGGCTCTTTTGCACTGAAGCTCTCCTAGCCTGGACGTGTTTTGTTCTGCCATGTACAAATCTCTATTTAGTAAATGATGTTTTGGTCAGTCTGACGATGGATGAGTTCAGACAGGTTTCCCAGCAGTACAGGCATTAGATTTTTAGCTTGGAATTTTTTTTTTCTTTCCTGTTTTTATCCTTTTTCATATAGACTTTACACTGAAAATTTACCTTAAAAATAACCTTAGCATCTGACTCAGTGGTCGCTGGAAGGACACTAAATGCCAGTGTTTATATCCCAGATGGGTTAAGACAAATTCCTTTAAGTAGCCCAGAATTGAGCCTGTCTTTCAGCTACACACAAGCTTACAAATTCAGAGAAAAAAATTGTGAGTGGTATTTCTAAATTGCTTTATTTTCTTTTTCCAGCTTGACCTGAAATTGAGATTTATGTTTGAAAAATTGACTTTATACCCTTGGAGGTTGCCTGAGCTATTTTAAGTACCAGGTAAACTGCACGGACTGCGTGTTTCTTCCAAAGTTGCTGCATGAAAAAATTGAAGCTTATTCTTACCATACATTGCTCACAAATGTGTCATTGTCTCTTTGAAAAATGGTCTGTGGCAAATTGCTGAAGTAATCTCTTGCACCACTGCAGTTTAAAAGATTCATGCCATTGAATACTATCCCTCCTCAAAGGCTGAAATCCAGCCTCAAAATTCCAAATATTGCAGCTTAATAAAGTGTTAAAGATTGAGAGGCCCTCTCTTCTCAGGATCAGCTCTCAAACAACTTCTGAAAAAAAGGAGATGTGAACGGCCTCTACCCTAGAGTCTGAATGTGTAAGTTTTTTGGAAAAGAAAAAAGAGAAAAAAAAAAGAGAAAAAAGAAAAAAAAAAAGAAAAAAAAAAGAAAGAAAGAAAAGAAAAAGCTGAACATGCCTTTTGATGTTAAAATGACGGTGTTTTGATCTTCTGCTGAGGGCTATGGCAGGGATAGTCATTTTAAATGTTAGAATCCTGTTTAGAATGGAAATGCTCTCTCTCCTCTGACATTTTGAAATCCCCACTGCTTTTGTGGAACTTCCCTGGGAATCGGTCCTGTGCTCTCATCACACACAGAGCCTTCCCCTGATGGATGCTCTTGCTCTCATCAGCCCAGCCACCAACCAAGCTCCACCTGGGCTTTCCTCCCTGACAAACAGCAAAGTTCACCGGGGCTCAGGACACTTTGCATGTTTTTATTTCCTTCCAGTCAAGCCTTATCACAGATTTTTTAGGAAGTTTCAGTAAGGAAAACTGAAAACGAAACCCCAGGAGCGAACACTGACTCAGGTGTGGTGACCAGAGGGAAGGGAGTGCCCTGGCAGGGACGGCGGTGGGGTGAGGCACAGCCCTGCCCCAACTCATCACACTGCTGGGTTAGGGTCACCCGTGAGCTTGGGAACTGGGACTACACCTGGGGACACTCATCCTGTCCTGCTGCTTCAGTGGAAGGGGCAGTGGGCTCGTGTCAGGAGCAAGGCAGACAACTGTCCCCACTGGAGCTTCTCAGAGAGCAAACGGCATCATTTAGTCCCAACCCACCAAGGACGTTCTCCTTCAGGCCCCCAGATCCATGTCTCTCATTGTGGATGTCTTTTATATTCACGTCCCAATTGCTAAATAAAGGTACTTCTTTTATCAGGCCTATCATCCTTATTTCTGAATGTGAAATCTGTTGCAATCACTTTAGATCCTGGAAGAGAAGAGGGTGGGGAGCTGTTTAATGAGAATTAATGGGAGGTGCCCTGTAACCTGAGCTCGGAGCATTTCCCACGTGCCCAGACGTGCACTGTGTGGACATTCAGAGAGAGTTTTAAAACTTTCGAATTCCAGCCTATTAATCAATACCAAAACACTTAATGGTAAAACTCTTGTGTGATTAATGCTCAGCTGAAGTTCTAAAGCAAAGGGTTGTTTGTGCTGTTTTAAGCACACCAGCAAGAGTCCATGTTCCAGCTACAAAGTGGTGTTGAGGGAATAATCAATCATTTCCGCCAAGTTAGTAAGGATTGTTTATTTGGAGTACTAACTGCAGAAAATAGTTCAAACTACTCCAGTTTCAAATACTTTTTCTATGCATTCTGGCAAGAAGCAGAGAACTCCCTTGCTTACACCCACACCCTACTAAGATGAGAAGACTCAAAACGCCACCATCACACCTATGGCCTCATTATCTGTTTTATAACAAGAAGTTTCCCTGTGGCAGTTTTGCAGTGCAGTGCATCGCAGCCTTCTGGTTCAGTGCCCACAGAAATTAGGGAAGGTGCTCTTACAGCTTCCAGAATCCACTGAGCAAGAACCCTTTTCTTGTCCTTCATTTCAGAAACCTGCCAAGTGTGTATCCTGTAGAAAATGGAAATGCAAACTGAGAAGCCTCCTCTGCCTGATCAGAACTAGGGCTGCAGAACTAAATGAACTGCTTCTTAACCCCACAATATTTGCACTGCGCTGGTGATTTGGGCTTTGAACGACACCATTGCTCAGTGACATTTCAGCTGCATTGGCTCAAGCACAAGTTTTTTTTGTTTTTATTTTTAGCCGAATTGTAGCATATTAGTTTATATTACAAGAGATTATATAATAATCTAATGCATCTGTGAGAAATGTAGAAAAAAATATGAATCTGTTTGTTTTAAGTATTAAACTACATTTTCTGCAGCACAAACTCTTTCTGTAACCAGCATGTCTGCACCTAACACATTTCTAAGAAGTAAAGCTAAGGTAATAGAAATTACCCTTCACTCTTCCTGAACAGTCCAGCTTTTTGAGACCATCAGAAGATATCAGTTCCCAAATCTGTGATTGCAGCTGGAATGTAGCGTTATGAAATTTATAGCTGACTTATCCCAGGCCAGTCACCAGTCTCTGTTGAAGAGAGGAGATCTCTAAAACAGAGGCCTTCCACAATGTGATTACATGAAAATAACCGCAGAGCCGGGTCAGGGCTGGCAGAACTCAACCATCCATTCCAGATGGATGGGAGCAATGGATCAGGAAAGCTCCTGTGGCACCCAGTGAAAACAGCTGCAGTGCAGCTTTTCCATGTGGATGAAGAGCACACACAGCTGGCACAGCTGGAGGAGGACATCCCTCAATGGCCCCATGCCAGGCACACAGCACCAAACCCCCTCAGCTGAGGAGTCACTGGGAGAGCGTCCAGACCCACCTTCTACCATTCATTACACTGAGAAATCCGACCTAAGGCTGTCATGGAATTCGGGGATTAGAGAGCCACGGGATGGTTTGGGTTGGAAGGGTCCTCAAAGCTCATCCAGCCCCTGCCATGGCTTCCACACCTCCGACTGGACCAGGCTGCTTGGAGCCCCACCCAGCCTGGCCTCGAACACTTCCAGAGATGTGTGATGGTGTCACTGGCACCGGGGAGTGTTTCTTCAGCTCTTGCCTGAATTACAGGTGACACAAACTTCTCTTCTTTTAAGCTACCGCTCAGAGCAATTTTTATTTCCGTGTTCCGATGCCCTGGCATATGCAAAGAACTTATTAATAATGGTTCAAATACGGATCAGATAGAGTGACGGAAGTAAAAAAGGTGACTTTAAAAATGGAATAATTTTGTAATAAATGGGTTGAGGAGTTTAAGGGACACGCTGAAGTTCTGAACGTGACAAGTCCATGAATGGTATTACCTTTTAGAAAAACATTTAGGCCTAAATGCTCACTGCCAAATACTCTCTGTAAGTAATGGAGTGATTTCCCATTTATGGGGAATTACTCATTTCTACCTGTTTCTAAAAGCACTGGCAGGAGGTGAGACATGAAATGTGCACTCTTTCATTACATAGGGACGCACTGGGTCTTTTTTTGGAATGTAACCTGCCAAAATCTGAAAGAATATATCTTATTAATAAATGATGCTTTCTCAAAGGCACTTTGCATTTCATAGAGGACAACAGCTCGAAAGGGTAAGGAGAGTTCTAAAGCTGGAATGATGAATATGATGGTTCCCTTCCTGCCAGATCTGCATTACTGCACAGCCCCGTGGTGCAAAGACCTGAACTTCAGAGCTGTGTGCGATGTCGCCTCAGACTTGAAAGGGATACAGACTTCACTGCTGGCACCTGCTGAGGACCAAGCAGGGAGAGGTTTCTGACTCCTGGCGTGCCAAGAGACTTCCTGAATCCTAGGCTGAGGTCCCAAATCAGCACTCCCACTTCTTGGTGGGCAGAGTGAGACAGCAGAGATGTGAAAGATGCTTTGTCTGCTTTTGTTAGGCTGCCTTTCATGCTTTGAAGTTACAGGTGAATAAAATGTTAATGTTGACGCTTCATAATGAACAGACAAGTTAATTGTGGCTACTAAGACTTGTGACAGCTTTGCTTGCTCTCACACTCTGCAATTCACCTGTAAAAGTCTCTACTTTGTTTAAAACTTGAATTCCAGAGGCAGAGCTGTGCCCTTCTGGACTACCAGCTCAACACTCCAGAGGATAAATCTCCACGCTTTGCCACTTGGCCATAAAAATAGCTGGGACTAGGGGTCTGAGCAGGAGTGGGATGCAATCACCGCAGCAGGCATGCGATGAAGCAGGACATTGGTGACGGAGTTATTGTGCTGCTGGAAGTGCCAGGGATGAGCAGGAACCTCTGAGCAGTGTCACAAGGAGAACTTCACACAACACAGAGCAATTCATGAAATATTGGAATAAAGAGCAGGAAAACTGCCTGTTGTTAATGCAGCTGGTGTGCAAGGAGCTCCGTGGGATAGACACAAATGTGAAAGCAGAGAAGCTGTGGGGCTTTAATGCCATTTCCACCCTGACAGGGACCATACCCAGCACGGCCAGGGGAAGGGCGATCCCCAGCAGTGACGCAGCCAGGGATGCTGAGTGACCAACAGAGGGAGAGGAAGGGAAACAGCTCTGGATCACCTGGGTGGGTGAAGGCTGAGCTGGGATCCCGAGTGCAGCTTCCTCCATGCCCAGAGCTGAGCTCCGCAGGGACCATCACCCTCATCCTCACAGGAGAGCAGCTGTGCCAGGAGCCCTGGAGCCGTGGGACCTGTCACCAGGCACAGGGATGTGGGGGGCATGGAGAACAGCCCTGACAGGGCTCCTTGATCAGGGTCTGCCTCATCATGCCAGAACAACTGCATTTCCTTTGAATAAAACCCCTACTGTCAACCCTGCGCTCCCTGGCGGCAAGCAAACCTCCCCCGAGCCTGGCTGGGGGCCAGGCAGCGCCAGCACAGGGGCTCAGCTCAGCACTGCCCAGGGGTTATTTATTTACAGGGGAAGCTTGAGGAGATGAACCTGGTCCTTCCCGCTCCAGCTTGTTTTTCAGGTGGGGGATTTTTAATTTGAAGGATGATAATTTCTAAAGTACCCCAAGTGAGGTTGCCCGAGTTTTCACAGATCCCTCTGCGATTCGTGCATCACGTGGATATTTCAGTTTATTCTACAGCTCTGACAGGGAGGGAAAGAAAGGATCAGAGATAACTCCAATAGTATAACGTGTGCCAAGATGGGAAGTGTACGGCACAATACAGCTCTTGGTATCCTGATAAACAAAATGAGAGTGGTTATTTTATTTTTAGCATTGCAGCATGTAGGGCATGGGCAATATAGAGGCTCTGATGCCTTGAGAATATTGACTATATAATTTACCTTTAAATTTTATTTGTGTACTGGAGGTCCTTGCTTTGGGAAACCACACAAAATCACCCTTAATTTTAACCCTTTACTAAAGTATTGCACTATTCTAAGGCATAAATATTTAAGGAAACTAAGTAATTAGTGGTTTAACTGTTTTTGAAAATGGAATGCTGCAAGTTAAAGTTGTAACAAAATACGAATGTTATTTTTAACCTGCCAAATCTCTCAACACCGACTGTCACCACAGGAACTGAAAATATGCACGCAATATTCCCCGTTCTTCATATTTTATACCCCGCCTCATCTTTATATCAAGCAAGTTCTGTCTATTCTCAAATTAACACCCACATTTTTCCAGGTCAAACACCAAAGCTGCAATGGTTTTCAGTTAATTAGTGCCCTCCCCCTCTTAAAACCACGTATTTTTTATTTTAATAGGCCAGGCTTGGTAGGGTTTTTTCAGTCCCTGTGTTTAGGCAGAGGGTTTTGTCCCAATTAAACCCTTCAGAGAGCTCCCTGTGGTCCAGGGGACCAGGCACAAGTCAGTTCTCAGGATCTTCACCAAACTCTAACTCATCGTTCTGAAGCCTTGGTGAAATCATTGGTTTGTTCTGTCCTGTACAAGTGGTTGGGAACGCAACTGTACTTCACTTGAAATTTTTTTGGCAAAGTAAATAGCACTCCCTATAAACCTCCTGAAAAATAACTGCGTGCCAGGAGATTTTTTTTTACCCATGATTTTCCTTTCTTATTAGAGAAGTTTACTGTATCACTGCATCAACAGGGAAGAAAACAAACCAATCCCCCCAGCCCTGGTGTATTTTTAGGAGATCTGGAAAGCAATGTCACAGATGGAAAAATAATTTTGCAGTAATAGTTCATTGCCTACATTCTGTCTTTCTGCTGTCATGAGAAAGCTGCTGTCATTGGGCTGCACCAGAATAATTCAGGGTAGAATTCGGCCTGTTTTATTTAACTTGTCTACAGCCTTTTTTTTTTTTTTTTTTTGCAAAATTCTCACATGTCCTCAGTAATTAGTTCTCAGATCTAAATACTGAATAACAGCACGTTGCAGAAATTAGAAGAAAAGAAATAAACTAGTTGTCAACATCATACTGAGTAATTCAATAGTATTAGAATATCCCGAGGGTGGGTATGAATAAACAATTCATGAAGAGCTGGTAAATTACATTTCAGCTTCTATTTATTGCAAAACTAGGCAAATACTTAGCTCTATTGAATAAAGATAGCCCATTGGGCTTAGAATAAAGAACATTCCTTAAGAGTTTTCCTCCTGTATTTATTTTGTGCGGGATAGGTTTAGGCTTTTAAGCAGTCTTGAACACAAACAGATGAGATGATATCAGACAAGGTCAAAGAGGAAATCTGATGACCTGCAGCAAGCTGGGTTAGTCCTTAATTCTTTCACAGTGTACACATAATAATAATGAACCAAAAAGAACATGTCTTTGCAATTTCTGACCACATGTTAAGAGAACATGAAGAATTAATACAATTTTGGATATCTTTACGGCACATTTAGGAGCATTTGTAACAGTAGATATGTAATGGATGAGCCAACAGCATGTGATTCTTCTGTATCTGCAGTTTATATTCGTCCTCTATCCCTAAATAAAATGCATTTAACTCCTTGAGATCTTTGTAGTAATCAGTGGGAAGGAGAAGGTCACCCAGTGCTACTCAGTGTAAAACTGCTGACTGAGGATCTCAGAGTAATTTAGGGTAGAAGGGTCTTTTGCAGACCGTCGTGGAAAGATGACCTTGCGCAGCAGAGACCACTTGGAAGGTGAGCCCAACTCTTCAGTTGGGTCAGGTCGCTCAGGGCTTTATCTGGTTGTGTTTTTATACCTCTAAGGATGGGAACTATAAAACATCTCTGGGCAAATTGTTCCAACGTTTGATCACCCTCATTTTGAATATTTTCTCTAATATCTGCTTGGAACTTCCCTTGCTGTGGCTTGTGCTTCATTTCTTGTGCTGTTTTACAACGCCAAAGTCTCCACCGACCTGTCCCAGGTCACATCACTGGTTTACTAGGAGAGCATCCCTTAGAAAGCTGAGAGCTGTGGGAATTTTCTCTACCTATGTCTGCTTGTGAAAAATTCCTTAAATTGGGAAAAAAATCCCAAGATCCTGATACTGGGTCAAGCATCAAGATTTCAAGATTCACCTGTTTGTTGTTGAATATCCTCCACTGCTATCATCTTTCTGTCAGTGGGGAGCACATTAAGAGAAGAAAAAGTTCAACAGAAAGGTCACACAGAGGAGAAATCCCTAATATGTGGCAGCTATTACCAGTGCCAGTAGAAGAATCACGTTTACTATGATAGTGCTTATTCATATACATTAAGAGCAGAGTCATCAAGACCTACTCGCTGCCTAACATATACCAAAGAACCTCGTTCTAACACTGGAATTTTTATTTCCATGCATGAATTAAAAAAATAACCTCCTTTGTGCTGTAAAATTACAGTTTGATGAAGTCCTCAGGACAAGCCTGAAATCCATAGTTAATTGCCTTAAACATTATTTATGGCCAAACCACCAGATTCAATGAATCTGCTACTTGATTCCTCAGCATTAATGCTGGTGAATCAGTCTCTGCACTCTTAAATTGCTTGTCCAGTTCAATTCCACAGTGTCCTAGGAAATTCATGGGAATTGCACTGCTTTTGCTTTTTGGATGTAATTCGGCACCTGGCGCAAGATTCGTTTGTGGGAGAGGCCCCAGGACTGCTGAAATGTCAGGGCCATAAAAGCTGGGTGCTGTTAGTCTTCAGCGAAGTGTTGTTATGGAGAGCTAGGAAAAGCCTTGCTAGCCTTCTCATCCCAGCAGGAACGTGTTTTGGGGCAGTTTAGGAGGAGAAAAAGTTGAGAGCAGAGGGAGCAAAAGTGCTGTGAGGTGAACTGGTGACCAAGATTTGGAATGCTCAATCAGCCCACTGGTATTCTCTCCTTTTGACCCGGGCAGGGAGGTGAGGTGGGCCTGTGGGGCTGTTACTCAGGGAAATTACCAAGACAAAACTCATCTTGTTCACTCGAGTGTGATGCAGTGTGAGGTGCTGATAAATAGCACTGAAGTGACAATCTCTGTAATGAGATTCACAATCACTCTCGTCACAAACCCTCACGATTTCTCGGTGTGAATTGATACCTCAGCCAGAGGTGTCCTGACAGTCAGATATTAACTGAAGGCTGAAGGTAATTTTAACAATATTTTCCCGTTCAGATGTTATGTTTGATTTGTTTCTACCTTCTCCCATGGTTTATACTGACAGCATTAAAAATGGGTTACTGCACTGTGGCATTTTACAAAGGTTCATGTCACTTCTGGTTACTTCATCTCGTGTTGCAACACGACAGAGCAGGGGCTGATATAATGTGGTGTGGCCTCCTGTATTAGAAAGGGTCAAACGTTTCCCAAACAGTAATATTTACATTGTAATGGATATTTATGCAGAGTTATTAAATGTTATATCAATCCCTGGCAGCACACTATTTTCCTTTTCTCTTAATTTGTATGGCTCACACACACCGGGTTACGTCGGTCACAGCTCTGCACCAGAAAATTAGTTCTGTAGTAAAGAGAGAGTCTGAGGAGAGAAAAATGGATAGAAGTAAAAATAAAATAAACTGTCTTTTCTCCTCTAAAATGCACCTCCCAAAAAATTACTTGCATTGGAAATTGCTAAGCTTCTAGGTGTGCTCATCACTTTGTGGTCTTAGTAAGGCACCCGGGTGAGCCTGTCCCGCACAGTCCTGTCAAACACCTGCCTGTTTGTGCACGGGGGAAGAACATCTGTTTCTCACCTCGGCAGCTTTTTTATCCCTCTGATGTAGCCCTACTCCTCTGTGTAGGTTATAAGCAGAAGGGGAGGGCAGCTTTTTCTCTTCCAGCAACAAACTCATCACAGCTACAACCTGCATAGGGGAAAGCCCCAAGATAATCTTTTCTATTTCACTTGATCTCTCCCAGTTCACAGTGATGTGAGCAGAGAACTGCCTCCAATATTTACCTACGCACTTGGTGAACTTATGGTCACATTAACAAAACCCTCCTCCTGGTCCCAAACACACCTTTACTTGCCTTTCTTGTAAATAACATTTTTAAGGGCCGTAAGGGAAGGTTCAGATGAAGCTCAGTGGCAGTTTCTAGTTGTGTTTGAGAGCTCTGGACTTAGGGAGAAAATTTTAGCGAAAGGGGGGATCATGCCTTTACTGCTGCCTTTGCTCACCACAGGGAATCCCCCTGCTTTTCCTGCTTTGAGCTTAGCCTATTTTGCATTAATTTGGTGTTTCTCGTTAAAATTGTGTAAAGAAAGGAAAGCATGTCAGAATACTAAAGCAGACAAGTGTGAGCTCTAGTAAGAGTCACAATTAAAGATGGTGTATAAAAAATGGATAATATATAAATCACCGTTCATTTAATTGTATAATATATAGCAAAATCAGTGATAAAGAATGGAAGCCCAAAGACATGGCACTGATGAGCTTCTCAGAAGCTTACACTAATTAAATAGTATTTTACTGTGTGAATGATACCACTGAGAGATGAGTGCACGTAGGTAATCTCAGATTATTTCTCCACTTGGTACTTCATAACAGCCCAGAAGTGGAAGCTTTCTGTGTGCTGGCTGCCACTGACGGGTGGCAACAGTAGAACTGTTGGTACAAAATTAAACCAATTTAACTTAAAACAGGTGCAAAAGACTGTGTTATTTGGGCTCAAGCCAAACTCATTTGAGGTAATTTCAATCAATATGAATTGACTTATGTTAAATTTAATTAAACCAGTCCTAAAAAAAAAAAAAAATTAAATTGAAAGTGCCTTGATGAGAAGTCGTACAGAATTTACTTAAATTGGGTTTAAAAATTACATATGGTAAATTGTGCAGCCACCTTTCATAGAAAAGCGTCTGAAATTAAAGAGGTAAGTCAGTGATGTGAGAGAGTTTGTGTTCCTAAATGCTGCCTGAATCAACGTTGGAGCCTAAGCCAGAGCTCCTGCTGCAGACCAGAATGGAACAGAAAGCTGCTCCAGCCAGCCTCTTCTCCCAGGAAGACATTTCTTGCAAATTACCACTAACTTTTTTTTTTCAAACTGAAGAATGCTAATTTCTCAGAATCCCAAAAAAAACCCAAAAAACCCAAAAAAACCCCAACCAACCAAACAAACAAAAAAACCCAAAAAAGCCCCCACAAAAAACCAAAAACTTTACAAAAAATTCCGGGTCTAAACATGCTTTGACAAAACAATGCTTTGCTTTTTAGAGAATTTTAGAATTCAAATTAAATTCCTTTTAACATATATTTGGATGCTGCCTTTTCTCTTCTTTGTTCTTGTTACTGCACTCTACACCAGCAGTAGTGCACCACGAGAGATAAATTCACCTGCAGCACCAGAGTTGTAGCTGCCCCATCCCTGGAAGGGCTCAAGGTTGGATGGGGCTTGGAGCAGCCTGGGATAGTGAAAAATGGCCTCGCCCATGGGAGGGAGCTGGAGCTGGCTGAGCTTTAAGGCCCCTTCCAACCCAAACCATTCCATGACTCTGATGTTTTACTTGCGAGCCCCCAAAGACACATCTGCCACCCCGCATTGGTTAAAGAACATCATTTTTTTTTCTGGATTGAAGCACATCCTGGTTTAGTTTACAATGGAACATTCTGATGCCCTGACAGTCAACAATAAAAACCAGTTGTCCTTAAAATGACTTTAAAAGTAGACCCAAGTATTTCAGTTGTACTTTTCTATATGATGCCATGCCAAGAACAGCACAGAGAAGTGTGTCAGACTGGCTCCTGCAATGCCACAGCCTCTGTTTGCAAAAGTTCATATTGAAACCTCAAAGAAATTCCATGAAATATCTGAGTTTCCTTGAAACACCATTTTCCAGGAAAAAGCATTCTGCTGAAAATTTCCTGATTAGCTCTTCTTTCTCATTTCTTTCCATTATATGTACTTAGCAACCCAAAGTGCCCCTGCAACTGGTAAGTGCATTGCAAACCACAAATCTGTCTTGGCTTCTAATAATAATAAGAAGTACTACTGAACTGGAAAAATAAAATCTCTGCAACCATATCTTCCATTAATATACTTGGGGGGAAGGTGACGATAAAATCTAGTTATACCTTTAGAAAGTTGATATAATTTCTGGATAACCTGATACATCACACACAAACACATCCCCACGTCCTCAGAACACCCAGTGCAGTGCAAACTTCGATGGCTTGTTATGTAAAAACCTGTTAAATGTGGGAGGGTTTTGTAATTAGTGATTTCACAGAGTCCTCTTGGGCTTTGTGTTGAGCGGGACCCTTCCACCACGTGGTTCCCACCTGTGGGTGCAAGATCCCAGCTCCAGAGGGCCCGGGGACATCACAGAGGGGCCAACCTCACTGTTCTACTCACTTTGGCACTTGCCTTTGGGGACAAAACTACCAACGGAAGGAAATAAGAATTTCCTTCTCTGTGGCAGAGAGAGGGAGGTAAACAAGTTAAAGGCACACATCAACATTCCCAGAGCCAGGGAAGCACAGGACACCAGTGAGCAGGCAAATAACTGAGCTGGGCCATCAGGCAGGAATGTCTGAGCTCTACCTCCATCGGAGGTGGTGGGGAAAGGTGGGAGAAAACGGCAGCAGATGGGAGCAGGAGGAGGCGTGGAGGAGCCGAAATGCAATTAACAGTTTTCCAAGTGGTTTAAATGGTTTGTGCATTGAGAACTGCTAAAATTCACAGATAACAGCAAATGAACATTTTCCAGGGGGAGGTGCCAAGTGCTCCGTTAACTCCATCCGAAGAGAACAAAGCTGAGGCAGACAAGGGGAAAATAAAAAGTGTCCTGTGAGTTGGCTTCGGAGACAGCAACAGTGTCAGGAGTGCCGATCAGACTTCGTCCCTCACCCAGCTACATATCCTGGGTCCCTTTTTTCTCAGCTAGTGACTGATTCTATAATTACAAAAATACTCTGGGGGAAAGAAATGCAGGAATGGGAGGAATCAGCCAAAATAAAAAGCAAGCAAAGCAACGTGCATCAGGGTCGTGCAGAGCCTGAGAGTGCCAGATTAAGTTTTGAGAAACATTCTTAAATGGTCTTCCGGACAAACTCACTGACCTTATCCATTTAAATTAACAGAAATTTATGAACATGGGGGAAAGACATTTTCCAAAGATCTCAAACTCACATTTTGCATAATTTACAGGGAACAGAAGGTTCTCAATCCTTGAAGACAGCCATTAGCATTTCACAATATTTTAGCATTTAATATCTAGCCGGGTCATTTTTAATTACAAAAAGAAGAACTCTTCAGACAGAATGTGTTCTAAAGATGTGTGCTAGAAATGCTACAAAATCTTACCATAATTGGCGATAAAAATGTTAGCCGATGTAATGACATTTGGGGAAGAAATGTGGACAACATTCAAATTCCAGCAGAAAAGTAGATTGACCTTTCATAATGAAAATGAGTAACCACATATTAAAAAAAAAAAATAGGAAAAAAAAAAAAAAGACAGAGGATCAGACCCAGTAAAGTGCATAAAAGGGAGGAGAGAGGCAGCAGCATGCCCAGCACTGACTCCTCCAGCAGTAACAAAGAGTCAAAGGACTATTGTGGGTTGCAAGTCTCTCTTTTTTGCTCTGTTCCTCAGTCACTCATTTTCTTGCTCTATTAAAGAATCCTAATGGTGAAAGCTTTAAGGTCAGGCCGTGATGTGCCAGCGTTCTACTCTGGGGTGGAAGAAAAACTCTTTCGTTCTCTGATTTTGTTTCCAGTTTTAATTTGACTTGATAGCTTGTTGCACTTTGACTTGCGGCAAGTGTTTCCTGCGTGAAGGAGTCACATCCAAGAGTTAAAAGACTGTAAAAATCAAAGTTTCCAAGCACTGAGCTGCACGGTCTGCCTGACCATTCAGGGACCATCTTGCCCTGGATGTAAAGAACAGACACTCACGGAAAACCCTCTCTGGAAGAGCTCTTCTAGGAATGCTTTATTCTAAAATTAATCAACCAGAGGCATCCCTGAGTACAGAGAGAAGAAAGAGAAAGGTACTCATTGAACTACCAGACCTGTTGCGTGGAATGGCTAAATGAAACCGTGCAATCTTCTAAAGCTAGGATGTTGCAAAGAAATGAAGGAAGAAAAGCTTTTTGTAAGTGTTTCATAGTTTCATGTTATTGACCAAAAAAGACAAAAACCCCAAAGATTAACCTTTATGTGTACAAGATTTTTCAAATCCCACAATGAAAGCATTCCCTTCCTCCTACTAAGACCTATTCCACACACACTAATTTTAGAAAAAAAGAAAAAAAGAAAAAAGAGAAAAGAAAAAAAAGTCATTACTCTATGCATCAACCTCGAAAATAATGACATCTCCAGGGGCATCCGGTGACTCAGAGCTTTACATAGCACAACAAAGGCCAAGAATTTTATAGGTAACACGGTAACACTGGTGCCTACAAATATCATTTTGTGCAATAAACTTTCTTTCCTCTCTTCCCTGGTTGAAGGTGATACCTGAACTACAGGAATTCCATTTAGCATCTCATGTCAGATATCACATGGTATGCTGGCAGCATCTCTTACCTGTCGCCTTTTTGCAATGTTTTATTTGTGGTAAAGCATACATAAGGTTGACCCTTGCTTTCCTGAAAAACCAGTTTAAGCCTTTAGTCTCCATTGTGCCAGACATCTCTGCCTGCTTTTATCTTGAGAACAAAGGTCTTGCAGTTACTGAACTGCTAAAAATTACTGGAGAAAGGAATCAATGACATTTTCAGGGGAAAATACTTCATTGTTTTGTGTACTAGAGAAGTTTCCAAATGCTAGTTAGTATTGTTTAATTTAATCTCACAGTATCGTGAAACAACAGAATTATTACTGCATATGCCCCAATGCATTTAGCTTCCTTTCTATGCAAAAATTCTGCAGGTCATTTCTGTTTGAATGGCCAGTTCTTCATGTGGAAAGAAAGCTCAGACAATGTCTTATTGAATAAAACAGGCTTGTTTCATGATTCATTACACCTCTTTTTTGTCCTTAGGTGTAAGCCAGCTCCTCTCAGGTCTACACCAATAATGCACAATGGAGGTTGTGCAGGGCCATAAAAATAATGCTGGGAATTCTCATGCATACAGTAAAATGCTCAATAAAAATAAGAATGTTTTGCAAAAGGTACTGATAGTCTCCCTTTTAGAACTGATTTTTCATTCCGCATAAGCTCATTTGTCTTTATACTTAAACAAATGACAGATGTTCATAAAAACGATATTAAGGATTCCTTTTGGCACTTCTGTTCAGTGCTCTCATTTATTACTCTTCTGGTAATAGAGTATGCAATGTTATTCTGTTGAAAACAGGATCATCAAAATTGCCAGGTGTCTGAGGTGTGATCATTCCCTCTATATGCAAAGCAAAGTGTTCCAAATGCATTAGGCTGGTGAATTCTGTGCTTACGGCTCAGTTCTTCAGAGTGGTGTGTACTTTGGTTATATAAACCTGAACTCCACGAGTTTAATGTCAGCAATGTTCAGCCTCCTGTAAGATTGAGCCCTTGAAGAAAAAGAAACTCTGACTGGGATTCTTACAGTGGAGAGGTTTGTGTTCCTGAGCAAATCTATAAACCCAGGTTCCAAACTATAAAATACATCCCCGTTTTCAAGCTCTAAGGATCAGCCTTTCCTTAACAGAAATGCTGGTCTGCAGATAAAGTTTGCAGTAAAGTCAGTGGGAATAATAGCTGTCTAAATATGAAGCCAGGCACTTAATTTACCATGCCTGGAATTGGTGCTGTTTGTGTTGTATTTTGCCTAAAAGATTTGCACAGCTCCTCTTCCCTCCACTCTATCCCTACTCCCTCCAGAAAGAAAAAGAAAAAAGAAAAAAAGGGAAGGGAAGGGAAGGGAAGGGAAGGGAAGGGAAGGGAAGGGAAGGGAAGGGAAGGGAAGGGAAGGGAAGGGAAGGGAAGGGAAGGGAAGGGAAGGGAAGGGAAGGGAAGGGAAGGGAAGGGAAGGGAAGGGAAGGGAAGGGAAGGGAAGGGAAGGGAAGGGAAGGGAAGGGAAGGGAAGGGAAGGGAAGGGAAGGGAAGGGAAGGGAAGAGAAGGGAAGAAAAGGGAAGAAAAGAGAAGAAAAGAGAAGAAAAGAGAAGAAAAGAGAAGAAAAGAGAAGAAAAGAGAAGAAAAGAGAAGAAAAGAGAAGAAAAGAGAAGAAAAGAGAAGAAAAGAGAAGAAAAGAGAAGAAAAGAGAAGAAAAGAGAAGAAAAGAGAAGAAAAGAGAAGAAAAGAGAAGAAAAGAGAAGAAAAGAAAAGAAAAGAAAAGAAAAGAAAAGAAAAGAAAAGAAAAGAAAAGAAAAGAAAAGAAAAGAAAAGAAAAGAAAAGAAAAGAAAAGAAAAGAAAAGGTCAGATCCACTGATTTCCCAATCTCCAGTCTGCATGGATCATTCAGGTACTAATGTGATCATACAGGTGTGAAAGCAGCAAGCAGGACAAAAATGTTGAGAAATATGTTCAGGGAGGCATCTGATATCTGAAACCTGAAACTCACTCTATGTACACACCACACATGCACCGTACGTACCCATAAAATACCTAAATATGGAGCCAGCAAGGAAATTTTCAGGGTTGGTTGAAGAACGGGACAATCTGACAGAAGCTTTGCAGATATTCAGTGACAGTGGAAGAAAAGGGGCTCTCCAGGGGCTCCTTCCAGCCTCCAAAACATCATTTGCTCCACTAGGGAAAGTCTTTCTGCTTCCCTGCCCTTTCTGCCTTCTGCTGCAGTCAATCTAACCAGTTCCTCTTCTCTTTCTCTTGTCTCTTTGTCACCTAAACAGTGTCCACCTTCTCATTCACCTTCCTATTTCCCTTTCCCTCATTTGTACCCTCATTTTGTCACCTTGTGGGAGCATCCCCAACTCCCCCCCAGCCCCTGACCTCCAGTGCCCTTAAACCACCTTTTAAATTCCCCCTTCTCCCTGTAGCTTCAGAGCATCTCTGTTCCCATGGCAGCTCATATTTCTCATGTCTCCAACATATTCCTCTTCACATATTCATATAACATTCCTCATATTCAACATGTTCACATAACATTCCTCATATTCCTCCGGCAAAAACCACCAGCAATAAAATATTACATAGACTAATGCATCCTTTAAGTGTTCATGTGTACAAGGGAATGTTATTTTACTTGAACTGAGCCTGTGTCTTTCCAAATAATCCAACTGCTATTGCGTATTTATGGGATTTTTAGGATATTTATAGGACTTTTAGCTCAGCTACATTCTCCTTTCTTGTAGAAAAAAATGCCTAATGACTTCAGTGTCACTATGAGGATCATTCCTATTGCCATATTTCTGGTTTGGGATAAACTGTAATTTTATTACCTTGGCCAGAGGGTGGTTAAATGGTGAGGGATTTACTAACCGCTACTTTAAGAGGGATAAATCTGTTTACCTCCCAAATAATAGAGAGATCTTGCTTCTGGCTACTTCCTTCTGCTTCTTGTCTAGAAGTTTTTACCCCTTCAGTAAGAACTGAACAAGGATTAGTTAAAACAAAGGGGTTTGTGAGATGTAGCCTGGCAATGAGGAGTAGTGAGAAGTTTGGGAGTTGAGAGAGAAATCTAATGTGAATCAGAAAAACCTCCATTTATGGCAAAAAAATTAGAAAACCATAGTCTTCCTATGTTTGTTCCTGCCATCTTCCTGAATGTTTGCATCCTTTCCTTTAAGCCACTGTGGAAATAAATTAATTATGTGACCACATTCTGAGTGAGAAGGTGTGAAATAAGGAAGAAGAGAGAAAACTGCAGAAAAAAAAATATTTAAAAAATAATTTTTAATTTTTAGAAGATGATTACTACTGTGATATGAGTCAAAATTAAGAAAACTATTTTAACAGACTGGCTTCTCCTTCCATCCTCCCCAGTGCAACACATGCAAAAGACACAAAACAAAACTTTTCATCTTCTTTGCTGGACTTGTTTGAAAGGTGAAATAAGAGAGATTCATACCTGGATTCAGAAACAAACATTGCTGAAGCAAAACTACCTCTCTATAGTTTAGTATTTCAGATCCCTGTGGCAAAAAACGTGGGTGATTTTTTTTTCCACAGATAGAATTTTTAAGACAATGTAAGCAACACCTCTTTTCTTCTCTGGATTAATATTTTGATTAGAAGTCAGTCCAATTTCCCACTTAATTTGGCCTGAGAAAGATCGGCTGTTGGTTCTGTCACACGCAAAGCATAAAAATTATTAAAGTAACTCCATTTCTCTATCAGAAGCATCAAGAAAAGGGAATTATAATTTCTCTGTCTATGCTTTACATAGAAACACCAATCTTCCAGGAATCTGTGAGTACTCCCCCAAGTCAGTACCTCAAATAATATTGAAACTAAAAAAACTCCTCTGGTTAAATGCTGCAGATTTTCAGACTGTAGTTGCTCAGAAGCAGAAATGAAAAACCATTACTACACTACTTTGAAAACTTCAGGTGAAGAGAAACCAGGAAGGAAGAGAGTGTTGTGTACCAAGAGTGCCCTGTATGAATCCTATAAATTTTCTTGTGGTTTATATGATCAGGATTCTGCAATTATCCTATAGCACATCCAAGGTTACATTAGTACTTTTTCAGTATGAACCTTGAAAAGTCAGAGTCCCTGTAAATGAGCAGAATATTTGGATGGTTATAGAAGACCTGGGCAGGATCTGCAAAGCAAAATCAGTCATCCAATGGTGCATGACTCATCTTGGCACCGATCAAGATACCTCCAACACCTACAGACAGGAAATATTTCTTTCTTTTGATACCATTAGTACATTTTGGACCAAAACTGAGATCCAGATTTCTATATACCTAAGGATTTAACCTCATGCCAGATCTCTATTTAATACATAGCCTACATTTCACCTCCACTGAAGTCATGGAAGATGTTTCCACATTCAAAAGGGATAAAATTAAGCAATTAAAAATTACTCCAACATTTCTTGCACTTTAATCTCCACATCATCCATCATATGTCTCGTTCGCTTATTATCAAAGTGTGTTCTTCTTTTGTTGTGTATACATTATCTTGCCGTTCCCATTTTTAGCCCAGCAAAGTAGTACAGCCTTTCTTCGCTCCGTGTCAGATAACACTGTGTATTCAAGCCCCGGTTTTGACAAGCAATGAGAGTTTTCTTATAAGGTTACAAGCTTGTCAAGGGTCGTTGTTGCAATGTTGCCCTTGCCTCTGGTTTATGAGCATCAATTATCATCAGTATGAGTGAGGGAATGGAAGTAGAGCAGAGTTCCCTTGCTTTGGGAGGTCTATCCCCCTTTAATGACTAAAAACCAAACTCACTTCAAGCTTGAAGGGCAAATTGATCACAACAGTCATGGAGAAATATTACAAATTGTTCCCCACTTTACAGCCTGTTTCCCTGATGAGGTTATTACAGTGTTACTCTGAAAAATCAGATGTTAAAATAAAACTCTTCCGTCTTTGGACCAAAACCAGCTTAAGACCAATATAACCTTTTTTTTTTTTTTTCCCCTGTTGTCATTCCATATGAAAGAGCTTCCTTTCTTTCCAGTTTTATCCTCCTCTAGTTCTTTACGAGGCTCTGGGCGGGTTTCAGTGTCAATCTCCCGGTTTCACGAGCTGACTGATGCCAAACCCTGTGCCAGCTGCTACCCAGGGAGTCACAGTTTACTCCTGCTCAGCAGCAGACTGTCAGCTGCAGGAAGGGCTGTGGCACCATGACAGCAGTGGGGCAGGAGCCTCCCAGAGCACACACACTGGGGAAAATACAAGATGATGTCCAGGGTAAGGAACAAGAGGAGGTGTGTGGGAACAAGAAAGGTGGATAAATCTCTTGGGTATATCCTGGAGGACAAACTGGAGGGCTCTAAGCATTTTTGTGGCTGGATTTCCACATCCAAACTGATTACTTAGTGATGATTAGATACACTTAGGTCAGTCGTTTCTCAGGTTTGACATAGATTTTGCTCCAACACAACACGTAAGCCACACCTCCCAGCAAGTGTCATCCTTCAGATGCTTTTGGGAGCGGTTGGGTCCTTCCTCCCTGTTTCTGAGGGAGGGAGGAGGATGTAGCAATTAATTACCCTGCAAACACACCATCAGCGCTGGCCATCTATCACCCGTGCAGACTCTCTGCTGCGCCGTGCTTAGCACAAGGCAGCAGGCACAAGGGCCTGCCATCCATCTCTGTAACACAGCTCCGGAGCAACAGCCCCGGGGAGGAAGATGCACGTAGAGCAGAGTTTTTGTCTGGTGTTCAAATCAGTCACAAAACCTGCCTTTTTGGCTTGTGAGCTGGGCTGATTCCTGCCCACTCCGGCCCTGGCAGTGAACAAAACCGCACGGGCGAGGGCGGAGTTCAGCGCCGAGTTCACAGCCCACAGCATCTGCACATAAATCACAGGCCATCGTGGTTGAAGGCAAACTGTGTCCATTTGGGAATTTCAGAGCAAATTGCATCCTGGGACGGGCACTCGTTGCACTCGGGACTTGAGGACAAAAATCTCAGGACCTTGGGCGCAGAAGAAGGTCATCCAGCCCGCAGCTTGAACTCCGGAGCGTTTTCATTCTCCCGCACATTAAAAGCAGCCCTTGCTGTACCAGGGGTACGTGCTGGCACGTGTTGACCTCCATTCTTTTATTTTCCAAGCTCTACAACACATTAGTGGAGGAAAGCTAATGCAATTGGCATCAAAGAATTTACGTGCTGTCCGATGGGCTGGCGGGCTGCCAAGCCTCTAATCCGCCACGTGACGGACAGGACTTCGGTCCCCAAGAGAGAGTGATTTTTAACACAGTTTTCTATTTCTCTGAAGTTATCAGCAGTTGCATTCAGATCATACGGATCAAATGCCTTCAAGGGAAGTGATTATTTAAGGAATTATTTTCAATAAGAGCCTTTGGTCCTGGTGTTCGTTCTGATAGTAGTTGGAAGGAAAAAAAAAAATATACACTTTGTTTCTCTGATGCTGAGCTTTTTTTGTACCAGCTAGTGCCAGATGAGGCTCGTGCTAAAAAAAAAAAAAAAAAAAATCAGAATAATTTGAGTTCTTTGTATTAAAAAAAAGAAGCAAAAGGCAAAGTTCACAGCTAAATACGATATTCATGCCAGGGGTCACCTAAGCAGATGAATCCAAATCAATATTTTAAAATCTTATGTCCTTACGCTGCACTTTAAAATATCAGCGTGCATTAGAGCTGTACCATGGTGTCTGCCTTCCAAGGGCTCAGATAGGGCTGAAGAAGAAGGATACCCAGACTCAGCAGAGCACTGCGGCATATACTAACTTTCCTCAGAAAAAGTGTCCTCAGGTAATGAAATTAAATCACTTCAATGGCTTGTAATAGGACTTTAACTTGGCTGAGACTTTGAGGTAAATCTGCCTAGATCTTTGCCTTACAGTGGGTTCACAGAGAAGACAGGCAGTCTCTTAAAATTAAAAAGGCAAAATATCATTATAGTACGAACCAGAATAATTGACTCCTTAGGACAGAGAAAATTCAAAGGGATTAGACAGAGAACACATGGAAAGTGGCTTTAGGAAAGAATTCCCCCCTCCTTCTCTGCCCTTCCAGGCTGTTCCTCTCTCCAATCTTGGTGCAGCTTTTTGGACTGTGCCAAACACGTCTTGCCCCCTAAGCTCCTGACAGCATTTCTCTTCTGATTTCCAGAGCTCTGGAGGTGTTTATTCCCAGTGTGGCTCAGCATCTCGGCTTTTCCTGTACTGTGGGCTCTCTCCTTGCTCATGGTCTTCACCCACAGCCCCCTCAGGCACGGCTGGGGCATCCCGGCCTTTGTCTCGGCCTGTCTGTAGATGAGTGGATTGCACAAACTGGAGAGAGAAACTGGAGAAACTGCCTCGGGGCCTTATTCCAGGGATCCTCATGTGCTTTGGTGGCCCAGGTTTCCCAGGGGAGCACATCAGTCTCTCTGGAGGGCCTGTGAGGAGCGGAGCTCCTGCTGGGATCTATGCCCCTCACAAGTGCCATCCATCTCGGGAGGATGACTCCAGGGTGAAGTAGAGCCCGTACACGCCGCGGGCTGGAGCTTTAGCTTTCCTAGGAAGTGATAAAGGAGATTTGCAGCGCTGCTTTTTCACCTGGGTTTTTGTGTCCATTTGCCCAGCTGGGTAGAAAAATGACCAAAGCTGGACAGTAACTCCCGTGGGTGGGTGAGTGAGTGAAGAGGCTTCCACTGCACAGCAGTGTGAGCGAGGGAGAAATTATTTGAAGTCCTCATATTTATAGAAGAACTGTGCTCCTTTCTTTTCTCTTTAAAGTCCCAACTGAGAGGGCTGGGCTCCCAATCAAGATAATGCTCCTCATAGGCCAAGCGCTGAAGAAATGCCTAATAAATGATGAACCCTGCCAAAAATACCTTGAAACTTATACATGAGATGCAAATTAATGCAGATATGCACCCTCTGCTCCCAGTTATATAAAAACAATCATTCAAAATCCTATATTTCCATGGAGTCAGTTTTGCTCATTTTTACTACGCAGTAGAGAATAAATAATTAGGCGAAAACCTGGTTAAAATTCTCTATGCAGTGTTCATTTATCTACACCGCAGTTATCTTGTCTTCTAATTTAGTAGTTAAGCTCTTTAATATATACTTTACAAAGTCCAAAATCCAGTGCAAGAGAATCAATTTTCGTATAAGAGATTCAGCCAAGGTATTTGTTAGGATTGGGGTTTTCTGGAGTGATTAAATACTTAGAGTAATCTGCCATCAAATTAATTTTTGAGTTTAACACAATTTCTAATTCTGCTATGCACTTTGAAGCATACAAAAGATGTTGCAGAAATCAATACATGATCATATTGATTTTATTTGTTCTTTAAATATTCAGGGTAAGGGGGAGGGGCAGAAAAAAGGTGGACTGATACATACTTTTTCATGCCAGAAAATAGCACAGGTTCAAAAATGATTGGGAATAAATAAAAGCTAGCCTCAGGTGCACATTTTGTATTCCCTGAGATGTTTTTGAAACATAATAAATTATTGGAAACAGAGGCCTTGCACCAAGCAAATTAAGTCAAAAATCCCTCCAAGGCCAATACCAGTTATGCTCTCCACATTACTGCCAAAGATAAAGCATTTATTAAGGCTACACTCTAAAGATAACGCGAGCATGTGCAATATCAGAAGAAGCTTGGCCCTTGGGAGAGCAAAGAAATAAAGTATTTCCATTTCCTTTGCATATGTG
The DNA here is from genome assembly GCF_029207755.1 of Chamaea fasciata. Classification (NCBI taxonomy): domain Eukaryota; kingdom Metazoa; phylum Chordata; class Aves; order Passeriformes; family Sylviidae; genus Chamaea; species Chamaea fasciata. The sequence continues at coordinate 25,856,975 of NW_027094096.1, read as the reverse complement.
GCAGAATGCTTTCAGGTATTGTTTTCACAACCTATACAAATCTATATTCTCTGTTTAAAAGCTACAGACGGCACAGAAACACTCAAAAGATTGGGGGAGAACGGGCTGGACTTTCTGAACCCAAATCCAGGATCAGATAATGTCAAGTGAATGCAGCTGGAAAAATTCCAGCCCCTATGATTGCAATGCTAATAAATTGCAATGCAGAACGTCCTGAGTAAAGGGAATGCTAAACTTCTTTCTTCCTCAAACACAAATTGGATCTGTTTTACACAGAGAATATCCACTGAAGATTTAGCTCCAGTATGCTGCAACGTGTCTAATATTCCATAAAGTGCATTCAGAAAAGAACAATTTGTTTTCTAATATGCCTAATGGAATGTGATTTATGATCCCAAACACAGACTGGTCAGCATGCTCAGGCTGCAGACGGTGGGAACTTATTTTATAAAGATTTTTTGTTTGAACTGAACCAAAAATGCAGCTGAGTAAATTCCTGAGAAGTGCATAAAACCACGTATCCAGATGGCAGTGAACTCAATATTAAATGAATTTAAAATTTAAGGGGAAAATAACATATTTTATACGTCTAATAATTTATAAAGAAAAGGACATGGGTTTAAATTTTCCCTTTTGTGACAAACTGTAATTGTTCCTTTGACAGAGTCTAGTTTAAATTTATAGTTCCAATGAATGTAGCATCAGAAAAATAGGCCTGAACAGCTCAGTCAAGTATTTATAGAGCGACTGAAATTATCTATATTCTGCTTTAAAATTTTGGAGTATATACACATTAAATTGTAGCTTTATAACCTTTTCATTCTAGTGAGTAAGGTTTTAAGTTGTCACTCACAGCCTGATCTTTTTTATTACTTCAATTCTTCCAAGTACTGGTAGTGGAAATTCTTGGCATTATTTACAACCGCGGCTGACTTGCACTCATCAGCAGTCCTGAGGTCTAAATCTAAAAGTGGGACTTTAAAAATGTCAATAGATACTAATTATCATGGGGTTTGGGGAAAAAAGAAATACAGGCACACAACAAAACACGTTCCTGGGCATCAGGAAGAACAGATGTAGAGACTAAAAGCTGCGGACATTGTCTGAAAAGCCGTGAAGCAAGAGGAAAGAGTTTTGCTCTGGCCTGATTGAACATCCTTTGCTTTGGACTGTGTGATACCTTCCAGGGGTGCTGCTCAACCTTAGTGACGGCTTAGCAAGGGCGGAAGTGGAAAACAATTCTAAAGAGACCAGCGTTTGTCATGGAAAACCTTTTAATTTATATTTGTTCTCTTTTTAGAAATTATAGAATGATCACGTAGAGCTGCACTCTTTGTTTATAATTTAAACAAAAATGTCACAGAATTTTAAAACCATATGCCTTCTTAAATTTGTACATGTTTGCCACTTTTTTGAAGTTAGGTGCAAGCAAAAACAAAAACAAAACCACCGTACTAAAGATTGCCAAGGGATTCCTGGTTAATAAAAGCCAAAATAGTTTTAAAACTTTTAAAAGTAGAAGCTCTGCAATATTATCTTAATTCTTCCTGATTTAAAAGGAAGAAACTCAAATTCTTCCTGATTAAATAAATAGTAAGCATTAGCTACTTTATCAGTGCAATGGAAGATCTGCTTTCCTGGATTCCTCCTAAGCACTAACACAGTTCCCCTGCCCCAGCAGGATTCAATTCTGAAGTGCAAGGATTGAAAATTGGAATGTTAAGAAATATCACTGACACACCAGTACGTCAAAAGAATGATTTACAAGGCCACATTTGCACTATCCCGCAATCATACATGTATTGCAATGGATCAGATTTCAGCCAGGCTGCCAAAAAATCAGTATTCCATTTGAGATGGATGTGTTCTGCCAACTCCGACAGGAGCGCGTTTTGCCAGCATCAGTATGGATGCATCAGGGAGCTTCTCTCTCCTCCAGAGTTCCAAAGTGCCAAACTGAGATAAGCAAAAAGACCCAGGCTGCAGTATAAATAAGGGGCAGCTGCTGCCAGGCTCTCAGCGCTGCTGTCCACGAGGGTCTCTGGCTTCTACACCAACTCTACCCGTTAAAAAGATATCCTGAGTCTTGCTGCCTCCAGAGAAAGCTCATCTGTTTGGGTCTCACAGTGTGTGTTTATTTATTTCATGTAAATACTCTCCAGTAGCTTCAATGTGATGATTTCAGGGGACTGCTGGACTTTGGTAAAGTCCTTGGTTTATTTTCAATTTCTGTCCATTTCAGACTGAAGAACATGCAACTGTGTGGTAGCCCTATGCTTTCTGTGGGGAGTCATCCTTGCTGTTGTACTGTGCACAACTATGATTAAAAATTCTTAATTTTTTTGTGCAGAGACCACAGGGTCTCTTAGTGTTGATGCCACTGCAGGCTCAAAATTTCTCTCTTTAGAGAAGGCATCAGTCACAGACTGATGATGAACCCCGATTTTTTTAACAATAAAATCCAATCCTACACTGCACCAAATTCTTGTTTTATATTTCAAATGACGTGGCAGCAACGCATTGATCAGGTTCTGTTCAGAGAGGAGATGAGTCAGCAGTATCCAAAACATATTACAGCTCTCTGCAGTAAGAACTGAACTTAAATCTGTGCTCCTTTAAACCTTGGCTTAATGAAATGCTGACCAGTGCCAAGAAGCGTCTCAGAGCACTGGATCCAGCCTCCTCAGCGAGACACTCACAAGACACCAGAAAATGTCAAACTCTTTCAGACTCAGGCCCTTGCTCTTTATCCTCCTGTGAGTCGACCGGTTCCTCATCATGACAACTTGTGAACTTTTAATGCTCTACAAACATTCCCCAGGTACTAAATCAAGGTCATTGTACTGACACCTGTTTTGATTCTATTCCACTTTTATTCACAGCAGATGTGAAGGAAGGTTGCACAAGGTATTAATTTTAAACCACTCTATCACCTGCCATTTATTTAACCTACTAACAGAAACAAACTAATGGAACATTGCAAGAAACATCCTCAATACACATTTCAAAATCAGATGGTTTTCTTCTTTTATGATATGCACCTATGTAATTCATTTTAAAGCACAATCACTGCAATCTATAATAAAATCCTTATGAAAAGGAGATCAAATGACAAGGCATTTTCTTGTGAAGAAAATGCGATATCTTTCAGCTAACCCTTCTCTGAGCCTGTGTTGAGTCCAGATTGAAGGGAGCTATGGCTTAATTTTTAAATATTAAACTTAATACAACTAATGCAGCAGTAGAAGTAAATTAAAAATAATTATCAAAGCAAAATGAATTTTGAGATGAAGAGCAACCAGTTGGTCTTTAAATGGATATAAAGTAAAATAAGGTAGAGTAAATAGCAGGAATTAATTTAATAAATTCAAATTAAGCTGAATCCATAATGAAGGGAAGCCAATCAAATGAGCATTCAGCTACAAAGAACACATACACATGTGAAAGACACAGCTGGCCTGTATATATAGCCCTATCCCTTACAAAAAGCTTCCTGTACCTTTTTAGATACACAGAATTATCTAAATTAATAAATATTACACTATAGACATAATAACAGAAACATAGAACAGGGTAGAGGAAATTACCATCCATTTTGAAAGGCTGACAAACACAATAGCAAACAAAAAGGCTGTAATGACCTTATTTTTAGAAAGTTTTCCTGGTTCTGTTTGAAATATCTACTCACAGAAACACAACAGAGTGCAGCAATCAGCATGGTCCTGCCTGTGGATCTGCTTGGGAATTTAGTGGATGCTACCACTTAGAAGAGTTCTGACCAAGCAATCACTCAGAGTAAAACCTCGATCAAAGAAATTTTGTAGTGTTGCCGAATTTTCTCACAAGTGGCTGCAAAAGTCTGAGGTAAATCCCTGGTTCCAGATGTGTGCTGTCGAACCCTTGACTGGACATTTGGAGCCCTCAGCAGCTGATAACACTTAATCAAAATGGCAGGCCAAAAGTATTAAGAACCCAAATTATCTATTTTCAATTCCCAGTTGCAGTTAACTATGTATGGTACCCACTGATGTCTGACTGTACAAAGCAGAGCACGCAGCAGTTTGACTTTAATTTGCCAAAGCAAATAGCAGCTGTAGAGCAGAGGAAGGGCAAAGGTAAAGGAGTTTGTTTCTCTATAAACCTGCCTGCCCAAAAATGATGCAAAGCAGTGCCCAACAGACTCTGAGCACTAACGTGACCCTTGAGTGGTGGCAAGTTGAAAAGCTGGGAGAAGAACAGCAAACACGGGGGGGGGAAAAGGCTGCCATTGCTTACTGCACAATAAAGTGCTCTCCCACAAGAAATACTGAGGCTAAAACCTTTCATCTACTCAGCCTCTGATTAGGAAAGAGATAACAAAAAAATAATGACACTAGACATTTGTGGCACATGTGTGAGCCATCTGAAGCCTTGGAAAATTTCAGGTTTAATCGAAATCAGCAATTTCATGCAGCACTGAACTCCAGTGAATGTAGGCACATTCTAACACTCCCAGTGTCAGAAGCATTACATTTTCTCTCAGGTTTGGAGGAGATATGCACATGCTGATTGAAATAGTCAGATTAGTTCGATTAGTTCCCTCCTGATGGCAAGAAGGGAGAAGGGCAGGGAACTGAGAGCTGCCTTGTGCCACTGATCTGGCAGGCGTGTCCCCAGATACACTGTGCTATCAGCAAGCCAGCAGTGTCACTGTGGATATCAGCTGGGAATAGTGCAGGAGTGCAGGGCTGATGCACAGTCATCCCAAGCAAGATACACACTCACAGCAGCAAAACCTTTCATTTAGAAAGCTCGACACTCGTCAGTGCATCTACACTTTTAGTGAAACCAACACCAAGCCAACATGGTCAAAAATGTGCACAACCATGAGCTGATGCGAGATTTACGATCGTACCAGGCTCAACCTTGTTTTACAGCTGAGTTTCTGGAAAGAAGCAGCATTGCTAAAGAGATTTAATTGTCTGTCAGCATGCCTTACACTGCAGTTACTACATTTACTTCATGCCTGAATCTCACTACTTCAGTTCCATGGGTCCCGCTCCGTCTCAAGGTGCGTGCTTAATTAGAGCAGCCCCCATAATGCAAGCAAATAGAGCAGACTTTCACTCTTTTCTCCCCCTGTCAGCCTGACAAATCTAATAGACTATTGATTTTCCATCCTCAAAGAGATCAGTCTCCACTTTTGCCATTCAATCATGATATTAGCTGTCCATTAACTCCAATTCCCCGGCCTGACAGCTTGTGAACACCTCCAAGGCCGTTCAATCAGCCAGCCAACACCCAGACAACAATGCAATTACAAACCTCTCCTAGACCATAGCCCAGGTGATAACCTTCTGCTTTCTCTCACTTCCTCACAAGTTTATGCGCCTTTTTTTTTGTATTTCCTTTTTTGTCAACTTAATAATACTATTGGTGATTTATTTGGTGTACTTGAAAGAAAATGTATTTTTGATCGACAGGATGATTGTGCTGTTCCCTGGAAATATCTTAATTTTTAAATGAAGTTATTCCTATGTCTCTGCTGCACCCGTAATGGCTCGAAACCAGGGCAAGCACCATAAATACTTGCTATTTGTCAGAGGAAATAAATTTGTCAAATCTCAGAGTTCTTCATTAACTTGAGCACTGCAATCTGTCCTGCCATTTCAAAAATCTCAGTCAAGCAAGACTGGCCCACTGAAGAGACCACTCAGGATTTGGTGAAAAGAAAAAAAAAGGTTGATGGTTTTATTGTTACCACTTGCTTATTAGCTGGTCTGTTTTGTGAAGCTACAAGGAATGGTCAAGAATTCTCTGACAACTGTTTTCCCCTCCAATATTTTGGCATTATAATGGACACTCAGTTAAATTAACTCCACATTATTGGTACACCTGTTCTTTATTTTTTTAGGTGCTGACAATCACCGGTACTAATCAGCCCACGGCATTTCTGGCAATTGCAAAATGAATGCTCTAAGTGTTCCACTCTGAGTTTTAATAGCTTGTAACAACTGTGGCATGAATGACCTCAGTTTGTTAAGCACAGCCACACAATTTGGCATGGACACAAAGAAAACACTTGCAACTCACAGGAATTCCTTGTATAGATAAAGTATATATGGAAAAGTAAGCGCTTGTGATAATCTGGTTTATGGGAATGCAGATAAAATGCTATTTTTTTGTTTGTTTATTATAGAGGTTGACAAAGCCAATCAGCTTTCTTTGGGTTTATCTCTAACCACTATAGAACAAGGCTCCCGTGATATTCTTTAAAGCTTTTTGTTTGTGGGGTTTCATGAGAAACGAGGCATTGGGTGTTCACTGAAGTTCTGTCTTCCACACTACATTTGACTCAAATATTTCACAGCTGAAATTGTGAGAGATACCTAATTCTGTATAATGCCACCTGTAAAATGCCACCTTTAATTGCTTGCTGATTCCATTGCCTGGCATCCTCTCTGCAGGTAGCACTTATGTTGATCACCTTGGATAATGTATATAACACGTGGAAATATTTTAGTTCTTTGAGGGGATGTGCAGCTGTTTCAGTGTTAAATAGCATTTATCTTTAATGAACAAATGACTGGTTTTACACACCTCATGCTGAATGTAGATTGATTTTTTAAAACAATATATATGCTTTTCTTGATTAGTAGTAAAAATAATAAGACATCTGTAAAGGCTTTAGACTGCATATTCAATTAACTACTTCTGTAAACAGGTTTTCTGTCCCATCCCAGAGATCAGGGAAGTAACAAATTCCATATTATACCTAATGCATCCTACAAGTTTCTAGTCTGGCCAAATGAATGCACCTCAAAGAACGGGGTTCATGTCCTCTATTAATTTCTCCCTAGGATCCTTGAAAAAAGAACTCTTAACCTAGTGAAGCTCATTTCTCTACTGTGATGCAGAAAAAGATGAACTGAGAAGAACGAGACTGTCACAATCAGCCCATTTGTATTCTAGTAAGTCTTTTTATGAAGGCATAAAATACTAATTTACACAATGCCTGTACCCTATGGTAAATGTTTGACCAACTGCAAAATTACTCTCATCCCTAAACTGCACATCAGAGCCACCAAAATATCAACAGCAGCTCCCTTAAACACCTCTCAGAGTACCCTGAATTTAAGATAATCAGGTGGCGGCACTTCATACAGTTGGCAAAACTTGAAGACTATATGCACAATGACGGATATAAGACCTATTTACCCTCAAATTTTCACACATTTCTCACACCTCACAGCCTAGTTGAGGGTAAACTGAGGCTGTTTAATTTTTTGTAACATTTTCATCCACTCCCACTCCTCCAGGGTGTGGAGCAAGATGGTTTTTAGAATCCCTTCCCAAAATGCTCTGTGATTCTGTGATGAATTCTGGTATTATTAGTACTTTTTTGTTTCTCATCAAATTCCATCTGGGTTGCTGAATATAAAGAGCTTACATAATTTTTCTTGGAGGAGGGCACCAGAGGTGGGCTGTCTCAGCCAACCAAAGAAAATCTGTTGATCAGATCTTTGATCAATCCCTCTTTAGTAACCCTGCAGCCTTTAGATCACTGACATTATCTTTGCCCAGTCTACAATGGGGACAGAGCATGGTGCCACCAATGGCTTCACCTGAGACAAAATAAACAGGACCATAGAAAACCAATTTCAATGGATTTCCTATGATGACTTACATATATGAGAACAGGTTTTGTAATAGAGATGTAATTTAAAGCAGTAATGATATAACTTGCCAACAAATCTCAACTCAATATGCAAATCATTCAAATAATTTTAAAATCCACTCTTCTTTGGTTTATGTAAAAATAGCCTGTATGTCAAAATAGCCTTTATATCTATTTGTACAGGTTTTAATACACACTTATCATCAGCATTCATCCAGATTCAATCATCTTTATGAAGATTCAGTAGCACGTACTTAAGTAGGCAAAAAGTCGACTGGACTAGAGGGGTGCTTAAAGACTGCCAAAAGGTGCTAAGGTTAAAAAAAAAATGAGCCCAGAGAGAAGTCTTCCCTGAAAGAAGCAAATGTGTAATTAAAGTTCCAATCTCATCCAGAGGCTGAAAAATTAAAGGGAGGGACTGTTCTAAATAATACATTCTATTTCTAAAAACTTTGCACATAGTCCTTTTTCATCTCCTGACCTTACCACGGGGAAAACTGCTGTGTTTCTTTTAATAAAAATTACATCTCTCATTTGCAGCCTCCCAATCTGTTTCATCTGGAAGCTGTTTCATCTATTCCCTGTAGGTGGAACTCCGTCTCTAGACCTTTAATTAGGTGGTGTTGCCTTGACCACTGTAGCTTAAATTTCGTTTAGTATTCCGATTCTAAAATGGCCACTTGTGTATTTGTGCTCCTGTATTGACCCTACAAATTTGTCTCGGAATTTGTTAGAGTTTTAATGTGTTGGTTTGGGGTTTCTTTCCACCTTGCTCCATTTCACTGTGTTTTCTCCTGAGAAGGCCAATATCATTCTCTGACGAACCTTGGTTTTATTGTTTCAGGACTCATTGCTGTTTCTTTTGAGCAACACTGAAAAAACTGGCTCATAGAAAGCACAGAGAGTTCACTTCCATCTTCTGCAGAGGGCTGTGTCCCACACCTGAGTACACACTTCTGATTAGCATTGCTACAGGTTGCAGCCACGGCTTGTTGTTGTGATTTATCTGTTGAATATTTCATGTATTTTTGATACTATCAATGATAAGATTTTAATGAATTGTTTACAAGCATTATGTCAAAGACCAGTGAATAATTTCATCCTTCTGTGAATGCGTTCAGAGTTACAACAACAAACAAACCAAAACCCCAACAACAAGTACAGAGAGGATATTTCCCAATAGAAGATCCTGTCTGATTTCTGCTTTACTTCAGGGTGGAAACCTGGGTTCATATTTTAATGTTGATCCCTAGCTGTTAGGGCAGCGTTACTTCTTACTGCACTTTGGTTTGAATTTTCATTTGTATGCAAATAAGTCTCTGATTTATGGCACCAGTAAAGATATTACTCAATGACTTCTATTTTTCAAACTTGCTTTCAGGGTATGCAGAATTAGATAAGCAACAATTTTCTCTGAGCCTCCATGCTGGCAAAATCCAGTAGACTATTAAACCATCACCCCACTTTTTGCTAAAAATCACATTTTCAAAAGAGCTTTTTTTCTTTAAAATATGAAGAAATAGATCTATACTTCAAAGCTTGGTATCTTTGATTATCTGGTTCTCTAGTAGAGCAGAAGCTGCCCAGGCTCTTCATTTACACTTTGCTTCCAAGAGACTAAAGGATTTGTAATAATACTTGAAAATCACACCTGAGTTCTACTGAAGTTCAATCGCTGGTGACAAAACTGCACCTACAAACTAAAGGAATGACATGAAAACAGTAAGTAGAATTAATGGTATACCTGTCTTAAAAAAAATCGCATTTCCAAATTCTTCTTTCAACATGATCAATCCAAAGTTGGATTGATACAGTTGTGTTTTAAACCAACCATGCCGTTGTTGTCGTGATATGTCTGCTGAAGAAACTGGAGAGTAAATTCTTTTCCATGTAAATCATCTTTTCCCAACACCTTCTGTACCTTTACAAAGTGTTTGAAAAATGTGCTAACAATCAACGTCTCAATCTTCTTTTACAATATTTAACTTTGTGCTGCACCCACAATCTATTACAATTAAGCTTCTGGCTGCTCACTCATTAAATCCAGAGGAAATGGAAAGAAAAAAAGGGACAACAGGGAGGGCAGCACCACGAGGATTTCCTGAGGAATTTTCTCACATTTTCCTCCCGTACTGGAAGTACCTGGAAGTGGATTCAGGCTTGGTGAGCCGACGTACTTGCTAAATTAGAAATGTAAAATAATTTGAGTGATTCACAGGGCCCCATTCCCTCCACCACATTCCCTCCAGCTGAAGGAATGCTGTCATTAGTGAGGTGACCGAGCTTCGGCTGGAACGAGTGGGCAGTGGGTAATTGCAGCTCAAGGCCGGCTGTTCTCACTGCCACCCTGCCATGGGAGGGAGAAGTCACCACTGCTCCAGTCCAGTGCCCGTGGAAGAGCCAGAGAGAGGAGAGGTGGGAAAGGGCAGCAGGAAAAGAGCTCCTCTGTCCAGCAGGAGACAGGGAGAGCAGAGTGACTCTGGCCATCCAATGCTCTGTAGGTGGGCAGCACTTCTGTTCATTGCTCCTGCTACCCACAGATTTTACCACATCACTTCACAGACTGATAGGCCAGATGCTCAAACTATGTGATCTAATTATGCAGAACATTATGTTTTGAAATGAGCAATTTATATTGGGAAGTGCAGACTGAAAATCCTTTGATTTCACCACTCCTCTAAACACAAGCTTGTCATTTATTGTGTGCATGGCATTCCTTTTTATGAAAAAGCATTCTTGTAGTTAATTTTTTTTTTTTGGTGTTTTTGTTTAGATTTCCCCAGGGCAACAATCAAATTAATATGTTTCTCATGGGAAAACACATGTTGGTAATAACACTGTAGACAAATTAGGTAGATAACCTGGAATCACAGTCAAAAGTAATCAGATCAGTGCTGAGTTCTAAGACAGAAAATGGGAAGTTTTGCCTTCTGTAATATTTCTAAATTAGGTTTCCTTGTATGACCTGAAGAAAGTATTGTAGAAGACTTTATGCAGAGCACCTGTACTACTGAAAAGAGATTTTCTTTGCTAAATAAATAATAAAATTTTGGATTTAACTCCAAAATCCACCATTTGAAGTGTAATGTCTCAGAAGGAGATTTTCCTGAGCTACAAAACAGGTCTAGCACTAAAAGAGCACAGGACTAGGAATGCATAAATGGTACATCTTCACCTCCACCTGTTCCTTTTAACCACAGTCACAACCGTGTCTCTCTGTTAACCAAATGAACTTTCACCTTGAGCCACAGATGGCTGAGCCACAGAACAGTAAACCCCGTTCTTCCCTAAATTTCCTGCGCTCTGTTATAGCCTATTACACTGCCTACAACCCCTGAGCCACTCCAGATAAATCTTCCTCTATTTTGTACTTAGAGGCTCTGGACTCCCAGGGCAGTTATGCTTTCCCTCCCTTCTATGTTTACAGCTTGATTCTCCTTTCTTTACAGCAGTGTAAATCAAGGGCTACTCCAATGAAATCCGCACATTTGTGCTGATGTAAAAGAGGCATTAGAGTTATATCAGAGCCATTGTTCAGATTATGGGAAAAAAAATCAGTTATGGTCAGATATCAGATGAGTACAAAACACCTCCTTCAATATTAGATATTACTACAAGTAATTCAAATTTTGCTGATTATTCCTCATTTCCATGTTTTCCTGAGCTACCTATGTAATATATACTTCATTTCCTGTCCCTCTAAAGAGATTGGAAAGGATTTGTTCACATGAATGGATGTGCCAAGACAGACACAGAGGAGGGACAGCACAAAACATGAATTAACTCACTGTCTAATTTTATACTTATGTGCCATTTAATATGATCCATTTACAGGGAGAAAATAGTTTCTTAGAATGAGTGGGTGCCGCAGAGATTATGAGGATCCGAATATATATATTTATAGAGAGAAGACAATTTCTTCTATTCTTTCAAGTCCAAAAAAACATGATGGAAGAAAAAGATAAGTCTCAAATTTCAAGAGGGACAATTCTCTAAATGATGGAAAATTTTCTGGCCTCTATTGGACGCTCTTCATAATCACCAAGAACATCTGAGAAATAAGGGAGACTCAAACCACATTTTACAGCTCACCACATCATCCCAACTTCATACTGCCATTTTACTACTTCTAAAATCATCAAAAAGTGCCCCATGATCAATTGCATTATGTGTGAAATAAAGAAAACGCATTTTATAGAATCATTATAACATGGCTGTCTCGGAACATGACACCTTCCAGAGCACCTCTAAATAAGCATTTGGGAAAAGCAATCTGAGTAAATGGTTTTAAAGACAGGTTATTTATTTATTACACAAGACACAACTTCTCACATTATTGCCTCAAGTAAAATGAATGCTGATAATGCTCCCGCCTCAAACTGAACACATTTATATTAAAAATGTAGAAAGTACAGTATACACTGAGGTGCAATCTATTGACTGTGTCAGTAATAGCAGCTTTTTCATTTTTCCCCTTGTAATAGAAGTCGTTGCTTGCATTCAGAATGTATTGTCAAGCTTTATTAATCTCAGCGCAGAGGCCATCCTGGGCCTTGAAAGCTATTGGTTTTTTTAAAAAGGATGGTATTCTTTTTCTATGGCCTACTCAAGATCTATTTTAGATCTGTCAACAAAAAAAAAACCAACAAAAAAACCCAAAAAACAAATCCCCTCAAATTACAGGACAACTTAAACAGCACTTAACGATCACTGATATGTTTAAAGTCTTCCTTGAAAAGCTTGCAAATGAAGTATAATGTTTTCAATTTTAAATTAGGAGTTTCTTTGCAGGTTGGCAATCAACATTGTAAGATGCCTCTTTGTCTCGTTATTCTCAAAAGAAATTTGATTATTAGACACTGAAGGTGACAATCTGAGCAGAGGTGAATGCATGATCTCGAGGAAGGGTTGAGGAACATTCATTCCACTCTGAGCTCACAGACAGAGCAGTCACCCTGGTGTCTTCATTCCAGAGCTGAAATTCTGACCCTGACCAGGTCATCGGCATTTTTCTGTCCACAGGGTTGTTGGGTTAGGTTTTTATTTCTTAATGTGTGAATGCACAGAGAAAATAGTTAAACCACAAGCAATCCTAGTATGATTTGGACTGCTCCAGTGTGAAGCTGAAATGCCAGGTAAGCCTGTAGGGTTGAGGAGGGAGGCAGTTTTTGTAAGGTATAATATCTGCATTGTATTTTTTCTTTAAAGGGGAAGAAAGCAATGGTGTAGGGTACATCAGAAACCCTTCAACAGTTGTCATTTATACTCAGACTCGTTGCAAACATAAACCCTCTTCCTATTCTACAGCCTTAACAGTGTAATATTCTTACAGTGGATATCTGTATTTCTTGTCCAACAACCACAGAGGGCCAGAGACAAAGGATCTCACAACCATTTCAAACCCTGCTGCTCTTTTGACACGCCCCTGACCTACCCACATCCCTGCTTCCGCATCTCTTCCAAAAATCACTTTGTCATGGGATTCGCGGGGAGGATCCTACGCAACTCTTCTGGCCCCGAACAAGGCCCAACTTTCAAACTATAGTACTAAAATACAGGATTTTCTGCTGCGTGCGATGGTTGAATTCAAGCCCATTAAAAGTAATACAGAGTGGTAAAGACCCTGAAATAAACACCGGTGTAATTGTTTTATGGATAGTCTGAATTACTTGGGTTTGGCAGGACTGTATGCTTCCATCTCCTGCTGTCTTTGGAGAAATGCTATAAGTATTTTCTAGCCTTTAGTAAGACAGCAGAAAAGATTCATGTCAGGGCTTGCAGTTTTCTGGCTTTACATGCAGGTGGCATAGGCGAGGTAATCAACTTGTTCTTGCTACTTGAATATAAAATAAAATCACTCCACACAACCAGGAACCTGCTGCTGAAACCCAGTCCCTGCAAAAGCCTAATGGTTTGTGTGTACCAAGTTAACAGCAGCACCAAGCAAGATTTCACTCAGCATCTTTCAGGTATTGAGGTCATCTTGGAAATTAAAAAAATAAAGGAACTCCAATAGCAAAGTGCAGAGATTTAAATCTTGCAAGGGATGAGCACAAAGTGAAATGGAAAATCAAATGCAACAAACAAAATAAAAGCCAGCTCAAATGCCCCCCGATTGAAAATTGAAAATTGATAAGCCAGCAAGCACTTATACAACTGTTGTGATTTTTATTTTTTTTAGGCTTGATTTTACACTCTTCTTTCAAAAAGTTGAAGGCAGTTTCAAGGCTTTAATACAAGGGATTCAGATTCAAAGCAACGTGGTAGAAAGCTAAAGAGTTGTCTTGATGTAAAGCTGGCCAGTTGGAAGTGCTCTTCACTATGGAAAATAACTTCATGTCATTTCACTAGAAGACAATAACTTATGACTGAGTTGGCACCTTCCCATTTAATAAATTTATTGGCGATTACTTTGGGGGGGTGAATGTTACTGACATTCAATCAAAATGCTTTCCAGGAATGGGCTGCAACTTCCTTGCACCCTTCCTTGCATATAGATGGCACTAAAGGTATGCAATGAGTCATTGCAACCTATTTGCTATGTTCCAGTTTTTAACCTATTGCATTTAAGGTACACACTATGCATAGCTCAAATATTGCCACAGTTTATTATATTTGATTTTGCACATTTTGCAAACATGAGAGATTATAAATTCCAGAATTCAGTTCTCCTTTAAGCTGGAATTCTCAAGGAGCTCATCGGAGTTTGGTATAGTGTTTTCCTCTTGAAAATAAAACACATCCTTTACTAAACTTTTGGTCTACGAAAATCAGAGTGCTTTACTCCTATATGAATTGCAAAATCACACCTTAAATAAATGCGTTGAGCAGCCTTTGGGAATAATTTATGTTTTTTTCAAAATGAACTCACACACAAAAAAGAAGCTTTGCTGCAGTTACAGGGTAAGGGCACTCTGTCTGTTTAATACAGGGAATTGCTGTTGAAGTCAGCAAGAAATTTTTAAGCCAAAGAACCTTAGAACGGAATAAATTTTGGGTAATTTGACAATTCAAGCAATCAAAGCACTACGATATACTCAGTTCCTTCTGGACTGATTACACGATGGCAATATCCTGTTTTACTGCATTATGAGAGGCTGGGAAAAATTAAGATTCTAGGAAGAACTTGTATTAAATGCCACTAACAGCCTTTAACACTATACGTTGATGGAATTACTTTTTTTTTTTTTTTGTCTTAACTTTGGCCACAGCAACTCCTTTTATATTTTAAAGTTTCTCTTAATTGATAATTTTTTACCCTTCAATTTTCAGTCTCAGTGTTAGCAAATATGGCATCTATTGGTTAAATCTACTCTGAAAGTATCTTTCATTGAAACAATACACTCAATTTGTACATAAAATATAGAATATATCTGTACATGTAAGAATATATATATTTTCTGTTGAAAAGACCTATTTCCTCAAGAAAGAGGTGGCTAAAACAAGTGAACAGGTAATGATTGAACTTAATTTGCCACTTGAGCTTTGCAACAAGTTTAATCAACTCAAAGAGGACTCTCCAAAAGCACTGAACACTACAGGCCTATAAATGTCACTCCACGGGCTAAAGGTAGAGGAGATGATGAAGGTATTGTCTTCTACTGGATGGTGTACAGATTAAACTGCATCTTTCTCTAGGAAAAGCAGTGAGACTTCGCCATCTGTGAATCCTGCTGAGAATAAAAGTAATTTGCAAAGAGAATAGGGTGAGAAACTGCTATCAGACAGTGCTGCAGAGAGCAAGAGTGCGACACAAACTACTTCCTGTGCACAAAGCAGAAGAGAAGGGAATTAAAAACTCCTGATCACTTTCCAAATTACTGGAACATTTGCTGAGGGTGCTGGGGAAGGTGCTTACCTGATACTGGGTTTTATTAGGTGCAGAAGTAGGGTGTAGAATGGGAAAGAGTGTGTTCTTTTTAACACAGAGACATCCTTACAATCACACAGGAATGCACTGATCCAAAAGGAACAAAGAGAGGACTAATGCTAGTTAAAAACTGAAAGGTCTGTTTTATTGTTTGAGAAGCAACTTAGTCTGCTGTGTTTGTCATAGGATCAAATACTCTGGTGGTAATTACTGTCCTCCACAGGTAGCAAGAGCTGCTACCACAGAATTTCTCTGCCAGTCAAGCAGCCCCAGCCCAGTGTGGAGGGTCTGATGTCTGGAGGCTTGTGCCCAGCAGATCTCCAAACCCAATCTTTTGCTGGCAACCTCTGCCCTGGAATGACACCGTCGTGGTTGTGTTGTGGTGGCAGAAATAAAAGGAGAAATAGTTACCACCCAATACTGGGGCATAAACTATCCAGCCTGTGGTATTTATTAAATACAAACTGTGTATTTTTTCATATAGCCAAAGCTTTAGCAAGGCCTATGAGTTCAATATTCCCTTTCTTTAAAGAAAACATCCCAAGAGCTAGGATTGCAGTTCTTCCTGCTTTTCCTCCAGCAAGGTAAAAGATGCTAATGCAAAAAGGCAGAACAAATGGGCTCTTTATTTTTGCAGGACAAAGAGCATTTGAACTCCATCAGTGGCTCTTTGACTGCCTTCAAAGCTTGTCTCTGACTAAATTAAAGCCTCTGCTCGCTTCTGATTTGTAGTACACTGTAGGCTTTCCATTGCACTAGCAGCTAGATGCATGTAATAGCTATCTTCCAATAACACAGCTAATGAAAAAAAATCAGAATTAAGATTTAGGAAGGGCTATGTCCTCACTCGATGCAAAGTAGCGTAGCTCCCCTAAGATCAATTTTTATTATGCCACTTTACAGTGGCTCAGAATCTGCCCCCTAATTCAATGAGCTAGCTCAGAGAGAAAAGCCTTAACCTTATCCTGTATAACCAGGGTAGCACATTTTGAGGTCACTAATAACATGAAGTAGTTTAACTGGAATTAAAGTGATTTTGTGAAGTTAGAAAAGCACAGTTTAGCAGACGAACCAGCAAAATTGGCCCCAAAGTAGGAGACCACTGATCCCCATCTCACTTAATTTAAAAGGCACTCCTGCGAAATGGGAGGTTATCTGGATACAAAAAACCCCTCAATCACAGTAACAAAGAGGAGAGCAGAAAAACACACAGGAACCATTTACAGAGCCATGTGCCTGATGCTTTGGCATTTCTACATCATAACATTACAGTAACTGGGTAACACCGAAACATTTACCTGTGGGGGGTTAAGGGGTTAACATGTACCATTAACGTAAAAATGTACATTTATTTCCCCTTTCCTCCCTGCAAGGCTGCCACTGCACTCCTGAGTGAGAAGAGTTGTAGCTGCTGCAAATCTTGCTGCAGGAAGAGAAAAAAGTGGGGAAAAAAAAATCTCTTTTACATGTGAGAAGGAGATAAATAGCACTGCTTCACCCTGTGTTCTTCCTGCAGGTGAGCATGAAGTGACAGGGATAGACTGGCATTGCTGAACTACAGCAAACAAACTTCCAGTTTACACCTGAATTACATTTAGTCTACTCATACCAGCATCACTGCAGTTTTCAACCAGGTTACACCACAGCTAGTAAGTTTTGAAAATGCTTTAAAATCACTCATTGATTTTCATTAAAGAAATCCAAATACCAACTCGTGAGAAACTCCCTGATGATAACTAGAACAATAACCTTGAATTGCTGTAGTGTTTTCTTTTAGGCAGTGCAGTTTACCTTGTCTTCAGTGTTTAGAAAATGAGAAAATATTTCAAGGAGATGAGCCTCGATGGAGATAATATTTCTGTACTAATACCAAGTGCTCTTATGATGAGAATATCCATGAAAGAATTCACTCACAAATGCAAGGCTGCTCCCAACAGTTTGAAGTTTCAAGATGGTGAAGAGAGAAAGCAGAGGTGAACTTTCTTTTGGACCCACTGGAAATAAAGCTAAATTGCTCAAATTGGAACAACAAAAATCATAAAAGCTCCAGACAGGAGTCATGTGCAAGGTTATTTACCACAGGCACCTGTTAAAATCATGACCACAGGACCAAAGTAGCAAAGATTCACTGGAGGCTGCAAGTCAGGAATGGAAAACCATTACGTGCACTTTAGAGAGAGAAAGAAAAATATGTAGTCAGGCCCATTTAAAGCTATATTTTATCATCTGTTTTATTGATTCAGTATATTATCATTCAAATGATGAGTTCTAGAGCAACTGATTATTTTATTCCTATCATTTGGAACTGTGTAGTTTGAAAGAGACATCAGGACACAATAAGCTGGGAGACAGAAGAACATATGAATCATAAAGAAAAGAGAAAACATACATGCTTAGTGTGTGTCACAAATCTGAAATAAGTTGCTTTAGCCCAGCCATGAGAGAAATCCTTCCTGGAGGAAGCAGAAGGGATTAGTAATTACCTCAAAATATTAATGTCCCACTTGACTTCAGTGCCCAGCAGGCAGATGCTTTTCCAAAAGTTTTGAGAACTCACATGCTACCACATAAAGTACACGAGCTGAGCAATAAGGGGTAGGAGGAACTCGATTGCTTCTCCACTTCCCACTCTATTACATTGCATACAGTGGAGGATCTGTGTAGGCCTCACGGCTCAATTACTGCATGAAATCAGCAGAAACACCTGCAGGATAAGGTCCTTCTGCATTTAGCATACACCTGGATACTGGGCTGGTTATTGAATGAAAAGGAAATTCGATACCTTCAGCCACCCAAATCCATGGTTTGGCTAGCAAATATTGTATAATTGTAACTTTACCCTTTTCAGAAATCAAGACGTTTACTTATTAAAGCACAAACCTTAATTTAAAACATAGATCCCATTAATCCAGCGAGATTGGGATTTCCTCTGAGGGGCACGGTCTGGGTGTTTACTATTTTCTCAGGCTCTGCACCTTGGGGTGTGGACACACCGCAGAGAGGGGACAAACTGGAAGGAAGCATTCCTGCCCCCAGAGCCCGGCAAAGCCCGGACAAGGTACTGCTTCCAACCACATCCCTACAGCACAGCAGACATAAACCCTCCCAAACCTCTCCGCCCCGCTCCTCATCTGCCCCCTTCACCCAGCAGTACTTTCAAAACGTTCCAAGCTTCGTGTCTTGCTGCTCATAAAGCACAATAAAAGAAATAGCACCTATTACCCAGCAGACACTGCAGAATCCTGTTTGTTCCTGCAAAGTACCTTTCAATCTGCTTTTTAAAGGGAATGTTTTTGTTCCTAATGACACCAGGCTAATAATCCTGAAGGTTTATTTTTCAGGTAAAGCGCTAGAAGTGTAACCAAAATGTCTTTATAAAGGCCTTTATGTTGAGATCTCAAAACAAAAAGTGTTTCTCTTTTGGAAAGACCAATACACCCACAGCCTTAAGCAGTCTGCAGGTCTGAATACTAACAAACAAATAAACAGGTTGGGTTTTTTTCCCCATTCACTTCAATACACGCAAATCCATGCAGAGCCATCAAACAGAAGTTTCCTTGGCTCCTATAAACTCTGTACTCGAAACATTTCAAATTAAGAGGCTCTTCCTCTGCTCCAGTCAGCTCACATCACCTGTGAATGCAAGTAAATAAAATGTGTATTTTGATCGAGGTGCCAGTCTTTGCTCTGATCACTCACATTTCCTGCTGTCTAAATTGATTAATAGCCTATTTACAGGGAAATTTGCTGCCTAAAAGTTGGGACTGGCAGCTTGGAGTTTTCTGAAGGCCGCCGCTTGCCAGTTCTACGACTTGTAACTGCTACAGGTCATTGCACCAACATATTGGTACATCCTCCGTGACATTTTGCTGCACAGCACTGAAAAAGCAGCTGCACATATGTGAACAGGCATATAATCTTGTCCTTCTAAGAGTTCAGGAAAAGTTTTTTTTCTTCCTGAGCTCTGTCAGTCACAGAAGAGAGCAGGATTTGTACCTGAGTGACCCCAAGCATTGCAAATTACTTCCCCCCTCTCCCATTTCGTCAGCAGATTCTGTGAAATATTGGGGCTCTGCCGTAACCACGGCTCTGTGGGTGATTGCTGCAGGCTCCTGGGTGCTGCTCATCGAGGGTGCACGCCAACAATGCAGACCCACTCTAAAAATGCATCATCTGTCAGGATGGGAACCCGTCTCTGCAGACTCCCTGGCTCTTCGCCTTGAACGCTCCGCCAGCGATTTTGTGAAATATTTCCTCTGGAACCACCGAGGCCGCGATTTCTTGGTGATCTCGCTGAAAACTGGGAGAGAACGTGCCAAAACCCGGCTCTCCAAGGATGCAACCCTTGTTAGTTCAAGTTCAACCCACGCTGAAGAGCACTGCCAGGTCTGGGAGCGAGGTTCACACCACCCTGCAGGAATTCAGCTGAAGGCTTTTTCCGTGCAATAAGGAGGAATTATGTGGTGTCTCTTTGTCTTACAGCAAGCACACACACACACACACACATAAAATCTGTGGACAACTGCAAATTAAAGGGACGTATTTCACTTGCCTTGCAGCTTCAGTTTGTCACTGAAATCCTATGCAATAAAGCTTTAGTTCCAATAGCCCCCCAATGATGAATCACTTTCTAGGGTTTCATGTAGTCTGCCATTAGTATATTCTGACTTACTTTCTCTACGTTGTTTAGCAGTCCCAGACTGATTAGCTCAATAGTTGGTGCTGTGCACCCAGATTTTCCCCAAAAGAGTTTGAGATCTTGGTTATAATCAACAAGGGAATAAAGCAAAGGAGAACAAGGGAGACAAACTAAAAAATATTATTCTAGAAAACTTTCCACAGAATTAAGTGCTGACCTCACACTTGTAGGGTTATTGTTTACAAGTCTTATAAGCCATTTTCAATGAGCTTTTAGAGGCAGAATACAGTGCTATTCATCTCCACCAGGAAGGAATAGAAAAGGGTGAGGGAATTCTCTTTTAGATATGATGAATTTGGCTTAAAACTGAATAGTCACGTAAGATCTCTGGCATTGCTGGGGTGTTAGTTTGGACAGATGACAGGATGATGGATAAGGTTTTGATTCAGCAGCACAGAACAGTTTTTTTAAGCTTGTTGCAAATAAAACCAATCAAAGATGACTCATGGTGGGAAAAGAGAAAGCAAACAGGACATATAGCTGCAAAAAACCCTCACAGAAAGCAGGATGGCTTCAAAGAACAGCTTCCTGAAATGGAGTCTAAAAGAAGAGAGAGAGGAAGAAAAAGAAGGAATCAGCTGTCTTGACAACTGCCAAGTGGTCCAAGCTGAGAATGAGGAATTCATCCTGAGGTTTGCCTGGGAAATGAGCACATTTTCATTAACATAAAGGAAATACAAAACGGACACTTCGTTCAGAGCTCCAGAAGAGAAATCCTAGACAACTTTTGGATATACACTGGCCATGAGCTGAAGATGAAAAGAAGAGGGAGGTGGAGAAGCTGTGAGAAATTACTCAGCACACATCCATGGAGCCCTGCAAGTTCCACTTGGTCTGTCTTTTCTTGGTGTTCACGTGCCTTCTCCAATCAGCAAGACTGTCAGAAGTAAGTACACAACTCTGAGAAAAGCACCCTCTTACTTAACTATTTTTGCTGTAAATTCAACAAGAAAATAAGTGCCAAATGATTCCCCTATAACAGCTTCAAGGAAAAGAATGCAATTTCTCAGATGTCAGTGTGGGGTTTTGCAAATACTGCTATTTACAGACTGGGCTGCACTTGAAACTCTAAGAAGAGTCACAAATTGGGTCTAGGATCCTTGAAATGATATTTTAAAAATGTCCTTCCCACCTCTCATAATGCACTTTTGAGCAACAGCATTAACTGCATGACATAGTGTGGCATGTAGGCGCCTTGTCTGTTAGCAAAGTAGTAACTATGTATAAAATATTCTAGCCCGGTTTGATAAATTAGAAAACAAAGTAGACCAGACAGGTAATTAAAAGTAATAAACCAGGTTTAATTGGTTGAGTAACCACCTAGAAATTCAGTGCCAGCAGCAAAGGTATAAAATACAGCAACTTGGGTTTTGATGTCATAAGTATCCCTGATGCTGTGGAGCCACAGCAATTTCAGATACCGTGGGGAAGCTACTACTTCATTACTATGAATATAGAAATCATTATCACACCTCATTCTATACACTTCAGTAAAATATGCAGTGCAGACGACTGACATCCCAGACATATCAGGAAGGTGATTAAATAGCAGCTACTCAAGAAATATTGCCAATGGGGCCCAAAAGGCATTTTTATTTTCCTGCTGGGCAAGTTAATAAGCGGCCTGATGACCCCATCTCACAGCAATACACCGTTAAGCCTCAATAGGAGCGATGACAAGCTGCCATAAATAAAAACATCCATCTGCAACAGCCCCCCACTCAACAGGGGTGAGGTGAGGCACTTGGCTGGTGTGAGTACTCGCAGCCAAGAGCTTTCTCCTTCAGCGCCGCCACAGCGCTCCAGGAGACTCACACAGGCACAGACAGCCAGCACCGCCCAGGAGAAGCGGATGTTCTTAAAGCTCAGTGATCTCCTGAAGGCCACGGCCCGAGATAGTGAAGGTAAAAGCTGTCAAATTACATTAAATGTGACACCATTCCCTCTTGACTCTCTCGGCAGAAAGGCGGTGGGAGCAGCGGCGCGGATGGGCCGGGCGCGGGAGGTGGGTCACCCGGGGAGCATTGGTGTGATGAGAGAGATAATGAGTGACTCCAAAAATTATTGGCTCATTAACAGTGCCCTACAGGAAGGAATCTTCTGTCTAATAATAGAAGGAGCACAAGCACGGATCCTCAATATGATCTGCAGCCTGTTTAATTCCACTGCTTTGGGAGTAGGGCTCTTGATTTCTCCCTTTCTCTGTCACTTACATAATTTGGGCACTGAAGTGCTAACTCTATTATATGGTTCAACATGAAAATGGAGACTTTTTTTTCAAGCTTCATTAACATACTGTTGCAAAATTTGGCCTCAGCTGAAGCTCAGTCATTTTCCAAGACTCACAATCCCTAGCAGAATCTGTTGCTGAAAATAATGAGATGCATTTTTGAAAAGCCAAAACAGGATTACAAATATATAGCGTGTGATTCAAAATGGAGAATTCAGAATAGATAAAACCTCTACAATCCATCTCAATAGTATTGCTTTTGGGCCACTACGTTAAATTTAATCCGAGACATAGCACTGTCGTGCCAAAAATGGCCCGAGAAACAGTCCATATTTTGGTCAGTCAGGCCAATAACACCTTCATACTGTCTATCCCAAAATATTGACCTAAATTGGAAAGCATAAAGTTACTGTGGGAACAATGGTTTTGCATCTTAAAACATTCTGCTTGCATCTGTTTTCAGGGAGAATAAAGAAAACTACATTTTCCAAACCAAAGGTATTGCAAATCTCAATCCAAGAAAAATCCCTAGGAAAATAAATCATCTGCAGTTTCAAACCCAATATCTTCTGATTACTGAACCCAAGCAAATGTGTCTGGCTTTGAAACAAGTTTATACTTCAGGTTTCCCTAAATATACATGCCAAGTAGTTTTATTTGGGTACGAATCACATTTTAAATAAAAGGAAGAAAAGGTATCAAAAAGTATTTTTTGTTTTCCAGTGATTGTGAGAAAACAGATTATATGTATTCGACACAATTCAAGGCACATGTATTCATCATTCATTTTTATTCTGAAGGTGCTATTTTTGATAACTTATCTTGTTTTTCATACGTGTTTGCACTCTCCAGCAGTGAAATAATTGCACTGTCAATAGCAGAGATAACTCACTGAAAGAATGATGCTGTAATGGGAATAATGACATAATGTCTCATGTATCTTAACTGATTGTAATTAGCAAAACATTTACGACATACTAGCAAAGGAGAATTGATACATGGAACCGAAAGCCTTGTTACCCAATGCAATGTACATTTTGGGAAGTGAATATAAATAGAAAATATTGTCACAGTGCCATATACATTCTTCAAAGCAAGTAAGTTTTTCAAACAAACAGCCTAAACCAAATATAATTCTGATTTAAAAAGAAAATGAGACTAAAAGGTCCCACTTACTCAACAGAACTTTGTCTTATGTGAACGCACAGAGTGACAGGCGATTCGGACCTCCTTCATTTTTACTTCTCTACAGCCTCGTGCTCTTTTCATGCTCTACAGATCCTAAACAGTGAAGTCAGAGCAAGCAGGGCAGAACTAACCAAACCTCTACCTGGACATGCTGGTTTTGTTGGCATAGAACAGACTCTTAACCCTTGGCAGCCCAACTGGATGCCCAAATGTCGTATTGAAAGTTTCAAAGGAAGCATTTGTGGATAATTAGGACTGCTTGTACCAGATTTGGGTTAAAATGAAAAAACTAAACAAAACAAAACAAAAAAACCCCAAACCCACCAAGAAAAAAAAAACAACCAAAAAAACCCCAAAAACAAAACAAAACAAAACAAAACAAAAACCTGCCAAAAAACCCCACCAAAAAACCCAATGCATTTTAGCTGTGGGACGGAGTTTGAGACTCTACAGCTCTAGAACAGAACAGATTTGCAATGGCAGTGAGAAGGGGGCACAAGGTGACACAGTGGCATCAGTGCCCTCCCTGCCCTGAATGGTTCTGCAGCTTGGTCTTTATCCAGCACCCACATGTTCTGCAGAAGCCTTTTCAGAAAACAAGATGCACAAACAGGAGCAGCACCTCTAGGACGATCAGAACGATCCTTTTTGCTCTAATAAGTACTAGGAAGGCTTTGTCTAGAGAGCTGCCTCTGTTTCTTGGACAGGAACTAAAAGCAGAGAGAATTGTTCAGGGAACAGCAGCAGAGACAAGGAACAATGTGAAATGTTTAGGCTTTAATGTTAAGGAAGAGGATATACAAGAGATTTGATAATATGTAAATGACTCCTTCATTTAATCTTTCCTTCATGGATGGCAGCATCAGGAATAAGTGAAGCAAGAGAAATTTTGGCTAATAAATAGGAAAAAAACCATCTAAAGCTAAGGATAGTTACATGCAGTCATCTCCTCTCTAGAAGTGTACAAGGATGGATGTTGACAGCCATCAGGAATGCCAGCAGTATGGTTGATCCTGTTTGCTACAAAGGAATGAATTGGACAACCTCAGGGAGCCTGACTCTTGAGACCGCACTTGAAATACCTACAAACTGGGTGTCTTTGAAATAGCATCCAAATGCAGAGACAAGGCTCAATAGCACTGCAACAGACTTCAGGGATTTGGTTCTGTAATATAGTTAAGGAAAAGGGGCCATACCAAGATGTGAGTTTCTTCCATTTTTGAGAGAAATACTGGGTAAATCTGGGAGTGGGGATTCTTGGTTGTAGACATTATTTATGATGGAGCTTGAGACCAAGCAGATAAAAGCCTCCAAAAGGGACAGTTTTGGATTAGCAGGAGTGTCTCAAGTTCATAGGATTGGTGGGCAAGTGTTAAAAGAAACCTTCAAGCTGGTGTCAAAAAAAATTCCTGTAATTTTCCATTATCGCTTCTTCAGTAATGTTTTCTCTATTAAAATAACATCTGTTGATTAATTAAACACCTTAGCATAATAATCAATGCACAAAAGAATAAACCTCCAATATTGATTAAGGCTTGCTTTGAAAACCCCTTTGAGCTCTTTAATCACAGTTTGTGGAGAGATGGTATTTTCTAGAACAAAACAGCTGCATAGCAAGTATGAAAGTGTGACAGAAGAAAGGTACAAAATATGTAACTGTTTAGCTGAGGCTGTTGAAACAAAGCATGTTCAGCAATGGAATAATGTGACGGGTAATTTACAGCGATCTGATGGAAGCTGACTGAATGCCAAATAATCTGGTTTAGTCACTCTTCTTTTTTTTTTTTTTTTTTTTTTTTCCTGATACTTTGAGCATCTTTTTTCAAAGCTGGCTGTAATTGACACATTAGATTCATTACGAGATCATCTGCCAGGAACAAAAAGTGATGAACGTTGACGTTTATGTTTGTTAGGACCATTCGGGAGCAATGGACTTGGTCCTTCCTCTACCACCCAAGTTCAGAAAATTATGAGCCTCCACGTGGATAACAGTGAGGATGATAGCAGCTTTTATACACTTTTCCTTTTTTTTTGGGAACTAATTCCCTAAATAATTTATATATAAATTAATAAATATTTGGGTGAAATGCAAAGACTTTGGAGGACATTGCAGGCTCTGGTCACTGAAAGCCACAGAAAGACTCCCGATGACTTCCATGGATATTGGATTAGAATTAGATATATTTGGCATTTTATTTCCCCCAGCTGAGGATCTTTAAATAATTAACAGAAAATGTCTTGGATTTGTCATGCCAGGTTTGTGCCTCTCATGTTAAGGAAACCACTTCTAGAAAATCAAGTTGATAACACGGCGAACAATTAAAAGTAACTATTTTTTCCATACGTATCAAAAATTATCTAATGTTAGAGAGCAATTGAGTAAAATCCTGTATCCAAGACTATAAAAATATCACAAACCCACAGCCTTTCAGGTGACTTTTTGTCTATGTCCAGACTGTGACAAATTATGCCAGAACTTAATTCAGCATTTCCAGAGAATCGGAAAGCAAATTTGTTCCATTTAGTTTAGTTACTCCCAATTTTTGTAAAGGGATAGAAATTGCAATTTAGATCTATTCTTCCATATTATTAATTTCAACTATAATGCAAGGAAGTTACATGGTCTGTTAAGTGTCTCTCTGATGAGCACCTCTGCTTGGGGTTGTTTTTTTGAGAAACAGGGAATGATGAAGTCTGTGGGACTGAAGGATCCCTTCCCATGTAAATATGATTCTGAAAGGCCACTGCCCCTTCCCGTGCTATGAACCGAAAAGCCAACCTTTAGAGTTATTATCACAGCATTCTACACAGATATGACATAACCTGCCAACCAAAACCTGCAAACCTACAATTATCCAGTGCAGCAACTCCAATTATTTTGCATAAACATTTTTGTTTGGCACAATCCTTCTCTTTTTGTCACCAATACCCTGCTTTTACAGATGAGCCACATCCAGTTCTGTTTATCTTCTGTCTTTTTACCTACAATGCATTAACTAGTTCCAGTGGCTTTCTTGAAAGCATAATGACTTTTCCTGTACTCTAGTAAAAATATATCCCCACAAATCAAGAAGAAGCAGGCTCAGACTAAGTGGTTGAGAAGATTTACATTCTATTGCTAACTCAGTTATTACTCTGCTGAAAACCCCATAGCATCAATATAATGAATCCCTCAACCTCTGCTGCTAGCACAATTTTTCTTCCCAACCTCATTGGCTCCCAACTTTCTGCTTGACCTTTTACAATCTGTGTGTGGCAGAGCTTCATTACAACCTTTTAATGATGCACAAATGGCACACAACACCAAGGTCACTGCACATCCCCAGTGAGAACTTCTCCAACACCTCCTGAGCGGGCAAAGAGTTTTCATTTAAAGAGACAGTTCAGTGGGGAAACAAAACCTTAGGATTTAGCATGAGTCTCAACAACTATGAATACCCACCAGAAATGGCCGTGTCATAAAAGGAGTATCTGCTCCCCGCAAAAGTTTTTTTTATAAAAGTTGATATCTCAAGCCATCAGTGACCAAATGAATAAAATGGCTCATTGAGAAAAATTAGAAAAATTATAGTGCTTTTCTGTATAAAAAAAAAGAAATTAATTCTTAGAAACAGGAAAAGAATATATGGAGGGGCTAGAAACATTCCCCCATCTAGAATATCAGAGATTTTTCTAATGTCCAGCAGTTAGATTATGCATTCCATACCAAAGAATCACCAGCATTTTGTTAACACAGTTCAATCTTTGTTATTCAATTTTCCAACTGGGATATAGGGATACCAATGTTTAAGCCTATTTCAAAAGTATTTCAGGTTTTTTGCATTGAGAGTCCTATATAAATGCAAAGCATCTTGCTATTGAAGCATGTAGACTGTAAAGCACATTATTCCGTATTGGTTAATGCAAAGTCACTGCATATATTGCTGCTGAACCAGAGTACAATGTTTCAAGTGAATATTTAATATTACCTTATATGTTTTTTGTATATGGAGCAATTAATGCTCGAACCCAAAGAATTACATCTAAAGTTACCTGCTAGGCAATGGCATGCTCCTTTACTTATGGCATTTTGATCTTCTCTTTATAATACATATATATATATGTATATATAAAAAATATTTCCATTCGGAGTGTGCAGCTTGCCTGCATACAAAGGTACACTCAATGCACTTGGCTTGCTCAGTTCTTTTCTGTTACAATGTGGGAAATTAGGAATAATAAGCAACTCAGTGCAGGCAGACATTCCACTGTGCAGCTGATCTGTGAGGACACTGAGGACCAAACTAACCTGCATCTCATGACTAAAATCACACTGTTCACAGAACCATGGAACACTTCCAACGATGAGGGTGCACAACCTGTCTGGACAACTTGTTCCAACACCATCATTGTAAAAAATGTCTTCCTAATGCCCAGTACAAATCTTGCCTCATTCAGCTTAAAACCATTGCCCTTTGTTCTGTCTGTACTTGGCAAAGTCTCTTTCCATGCTCCTTACAAGCTCCTGTTGCATATCAAAAGGCCACAATAAGGTGTCCCTCTTGTCCAGGCAGAACATTCCCAACTCTCTCAGCCTCTCTCCATAGCAGAGGTGCTCCAGGTCTCAGAGCATTTTTGTACCCCTCATCTGACCCTACTTTAGTGAGTCCACGTCTGTCTTGCACTGGGCGCCCCAGAAGGGGATGCAGCACTGGAGGTGGCGTCTCACCAGACCAGAGGGGCAGGATCACCTCTCTCAACCTGATAATCAATTAATTGGATTAAATAGATCATCTTCTACTCCCTGAATTGTCACTGACACTTTTCACTCTCTCATTGTACGTCTATTTCCCCATTTGTAAAAATTACATTGAATTTACTTCTCACCCATGGGAGAGGAAAATGATTGGTGAAGTCATGAAGATCTCTGAAATCCTAGGACACGCAGTAATCTAAAAATGCAAGGCCATGTTTATGATTTTAGGTATTTGACTATTATTGAAAATGAAACATCAGGAACCAAACACAATCCCTGATACTACTCCAGTTTTACTATTGGATCTGAAACAGTTTGGAAAAAAACCCAAGGCAAAAAAAACCCCATTGATCATGGACACTTGAACTCTGCTTCCTTTGGAGAAAGACTGCCAGGGTCAAACTCTCTTTTCGTGACTTTCAAAGAAGTAACTAATGAATTGTTCTGGACTTACAACAAGATAAATAAAAAGCAGATACTGTCTCTGATCCTTTAAACAGCTTGCGCAAATACACAGGTTTGGTGCAAGAATACAATGCAAGTTTTACTACCCACGAAAGAGTCTTGAAAAGCAACACCTCTTGTGAATTTAAAAAAAAAAAGTCAAAGACACAAAAACAACCAAACAATCCCGTGGGTCAAACCAAAGTTCTGCTTTCCAAGTCAGGCCACAGACAAACCCCCAAAAGCCTCTTTGTCACACTGCCCCAAAATCCTCACCCAGCCTTCACCAATGCAGAGCTCATGAACACCATGAGGCAGACTGATGCTTACAAGTCATTCATGGATCAGTAATCATTAATTTTTCTTTTCACCTCCCTCTTTGGTCCTGTGTTCCACAGACTTGGCTCAGTTGCTATTTACACCAGGGAATTAATTTGAAGTACTAGGAGTGGAATATGCATGTGAAATGCATTATTTTTAGAAAGAAGTTAAGCTCAATATAATGCCTGACATAGCCACTAATAAAAATTCAAGTTCAAGGCTGGATTTTGATCTTGCAGTTCTATAATTGGAGTTACATCTGCACAAGGTAATACATGATATGGAGGCAGTAAGATAACCAGTAGAGGACATAATTCCTTCCAGAACTGGAAAAACCCCACAACTAACCAAAAAACCTCCAACAGACTAAGTTCACTCTGTTACCACTTCTTTGAAAAATGTTCTACAAGTTTCTTGCTAGAATGACTACTACAGCTATGGCTTCTAAGGGAGAAATCCAGGATTTTATTTTAGGGACTACAGCTAGACTTTCCATATGCCACTTAGACAGTAGGAGGTTCATACACACTGTGTACAGCAGCCATAGGCAGATGCCTCTATTCACTTTTTGAAACTTTTCCTCTTCTTTTCCATATTTAGAAGATTGCATTTCACTTTCCTCACATTTTAAAAATAAACTTAGTAGCCCCCAGCTGTGTATCCCAACCCAAGGTGGGAGTGGGACACACTCCACAGGATACTGCCTGGTCTGCATCTGCAGATCTCAAAACCAAAGAGCTCAAATCTTCCGAGTTTTACTAACAACGGAAGTACCAGGACTTCTCTTTTAATTAATTAGATATAAATTAGTCGTAAATTGGAAATTCTTGAAGTTTTTTTTTTTCTTTGTTAACAGCTCCTAAATTACAAAAAGATAAGACTCCATGGAAATCAATCCATAGTCCCAAAACTTTCATTAGCATGGTCATGAAATCATAGCAGAATAACAAAGGGACTGTATGTAATTAAGCATGAGGAGAATAGAAACAACTCAAACTGTCAATCAGCAAATAAT
Organism: Chamaea fasciata; assembly: GCF_029207755.1. NCBI lineage: Eukaryota > Metazoa > Chordata > Aves > Passeriformes > Sylviidae > Chamaea > Chamaea fasciata. Next base: position 25,826,816 of record NW_027094096.1, on the reverse strand, counting down.
GAAGCGTAATGTATGAGAACAGAAAACAGTAACTGGGCTTTAATGCAATTGTTATTGAAAAAACTAACACTATCAAAACATTTCCTTAAGGACCTGGCATTTCTGAAGTATATTGGAAGCTCGTTTCTTATTAATTTTATCAGATTCACATACAGGAGGACAATTAAAAAGATTCTCATTTGATGAAGCTGAGACTTCCCTATGTGAACAGCATATTGCTGTTCATAACTGTAGGATTTTAATACATTAACATGCTGGGAGAGGGTTTTTTAAAAGAGAGATCTCTTTAAGTGATATATATAAATAGGTACACCCACAGAGAATATAAGGACTTCCGTTTGTGACTTGATCACTGAAAATTTGGGGCTAAATATTGGTATTTAATTTATAAGAGTGGAGGAGGATGTGCAGTAGCTCTGAGGAAATGGAAAAGTTGGAGGACAGAATTCTGGGCAGGACAGAGAACGGAGATTTATTTGTGGTTGGGAAGTAAGGCCCAAAGCTTCATGGAAAACAAAGCTCAAATTCAGCCACTGAGAACACACTGGAAACCTGCGTCCCTTGCATATGATATGAAGTAATGAGATTTATTTTATCTTTTTTACTTTGTACATTAATTAGCAATGAAGATCACTAACATTAAAACCTGTATAAATCTATACTGTGGCAAGACGTGGTTAATTGACCTAATGGTTTAATTTACTGAGAACTTTGTATGCAAGATGTAATATTCCTTCTCTAAGGTTTGGTGCTGTCAAAGGCACCTCAAGGGACTTTGAAGAAAACCCATTCTGTTTTCACAAACACCCAGAGAGGAAGCTGAGCAGCCCCAAACTTTGATGTCAACCCTCTCTTTTGGCATAACACTGGAAAAAAGAGACCTCTGCAGGTCCCCTTTGTCCTAAATTGTTCTCTGGCTGGTGGTTTACTCCTAACAATGCACTCATCCCAAAGCAGTGATAATATTTTAAAAATATTTTTAACCAGAGTTGGACTTAATTACTGTGGAGCCATAATTAAATTTTTGTTTAAGGTGGTGGTTTTGTCTCCTAGCTTTTCTTTTTTTTTTTTTTAATTCTCATTTTAGGCTTGTGGTTTTGGCCACGTCTTTTGAAGAAGTGAAAATCAGACTCCTCAGTCTTGCAAAGACATGGTTGGTATTGAATAGCAGCAACTATGAGGAGGCGCCTTTTCCTGCAAGTCTTGATCTTGGAAATTCACTCCGCCATTTCATAGGAGCAAACCTGAACAAAAAATGACTTCAGAAGATCTTGCACCAGCAGCAAACATTTACTGGCATGGCCGCGTTCTCAAACTCAGCGCCTTCTGTCTCTACTCCCATCTAGGGAGTAACCGTGCACTGCCAGAAGCAGCTGTATTCCTGTACCTCTTGCACTAAAATTGCTTTTCATCTGCTCAAGTGGCTTCTACAGGATTAAAACCTTTTGAAAACGTACAGCTAATATACATATGGATGCAGCCAAACCAATTTACTGAATTAGAATATAGTTGGGCTGAATTTTACTATTAGTGTATATAGTAATGGGGGAAAACCCAATAATTAGTACGTTGATTTTTACATTACCTTAATTACCAGAATGTGCTTACTGCTTTTCAGACACAGAAGTAGGAAGGCCTTTCCTAACTAAAAGACAGAGATTTTTCCAGAACAGGAAGTCACCCACACTCAGGATGATGCCTAATCTGCATCTGGAGTATTTTATTTTATTCTACTGTTAGTCCTCCTGAAGGTGAAAGAGACTTTTGTAACATGTATAATATATACGTAACTCCATACTTGCCACAGCAGTCCTTTTAAAGTCATCAAGACTATGTATGTGTACATATGCACTTATGTAAAACCGAAAAAATCTACAATTTTATATCCACACCACACCTGTAACACCCTAATAAATCAGATTTTTCACTAATACAGATACTGCAATAACCACTCAGCCATATCTTGCACGAGGCAGTGCACCAAGTTGAAAGGCTGAGCTGTCACATGGCTCTTCAATTTTTTGTTATTCAAACGTATCCCCTACTTTTTCATATTAAAAATTGGTAATGAGGTTCCCTTCCTGCTGAAGAACTGGCAGAAAGAATCCTGTTACTCCCCTAATGAAGTCCCCAGACAGAACCGACAATTTTCTAAGGAACAAAAGAAAAAATGTTGCTCTAAGCCTCAGAACTGACCCTATTGACTGAAAGCTGTGTCTTACCTTGTTGCAAATTAGTGCGCTGAGCAAATTATCTCATGCCAAAAAGACAAGAGAAAAGGCTGAACGGCATTCATGCCCCACTTTTCCCAGTTGGTATTGTCAGCAGTTGTTTTGTAGCAAAACCAAGTAACATCTTAATAAGAGCATACAGCTGGAAATAAGAGACAAAATTGCCATCTTATGGCAGGGCTGCCTGGGATCACTTTGAAAAACTGTCTGGCACAGGTGGTCCTCCCCAGGAAGGGAAGGAAACCATTCCGCAGAGGTGTGGGAAAATGAAAACTGTAAATCTAGGCTTCCTTAGTGTCTGTTCCTTTGAATTGTTTCTCTTCCAGCCCCATAACAAAAGGGTTACATTTTCTTACTCTACAAAGTCAGAACTGATTTCAATAGCAGAAACTCCACTCATGAATTAATGGTCAGGTCTGTTTTCATATTTTATTCTTCTGATTCACATTACCTTTTCATTTCTCCTTTCCTGGGCATCAACAGTGCAGTGCTCCCTCTGCTGCCTTGCCTCTCTGCAGTACTGCTGTTCCTCTTTCCTTTGAGGAATGCCTGACCTCCCAGCTCTCAAATTTCAATTCTCCCACTCCATTTAATAAATTCATTTCTTCTAGTTGTTGTTTTGTTGCTACTCTACCTCTTCAGCTGTTTCCTGTCTCCACCTTCCCCTCTCACTAAGAGAATCCACTAACATGATGCCTCAACATTATGGTCATTTATTTTTATATTGCAATTTTTTGAGACTTTTAACACAATAAACACTTCAAAAACTGAAGCACAGAAAAAAAAAATTAAGCACATTAGCCAAAAAGAGCTCTTCAAGTGCAACTGGTTGGCATTGATTAAACAAAAGTGATCTTGGTTACAGAAGACATCCAAACTAAACCAGTTCCTTGAATTTCATGAGTTAAATTTAATTATGATTCTCAGCTTCACATTTTACCATCCCCCTCTGTGTCACATTTGCTTGGGGATTGGTTTTTGCACACATTGTGCAAGCAGAATCAGCTGGGATTCAGAAGCACAACCTGAGCTCAACCTTACTTAGAACCAGAGCCTGCTTATATCATAAAAACTTTTCATCATTTTTCTTGTATTTATTATTAGAGAGCTAAAAGTTTATACTTTCTCTAAGTATTGAATTTCAGGAGTCAAAACAGGCTTTCTGCTCGCTTCATTTGTTAAAATCAATTTGAAATCAGCATTTTATATTGCAGGACCAAGCCAATCTCATAATATTGGCACAGTGTAATAACAAACTGTTGAAAATTTCTATTGCAATTCCTTCCTTGTAGTAATTAGTAACTAGTGTTTTGCATTATAGCATTACTTAAATTCAATTGCTTGACAGACTTGCTGCATTATTAAACTTTTTGCTCTTGGGGCTTCAATTTCAGTTTCTGGTTGTGGGGGTAGAATGTCAAGCGGCAATTTGCCGAAGTTCACTCTTGCTGGTGAGGACCAGAACCCCCCCCACTGATAACAAGTTCATTTGCTTCCAGGAAAGAAGGAAATGATTAGGGTTAATTCCCTCTGGCCTTCATTAGGGAACAGATGGGAGGTATCAAGTTGGTAACTTCCCCTATTTAAACATATTTAACTTTAACAATAGAAGGCAAACAGCTTGATGATTATTCGTGTTCCTGTTGCATGTGTCGTCCAGGGCTGGGCTGTCAAAGGAGAGGGGAAGAATACTTTAAAGGACTCCTTTCATTCATCCGCAGCGACACAGCTGCAAATCAAAGTGAGTCAGTCAGTGGCAAGATCCCCAGTGTGGTGCTGGTAAAGGACTTCCAGGCCCACTGACAACAAACAGGAGGCAAATCCAGCCCTGATACACAGAAGACCCGGTGTGTGCCGAGTAGAGAGAGACCACCAGGCTTCTACTAAGGGACACCTCACTGCCAACATTTATAGCATGAAACATAAAATTAAAAATATGATCTAATGGCATGTAGTATGAAAACCAAATTGCAATATATAGCACATTAAATATTTTCTGTAAACATTATACAAAACACAGACACATTCTTACGCCAACACTTCTGAAGGACACAGCAATTATTCCTAGGGAATAGTCACAGCAACAGCACAGGCCAGGAGTTGTCTGGGATGACGTGGTGGTTGGGAATGCCACTGAGCCTCCCTGCTGTGATAATGATCCATCTCCTCATTTTAGTGAGATAGGGACACAGAAATGCTGCTTCATTAAATGCAGTAAATCATTTAAGGAGAGTAAAATTGTTCATCCCTGAATAGTTTCCTTTAAAATATCTGTATGGCTGTGAAGCAAACTGCAAATCTTACCTTGTCTTATAATAAGGAAGCCAACAATACTAAAAACTGATTTCCAGAGGATGTTTACCATGTAATGATTCATTATTCTCTATTCTTTTCATTAGGGAAAAAAAAGAAAAATTTCAAACTCTACTTTGTCATTTTATCTTTGTCTGCTCCTGGAGTAATCCAGGTACAAGAAGAGTTCCGACTCCACCACAAAACCAGAGACAAATTCCTAAAAGATATGTTTCAAGAGCATCCCTCAAGTTGTGACTGTACTTGGACAGGTGTACGGGAGAACAAAACCAGCAGATATTCTGGGTAAAAGAAAAGCGAAGAGATTGCTTTAATCCTTCAACCATAAACTCCAAGATGAAGCTTTTTGTTAACACGAGCAAGTAATTTATGGTAAATATCTTTGATCAACTTTGATCAATACCTTTTCTGGTAAATATCTGTGATCAACCTCTAGACATCCCCGGGTGTCTTCTTTCAAGGCCCTGCTGTTATGTGATGCTGCAGAGGATGAGTTGTACATGCAGCTTTCCCTGTTCAGTCCCCCTTGTTACTATTCAAAGATATTTCTACCCTTCACAAACTCATCTGCATTTTTAAAATGGTTGGAGGTTTTTTCCCCCCGAAGGTGATATATTACAGATAATTTTATCACGTAAAATCTTCCTTTTGCTTATCCCTGACTACTCATGCTGCTCCCTCTTTCTCCCTGGCATTCCCCGGATATTTGAGACTTTGCTACATCGGGAAACCAGGACCAGGAGCACTGAAAAGTAGGAGATTCTGAGGAGATAATCCCTAACTCAGCCTCTTCACAGGCTCATTGTGAAACAATCACCAGCTCCAAAATAAAGAATTCTATTGTTTTGCTGTTACAGAGAAGAAAGACACCTCTGAGCATGAACCATAGAATGCCATTAATTCTATGGTCAATGAGGAAGAATTGTCCATCCAGGTGCAGCAGATATTGTCCCCAAATATCACCAAACTTCCAAATGAAACTGATAGAGACACCCAGACCCCTTCACCAGAAAGGACTGATGTTTCTTGAAACACCTGTCAGAACAGTGGGAATAGCACTTCTGCCTGTATTGCCCATCTCTTCCATGAAAACTATTTCCGTTTCCAAATCTGTCCATTTATTATTTTCCTAAGTGGCAAATCAACTTTAGGAATATGTGAACAGAGTCATAATAAATGGAGAGCAACCAAAATAAGGAGTGTTCAAGTTTAATACCAGCCAAAAATGAAGAAATTCTCATTAAAACTTTGGTTTTGACGAATACAATTTTTTCTTGACCATGGGCATGTCCAGATGCGAAATGCTGGGATTTTGCTCCTGATCCGATTTTTACCCTGTGGGTTTTAATTTGAAAGAAACCCGTGACGATATTTCCAATCTGTCTCTTGCTCTTAAAGTGATCATATGCTCCCATGTGCCACTTTCAGGAGAGCCAGTTTCCATTTCACTGATTGGACACAGGCAGGATGAGAAAACACACACAGAAAATGGTATTTTAATAGCTAATGAGCTATAAAAGTGATGAAATTATTAGCTATGTCTTTCAAACTTCAAACTTAGAAGCCCCAAGATTACCCCTGGCCTGAGCAAAGGTGTGACACTCATGCAGCTTAGGAAGAGGGAAGTTTAGGAGTGGGGAAACACGCAAATTACTGAGAGAACTCGAGAGTTCACAGATACAAGACTGCTCCCCGTGGGTTATGCCAGGGAAACTTGTTATTCAAAAGCCATACAGGAAAATATTCCCTCATCCGAGACCTTCTGCAGAATTTAAAAGAAAACTGTTTTTCTTGAACAAATCAAAGGAAATATAAAACCAAGAAGCTTTTCTGCAAGAAAACAAAGCAATGAGGAAAAAGCTCCAGCATTGACACGGTTCCCTGTCAAGCTATAGATCTGAAGCAGAAGGGTTCTTACTGGGATGTGTGCCACAGAGGAATTAGAGCATATCTAGACCTTGCAGCGTGGTGCATCACTGTTTCCTGCACAATGTCATGGTAAATTTGAAGTTAGAAGCTTCACTAAGATTTTATAATATTTATTGTGTCGCTGGTTCTGTCTTCCAGAGTGAAATAACCAAATATTTGGTTGCTGTGAGGGAGAGTCTCTCTGTTTGGAGGTCCTGTGCTGTTTTTGCAATTTGCAGTATATCAGTCTGTTCCATAATCTATACAGGACATTTTCTTGAAAATTGCCAGTGACCTATTTTATAAATATAACACACTGTGGGTTGAAGACGGGAAGAAAGGAATAAATACTGGCGGGGGAAGTGAAAAACTAAAGCACAAGAATAAGTAGTCTTTAATAAACACCAGCTGGTAATAAAATCAAGGGTCTGAACGGAGTTGTAGGAGCTTTTCTGTAAGCGATGGAGCTAGGAAAGGCAAGTCATTTCAAAACTCGGTTGGCTGCACCACTGCAGACCATAAACTTCATGAGTCATGGTGCCACCTTCACTACATTTATCCTAAAATCAACTATTTCACTGGAAAAATAACCTTTACACTTGATGTAACATGAAGCATGTTTCTTATTGGTTTGAGCGTTGTTGGAAATTTATACACATGTTGGTACTTGCTAAACAACTGGACAATTTGTTCTGGGCTACAGTTCTTAAAAAAATAAAATCACCGAAAAGAAAAAGACAGAAAAATAAAAACAAAGCAAAACAAAAAGAAAGAAACTCAACCCCAAACCTCTCCACTCTCGTAGCATTATCTTGCTGAAACCTTACGGCAGAATTTAAAAACACAGCAGCTGCCACTTACCAGATTCTCCAGCACTCTTCTAAAGCCAGATAAGATGAATACCAAAATCTCTAAGGACAGTATATAAACTACAGTACAAATGGGAAAATGTGAAACCGAATTCATTAAAATATATCAGTAGTTTCTACTACCAGCTCAGAACGGATTGATTGAGGAGAAAATCCTGTGCACAACTCACTGAAGTGCTGCTGGCAGGCAGCAGAGGCTGAACATGTGCAGCAGTGATAACTGGGGAGACTGCAGAAGGCCTCGTGGCGATTTAAATGCAAAGGCTGCAGGCAGCCCAGGCTCATTCTCCAGAACCATTTTTACTGTTTTATTTCATTACTTTCTGCAGCAAATGGCCAAGAACAGAAGGGCAGCTACATTCTTTTAAAAGGTTTCAGTGCCATCGCTACCTGCTGAAAAATTTGACTAAGTCGACTCATCCCTTAAGTTGTGTCCTTGCAAGGGGGGAAACCTCTGTGACCATGACGTGCTCTGTGAAGGTTGCTGGTGGTAAGAGAGACCCTCAGGTGAGGGACACAAATACAAAGATGCTGAGGATCTATTTTTCTTAGCATACAGTGAACCTTTCAGTCTAAACTCCCAGGCACACTGAGGCAAAATTAAATTATGAGTTATTCAACCAAATAGCGTTCAAGGAACTAATGGTAAAACCAGATTTAATACCCCGGGACCCTGAATCATTATTCCATGCCCTTGAAACCTCTGCCTTCACAACAATTTTGGGCTCTGGTACTTTTCCTTGACATATAAACACCTAGACTCTGAATCTAAATACAGAGGTACTTGCAAAATACATTTGACATCGTATTTTATCCCAGTCATCTAAACATGTTAAGATATCCTAGAAAATTTACTTGAAGGAGGGGAGGGAAGCTGGCTCTGGGCTGTGTAAATTGTATCCAGTCTGTCTGGTTTTGCTCATTTTATACCTTGCCAATAAGCAAACAGATAAACAAATCATATCCACAGCTGATCCAAATGGCCACATCTTCAAAAGTCCTTAGGGAAGAGCAGAAGAACAACAGATGTTTTGGAAATAAAACTGTGTTAGCATAACTGTATCAACAGAACCTTCGAATGAAGATTATGAGCTTAAATTGCACACCGTCCTACCAGAGATGCTTTTTGAACAAGGCAAAAATGGATATGGATATCCAAGGTAGTTTGTCCAAGTATCCAGACAGGAACACACAATTCACAGTTGCCACTGGCAGCAACGTTCCTGAGACTTTTTAACCAAGGAACATCACGTCTGACAAAATCCAGACCATCTTCTGGATTTTCTTTTCCAACCAACCAGGAATTATACTATATTTTGCAACATAAGTCATTACTGTCGCTTTCCTTAGCCATGCTGGTTTTGCTTGCCTGATCTTTTGATATTTATTCTCTACATTTTATTTGCTTAGATTCTTCCACTAATTATCTTAAGATATTTTCATCCATCATGGACTCATTAGAGTTGTCACAAGACCAGTCCTCCCATGTAAAAGCAGATATTTCTGTAAATTAAACACGCAAATGTCTGTGGTCTCTATAATAGTTCCTAATTCTGCGTGCAGAGAAGTAGTGCAGAGACAGCCGACTTAACCCATCGATGCTCTGCTTCATGGTGTTTTTCCTGTAACCAAAGCACTAAATATGATAAAGGGCTCAAAAGAAGGCAACAGAGCTATGCTTTAGCTAATTATAGTTATGAAAAAACCCCTCCAAATTCATGACTGCCATTTGTCACAGCCTTAACTTTGAATTAGGGGAGGGGTAACAAAACACCAGCAGGACTTAGCCGTGTACCAACCTGCACCATGTTGTCAGTCCCTTCTCGGAAACTGTCAATTCTCCTGGAGATAATACTTCTGGGAATGACACTAATTAGTCACCAAGCAACATTAGCAGCTCTGAAACCCTGTTCCCAGAAACAGAATCTTTCTGCAGTGGTTTTTCCAGGAACAGCCCATGGTAAGTTTCTATAGGCAGGCAAAAGATGCAACAGATGCTTAAATACCCACGAGGCAAACAAGAGCCAGACTCTTTAAAGGTGGAGATTTTGCTAAGGCCTGTTCTTTTAAAACAGCACTTGTGAGCATGTTTTAGTCAGAGAAAACATTACTATTGATTAAACTGATACAATTTTTATCGTACTGGGCTCCTTTGCAGCACGACGTGCACACCATCTTTTGTGTTGTGTAGCATATAAAAATCAGGAAACTGTGACTGATCTGTTTGCCTTGGCACAATGGAAGCTTTTGCAGCTGATCTGGAACAACAATCCAAGTCCTTTACCAACGTGAACAGACACCTTCCACAGTTTCCTTAACTGCATTACAGGATTTGGGCCCCAACAGGAGCTTCAAAGGTAAACAGGACGGAATTGGGACGCTTAGAAGGCAGCAGAACAGGTTACAGACAGTGATTTTATAGAGAATTAAGTCCCTAACTTGGTAAGGTGCCTTCTGAAAATCCAAGCTCCTGCACAGTCAGATGCTCAGGCAGCAGCAAATCTGGCTCTTGTTTTCAATAATTAAAGCTATTGCATAAATTACCAATCCTTTTATCATTTCAATGGAACTCCAACTCCCTGCACAAACTAAGATGCTACTTCCAAGTCACCACATCTGAATCCATTTTCCTACCCAGATTTCTGGCAGCTGTTTTTTCTGCCCCTTAGAATCAGGCTCAAGCAGGGATTGGATGGGGGAGCAGTGCTTAAATAGCAACGATTTTAATTTGACCACTAAAATTAAGGTGAAAGTCACTCTACTGTGCAGCATATTCACGGTCACTTAAGATCAGCTGAAGCGTTCCAATTAGCATTTATGTCAGAATATGGCTTGGATGCTAACGTAAAATGAATCCTTTGCAAGTTTGCATGGATTTCCTCACATAGGTGCTGTAATGGATTTCCTTGTAAAAGCAGATCTAATTGCAACTTTGGGAAGAAGAATACACCATGAAATAAATATCTGCACTGAAAAAATTAATCAGAATTACAGTGTTACATATCTCGTTAGAGAGATTGAAGGGGAAGGGCTGTGTTTAAGCAGTTTGCAAAGGTAAAAACTGATTTATACATTTTATCATCCTTTAAAAGAGAAACAAAAATATCTTTGCCATACTTTTATATTTTAGTAGATACTGGAAGTGCTTTCAACACAATGGAGCAAATCTTTTTTTTTCCCCTCACTAAACTGCTTAAATTTTGGTAAAAATATAAAAATAAGTAAATTTTGCCTCAGCCGCGATTTTTTTTTTATGGAGGGAATCAGAAATAAAGATAATTTTGAATGGTAAAATTGCTAATTGACTTGATCAGTGAAAACGGGCACCTTAAAACCTTTACTTGATTCCAACGGTAGATTGTACCAGGGATAACTTCAGGATCTCTGTGCCAGAAGAATGCTGAAGAATTCACTTGGAATGAAACCTGCAGAATGCATGTGCTAATTTTCACGAAGGCAATGCGAATTGACTCATTTGAATCTTGGCTTTAGTTTAAGGCTTATTGGAAGATCAAAATATTTTGGGTAATGTGCCTGGCTGAGGTTCAGAAGGCATCCTTTCCACATCAACGCTTCCCTTGCTGACCAGGCTCCAACAGAAACCACAGCAACGAAAAGAAAGTGGAAGCAATCAAAGCTATCAGGATTTTGCTTCTTAGCCCAATTAAAGAATGTGAAGAGCATTTTATTGAACTTCTGTTGTTTTTATTGGCAGTGACCATGAAGAGGCCAAAATGCTTTGGCAGTCATTAGACAATAAAATATTGCCAAAATATTACGTCTGGAAGACCCATCAAATGTTGGAGTTAATGTAATATGTGCTCAATGCTCTTTTATTTCCCTGCCATTTGGAATTTTTGCTGTCTTCTCCCTTTGTGCTTGTTAGGGAGAAAGGAAGAACCGAAATGATTTAAAGATTACTGGCTCAGACAACTTTAAAAGAGGGTTTCTTTGATGCAGCAATGAGTGCTCATGCTCCAAAATTTTATTCCTGCCTCATCATGGAGACCTTTAAATAGGAGCACAGACCTATGGAATTTCCCTAGGCTCCTTTGCTGAGGGCAAACTTTGACCACGCTTAGCAAAATAAACCCACAAACAAAGGGAAAAGACCCCACAAACTGTAAATCTTTTGTCAAAGACATTTTGGCCCTTGTGCATCAAGAAACCTCACCACAGTTTTACCTTCACAAACGGTCTCAAGTGTCAATCCATACACACAGCTTTAAGTCAACCTTTTGGCTATTTTGTGATAGAGGATATGAAATACTAAAAATGATAAAGACATTGAGGATTGTAAGACTCTGTTCTTCTGGTTAGTTTATTTTTCTCCCTAGTGATCTTTCTGTTTTCCTAGTTCCATTCCTTCCATGCCCCACAAGGAAATATAACGTGAGGAAAAGCACAAGTGTCAATTTTCTGATCCTTCAAAGGGACTTATTCATTGAAATATTCTTTAAAATGTAAAGTGATACATGTATCAACTACTAGTAGAATTTTCTAACAGGACTGTAAATGTAAAAAAGAAATCTATTCATATCAAATTCTATTATCTACGCAAGATGGCTCAAGAACATATATATTCAGATGTGGCATATACAGCATCAGAAACTAGTAAAATACCAGATAATTATGAAGAAACAGCCTGCAGATTTGATTATAGATATGAAGCCTCTCAAGATTTTTACACTTATTTTAAGCAATGTAGGATTATGTATCTACACTGTTATTTCCAGAGCTGGAGGAGAATGAACACAATATTTTTTTTTAGTACTGCTCTCTGTGAGAATGCTACTTCACATTTCCAGCTTGAGCTCCACTAAAATGCTAATGAGGAATTGTTATTAGATGTTGAGAAGTGGGGGGGGACATCTGCCAGGCAGAAGGATCGTAACAACCTTCACGTCTGCTGGACCTGGACCTGCATCAGGATCTGGTGTGGGGCCAGCAACAGCGATTCAGCCAAGCCCAGAGGAGAGGTTTCTGCCCAAAACTTCCCACACAAAAGCTGCAAAACCAGGAGAAGAATCAGGAGCAGTAAGAGGAGGATGGTCAAGCGAAGCTGCGTGGTGATCTGTGCCAGCTCTCTGTGCCTCCACTGGTCCATGGCAGTTCTTACCCAGAACACAGCACTGCTTGTTTTTAAAACCAATAGTTTCTTTCTTTGGGCTAACCTTCTGCTAAAAATTTGAACATATTTTAGAGTGGGCAAGACCATTTCAAAAATCGTATTTTTTTACAATATATTCCCGTGCTTTCCTTCAAGGGAATGAAAATAGAGTAATTTATGTCAGGGTCCTGAGATGACAGTGACAACAAAACAAGATTAATAACTGCTACAAACACCTTGCCAAAGAAAGTCATTCGGTTAATGCTACAGAGGATGCCCCTGCCAACCCACCACAGAAAAAAGCACAATTCAGAGATTGCTCCGTTTACTCAGTGTAAGAATATTTAGCAAAGACCCTGGATCAGAAACAGAGATGACAAATGCTGGTGTAAATTACAGAGTAGGAAATGGGACAAAGGCAGAGAAATGGGCATAAGCTGGAAAAAAAAAAAAAGTAATTTAGAATCTAACTCCTAAAAATGGCTGTGACATGGAATGTGAGACCAGTGGTGGCCCTCTGGCATTTTGCTGAGAAAATTTTGAACTGATGAAACAATTCTTATTCCTGCTTCTCTGTACTTGGAAACTGAGATGTTTCCATGATTTCTAAGTGCATACTTAGAGATTTGTGGAAGTACTTACCAAAGACTCGTGTTCCTCAACAGCCACATGATTTATTAGATCAAAATTGCAAACATGCCAACTGCTCAGCAGAAAGTAAATATACAGGGTAGGGAAAAAGGAAAAAAAACCCCAAAAAACAACAACAACAAAAAACCCCCAACAAACTAAAATTCTACTAATAGCGCTATAAACTTTGCAGGGCGTTTTCTTCAGTATAGACTCATTTTTTAAAGAAGGAGACATGCCACTTTGACAACATAACCAGGCGCATTTTAACCAAAACTTAATAAAAAATAAAAGCTATTCACGGAATAATAATGGGAGAGTATTACATTTATTTCATCCCTCGCACAATGGAGCCAATGTGCCTACCAATTGGGCTATTCACACATAAATTGTATTTAATGGCTTCCTGTTAATATGCTGTAGTTATATAATGAAACCCCAGCAATTCTGCAGCTCGAGCATCTGCGTTCCTCTGCAGCCATGACACTGAGCAGCAACTGAATCAGGAAAGGACATTTGACCTTGGAGCTTTAGATTTTGATTATTCCACCACGTCAAGAAACAGAGATGTAAAGCCACCTGTAATTTTCTTTTTCTTAAAAGGGGGGATGCAGTAATAGACCTCACATTTTAGTAGTTCAGAACAGATGCAAGTTCACAGGAATCAATTAGAAAATTGAGGTTCATTTCAATACAGACTGGACCTGGTGATTTCTGCAATGGTCTTTTGGCACAAAATTGATGATGTGAAGGGAAAAGACAATAAATCATCAATAGATTCATAAATTTTCATTCAGAAAACTAGAAAAATGGATGAAGCAGAGCCTTAGCTCCCACAGATTCAATTTTTTAATTGTGTGTTTCACTAACCATAAGCCATTTAACTAATAAGCTATTCAGAAATCTGTCAGAGGAGGATTGGTTGCTGTATTGTATTACAGGAAACAGTTCAGAAACACGTGCAGCATACGGCAGGTAGGTTTACTGATACACACCTTATCCTTACACCATTTAAAGGAGGCAAGCCTGGACCGCATGACATTTTCAGGGGATTTTCAGAGCTTTGTGCTTTACCAGGACTACATGGGATGTGCAGCACGTGGCACGATGAATTCTTGGCTTGATTGTATCAACTGGTGTTACACAAAAACAATTATTTTTCTTGGCCTAAAGGTCTCACATGCAAATTTGTGTAGAAAAAAAATAAAAAAAGAAAGAAAGGAAGAAAGAAATGCTTCCTCTGAGCCAAAACTATTACAAAAAAAGAAAGCCACCTGCCAAGTCGTGTTCCATCTCCGTGTCTACCTCTCTGCAGAGGAAACAAATGCCTCCACATCCCATCCTGGTGTCTACAGAAAGCTGTCCAGGTGTCACATCACAGCCTGTGACAGCTCAAATAAGGACAATTCCACCTCCACTGGGTGCAGCACACATCTACAGGCAGCACTGCTCCCCTGCACTCGAGGAGATGAAAAGCTGGCTCAGTACAGATGTGGCTGGTGGAGAACAAAGCTTTAATTAACGAGGCAGAGACACTGCTCTTCAGTAGATTCTAAATGATGTGTTTGGTTCTTAAACACAGAACTGGCTTGCAAGTTCTTGAGTTCATGCTTGAGCACACCATAAGGGCCTTTTCATGTAATTTAAGATTCAAGCAGCAGCGTCTCACTACAGTGCTCTTCAACACAGACCCACAGGATGGCCTGGGCTGGTGTTAGGTAACAGATTACCGAACTTCCTTTTCTTCCAAGGCTCACCAGTGTCTGTGACTGACAGGGCTGTGCATACAGGAGGAGATAAACTGAAGTCATTTTGGCATAACTCCCTGCAGAGCTTGATGCAATTCATGCCAGTAGCAATGGTTTCTAATCTGAGTTTCTTCTAGAAGAATGGCTCTCCAGAGAAACTTTAACAAATCCATTTTCTGTATATCAGTAAAGTTATGTCTTTCCACCTTATTGGACATTCTCATTCACTTTATTCACATTTTCTTACGATGCTGTGTATTTGCTAATTTAGATCCAATGCTACTCTTAGGCATTATTTATGGATTTTAAAAATAATTCATCAAACTTGAAGTCTAATGAATTTCATCTGAATTTACTAATATAAATTCAACATGTCCTAACAACAACTTTACATTATTGACCCAAGTACTGGTCAAAATTCTGTCATATGGGAAAATCAACATGTTTGTAACCTGCTGCACCATCTACTGACCAAAAGATACTACGACAGACTTCAGAAAAATACCACACAAGCCAAAGAACATACTTAAAGAATAATAGGTCTATATGTGGTAGACTGGTTTCTCAAAGGGGCAGTGCTGATGACCCTGATACTTTGGACTTTGTTGCAGTGATATCGTAGACAGTAAATATATGTGGGGCATAACTACTTGAAGTTCTATATGGCAATAGCCATAGTTTTGGGTTGGTTGTTTTTTTTTTTTTTTTTTTGCTGTTGTTCTAATATTTGACTTAGTTTCACAATGGCTAACTACCCATAAGCACTTCTTATGGGAATTATTCATTAGATCTTTAGGGTACAGCTGTCACACAAGTCAAGCTTTCCAGGCAGAATAGCTGAAATGTCACCTTTACACTGTATATAGGTCACACATCATAAAAATGTTGAGATTTCCTTGGTGACACCAAAAGCTATCCAAAACAGCTGCAAGATGTCTCCTACTTATTTACATATTAAAAACAAAACAAAAAACCCCCCAAAACCAAAAAAAGCCCCCAAAAACCAGGATAAAAGAAAAGGACTATTAATCCATTGAGCCTGGAGAGTCTCTTGTTCTATTAAGCTTTACAATTATTCATTGTAATTGCCTCACTTTTTTTTAAAAAAAAAAAAGCATAGAAAAATAAGTGAAGACACTTTTCTCATTGGGAAGGAAGATACATAGTGCAAGTCCAAACTGTCCACAGTGATATTCTGTAACTACAGATGAGCAGTTTTCCTTTCCAAATGATTGTTGGAAAGATGCAGCAGCACATGACACATTAAATGTTCTATTCCCTCTTCACAGAGCAGCAGCATAATTGCAAGGCAAAGAATGCACTTATTCCCAGATATGTATATGCAAGGAAGAGACTAGAAAACTGTAAGGCAAAAGGAGAACTGGAAAAGAAGTAATTATGAAAATGGAAAGAAGAGTTTATGATGTAAGAGTACAAGAAATAATGTGCATAGCCTGGCTATTCAATTACTAAATGGGCTCATTGTACTGTGTACAAGCTTTTCAAGGATGAATTTTCATGAATGAATTTCAAGGAGACCTTGCCAACATTAATGGGTTGAAGGAAAGAAGAAAAAAGTTTAATCCTTTATATTCTTCATTTGTAAGCAATCCTAGGCCCTCTAATTTCATTCTTTATCCCCCAGTCTTGTTGGTGACTTTTCATAAAGACTATCAAACACCAGAACTAAGCACAATTTTTCTCTTTTAAAACACCTCCTTGCAGTACTACAGGTGGAATGTTATGACTGCAAGTTTGTTAGATATTTCAGGTAAAGTTCGGGGGGCAAAAATTCCACCTAATTTCATTCAGACTTTCCAATCTTTTAAATAGGAAAATGAAAGCAAAAGAGGAGAGCAATGCTACGATTTATTGAAAAACTATAGCATGAAGGACCTTGACTAGTAACTTTTTGATCCAATCTCAAATTCATAACACTTCCATCAGTAAAGTGAAAAGGAAAAGCTTTTTAAGCACTTGACAGGGGCACGCACCCTTCCTAGAGCTGATGGAAGCCTGTGTGTGTGTGACTGCACACAGAGCTACAGGAGATGTTAACAAAACTGAGCAAAAGCAATCCTGTACCAAAACCCGTCAGCTAATGCTTAAATGGGTTGGTTAATTACTAGATGAGAACAATTCCTTTGTTCCACGACACAGAGACACAACCAAAACCTGGACAGGTGTCACCAAATGCAGTTTCTCTCTCTACATGGTATGGATAAAATCCTGTTTCTTGCAGTTGGAATAAGGGACAAGAGACCACTACTGAAGTCACACAAACCACAAACAAACTGAGTAACCGACAGGCAGGCTGCTCCAGATAAAAGAAAATTATTATTACACTAAAGAGCTACTGAAAAATTCTGCAAGAGTGCCATCAGGAGCTGCTATGTATCCACACAACACACCCTGAAGTGCATCAGGAGCACAAAGTAAGTCATGAAATGACTTTTTTTATTCAGATCTGAATTTGTGCCAGCCTGCAAATGCAAATCAATAAACGTAGCTAGTTGGGTAGGGATTTGCCTTATGCTGTTCAGAGGTATGGGATGTACAATCCATATGGTGACCTAACTTGAGAGCTCGTGGTGCCCAAAAACTTCTTAAAAAGCCCAAATGATGCTCCAGTTTAGGCATATTACTCCCCCTTTCTGCTTGATTCCCTCTTTTTGGGGCTTTTACATAAACCTAACTATTCAAGCTGAAGTTCCTTTTCCTCTATACCCACTGGAAATTTACAGGATTTTATAGACTTCAATGAAGCCTGAGCTATATCCTCAGCATGAAATGCAAAATTCCTCTATCGAATTATTGTGATTAAAAAAAAAAAAAAATCTGATTCCTTCCAGGACAGGATCCCTAGTTTTGCTAGTTAAGTGAGCATTAAGCAGAAACATCTTAAGGAAAAGCTGTCTTCCTTTTAAAGTTCCTTAGAGTTGACCTAAATGAAATCAGTACCAAAACCAGTACAAAAGAACTCCTCACGATCTGCATAACAGCTTCAGCTTATTGACCACGCCACAAATTCTAGTTATACCTACATTAAATTCATTTGTACAATGGTCCTGGTCCCCCTCAAGGGTGAAACAGCACTGAAAAAATCTTAAAGGTGCTGGTGTTCGCATCGAGCTCCCCTGGAAAAGTGAAATAAAACTCATCTCAGCCGTATAACTTTATGCCAGATCAACAATTCACTCAAGTCGAGGGTTCCAAATGTTTCTCAGCTGCCACTTGAGAGAAAACGCACTGTGAGAACCTAATTGGATCCACATCCTCTGGGTCCTTATGGAAGAAAGGTAAAGTTACTAAACACCAAGTGTTCAGTAAACCGAAACTTTTTTCTTTTTCAAGGAAGAGCAGAACACGTGAACCATTGACTTTAGGCTGCTTCACTTTATTGATTTTCAAGTAATCAAAATTAGAAAACTACCTACGAGCACTTGAAAGAGGACACTGAGCAAGGCTATTTCAATTCAAAAGTTAATCATAACTTGCAGGTGAGAAGGGAAGTTTTAATTTCATATTCTGACTTCAGAAATTATTTTCACACAATCACGCTTTACACTTTCAGGACCAAGATGAAGAAATACAGTTTAAGTCTCAGAGAAGGAAACAACAGAACACAGTTCCAGGACAAGCCATAGATTTGAAGACTTTCAGCAAAAAATAAACACCTGCACACACACAAGGTACCAAAGGGTTGGTTGGGCCTCCATTGTTGCAAAAAAATCCCCAAATGTCAGAACTACAACGAATCAGAGGTGCAATATACCTCAGGGGTATCAGACAAAACAGGCATCATAACGGGTTATATGGCTAAGAGTAGGAAAAGCAAGATAAGGTTCCCATCCCAGGAATTCCATTGCTGCAATACAGCCCACACAGCCCAACGCCAGCACTCCACCAAAGGCGCACCTGAAGCGCAGGTTTGGAAAACATCCTCTCAACACACAGAATCCAAGAAGATATTTATTGTTAAAATGGGATCAGACCAAGAGGAGCCAGAGCGGCAACAGCTAAATATGCAAGACACGGCAGAAAAGATGAAAGGGGGCGGGGGGAATGCCATATCTTACACATATATGAGGCAAGTAAGAGAGTTTAAGTAGCAGAGATGAGATTTTGGTAAAAAAGAATGATTTGGATTTGCGTGTCCTGGAAATAATCTGGTGTAAACACCACAAAAGAGGACAGCTCAGGTTATATCCTTGAATTCATACATTAGGAAGGCAAAACTGTCTCGTTGTGTGGCTCTGTGAATAGATTGCTCCCAACTACTGGCATCTTCACTGTTAGAAACCGAGAACAGACTCCATGGGAAGGGTCTAGGGGCTTCTGCTGTGTTTGGGAAGAGAAATGAACCCCTGGGGGACCTATTCTACAGTTTGTGACCCTGTGGGGGTTCTTTGGCCCCTCCACACCAAGCACGGAATGAAAACAACATTTGACTTGATGATATTTAAAGGTTCTGCTAAGCTGCTATTTGTGGTGTTCACTGACAAAGCAAATGTAGGGAGATTCATACATCACTGACACCAGACACGAAAAACAAACCACATTATTTGCCAAACATCAAGTTATAAAGTATCATTTAGTTGTTTCTCTGCAAAAATCAGATTAATAAGCATTATTGTATGAAATATTCATGAATATGCATTACTATACAAACATTTTGCACAACAGCTGTGAGTTGTTTACTAATTCCTGGTTTAAATCATAATGACATTATTTAGAAGAGGTGAATATTGCTGTAACTATGATTAAAATGAGGATTAATCAAGTGGCCAATGGAGTAAACAACCGCATTATCACCACCAGTATCACAGGATTTTGAAAGTCACAAAAATTTTCATTAAAGGTAGAACTCAAATTGCCATAGAAGCAAAACTTTTCCCTTTTTTTTTTCTTTTTTTTCTTTTTGTGTGTGTGTGTGTGGATAGCACAACAGGTAGAAACAAAGGGGTTTTCAGCTCAACTGTCTCAAAGAATATTTTTTTCCAGACACGTCTCAATGCAGACTGAGAACAGAATGAAATTTACAGCAGGAAGATATGATGGGAGCCTGAAAAATGAAGGACTTGTGTTTTTCACCTTTCTGAGATCTTAAATTTAAAAATAAAAGAAACTGTGCATTTAACGCAAGGCAGTGGGCACCTCTAAATAGCACAGTTGTTTAGTAAAGTCAACTATTATTTTAATTTTGTTGATCCCTGCATTAGAACACGATTGCCTCTGCCAAACGAGATCCACTACCAGAATTTGTGCATACCCTTGTATGAAAACAAGACATTTCCTGTGTTGAATTACAAGAAGAGCATGACTTCAGTGTGATTTTTAAATCCCAAGTTTACTTTTCTTTTTTTTTTTTTTTTTCTTTTTCCATGACTGTTCATTTGCACTTGAATATTTAAGAGATTTCATACAGGAGCCATTCCTGTACCACCAATTCTATTTGGAGATCCTTGAATTCTGCCCATTTCTCCTTGATCACTCAATAAAACCTCAGTAACTGGTACGGGATAGTCCTGTGATGGGACAGTGACACTGCCACGCCAGAGAGCATCCAGAGCCTGGCACAGGGAGATTCAACCTTTAGGACATGGGTCTTAAGAAGTTACAAAAACCTGAGCTACAGCGGTCTTGCAGGACTGAGTTATGGCTTTCACCTTCCCAGAATTTTGCATATAATTAAAGGCTAAGATATATTTGGAAGTTAAAGACGCACATTCCTTAAGATTATGGGAATCTAAATGCTGCTGAAGGTAGGCTTAGCATCATTTGCATCTCTTTGTGAAAGCTGCAGGAGCCCAGCTCCAGTCTCAGCTGCCTTACAGCAATGACATTAGAGCCTTTATTGCTCATTTCAGTGAAAGAATTTCTCAGGAGCTCAGCTCCAGGACTTTGCTCAACGCCTGATTCCATGTACATGACAAACTCCAACAGGACCCCGGTCCTGCACTTGCTCATGGACAGCCCTTGCACAAACACTCTATGCCATGTTTTTGCACGGGGATACCTAAGACAAGTTCCTTTTTGTTCCCCGGTCACAGAAACTTCAAGAGAAAACAAATAAACTACCTTCTTTTGTTGTTGTTGTTTTCCCCTAAATAAATTTAAAGAATAACTCAGAGCAGTTTATCTGCTGTTAAAATGGGAACGCTGTAGCCATTGTCGTTGCCTCCCCTTCCCCTAGATTTTCTCTCTTACCACTTCAGGGCAAAGCTGGCTGTATATGAATATATATTATATACAAACACAATTCTGTCTGTCTTCCACTATACTTCTGAATGGGTTGTGAGCCTCTTCTTTATACTGGAGGAATGGGGATATTGGAGGCAAAAAGATCGGAACTTCCCAAAACACTGGCTCTTCAGAACCACCTTTCCTCAGGAACTGAGTTTTTAATTGTATGTGGTAGATATTTCCTATTTCTGTTTTGTCACATGTTACTTTTTTTTTAACCCGTTGCAAGATGCAGAGGTTTCCATATCCATAAAGTTATTTTTTTTTTACTTCCATTATTAGCATACCAGTATTTTTCCAGCTTTTACAGGAATATTCATTAATAACACACATATTAGGGAAAGGGATTAATATAATGCAATAAAGGGCATGAAATTAATCTTTTATAGAATATTAATGACAAGCATACATAAACTTTGATCTTCTGCCATGAAGCATTCTGCAGGAATTGATTTGGGTTTTTTTGTTATCACAAACAATGTGTTTACATGTCACGCGTATTTTAGGCAGGAAACTTCCAATAAGCCTTTCATTTAACACACATCTGTAACTGTGCACAGCAATCCTATACATACCAGATGATTTTTTATCAACTCTAATTATTCATTGATAACACATCTGATTATGTGCCCCAAGGCAACATTATAAATTCCAAGTTGTTTTTTCACAGTTGTAATTACCATATGTTCCCATTAATCTGATTCTATTAGCTCAATCTTTGCCTACCGATCTCGGTGCCAATCAATTGTTCTTCCAGCTCGTGCATCAAACCAATAAGAATGGATTTTGGAAGGTGGAAATGTAATTTTTTTTTTTGGCTCAGAGGAATTGCTCCAACAATCTGAGTCACAAAACCTGATTTTTAAGCAAAAGTGGCAATACAACCCCTGTGTTTTCAAAGAGGCTGTAATTTATTCATCTGTACATCATCCAGCATTTCTGTGTCCATTCCTTAAAAAAAACCCCAGTAAGGACACAGACACCTATTAAAAATATTGGTAAAACCCCAAATCTTCTTTTATATTTTGAAGTTGTCAGGAAGGGTAAAGGAGGAGCTGCTCTGGAGCAGCTGCACACTTCATGGTGTTCCTTAGCAACAACTTCTCAGGCAAAGTTTGCAGGGAGCTGGAAATAGGATTCTGGCAGGACTTTTTATTTCGGGAATTCAGCTCCTTATTCCTAACTGAAATGACCCTCAATCTCATCTGTTTATGAATAGCATATTTAATATAGAATCTAGGCACCAAAGAGAAATTTATAGTTAATAAATATGTGTTAAATAACTCCTGTAACTTTGGTTGGGGAAGATAATCCCAGCAAAAGAGAACAAATTCTGCACTCAGCATTTGAAGCAATTTAAACAACATTGACTGTCATTAAAAAGCAATTTTTACCTACTTTAAAGAATGACCATGAATAATTTTTGCTAAAATATGTTAAAAATTTTTACATGACCTTTGTTTACTGCAATCACTTAAAAAAAAAAAAAAGTCACAAAGCCCTTTTTAGTTTTTGTCTTTTATGATAGTAACTTAACCACAGAGCTTTAGTCTACAGAGTCTAAATTACTGACCATAAAATAGATCCTATGTGCAACACACTTAAACTATTTCGTTACTGTTAGTCTACTGCATCTAAGAAATCAAACATCTTAAAAAGGAGCTCCCTAAATGTATCTGCTGTGATCCAGAGATGACAAACTCACATACTGCCAAAGCACGGTTGATAATAGAGCAAGATAATATGGATCAATGCTAAAAATAAAAATCAACAGACAAATAGCGTCACTACCCGTTCATTTCATAAGACTTAACTCAAGGAAAACATTTTTCATTGGAAAATCATCTTATCTTCATAGTATTAATTAGAAATTATATGGAATTATCTGCCTTCAGTGAAAGGACATTAACGAGGTAATTGTGAGGGAAGACACAGGACCTGGATTGCAAAAATTTTGGTAAACATCTTAGTTCTTGCTATCTTTCTGGATCTTGACCAGAACCCCCAGCACTCCTACTTCTCCAGTAACTACAAAAGAGCTGCACTTTTCCAATCCTTGTGACCTGGGGGTATTTCTGAACACTCTGGAGTAGCCCAAGGGCTGCTCCAGTCTGGTAAACACCTTGAATAATGCCAGCAAAATGAGTGGCTGCTGCAGCTCCACGCCTTCCTTTGGGGCAGCAGGACAGCACAGCTGCTCCTTAAGGCAGGAGGCAAAGGAGACAGCTCAGGGCATCCCATCCTCTCCTGCAGCCACTCAAGTGCCTCTCTGTGCTGGTAATTGAGAAGCATTTAAGTGTTTCCTTTCCAAGTGAGTATAAACCGAACAGAAATCCAGGGCCTTCCTGCCAGCAAACAGCAACTTTTGATTTGGTCAAAAACTGCCTCATGTTTTGAGAGCAGCAG
The DNA here is from genome assembly GCF_029207755.1 of Chamaea fasciata. Lineage (NCBI taxonomy): Eukaryota > Metazoa > Chordata > Aves > Passeriformes > Sylviidae > Chamaea > Chamaea fasciata. Next base: position 25,803,355 of record NW_027094096.1, on the reverse strand, counting down.
AATGTTTCCTAAACTATGAGTTCATCCAGAGATGATAAATAAAAAAAAATAATAAAAAAAAAAAAGATTGAGGATACAGCTCTAAGGAGGTGGAGACGCCTCTCAAATGGTCTTCATTAACCTTAACTCTTAAATTAGCCAAGTTAATTCTCACACTTTTTTTCTCATTTCATAAATGGAGACACAACTCTCGGCAAACTTATTTATATGATCACCAACTGCAAAATAAGAAATATTAGAAATCAAGCCTCCTAGTACTACTTTTTTAAAAACCAAAATGCATCTCAAATGATTAGAAATATAATTTCCATGCTAAACACTGAACATTGGTAACCATTATTTATATTTCTACATTAGCAAACACCCTTCTTTGCATTCCTGACTTCAGCACAGACCATAAGTACATTTATAATTACAGCTTCTGTTCATGCAAATGACACTTATGCCTCAGCATTTATCAGTGGAAACACTAAAGAATTCTAAGTGGAGCATGACACATCAGAGATCATTAAAAAGACTCTCTATCAACAATTGACATACAGTGACACATTGAACAGAGCTAAATGCTTGTCTTTGGAGATTTTGGCATTAGCTAAAGAGTGATTGATAATGCCCAAATTCATGATGGATTTGTCTCTGGTTTGCTGTCACCTGTTTATCTGAGATGCATTACTGGAAATAATCTCTCAAAATGAAACCAAGATTAATTAGCAACTCAATGGCGAGCAAGCCATTTACCAAAACACAACGGGGAAAATTTTGGTGTTTTGTCAAAAAAAAATCCTGCTGGATTGCCTCGTACAGAGATAAACAGTTGTGTGTCAGACTGTGCGGGTTGTCTGTTAACCCGACAGATGTTTTTCCACACAAACATTAAGGCAGAAAAGACACATAGTCACTGCCCTTAAAACAGTAGTTTATGCCAGGGGAAAACATGTCAAAAGCCAGAGATGAAAAAACGAAAATCAAATGAAATTTTGTCTTACCAAGATTTTGAGTTCTTCTCAAAACCTCTTTCTGAGCATTCACAAGGACATGTGGGTTGAGGCACAATGTACCTGAACCCTCAGTAGAGCTCCCTTAGGTGGCAATTCAGGGATGATGATGTAGCACAAATTGGCCAAATAATTCATAAATTGCAAAATTCTTCTCCCACAACTTTACATGAAACTTCAGTTGTTCCGTCATTAGTCCCATCACTCATAAATAATGCAGAAGCATCAAATTGTGCTACAGTCACATCTCCAGTGATATTTAAATATGTCCTGGCACACCTGCTGCCTTAGACCTGAGGTTCTTTATGATAGTGGGGGTGCATATTTAGGTCTCAGTGTTTTGATGGGTGAAATCAAGGGGTATCACACAAAATAAGTGGAAATTTCAATTTAACCTAGTTCTCTTTGTTCCATTTCTACATTTAAACTATTTTAATCAATGCTGTGCCCTCCAAAATTTTATGATTTACATAAAAGGAGAAGTATTTTTCTTCCTTTGACAATATTCTTTGGAATTTTGGTGTTTAAGGGGCTTCCTAACTAGGGTGGGGGAGCATTTATGGCTTTTTTATAACCCCAGGAACTATAGGAGAGACGACCAGGAACTCCAAAACTTTCTGACACATATACACAAGCATAGCATTATACAAAAGGCATGATAGCATCTCTGTGGAGCAAACAAAGTTAACCTGGGTCTTCCACATGACACTGCAGAAAAAGCAGGGTATATAAATATCTCAGAAGCAAACACACTCATGGTAGTTTCAAACACGCAGATGGAGACTAGCTCAACTGAGCTGATCACCTACACTGAAGCAGAAAAAGAAAACTTGAAATTAATTTGGTCTGCACCTATGACTCTAAAAGACCTAATTTCAACACTGAAAGGACTCAATACTTTCTCCACAAAAATTAAAGTTCATGACATTGTCATTTATAAATATGGAACGCAATTTGAATCTTTTACTTGTGCAGTAGTAGAATAAATACATAGAAATGCAATCCTGAAATATATGTAGTAAATCTAATCTGCATCTTTTTTGAGGAAGATATTTAGAAAAACACATTATCCCCTCTTTATTAGCAGCATCATCATCTAGAGCCACGTTTACAGGCAAGCAATAGCTTTTTACAATGTTCTGATTTTAGAGTCGCTTCCAATTGTTCCTCCCATTAAAATGAGAGTTAAAAATATTAATTTACGCAATCTGAGCCATGGAATGACTTCAACCAGACTAATTAGCATAACCTTCTCAGATGTCATCCATATTCATTTTGCAGACTGGGGCAATGCTTAATGGCAGAACTAGAACTGATGGAGCCTTAAGCTGTGTCAGTGGCACACTTGACAAACCTGTGAGTTCAGCGAATCCTGCCGTTGCCACCTACAGCAAGCTCTGTGTATTATGTGCTGTGAACTCCATTAAAGCCACCACAGGGTTTGTGCCATCAGGCACAGCGAAGAGCAGCAATGACACTGGAGTGTCCCTGTGTCACCTCTCCTCAGTGTGGGAGCCTCTGGGCAGCTGGAACCGCGGAGGCTGTGTCCTCCAGGAGCTGATGGATCCTGGCCAGCAAGGACAGCTCTGAACCTTTGGTCACACAGAACCTGCCACCGCAATCACCAAGAGGCAGCAGAGTCAAAAGGTCCAGATCCCCACGACCTGCTCAGAATTATCAGTGCCACCACCTGAAGCAGCTTCCTGGGCTCAGTATCCTAAAGGCGTGGCTCAGTGATATCCCAGCAGGGCTGGGCTTTGAGAGGTTTGGTGGCTGCAAAAGTAACAGAGGTTCCTTTGGGAAAATTAGCTTTCATTAACATTCCCATCCAGTCTGGGCACCAGCAAATGGCAGTGGGGGGACATTCAGATCTACCGCAGACAAATAGATTTGTGGGGAAACAAATCCTGTAATCACGGAATGACCCGGGTTGGAAAGGACATTAAAGATTGTAAAGCTCCCAATCCCTGCCACGGACAGGGACACCTTTTACTAGACCAGGTTGCTCCGACTTGTCCTTGAACACTTCCAGGGATGGGGCATCCACATCATCTCTGGGAAAGCTGTGCCAGTGCCTCACCACTGTCACAGGGAAGATATTTTTCCTTGTATCTGTTCCAAACTTGCCCCCTTTCAGTTTGAACCCACTCCCCCTTGTCCTGTTACTCAGTTCTCCTGTGAAGACCCACTCTGCAGCTGGGAGGAAGACACGTTCCCGTCCTAAGGTACATCTTGGGTGGTGCTAGACAACCATTTGAGTTTCCATGTGGAATGTTGTATCCTCACTAAACATAAACCAGGAGTTTTGAGTTTAACATTGCTTGTCATAAACACCATAAAAACACTCTGATGAGCAAATGCTACAGGGCTGCAATCCTATTGCTCATCCCTTTGGTTTTGAGGACACGACATTGGAAAGAAATTCCTATAGTTACTGCTTGGGATCGGAATTTTTTCTCTGAGCAGGCTCTCCTACACTTCTCTCTAGCCAGCCTTGGACAGACCTTTGTGCGCAGGATCCTCTGGCTACAAACCCTATACAGTATTTACATTCTTAAAAATTACAGCCACACTGCTTCTCCATGACAGCACCTCACAGTCAACTTCCTCAAACATTAACTTTGCATGAATCTCAAGAAAATACAGCTCGGCTTCATTAATGTTTATAGGGTCATTCAAAGGGAGAATATCCTTTAAAACTATTCAAGTACATGTAAAGTGGTCACCAAAATATAAGGTTTACTCCTATCTACAGCAAAAGTTTTAGTCTTTTATCTACTGTTTTATTTATTTTAATCCTTTCCCATATCAAAGGGCAAAAATTCCTACTTAATACATTAACCTGCCCTTGTATACACGTAGGCCAAACACCACTACAGAAACCAAAAATTTATCCAGGAGCCCTCCAGCCCTAATCCTGCTTCCATACCTTTCTATACATTAATGCCACAAAATGTGAACACAATTTACAGGCAAAATCCCCTTTCTACTGGACAGAGATGCCTGTGGCTCCCAGGACAAGTGGCACAGACAGCAGCCTTCCTCTTGGTGAATTTTAATTGGAATTTTAATAAAGCTTTTACCACACTGGAGAGAACAGCCTTTAGCACAGCTCTGACTCTTTTAATCAAATTCTTTGGTGATCGTTCCTGGGACTGAATGGAATGCAGAAAGTTGTTTAAGCAACATTTATATTTTTCTCTGTTTTATAATTAAAAGTTTTACTCAAGTAAAAAGATTAAAAAGTGTAACATCCTTGGATGTGTTCTATTGGATGGCTCAGGCTAGGGGGTCAGATCAGGTTTTTTGTCATATCTCCATGCCAGCACACAGATACACTAAATACCAGATTTCCCAGACAACCAGTCTTCAACACACATTTTGCTCTTTATATGGAGCTACAAATTCCTGCAGAACTTCAGTGCATTAATATCACTCCATAAAAATTTTTCCCTTATCACAGAAATTATTAAATAACAATAGGTGACAGTAAATTCAAATAACTAAACTTCACTCTTCTTTGAAAGCCTCCTCCTCAGTTTACCAATTTATTTTAATTTTTAAAAAGACATGCAGTGACCACTACACTCGTATTTGAAAATGAACACTTTGTATTTTCTGCCTCAACCTGAATCCAAGAGGCAAAGAAAAGAGAGCCTTAATTGCTTAGTTGTAGATTTTAGAATGTGAACATAGATTTTGTACATCCTGTGAATCAAACTAGAGACATCAAATGATTTCATTGAAGGTTTTTTCTGAAAAAGATTTTCGAAAACTGCAGTTAAATTATGCATATATATTTGTCATTGGTTTGTATTCAACGAGCACTTGGGTCAAACAGCATTTCATCTCTCTGCAAATTAAAACCCCTAACACATGGATGGCTAATACGCTTCAACAGGAAGAGATGGAATTCATTAGATCCCGTTCTTCAGTGGCACAGTGGATCAGGTTATGGATGCAGTAATGAAAAACATTATTAATGCCATTCCCTCTCCTATTTGGAAACCTCCGTGAAGCCTCTGAAATCCACTGTGCCAATTTCTGTCCCTTCCACCACCCACTCTCATTGCCCTGCTTAAGATTTCTGCATCAGAAACTTCCTTACAAGATTTCCCGACACTTAATTCAATGAAGACAAACTTGTAAACTCTGGAATACACCAGGCAAAGGTTTTCAAAACTAAGGAAGAAGATGGAAACTTAACTCCAAGTTATATATCCCTGGTCCATTAGTTACTTAAAATTATAACTTAGTGAAAATTAATATTTTTGCATCTAAAATTTCTATTATATAATTAAGATATATAGCTCCCAAGTCTTAGCCAACCGCCCAAGGACAGTTCCTCAAAATATTTTTTTCCTTAAACAAAGGTAAGTATTTTAAAGACGTTGCATCAGGCAAGTACTGTTTAACTAGCATCACTTCTCTAGCTAAATATTCCGAAAAGATTGTTTTTAAAAGAGAAAAAGGAAAAGCCGAGCGGCCGTTTTCTGTTTGTGAGCACCTGAAAGGAGGGTTCAGGGCTGCCATGGAATGGGCGCAGCCCGGCAGAGTGGGATGCCCTGCAGCAGGAGGGTGGGCACCCTGTGGGGCTGCAGCAGCAGTAATTTTCCTTCTCTGTTTTGTAGGGAGAGACGGAGCAGGAGATGTGCTGCCTAGTTTAAGGGAGGTGCTGAGCAGCTCGTGGGAGGGAAGCAGGTCCAGGAGAACGTGGTGTGTTTGATTTTCAGGACAGTGATTGTAAAACTGGTCCCAGCTCTGCTTCCCATGGAGCTCTCAAATGTATCCCAGCTTCATCACTCCAGCATCATTCCAGCAAGGGAGGTTAAAAATAACACAGAAAACCAAAATAACCTATGCAGAAAGACTTGATTTATAAAACCCGTGTTCAGAGCCCACAGGAAGGAACTTCAGGGCACTGTGACTTGGATAGGTGCTTGATCTTTCTGAAACTCCGGAATAATAAATTAATAATTAATTGCCTGCAGTCCCCCTTTATTTTCTTTTTGTACAAGACAAATGGACATTTAAACTAGAAACTTCTCTGGCAGACTGTGCTGACTTTGGGATTGTAAGTGCTACACTTTCAAGATTTAGCCACTTTAGGCTTGACAATTAGAGCATCTGCTAGTCTTATTCTTTTACTGATTTCCAGTCCCCTCTCAGAGCTCCACATCTGTCCTCTCTCTGGAGTGGGAATAATACAAATAAGAAGTGTCTGACTTGCCCAGCACTTCTTTGGTAGATGCTCAATCAGAAGTGATTTAGTTCTTCCCTAAACTCTGAAAATGAAATAATCTTCCCTGAGAACTAACTGGCACATTGAGTGCAATGCAAGAGTGAAGGCTAGAAACAAAAATCCCCAGAATAAACATCTGAGTAGCTACTTTAAATAATACTTTATTTGTGGTTTGAATCTTTGAATATTTCTTACTCTTAACAATCCATGAAGTTGTCCTTCCTTTTTTTAAAAAATCCATTATTTATGGATAAAAAGACAAGGAGGAATCACATTGCTTCAACTGAGCTTTTGCTCTGGAGTAAATGCCTCTTTTTTATTTTTAAGAGAAGACCGTTTGATTTGGCAATATTAATATTTTAACACCAACTTCGTGCATCTGAGCAGTTGTTGATTATCACATATACTCGGTTCTATAGATAAAAATTCTGTAAGAACTGGTGTTCAAAATGAAGAACAAGCAACGGAAACAGTTTTCACGATCATTAAAGATGCATGCATGGTTATTATGGGAAACATTTTAATTAAATTCTGTTAAATAACTTCATTTCCCCCCGTTAGTTTGCTACAGTGCCTCACATCCTTCAGACCCTGTTTAAGTGGCCCTGGTAGTAGCAGGGGGTTTGCTCCTGACGTGACTCCTCAGGGGCTGCTGTAACATCAACTCTGAGCTTCCCATTCTCATCTTCAGCCCTGACATTCACTTAACCAGCCTGGATGGCGAAAAGTGATGGAGAACACCCATTTCAGACAGGCTACAGGCTACGCCAGCACATTTAACATCTTCCTGATGATCCTCATGACCTTTTCCAGCTCCCAGCCGTGTAAGCAGAAGAGAGGAGATGTCTTGTAGTCATGAACAGATCTCGCAGTCATGAAGAGATCCTGCAACCCTGCCCCTGCAGCAAACACAGCCTGGGGTCCTGCATTTACACATCCTTGTGAGGCACTTTGATCAGAACAACAACCAGAATCTGCTGTTTATACAAAGAACCCACCTCACCCGAGGGGCAGAAGATAAAACTTTCAAGTGTGTTCACCATACTCCATCAATAACAATGAGAAATGATAATTTACTTTCATCTCTTTAATTACATCTAAAACAAAAAACCTCAAACCTAATAAAACACCAACTACATGCCACAAGGAAGCCTCAAAACTAATTGTGTGGGACTAAGACCTCTAATGAACTCTGAGCTAAGAGACAAGGCACTTTTCTGATCAGAATTCAAGGTGCATTGACGCAGCTCACTAATGCCTGTGTTACACGCCCAAACCACCTCCCTGACACACGAGCCGGCGCAGTTTCAAATAGAACCAGAGTCTCCATTGCAGTGAAATTCTGGCTAAGGGATGATGGGAAAACAAAACAAAATAAACCCCAAGCTACTGTACCCCATTCTGTTTCATCTCTATCCATGAATCTCTACCAAATCATTTGGAAGCTGTTCAAATATGGTCTGGAGTAGCAAAAAGCACAGCTTCATTTCAAAGCTGACATTGACCATTGTTTTCCACAGGTCAGCACATTAAATGCTCTCAAACTTTGAAAAAGCTTGAGCAGAATGTAACTTCTTTCCTTTTTTAAAACTTTTTATTTTTTTATTTTTTTACAAAATCAAGAAATATCCATCCCACAACGCTGCCACCTCCATTTACTTTCTCACGTGGGATTCTGGATCTGCCTGTGAAGTCAGAAAGGGAAAAAAGCTCTTTGTGGAGAAAAGAACAGAAGGCAGGCAGGATGGGGACTGCAGAGCAAGTTCCTCTGCTGGCAAAAATGCTCCCTCTTCCAGATGGTGGGAGAAGGGAGCTGATTACATTCCTGTGGGAAGAACTGCACAGCCAAATATTTGCCAGGTGCTTCAAGTCTCCTGCTCTGCACAATTGTCCTGCCCTCTACTACTCCCTGTTGCTTAGCACAGAAGCTCCACTTCCAGGACAAATTGGCAGTTTAGAGATTGGAAGAAAACATTCCCACTGAGGCCAAGGCTGGCAGACATTTTTAGGAGTATGACTTTAGCACGCTTAGGTGTGCTAAACTAAACTACTAACACAGAAACCCAAGTAAATAATCTGAGGGGAGGTTAGATTAGCACATCTTCTCTCTGACATCCAAGAGTGCTGAAAGGCAGAAAGGAAACCCAAGGCAGCGCTGGAGACCCCCGTTTTCGTGGCTGAACATTAAGTCGTCATCAAGTTCTCTATTTTCCCTTAAAAAGTTGAACTTGCAGATAGCACCAGGTGGAGGGAAAAGGGCTCCTCATTAGAGGTTTGCTGCACTGGGGGCATGAAGAACCACTCCATGACTCCTGCACTAGTACCACTTGCAAAACGACAAGTGCATTAACAGAGCCACAGTGTGAAACTTCAAAATCATCCCTTTAATCACATGCCACTCAAGATCATATAAAAATCCTAATAAACATCAGGCTGACCACTTTGGAGTGCCCACTACTGCTCTGAAGCACGTCATTTACTCTGCTGAGATGCAGCAAAAACAAACCGCTTTTAGCAGAACATTCCTGGTGAATAAAGGAAAGCTGCAAATACGGTCAAATCCAATCTTACCCTGCCTAAAAAAAAAGGAAACATCTCCACCAGGTTCAGACAGGGGAGCTTGTGTAAGCAGGTGTGAAATTTTCCATGATAAAAGACGTATTCCTCAATGAAAGCTGTGCAAATTTCAACTTCTTTATTTCATAGGCCTGAGAGAAATAAAGAAGTTAGCGCTAACATATGATCCTAGCAGCTTTTCATGCACAAAGGCAATAAAAAAAAAAGCCCTGAAATTTGCAGAGTAGCAAATTTTCAAAGGTTGAGGGTATGAGAACACACAAATGAGGACCCATCCCTGCCCCGCTGCTGGAAATCAAAGGCATGGGATGAGGACAACTCTTCACAAGTGAGCAGCACATGGGCTGAACTAGCACTCACTACTGATTTGCCAAGTTGTTCCTCATCAGCTGCTATTCTTGTAATTTCAGTATTAAAAAAGATTTTTAAAAACAGTTTTCTCATTACCAACAATATTTCTAGGAAAGGCTCTGAGTGCTGGTAGCTGCATAATGAGTAAACGTATTTAGTCGCTATTAAATCCGAAATGTAAGTAAAAAACCATTTTTCTCCTGACACAAACATGTCTCTTAGACATACCAAGGCCCTCTAAGCTATGTGATAGAAAAAGGTTTGTCTTAATCTGTAATGATCTTTCAGAAATTGCTTTTACAGTACAGTAATTCTGGAAATGATGAGGAATGAAGACTAGCAGTGACAACTGAGTTTGGAGTTAAGGCAAAGTTCCTCTGGGGAGAGCACAGCTACCAGCACAAAAATACTCTCGTCCTGAAAGAATCCAGCCTTCTCAAAAGAGGTTTTTCTCCTCAGTTTACAATACATTCACTTTAATACTGAGAGGAAAACTAGATACAGCCCAGAATGGTCAAACAGATGTGAAAGAAGATAAAAGATCAACCTGGAATGCAGAAAAGTTGCTTATTAGAGGGGTATCAATGCCCTGGCAAGGTGGTAAAGACCACAGTAAGGACCAACAAGTGTGTCCAGAGTTCACACTAAAGAAACACATGATGAAAGTCACAGAAAGGTTTATGGAAAGCTCAGGATAGTAGAACAAATTTTGAGATATCTCATCAACATAATCCTAAACGCGATCACACTGTTTGTCCAAAATCCTGGCTCGTGCAGGTGTGTAAACCATACCCATTTATGCCAGTGCAGTGTGAACTTAAGGAAATCTGAGACTCCGAGAACCAGGAGACTCATGGAAAGAAAAAGAAAAAGGAAAAAAAAAAATCATTTTGCCGAGCTGAAGAAAGGGGAAAAAAAAAAAAAAAAAGATTACCTTATTTCTCCCTTCAGATACTTGAGGGCAATTTCATTCTTTCTCCCTCTCTTTGCACATAAAAAAGAAATACATGAAATAGCTCCACACTTGTCCTCCTTCCTCAGCAAATTATCCCAGTAACTCCAATGGGAGTTAAATGCCAGTAGGAGCAAAGATGATGAAGCACAGCTGAACCTGACTGAAAGTCCAGAAAATATCAACAATGGATTGAAACGTCTTTATTGAAAGATTCAAAACGTATCACAGACCAAGGGTTCAGCACCACTGTGATTTATCTGACCAATACTCCAAACTCAAGTATAGTTTGACTGCCACACAGTTAGATTTATGATTATACAGTCCAAATTCAACTAAGCTTTAATAGCTTTTCCATGAGCACAACTTTATGCAATATTTTCTGGGTAGCCGACTTTTTCTCAGGATATTGGAAAAAATATGCAGGGATAGGAGAAATGCAAAGATTTTAAACTTCTTCTACCATTCTGTGGGTCTAATAATGCTCCTGTTACATCACCACAGTCCAGGAATTACCATGAGGAAATTGGTGTAATTAATTACAAGGCTTCACTTCAGTGAGAGAAAAGGAGAATCTCAACACTTAATTTTAACATCCCTCAGTGTCATTATCATTATTCTACTTTTTCCCCCTTTTTCTAGGAGACAGATAATATCTGTTAATACCTTTTAACCAAATATTCGGGACTCAGATCCTTATTTTCACACTGGGGACACCCTTACCTCAACATAATCCAGCAAGATACATATCTGACGAATACCTGGGTAAGGTACCTACTGCGTTCAAATCCTACTGAGAGGAGGCAGAACTTTTGAATTAAACACTCCAATTTCTATGGCCTCCAAAGCGCTTTTTGGAGATGTCCAGCGACCTATTTGAAGCCTATTTGATTTTTTGTGTCAGATGGGTTAATTTTTCCAAGTGCTACCCAAAAACGTTATGTTCACATTCAAACCAAAATATATTCCCACAGCAAGACACTGAAATCTTGAATCTAAAGAGGCTCCCCAGCAGGAAATGTGCCTTTATTTATCTTTGATTTGGTGGCTTGTGCCAGTCTCTGGGATTACTGTTGCAGGTGAAGCATTGTCATGTGTTTAATTTGATGCAAAGGTGTGAAAGTTATGTATGCCAGCTTCCCTAATGAGAACTGTTAGATTTCAGACTGCAATTCATAGCGAGGTTGGGGGAGGACACCAAGTGATCTAACCTGTCACTCACAGACATTTTGAGATGCTTGATACTAATTAAGCCTATCAGCTCTAATGCCAGACTTCTCTAAGACAAAGGGTCCCATCAAATTGATAAGACTCTGCTAAGCAGGGTTTAAAATTAATTCATAATTTCTTTTATGTTTGTCATGTTTTGTGAAAATGAGCTGCCATTCAATTTTTCATAAGCTCTGCACAAGCAGAAGAAGCTTAATTTCAGGCACTGTGCTGACAGGCCTGGGTAGTTTTATGAACAAATTATGATTACACACAGTGATCAAGCTTCAGATAATTGAAGCAGCAAACCAAACTATCCAGCATGCAAATATTAATGGCTGTCCCCAAAGTCTCATTGAATCTGCATAATATAAGAACTTTTAGCTTCCTGTTGCACTTGGAATATTTTCAGCATAAATAATTAAAAAGAATTAACTAAAGGATCTTCCAGTGAAGATCATTCCGTCTCAGGTTTCTTGCTGTTTGGAGGTGGAACAGGGAGAGCTGCAGCCTGACATCAGAGCACGTGCCTGGGGTGGGCTATTCCTGCCTCCCATTTCTGATTGCAAAACTGAGCCTTCTCTGAAGACAAAACTTTACCCGCCTATTTTTAGGGGTGGTGAATGCGCTGTTCTCTAATAAATCAGCAGATCTCTGAGAACACAGAACCTCCAAAAATACCAGAGTGGGTGTTTCTGAAGCTCTAAGGCAGAATCACGGCATGATAAACTAGAAAAGATGTAGGCCAATGACATTAACTCTGCCTAAATGCCTAATATATGACATATGTTTATTTTAGGCTACCTTGGAGTTCTGGAATTGAGGAATGTCTGCCTGCAAAATATTGGTGTTATTAAGAATAATCCAAAGACTATTGTGAAGATTTAGTTACCTTCTACATCTCGTCTACTGGTGAATATCAAGTTTGTGAATTAACCAATCACAGTGAAAACCAGTCAAGAAACCTGTCTTTAATATTAAAGTCTAAAGGCACAATTTGTTTCAACCTGGCAAAGAAAATGGTGAGACTCCTCGCTTTAGGCATTGGGAAAAAAAATAGCATTAATATTGTCAAGGCAACAATGAAAATACTTTACTGTTATTAGGTGGAAAATTGAAGGTGCAGAAATCCTTCACTTGCTTCGTAATAGCTTGTTTAATAAAGGGGGACCGGAATAATCGTTTTTCAACTTTAATATTATTAGAGAGAAAGAGAAAAATGCTGCCTGCAATCTAATGCTGAAAACCAGTTTCCTGCTGGATGCAAAGAGCTCTGTCTGGTTTGAAAAATCCATTGCTGCAGTAAACAACAACAACAAGAAAACCACCAAGCCCTTTCACTATTACCTCATTAAGAGAGTCACAAGTGGTTTTCATTGATTAGCTCCTATTATAGCAATAATCCTCAATATGCTGCATGCTGCATACGAGCACTGTTTTGTGTAAACAACTGCCAGTGATTAGTGATCAATGAATAATTTTAGCCAAATGTAATTGGATGAGAACACATTAAGAGCTACTTCATTTCACCCTCCTGAAACTGAAAGTAGGAGGAGAGGTGCAGAGAGTTTATCCCACCTTGCTAATTAGTATTTCCTTCTGAACACAAACATTAGATTTATATTAGGCATCACGTCTGAGCTGCATCCCCGCAAATAAATTTGAAATAATCAAAACGAAGTCCTGTACTGCTGTTTTTTTGCCCAGATTTCTTAAAAGACTCCTAGTTATTAGTTCTGTATATTTTTCTGTTCTTCAGAACAACTTCACAGAGAATGGCTGTAAGGGCTACAGCTCTTACAGCTCTGTAAGTTGCAACGGCTCCAGCTTCCACACTGGTGAATGGCGACATTAGAAATGAAAAGGGGCTGCAAATGCAGCATCTCCTGGTCAGGTTCTTCCCCCAGGGCCCTCTCATATTGCAGCATCAGACAGTCCCACGCAGGAGCTGACTTCAGGTCAACATCATTTTTGACTCAGGGTTTGATAGCTCTGGCAGGTGCCTTCCCACAGACACACAAAGTCTCCCTTGTAAAATCAGTGAGGTGCGCAAGGTCTTCTCTTCCCACTTCTGGTTTCCAAACAAAGCACAGCTGGAACAATGTTTAGCGAAACACAAACGTGAGAAGCCACAGAGCGCTAAGTTCAGCCTCCTTTTAGCCAAAGGACTTTGCAATCCCTTGTAATGGATGGTCCAGCTTTCGAATGGCATTCTTATCCCCTTGTGGAAATAAAAGCATACTATGACTGTCAGTGGCATGCCCTCCCTGACTTTTGTCTCTTGCTAGAGATACTTGTCCACATTTTTCCCCTCTCGCTCTCCCATTTTTAAGGTGACTCACTCTTTGTTTGTTCATTTTTCCTTCTGCCGGAAAGCGAATCACAATGCTGCCGATGCCCACACAGTCACATACAGTGCGTTCTCAAACTACGGAACGTCTACATTTCAGATTCAAGTAAACACACCGGGAATGTCACCAGCAGTCTAACTGTCCTCAAATTAGCTTAAAATGTAAATAAGACTGTTCTTTGATGTTTCTGACTGCTTTTGACTGCTTGGTCCCTGTGATGAATCCATAGGTGTACTTTATTCTTTGTCTCTCTCTGCCTTCAGGCTCAAAGATTACATAAATTATTGAGAGAAAAAAAAAAAGTCACTGCAAAGTGAAAGAACCAACTTTTCCCTTTCAGAAACGCAGGAGCTCAAATCCTATGATATACAAGTCGTGAGCTAGGAAATTTGATGTAAACTCACCGAAACACCTCACGAGTTTTGATTTAAATTGAGACTCCAGCAAGTCAGCTGTGGGGGTGGTTACAGAGGTGACTGATACAACGGGGATCTCAGAGAGGGAATGAGTTTTAGAAACCTACATAGCTGGAGCTGTAACAACCCCTGCAGCACACCCAAGAGCGCAGAAGCACAGTTATTACAAAGATAATGATAATACTTAAGAATTTGTACAAACTGGGCTGTGTAACTGCGGTGGGGAAACAAACAGAGGCCAAGGGAGGAGTTGGCCTGCCCACATGTGGCTTTCACCCCGAGGACAATGGGATGGGCACCCTGCAGGCACTGAGAGAGCCGCTCTCCTTATTTTCTGGGACATTTTTACCACTCCCCCTCACAAAGCCCAGCAACAGCCTCTGCCTTCCAAAGTGCGATCTCAGCCTTTTGTGCTGCCCTCGGTGACAGGGGATGTGCTGTCCCCATCTGAACTAACTCCCAGAATGGATCGCTTCCTTCAAATTTGTTTCAGCTGGTCATTTATGACAAACACCGGTGTTCCCAGTGTCTCTTCCCAATGGTCAGACCTTGAAGGAATCGGTCGCTTCCCCTCCCCTCAGAATTAGCCCAGATTTTAATGGTGCCCTCCCAGGTGAGGCAGAAGTGAAAACTTCAGGCAACATCCATTTCAGTGTTCCTTGCCAGGATCACAGCTCCACTAAGGAACAAACAGCTGACAGCCACAAGGCTGCCAATATCATCCCGGGGTTGTGTACCTTAATTAACTTACAGGATCAATCCACACAAACTAACATTTTCATTGGTGAATGCTAAATACTCCTGACTTGAAAATTAGAAGCCTATATCAGACGCTTTGAAGTTCTCATTGTGAAATCATTTTCTGTTTCTCTATACATTGTAAATTGCTTCAGATAAAAGCCTTGTCCTTCATTTACAAGTATTTAGCAAACTACATTCCAGTTTATTAGCTACAGCATGTAAAGTTTTGCGAGTTAGTAAAAAAACCCCACTAATTGTTCTTTGAAACAACGAGAACATGTTTCTCTTTCCAACTGAGAGTAAAATTCCTTGAGCACCAAAATATCCTGTTGTGTACAGCAGTTTACAGAGTGCTTTAATTATTTGTGCAAAGCCTCAGAGTAAGTTCTCAAGCCTTTAGCTATCTTGCTTAATCTAAACAAAAGATTATTCACAGGGTAACGACCAGGGTAAGAATGAACTTTGGCAGGAAAAAAAATTGGCGAAAATTAGGTCAGAAACAGTTCAAAACCACATTTTGTTATTTGATCGCCTACATAACACGCCATGGTGATAATGATGCCGGAACAAGAGCACCGATTTCAGTGGTAGCTACACTGAAGGGAGAAGGGTTTCTCCCCAGGCTGTAACATTATTACAGGAATGGCAGGGCAGAACCAGGCACACACCTCAAGGCCTGCAGGAGTGATAGATGCACCGCACTAATTCCTGATGGCTAAGGGATGTTATTACACCGTAAATGTCGTTTGCTCAATCTTGTGACACGTCTTCAGCTGAGAATGGCAATTTAGAAAGTTCCGTTAGGATGCCGCAGTCAACAAGCAAACTGAATGGCAGCTCTGCAGGTAAACAGATCACTGAGGAGGACTCCAAAATTCAGCAATACTCAAATGAAGACATCAAATATCAATAATACTCCCATTTTGAGGGACAGGAAAAGAATAAACTACCTGCACTAATTTATTCTCATAATTGCAACATCTGCGCTTGTTTCAAAATGATGGCATCAAAATTCCAAAGGGCAGTAGAAACTGACACAACATGGACTAATAATTAAGGATTGAAAATACTGCATCTGTTATTCTTTGTGTCTCAAGAGTATATATCCTCATGGGTTCCCCCAGCCCCCCGCTGTATTTTTTGCAGGAGATATATACAGAGAGAAAAAGAGAATTTGGCACGGCCTGTGTAACATTTAAAGGAAAAGAAACTTGCTGTGACTGTTTAGCAACGTGGGTTTGCACAGAATACTAAGAGACTGAGAGAGGATAAAAAACTCGGGAAAAGTTTACAAAAACTGAAGTTCAGTTCCATTATGTAGCTACATGTGTGGAATAAGAAGGAAAGCACACCCATACAGAAAGTCTCTTTCTCTGTGACACTGCCGCGCCAGCTGCCATCAGGTCTCAATAAAAGTGTTTCGGTGATACCTACCAGCAGCAACCCGCCACCACCTCAGGTCTTCTCCTACCCCTTCCCTGCTGCTTGTGGGAGTTACTGCAGACAGGAGGTCTCTGCTTGGGCTGAGCAATGGCAAACCCACAAAGGGCTGCCACCAGGGACGCGCTGTGTCTGCCCCTGATTTGCAGCCCTCACCTTGCAGGGCTTGGGCAGTAAAAAAATCAATGAGATTTAAATAGGGGCTGTTTTTCCTTTTGTTTTTTTTTAAATAATTGTCTTCTCTGGCAATTATTTTTAAAATAACACAGCAAATTCAGTAACAGAAGTTTTGCTGAGATATAGTCCATAATAAATTTTTTATTATTTTTTCTTTTTTTTTTTCTGTTAAGCAAAGAATAAGAATCACTTTGCCTTGCAACATTTAATTAGATTTACCTAGAGTTTTTAGCCAAGGCAGCACATTAAATAATTAAAGAGTTACATGGTATGTAAATATATATTATTTACTCATAGTTTGTGTCAAAGAGGAGCGGTAATGGTTTAATATATACAAAATCCTGCGTGTTTTCACTATTTGGAAGACGAGCACTTCCTTTCCTGACTCCAGACAGCATGACACAACGCGTGCATCCTTTATCTGAACAGGGACTAAACCAGCTGTGAAGGCATCAGGAAAGGATTAACTGCAGCACTGCAGTAATGGCAACTCTTTGGAATGTTAGGGGAAACACTGGCTCCACCTGGGCTTTCAGCAGACAGCTTCTCACTTGAGATAAGCAGAGGAAAAATTCTCAGTTCAACCACGGAGATGCCACTCATTTGTCCAAAAATATTTTCTTCAAGATTCAGCTCCCTCCCACTATCCTTTCCCCAGCAGGGGGAGAGTATCCGTGAGGTTGATTGGGCAGCAGAGGACCCTCAATCCCAATCAGCCCAGGCTTTCCCAAGTGTCCACATTTACTTTGAGGAGCTGCTCTGAGCTATTCTGTGTGCTTCTCAGGAGAGACTGGCTTCAATTTAGGAGAGCCAGCTCTGAGCAGGTTCAGTGTCAAATTGCGCTGAAAACCTTCCCTTTCCATCTTCTTTCAGGTTATTGCACTCAGATGAATAGGGGATTTCTCAGCTTGGAGACAATTCTGGAGCACAAAATGCAGGAAAAGCACAGGAGACACCAGCAGCCTGAGGCACCAATAACTCAAGGCACAGGAATGCCCAAGCCAAGCAGGGAGCTGAGCTATTCTCACCTCATGGGGGACAAATAGGAGTATCTTCACCTGGGAACCCAAATTTTGCACAGGTTCTCCAACGCATGGAGCCACGGAAAACTGCTGGATGTGAGAAGGAAAAAAGTGGAAGGAAGAATCTCCTCATCCCAGGGCACAGGGAAGAAATTTGCTTTTCTCATCTTCTGTTTGAATTTGTCTCATCCTGCAAAGTTCTCCCTATTTCACAAGCTACCCCTTTCCAAGAAGGCCAATCCCTGGAGATCAGCAGCGCAGCAGTACCTGACAGCATTCTTATTTTAAGGAAACAGAGCTGGCACTTACAATTCAAAGCTAAGGCTATCTCAGGACCCTGTCTAAACTTCCAGAAATGGCACCTGGCGAAATATGCAGCAAACCCTGAGACACAAATTCAAAAATTATACTCCTTCTGGGGCTCTTAATAATAATAATAATTTAAAAAATGGAAAGTAAACAAAACCTTGCTGTTTTGAGTGTGGGCAATCTTGCTGATGACCTTCACAATGATCACGTATTACAGACAATCACATGTATTGCATTGGTGTAAAGAGGCAGAAATCCTGGCACAATGATGTCACGGAGGGATGCAGCTGAACACAGGTCCAAGGAGGCAGAAACTCTACAGTATTTCCATCAAAAGCTATGGTGGCTTCACTAACAGTAGGACAATGCATTCCACTGCCATTTAACACCAAGAGGCAAGTTAAACTTCATGCAACTTAACTTTTCTCCTTCCTGTCCTGTTTTGGAACATGCCTAAAAGAGCCTCTCAACTACTTTCATTCCATTACCTTAAGTACTTAAGTTTCATTTTCAGCAAGGCTCTTTTTAATGAATATTTATGAGCAAGTCCTGCGGTGTTCATTGAAACTGTAGAACGTCCCTTCACAGCAGGCTACGGATTTACATTTTGGGTTTTATTACTAAAACATTTGCCACACAAATCAATGTCACTCAGAAAACACAATGGTAGTTCCTCCTGAAACCCCCTGCCCCTTCAACCAAGTAATGTTATGTATCATATTATTCTTTGGCTCCAGAGAAATATAATTTATATTTTTGATATGCAATATTTAATTAAAAATACATAATTATAAAACATCCAACAGCCATAATTTACACACAGCAGCCTCAAGCCAGCAAACCACTGTGAGCAGTGTCCCCGAAGTCCCAGGGTTCGCTGGTGTGAATAAAATTACTCACTTGCATAAGTGATCAGAAGAGAAGATCTTCATTACAGCTGTACACAACCTGATAAACAGTGTTAACTCGGAGGTTTTTCCTTCCTAGGCACTGCTCAGAGGCTGTTGAGCTGAGCAGGGGTGGTGCAGGGCCGTGCAAGGGTTTGCCAGGCCCAGAAATGCCAAACTTTTCTCCCAGCTGGCAATGACCGCTTAAAGGTGCTTCTCCATTGTAATAAACAGGGACAAATAAAACTGTCTGAATCCCTCCCTTTATTGACTTCACCTTTGCACACAGTAAGGCGGTCTGATTTTATTTAAAAGTATACCCACATTCAAAGATCAGAGAGTCCATTTATCCTAAAACAGGTGAACGGCCCGAGCATTTCACACAAACCTAGGTAGCTAACCAGAAAATAAGCAACAAGTTGCTCTCTATAATCAGCTGCAGACCAAGACAAACAAGATCAATACAAATAAAGGAGTGCAGGAAGTGGGGAGAAGAAAAAAAAGACAAAATATTATAAAAGCAGGCTCTAGTGTTCACCGATTTCCTTAAAGTTATCGTTAAATTGAGTTTATTTCTCTTTTCCTTTAGAGAAGTAAAAGATGTGAATAAAGTAACAAAACTTCTGTGGCGTCAAACAGAGCTTCAAAGATATATACTTTACAATGTTTGCTTGGGAGTGTTTGTTTCCTCTGACTAAAACCATCCCTATGGGCTATGAGCAGGTTGCAGCTGCCTGTAATGCAGGATTTCTAGGGAAGATGTTAAAAGCACGCTTTTGTTTATTTATTTAGACAAGCTTCGCTGTCTTAAGCTATATACATATATACAAACATCATTTCTGAAGGGCAGGATACACATTACACCCAGGGTTTCAGCAGGGAAGAGGCAGCATTTCCCTTGCATAACCCCCTGGGTAGAAAGTTCACAGAAATAAGAGTAAAGAATATTCACTTCGAACAAAAAACAACTGGGCATTGTCATTTGCCAGTTCTAGAGACACTGTGGATGCAAATGATACAATATAATCTGACTTTGAAATTGCAATCAATGTTTGATTTGTAAGCTCACCACAATAGTTTAACTCTTGCTACTCCAGTATTTTCTGTCATATGGGGAAGGCTTTTTTTTTTTTTTTTCTTAAAGCTGAGACTGAGGAGAAGTTTGTTAACCTGGAACCTGCAGACAACATCATTCCCTTGACAGCGTGTGCCACAACAGGGCTGCACAACAACCTGTGCCTTGCAGCTATTCATGGAAGAATTATAAATGCTTATCATACAACTGTAACTGCACAGTTAAAGCCAACTACCTCTAATTGCTCCTGGAATTTCTATTAAAATGCATTCTTCTTTTCTAATGTGAGATAATTTTTTGGACATGAGCATTGCTTTGGATGACAAACATCAGGCAGGAGTTCCAGATGCCACTTGAGCCAGGGAGCAATTGGCCATGGGCCCATTCTTAGCCTACTGCTGATCCAGAGTAAAATGAACACAAATGAGAACCAGGAGATGAAAGTCATTGAAGTCATTAAAACATTAGTTAAAATGATACCTCAACACTTGTGTAATGGCCAAGGGAATTGAAACTGATAACATTGGGAGTACACTTTGCTGTTAAGGTCTACATTTAAAAACAAACAAACAAACAAACAAACAAACCCAAAACCTAAACAAACTTCCCCCCCTGCCCCGAACAACAAAGCCAACAGAGACAACCAGCTCCTGTATTCCTCTTTCAGCCATCTCATGTGCTTCCCTGTTGTTGGGTTACCTTTCCAAAAATGGGTCTCAAAACTGTGAGCAAAGTGTAGTGGGAAAGCCATGGCTACCAATCTAGTTACACGCACAAAGTGTTGGTTCTTAACATACAAACTCTTTGGGATACAGTCTCGTTTCCACGAAACCAAGGAAGGATTTTCTCCAGAATGAAACATGTTTTCGATACACAATAATAACAACATCTAAGCAGCCAATGTGCTTTCCCCCCACGTACACTCTAATTTATTAAGGAGCTAGGAGACACCTCGTTCCCGAACTCAGTGGGATTTTCCGAACCCTTCACACAAAGTAAAGGTGAAATATCTTACTGATCAAGGCTACGGGATGCTGCAGAAAGAGCACGACGGTAAAATTACTTACAGGTATAACCAGATCCTATGGCAGACTCCCTTTTCACAATCAGAAAGGTAGAAATAATGCAAATGCCAAACAAAACACACCAGAGGTTTAAATTAACACACAATTTTACAGCACTGATCTTCTGCCATCAACAGATGGAGAGATTAAACTGGTATTGTTACACCTCAGATTTGAAAGAAGCACAGCATGAGATACCAAAGGATTTTCCGGGGAACATTGTAACCGAAGAGTCTCAGTGGGAATTCTGCAGATAAACACAGAGGAAAAAGCTGAACATAAAGCATGGTACATGTAAGGTTTCTCCTTGTTGGAATTCAAACAGCCAAACTGCCTACATAGAACAAAACCAGATTTTCAAACAGAATCAGCCTCACCTGGAGATACACAGCTGTCATTTGCACTTGCATTTTAGCAGCCTGGCAAAAGGTTTGAACAATTACTACAGTCACATTTCACTTTGTCCTTCTGCCAGATTTGCACTTTTTTCAATTCTGAGCCTTCTGTAAGAACAACTAATTTCTTGCCAAATTGCTTATTCCTTTCAAAGTTCATGAAAATCAGGCACCTTAACAAAGACTAAAAAGCTCTCAAAACATCCAGGGCATTTATTGGCATCAGATAAAAACAAACAGCATGTATCCAAGATTCTTGCTCTTTCTCCCAAGCCATAAAACTTCAGTGGTAACTCACTCTTCCTGTATTATGTTAAAATTAGCGTGGGATAGAAAGTCAATCAAAAGTCCATCCTGCATTAATTTCTATAAAAGGTATGTATCAAGAGTATAAAAGTAATAATTTGCTCATCATGATGTTTCATTAACATCTGTCTTTACAAAACTCTTCTTTGAGATAACCAAAATATAAATCAGAATTGCCTACCGAGCACAATGGTATGGAAATGACCATGCTGCTGCACTTGCTAAGGAGCTGAAAACTTCAAGTGAATTTCTGCAGGTAAAGCTTTTATGGATCCATCTGTTATGAAGGTGAACGTCACCTTTACTGATTTTTGTATCTTTTACACAAAGAAGCAAAACCAGGGTTGATGGAAGAGTATGGTCAATTAAAACCCTCCCACAAGGTAAAAATCAGGTCAGAGAATTGTCTGAAAACAAACAAGACTTCGCACAAAATCCAAACAAGCACCTGTCAGTATTGCAATTATTAACTATGAGATTTGTATGTGGCACTCCAGGTACTGATGTCAAAAACCATGGTAGACTGAGAACAAATACTTTCCAAACAGCCATGATATCCCCTGGGCTGTCAGGGATAATAATTACTTCTCCCCCCTTACAGACCAATGATGTAAGGACCAGATTTAGCCTCCTTATTCACATTCAGCAATGTATTAACCCAGAGCAAACCTCACTGCAGCAAACACATGCAAGTAATAAGGGCATCAGACTCCACCTGACAGAGATAAATTCAAGTTATTATGTTTGTTAAGAGAATTGGTTTGGTCCTATAAATAAATAATTTCCCCCAAATACACAGCATGAAGGCCAAAAGTAGCCAAAGGTGATAACATTTCGTTCCTTGTTTAGGATCACTTCAACATTGTAAAGAGAACCAGAGGGTGGGGGCAGGGATAGAGAAACCAATGTGAAGCACTTACTGTCAGCAAGGCAGGATTAAGCACCTTGTTGTATAAGGCATAAAAAAAAAATAAAAAAATAAAATTTAAAAGTTCCTTTTTCAGAACACCACTCTCGAGAGATTGGATTTAATGGATGACACCATGAAGTGCTGCTCCTAAAGAGGGACCTTGCAGCCTGCTGCTACTTCTCCCACTACAGACACACAATATTTGATTGCACAGAGGTATGTTTCCTCTTGTGACAACTCCCCATGAAATATCTTGAAGTCCTCTTCTGCATTTCACTGCACCCTTTACACCAAAACATATCTGAGGAGCCTGAATCCGGCTCTAACAACTCTGCTGGGGTTCCTGGTTCCTTGTTAAAACTGGAACAGAATCATGTTTCTCCCTCAGGCACTGCCTTAAAAAAACTTTAGGCCATACGTTCTTGAATTATTTATCAGAAGTTATTATGCAAACAAGGATTAAATAATTCTCTTTGAGCTGCTGGTGGTAAGCACGGCAGCTAGAGGCACAGTGCCTCTGTGATATCTACATTTTATCCAGCCTCCCTGGCAAACCAACTGTATTTTGCTAGGTGGATCCAAGACCTGCTTTTCCTTTTTACTCACGCTGGTGTAAACGAGAGAACCTCCTCAAAATTTGATGCAATTACATCAGCATAAAACTGCTTAAGTAAATCAGGGCACTATTTGTTTCCAAATGTGTTTGATTAATGGCTGTTGGAAAAAATAGTACAGACTTCAACTTTATTCTGCCTGCTTGCTCAATTCATCTGGCCTAGCTATAAAAAAACCCAGCTACTCTGTTAATGAACGCAGGAAATAAACAATTACCACAGAATAGTTTCACCTTTAAAAAAAAAAAGAAAAACAGCTAGCTGTGACATCCACCATATGCAGTAGATAAAGTTCTCAGTGTTTTCCAAAATAGGCATCACTTTCTAAGTACACTTATAAAAAATATTTGCAGTCTATACACACTTGGGCAACTGCTGGTGCTTCTGCATTATCTCAGTTCAAGAAATTACAAGCCCACTTAAAAACGTGGATTTGCCCAGTTATGCAATAAAAGTAATTAAAAATAATAGAAACTATGAGCTTTATCCAAGTGTGTTACGTGGCAGAAAAGAGCTGGACAAAGAGATAGAACAATTGTTACTGTGCCTAGGATAAATACCACTTTATTGGGGTGTTTTTCTGCAGGCAAAATTAAGATTGTGTTTGAAATTCCCACTCCCTTTATTAAATTCCCTGTGAGGACAGATTGCTTTGCTCAGTTCTCAAAACTGACTTATTTACACGTGCACTGAAGCACGCACATGAGGCTTCCGGTTCCTCAGCTTGGCAAGGCAAACATTCCAACTGCCCCTGACTAAGGGAGGGACACTCAAAAACTAACCACAGACCTCCACAAAAAACACTGTGCCCATGCCAGCAGTGTCTGAAGGCTACACCTTTCTGAGTGCCGAGGCAGCAAAGAGCACCCAAAACACAACACACGTTGACGTGAAGTCAGAGCTACAAAAGGCTCAGCCGAACTTTCACCACCTCCACCAAAAAAAAAAAAAAAAAAAAAAAAAAAGAAAGAAGAAAAAAATCAGTGAAGAAAAAACCCTGGTTACTCACCCTGGAGGCAGCAACTCCAGTTCTTCTGTGCCAAACTGCTCCCTCTCCACAAGCAATTCTCAAGCTCTGCTCTCCATCACCAGGTTTACTATTTTAATTTAGTCCAATGGCTTTTTTTAGCCCATAATAGCTACATCAAGCTCCGACTACAACTTAGTCTGACTTTTCTCAGGTAAAGGCCTTAACTGTGAAACCAGGCTCCTCTTCCACACCTTCTGCCATCTCCTACCTGTGCACAGGCCCTGAGCATCCTCCCCTGCAGCCACGAGAGCTCAGGAGAGCACACCGGAGCCCTGCAAGGTCAGAGGGCAGCTGAGAGAGGGGAAGAACCTGGGCTGCAGTCAGCAAATATTACGGTGCAGCCCTCAAAGCGGACCCCACAGACTGGAAGGGCTGAGGAACCACAGCCCTAAAAACTCCTAAGCAGCCTCTGGCCACCTTTTAAGCACCTTTTAAAGGACGCTTTTCTCAGGTGCTGCAGAGGAAGAGCCCTCCTGGCAGCCCTGAGTTGAGCAGCTGGGTTTGCAGGCAGGTGGAAGTTGAGGCTCACCTTCCTGGCTTCAGACCCTTCAGTGGGTGATCCTGTAATGCTTCCCCTGGGTGAATCTCGGCCCCAAGCAAATGCAGTGACTGACAGCTAAAAGCCAATGGAACATCTTAATTAACGTCAGCGGGAACAGAATGAAGTCCTTAAAGAAGTTAATCAAAATCAAGGGGTTTGGTGCAATGTAAGGATGAATAATGTGCCTCATGTATTAATACAGAATTAAAAAGAAACCCCAAAACAGTAGCTCCAGCGTGGTTCAGGATTATTACAAAGCTCCAGAGGCAAAAGAATGAATATTTGGAATGCTCTTAAGAATAAATATTCAAAGGAAAACAATATCTCTAAAAAGAAAGTTTTAGGCCTAGAGAACTTCACCACTTGGAGAGGAACAGTAGGAACAAAGACCTTTTGCAGTTCAGACCAACATTTTTTGTTTGCTGATTCAGGTCGAACCCTTAACCTGTAGCAGCAAATAAAACCAGATTCAACTGAGACACAAACCAGAAAAAACAGCTCCAATGCCAGGTCCCACACGTGCTGCCAGCACTTACATCTCAGGCCATGGAACATGTCCCTGGATGCCACCCTACTCCACTGCATCTGCTTTCTGCTGGAACTTTCAAAGAAACATTAGCAGCCACATTTCTTTTTGGTTTTGTCCTTGAAAATTAATGCTCTGTGAGCCACTGCAACACACGGCCTGGTCTTGCCAGATATTAAGTGCTCTCTTTTTCTATGCACTAAGTGCCTCTCAGAGCCAAGATAGGAATCAAAATAAAGCACACAATCAGATGCTATTCAAGTAGATTATTTTCTTTTCCCATATTTAAGTTGTTGATAGACAGATGCAAAAGCCTGCATCTCTTCACACCTCATTAATTTTTATCTTTGGCAGCTTAAATTTTAAAAAGCCCCCAGAAGACTAACGCTGTTGTTACACTTTCTGTCTTAGAAGGGGAAAAAAAAAAGTGTCAAGTGTTTTAGAGTTTTTAGGTCCTGGATGAATAGTGATTTAAAAGAAAAAAAAGCGTGGTGTAAGTACCAAACATACCAAATATGTGAATAAATAAGTGATCTCATTGCTCTCTGGGCATTACTGCTTCCCCACAACCTGCTGTTACTGAGCACTGAGGTGAGATAAATTCCTCCAGATGATGAATTACAGGTTATCAAAGCATGGGGAGGGCTGTTTGCCGTGTAAGCAGCTTTCTGTGTGGTCTGAGGAGCTGTGGGTCCGTGCTGGAAGACGCATTACAGGAGAGGTTAATGGGGATTTGGTTTAGGTCTAGTCAATGCTATGTTGGCTGATAATTAAGATAAACTGCTCGATTTAGAGCTGGGCAGGGGCAGGAGAGAGTATTGGTGGTTGCAATGGCCCAAACAATTCTTTCTTGCAGACTAATGCCTTCCTGCTGTGTAATTGAAGATAACTTTCACATGACTCACCGAATTTCATCTTAATTTGGGCTTGTTTTTGTAAGTGAGGCCTTTTCCATTTTTCTTTGTATCCGAAGCTTTTTTTAGGTAAACACCTGAACATTAATCCAGAGATAGCATGAGATAACCTTGCTACTGCAGTTACAAGCTTCCCAGAAGACTAATGTTTCCAGCATGAAAGAAACTAATCTAATTATTCCACTCATATTACTCCTTGCATGTTAACTAATACTCCTTCCATTTGATCCTGCAGCACGCTGAGTAATTTATACACCCGCCACCTCATGAGAACTTTGGAGGATCCCATGGAGTCTGCCTTCAAGACCTGGAGTTTACCTTGGAATGGCTATTGCTCCCATGGAGGCCGGGGTAAAATTTGTCAGACCAGCTATCCCGTTGCAGACACACACAATTCCGCGATAAAAAACAACTTCCCCTTATCAGCTTAGTTATGCAAGCTCTGAGGAAGATAGCAGGTTCCCTGAACCCAGTGGTTTAATCTCCTCTGAAGGAAACGGTTCATCAGTTTTAAGTCCAAACCCAGCACACGCTGGTGGGAGCAATTTCCAAAGACAGGGAAGCCTCCCTGTATGGATGCTTTTCCCCTCATACATAAAAGGGTACATAGTCATTTGGTTGGTGAGCTGAATGCATGAGAAGGCAGTATTAGCCATAAAATCAAAATAATTCTACTCTGAATTGGTTTGAATTGAATTGAAAAGAACTGGTTCTTCCCTCACGTTGAGTTAAAATTGTCACTACTGCTGTTTCATGCAGGAGAAAATAAAGGTAGATGCTCTCTCTTCGAGCCAGACCATTTTAAAAAGAGAAGTTAATTAATACGTATGAGATTTGTTTGGGAATCCTAAGGCTTGCAACACTTCGTCATGCGAGTGTCAGTACACTTTAGGTAGTACACATTTGACACAAGAAATTGTCCGAGCAGGTAACGTGGGCAGCACTTAGTTTCTCAGTATCCACCACAAAATACCAAAGATGAAATGCTAAAAGTTATTTATTAAACAGCTACACAACTTTTAGGAGTCATGTCTGCACACGTCCTGCACTTAAAACATTTTAAAGTAGAGCTGAAACTTGTAAGTGAAGGCACGCTTCCTTCAATCCACAGTGTATGGGAAGTAAGAATTAAGAAGGTTGGCTCACGTGGATCCATTGGGACGCATGACTTCTCCAATTAGTCCATGTTTTTATTACAAAGCCATTTGCCACAACTTTCAAAATATTTGGATTTGAATGGTGTTTGGTTATGTGGAGCAATTCTACTTTTATTCAACTCTTTCTTTAAAATTACATTTATATGAAATCCATGTTCGTATTTTACAATTAACCAGTTGCACCAGAAATTCGAAGTATTTGCAAGACTATTTGTGTTTGCATTCTTTAGAAAACTTCATCTGATGTTAAAGCACTTCTGACTTTCTAATTAACATTTAGGAATTCAGGAATGCACACAGTCATGATGGCATTTGATCTGAGGCACCCTCTTGATAGTCTTTTAATCTCATTTCCCCTTGCTCCAAGTGGATCCCATTCTTTCTCTTTCCTATCCCTTCCACATAATCTCTTATTTCATTTTCTTGTCTCTTAAGAGAAAAACGTTTTCAAAGCATAAAAGCCCATCACTTTGGAACAAATGTGATACTAAATCTTTTTCATCTTTCAAGTTTTGTGTCTTTAAAAAAACACACCCTCTTTGAGAAGAACCTCTTTAGCACTGTGTCCACACAACAAAGGCTCCATGAGATAATACGCACCAAATCTCGTGAGCAATTAATGTCTTCAACAAACCTTTTCCTAATTTTCCTGTAATGACTTGAAGTAACCAGAGCTTTGTCATGAAGTTATCTGACACCACTTTCCTTTCATTTAACGGACTGGTGGGTACAAAACTTTGTAGAAAAGCAAACTCAAAATATTTTCCATGTTACATATATTACATATGCCCTCGAAAAGAGCATACTGCTGAAGAGTCAAAATGTGGAATTCATTTGCCTCAGAGCAGGCTCCTGGACACATCTCAGCCAATATGAGGGAAGCAGGGCGGTCAGGGAAGGGAAAACAGGAAGCTCAACCAAAAAAAAAATTGGAATCTGTTGGCATCTCCAACGGGCACCCCAATGCCCACTGGACTTTTTGTGGGATGAGAGAGGTCCCTCCTCCTAAGCTGCTGGAGAGCCAACATCTGTGCAGGAGCTGAGGGCTGGTTCCCTTCTGGCCGAGCTGCATCTGCCAGAGCTGGGTCAGTGTTTCCAAGAGGGATCCAGCCTTTGGAGCAGATGCAGAGCTTCTTCTTGGCTGAGAAGGCCAGAAACACAACACAGCTCATGCAGGCAACAGATGTAAAGACCATTTTGAATCCTGGGAGAGCAAGATATAGGATTTTTTTCACACAGTTTCCTTTCGGTGTCAGGAGCCGTGTTGTGTTCAGCTCCGCTCAGTTTGTTGTGTTGTTTGACTTCATATAATTGACAAACTGTCCTGTAAATCTTCTTGCCACCGTCTCAGTGCTTTATAGGTCATCAATCTCAGCCTCCTTGGATGTTTCTATTCCATAAACGCAAGCCAGTACAACAAAAAAAGGAGCAAGGGTGTGGAAAGTCAAGTCTCATCTACCCACTTTAGCTTTGGCAGGGCCGGTAACTACAGGATCTGGTTGCCCCAAATCTCAGCATGACAGGGTAGTTTAACTCCTGGTGGGACGGGTGTGGTTGTAGACTGCTGTGAACATCTTTGCCAGACATCATTATGCTCACTACGTAAATTGGGAACTTTCTAGAACAGATGAAAAATGAGCAACAAAGCAATGCTTAGCCCTGAAAAATCAGCTTTGCCTGTGCCAAATGGGGGTTGAGGTGAACAGGGCAAAGATTTCTGTGAGACTGCAGGAATCCCTTTGCAAAAGAAGCTTCTCTGGACTCCCCAGAGCAGCAAGCTCAGCTCTCTAGCCTTTGCTATGAGATGGTGATGATGAGGGGATTCTCACCCTCAGACAGGCAAAAATTTCTCCACCAGTTCTGCAGTGAGTGTATCCACTCAGAGATTACAGACCAAATCCTGCTCTGCTTCACTGCAGATGCATAAAGCCCTTACCTGTCCTTTCTTTTTGAAACTGGATATTCCAAGGAGTGAGGCTACAGCAGTAGACTACTGTGGACATTTGGTGGCATAATTGAGAGTTATAAGACCAGTTGTCAAAGATGACGGGCTCCTTGAGCAATCTGTTGAGTGGGAATATGACTCACACCTTGCTCTGTCTGACAGAACCTAGCCCTTGGCTCCCTGGTAATGGAGATGGATATGCAAATCCACCAGTGGCTCTTGTACTGCTCAGTGCCTTGGGGCTCCCAAGTTTCCAAAGTATGCACTTGGAATAAGAGCTCTTGCTGCAAACATCATGTGTGGGGGCTGAAACCTGAGAGATCACTCCAATTACCGAGGGCAGTGCAGTCTCCTGTATTTTTCACTACCATCAGACATTAAACCACAGAACAGGGACTTTAATGAGTGTAAATCTGATTGCCTGGGATGGCTCAATCCTGTCCGTGCCAGAGTCCCACACCACCCCACTTGTATCGATTCTGAGTCTGAGTGGCCCACACACCACAAAACAAATCTATTGCCACGTTGTGGAATGAAATCCCTGAAGCTTATACAGGTCAGTAAACACAACTTCCCTGCTGTAAAATTTTTATTGGATATCCTGCCTTCCTCATCCATAATAGTGCTGGGATACACCTTACACATTTACCACAGTATCACGGTGTGGTAACTTATTTACTCTATTAAGCCATTGCAAGCCCACAGTTACAGCTTTTTTCTATTGAATATTTTCAGTGATAATTCCTATGTCGAGAGAGATTTTCTCTTCCTCCTCAAATAACTTAACAGAGGAGTACTGCTGGAGGAGAAAGAGGCACATCCATAGCTTGCTAGCGGAAATCCTTTAGCAAGTGTTACCATCATAACAATTAGCGGGGGGAGCTCTGTGTCAGACCCTGGTGTGCTGAAAAAGTAATTTTAACCAGTGGGGCACAAGGACAGGATTTCTGCATCTCCATCACTAATAACATTTTACTGTCAGTTTTATTATCACCATTATGTCAATGTTTCCCTTGCAACTCCATCACACAAGTGCTTTAAAATAAAAAAGTCTGTTTAAGTGTAGGCATACATAAAAGTTCAGCCTTTGAACACTTCTTTGAAATACAGAAGTTTTTGAAAAGCAACACCCCCTTAAGTCAATGTAGCTAATTTCAGAATAGGAAAGGAATTGAACAGTGCTCGTTTCTCTCACGTACTATCCTGATTTTTTAAACACTGAAATACAGAGGTGAAAAACATTTTCTAGTGCCACAGAGCACATAAAGAACCCAAACAAAGAGCAAAAACATTATAAAATCTCTTTTAAATTTTTACATTTTATGCCAGGCAGAACAGCAAACCTGCACTTATCATAGCAGAAATTCAGAAAGTAGAAGAATAACCCTTCCCAGACCACAGCCCAGCATCAGAGCACCTGTGATTTAAGTCATGGGAAGGGTAAGAATCAGGATTTCCCTTTGTGCTGAGCCCACTTCAGAACAGATGGGACTGGAAATTGCCTCAAGCATAAGCATTTATTCCAGCGTCTCATGTTGGTAAACTGGGCTGTCTGCATACAATCAATGGAGGTTTTTTCCCATTTTCAGAAGTTATAGTTATCCCATAAATCACGTGACCTTCCCCAGTTTACCCACCAATTATTGCCCATGAAATATTTTATTACCATCCAAACTACAAAACACACAAGCGGAAAGGATCCACCATTCTATACTGGAGCACAAGGGCAAGAAGTGATGCGAATTTGCAGCTAAAGATGAAACTACTACACGCCCCAATTTAAGCTTAATTAAATGTAATCCTTTAACCACTTGACAGATGTAGCCCGAGCTTACAAAAAAATCAGCAAAGGAGCCTCGTCTCACACAACATTCCCACCCAGATTTACGTTTTCTTGGGAGATGTATTTTGCAGATAATGTTCAGGTAGCTTTTAACACCAGTGAGTGCCCTTGTAAGAACAGAGCTAGAGGCGCTCCTCTTCAATGACCCCAGTCCTGCCTTTCTTCTCTCCCTGCTAATCCTACACCTGCTAGAGCTGTAGTGATCAATCGCCCCTTTCCCAGCATCTTTCCCACTCCTTTTTCTGGGATGATTTTTGGCCTTTAACACAGTAACCTGATTTTATGGCAAACAACTTCACAGAGTTCATTTAAATCTTTCTGAGGTCCTCATCTTGTTTGTGAACACCAATTTTTAATCATTTAGCTTTGACCCGTGGATCTTCACTGTAACTATATGCACATTATATCCATACCTTTCACAAGGGTGCTGTGGAGCTCAGTTAATATGGAATTATGTCTTTAGCTGTTTAGATGGACTGTGGTGAAAAAGTAGCACCATTTTTCCATGTTACCAGCTCCTGAAATCAACATTTTACTGAGAAAATAAAAATGTGCTTTCCCTCTCAGTAATCACCATGCTGCTAGTATAAATTTCTTTCTGCCTTCCCTGTCTGTGCTACTGGTTTTCCCTGGAATTTCTCAGCTCTCTCTAAAGAAGGCAGGAGCCCAGGAGTGTCCGCCCAGCATGTCCATAGACATAGAAATGAATATTGGGGACCATGTTATGTACACACAGCTGAGGTCAGAGAGGAAAGGTGGCTGCTAAGGTAGGTGGGCACATCTTGTCATATTGCCCAGACACAGAGCTCCTGGCTGCTGTTCTGGCCTCTAAATTACGCCAGATGTAAATGAACTCTTATTACTGCCACATTCCACGGGCTCCCCAGCACCACCCATCAGAAAAGAAATATTTCATAGAGAATATATTTAATGTCTTTTCTTGATCTATTGTTGCCATGCATCTGTTATTCAGCTGTGTAAAGTAATTAAGGAATGATCCCATGGAAAGAAGAGCAGAGCTGTCTCTCAGGAACGTGTATGTGCATACAAAAAATCACTATCGTAAAGTACTTTAGTAAAAAAAATGAGACCTGCTACCACCTGATGTCAATTCTGCAGTTAATTGCAAATGCAGATTTTAAGAGGGGAACTACTGTGCACAGCAGACTTGTCTGTTCAGAGGAATAAGTAGGTCTTAGTTGAGAGATGAGAGCAAGAATTCTAATTTCTGAACAAAACTGTGCTTGATTTTCCACAGAAAGTTTTTACTCTCAGCTTGCTTGCCACTACTCTCTGCCATGCAATATCATCTCACCGTGTCTGAAGAGTTCAGGACAATGAACTATAGATAAAAACCATTTTATTGTTATTGTTGTTGTTCCAAGAGTGGTTTTTAAAACCAAGCAAGGAATGTGAATTAGAGAAGCATGCACATACCAGGGCTGGTTCATGTATGTGTGTGTGCACCACCACGGGCTGTCTCTGGAGAGACTCTTCAATTACTAAAAGCTTCATTTTTCAGCCAACAATTCTCCACTTTAACCATCTGCAACAAAGCAACTGTAGTTCTGTTTAGCTTTTCCCTCCTTTCAAGCTTTACTTCACATTTATTAAAAGCTCCTTTGAAGCAAAGACTTGCTTGGGTGAAGCCTGTTATTAAACAAGCCGAAATTGCTGCTTTCATTGTGGCACTTAATTGGGATGTTGTGTGTCAGGAGCCATTAGAGCTCTCCCGTGGCGCGCTTGGTAATGCCATGTTGTGCCATATGGGAAGGCTGCAGCTTGGAAACGATTTTTGGGATGTTTGCTTTTTGTGTCAGTGGGGGCTGATGTGGAAAATGAGGTGAATCTGAGCTCCAGGGACCGAATGCAAAGGTTGAGGAACTCTTCGATGGCCCCTGGTGCCCGACAGGGTCCTTGGGGTTTAAAAAGTGTCTTCCGTTAGTCACAGACTTAATTGTGTAATGGGCAGATGCAACCAGGTATTTAATATTGCCTCTCCCTAGAGGATTAGCTTAAATTATCGTGTGGGGCCTAAGAACTTTCCTGTGACAGAAAGAGAAAGGAAAACCTGGAAGGGACCCGCAAAAGTTGCTGAAAAGAAGATTTAAATTTAACATTTCCATGATTCAACAACAATGGGGGTAGATTTACAGCTGCTGTGGATATTAGGAGGATGTTTAAAAGCTAGGGTTGTATGATTTATGTTTGGTTTTATCATTAACATTGCTAAAAATATTCAGCATAGTCTTTTAAAAAAGTAGTGCCATCCTTGTTCTCTGAATAGAGTCCCAAATTTGGGGGGGGGGTGACACTGGAAGATTTTAAATACTTTTTATGACTAATTAAAATGAATTCTGTTCCCAGACAACATACTGGGCTTCCATGGATTGGAAGCTCATTCTATCTTTCAAATTAAATTTCATTAATTGGAAATAAATAGAGTATTCAGAACTTGTTTATATTGCTACGTTAATTTCCTGCGGAAAATATCTTCGTTTTTCCCTCTCAGTTATTTCTGACTTAATTAATAAACTGCTTCAAAAATAAACTAGTTTTGCTAGGTGTAATAGTCTGTGTGTCAGGGTTGGGCTATGTCTCCCTCTTTAAGAATAATAGCTGCAGGCAGGATTGCATTTTTAGTGCAGCTCTTCAATGAATCCCTCCATCTCTGCCTCTGATTTCTGCAGCAGATTTTTACAACTGAAGCTCCATTACATTCATAAACCATTGCCTGACCTTCTAGTTGATAGATTTTAGGCCAGAGCTTGCTCGAACTCACAGCAGAGCACCTAAAAATAATTTTACCTTCAACATCGCTGCACTATTTGTAAATCCCCTTATGCAGCGAGAAACAACAATTTCTGGAGTGTTGACTATATTTTCCTCTTTCTGCATGAAGATTTACCAATTCTAAAAAGTGATTGCTATGAAACAGTGAGCAGCCAGACTGGCATGTAACGAGGTGCAGAACCTCATTGCAAAATACACTGTCAGTATCAGTGCAGAGACTCATGAAACATTCAGTCTACTACACTGAACTGATACAGCGAGCTGGGTTCAAAATTAAAACAAATTTTTTGCAGTAAAAAGGCTAGAAACAGCACCTAGGGTAAATATTGCCTCTGCCCAAGGAAAATCAGCTCTGGAAAAAGCAATTTGAACCATGTTCATGGTGTGATGGTTGTATGGGTTTATAGACAGACCACAAGTATGGCAGAGCAGGTATGCAAAAATGACAGTGCTGAGGTTTCTTAGAGACCCCAGCAAAGCACAAAGTCAGGCTGGAACTGAAACTTCAGCGCTGGCAAGATTATCATGTTTCTAATATGAGCAATTTTTAGCAAGGTCACTTTGGGGTAACGTATTACAAGGTCAGAATTTGCAGTAGAGAAACCCTTTGTAATGAATTATTTTTCTGCTCCACCTTTATGATCATGCCTTTTCTTTTTTTCTCTTTTTTCTTTTTTTTTTCTTTTTTTTTTTTTTTTTTTAACCGATGTGTGAAATAAAATATTTAGACTGAGGTTACTTGAGATTGGAATTTTTTAAACCACCCCTCAGGAAAAAAACAAACAAAAAACCAGGCATGGTTTCAGAGTCTCTGGCACTTCCCAGCTGCAATGGCAATGCACAAATCATCAAAGGCCCAACAGGAACAACAGAAAAAACCGAAGCTGTGGGAGGTGTTCAAAAAGTGAAAAGACCAAAAACCTAGAGGTTGCCCAAGGCTTTAGCACTGCCCACCAGTAAAAAGAGGGAAAACACAGCAGAAGAAAATGATTTCTGCAAGGTAGGTGTTCTTGCTGGGGGCGTCTGGGAAAAACTAAAGACAAGTCCTTCCTCAGCTGAAAATTTACTCTAGGCTCCTGTCCACTGCATGAAGCCAAACTCCAGAAAATGCAATCTTCCTAACTAAAGGCGTTTATTTGTCTGTTTGCTTATTTAATGGACATTCTCTTGAAGGAATTAAGGGCTCCAGCAATTCTCATGTTGAGTGGGGTACATCCTGAAATTTTTCTGACACCACTGCCTCCATCAGTCAGGGGAGGTGGAAGGTGCATTTGTGCAAATGAACTGGCAGCTTCCCAGGTGAAATCACTCGAGTGGGAGGAGGGGAAACATCTCTTTCTTCTTTTCTGAGAGAGCTATAAAGGTACTGCCATTTCTTTTAATGGATTTGCCCTTTGAATCTTGTATTTGCAGCCAAGAGCTCAAAAAGCAGAGTATGAGCAGGGAGACAATGGAGAAAAAAAGTAGAGTTGACTAAATAATAGGGAGACAGAAAAGGGAAAGAATGGAGGGAATGCAGACAGCTAATAACAAAAGCAATTCAAAACATCCAAGAAATTCTGCTGTCATAAGAAAAAAACCAGACACTTTTACCAACCTTATGGATAAAATTGAGGCAAAAATAAGAGACGTAGGAGGAAATGGTGTTGCTTCAGTTCTCTGACTGTTAACAGATTGTTTTCTGGTTTTTATATTTATATGTGTGTGTGCACGTTTGTGTAAATACATTTAAGAATCATGGCTTCAGTCAGTTCTAATTCAAACACCTTCCTAAGGGAAGCGCATCCCTGCGCCATCCCCAAGGAATGCATTGAACAGATCTTCACAAAGTAATCATTCAACATTTTCCTCCTCTTAACACCCTCAAAGCATTACCTTGCGTATTCATCATTAAATCTGTCTCTCCGTGTCTGCAGAATTGTTCCAGCATAATTTTTTTTTTTTAACATTTAATGTCCCAAATGCGTCTTCAAGAATTCCTCCTGCAGAAGTGCTGCTCAGCAGTAACTGCTGTGTCCCTACCAAACCACCCCCAGAATCATTTGAAAAGTCACATCTGTGCTGCTGAAGCTGGGGGAAACAAAAGCAGAGAAGATTTCTGTGTTTTGTGCAAGCTTGGCAGCGACATGATGTAAAGCAAGTAAATAGTTTCGAGGACTTGTTTTGTTTTATTATCTCTATCGTTAAAAAAATCCCCCAAGCTCTTCTGGCATTGCAGGAATAAGAGAGGCAGGACTGCAAGACACACAACTGTTGTCATCATCTGCTTCAGTGAAACCAATATCAATTAATTTAGTTAATTAGTTCTTAAAGGCCCTCCAAATTGAGTTTTGTTAAAGAAAGTAAGTTTCCTCTGTTTGACTCTACTCACATCAAATCACAAGTATTCTAAAAGCTTTCTAAGCTGTTGAGAATTTGGAATATTTCGCTTTCCACAGCGAACATCCTACTTAATTAAGCAATCAAGAAAAATAAATCCCTTTGCTTATGTGGGATTCAGAAAGTGAAAATTGAAAGCAATCTGATTTTCAGCTGTTAAAACATTAAAAACACACACGCACAGAGCCAAACACAAATCCTTGCCATGATCATACACCTGCATTTGGGATTTGAGCGGAAGCTGCAGTAAGAACCATTTCTCCCTCAAAATGAACACACTGTTCATTGGAAGCTTTCTCATATTGAGGGTGAAACATAAAGGCTTCAACACTTTTTCCCAGGTGTACAGAAAAGGATTGTACAGGAAACAATATAGAAAAAGAAAATAATTGAGTAACATTTTGAATAGCTTTCATAACCACAGATTATCTAGATCCATGGAGATATCTGTGCCCTCCTGCCACAGGAGCAGTTGTTCTGGAATGGGGAGGAGAAAATAGTCCAGGCAAAAATAAAAGCCACCATTCTGCTCTGAAATGTATGCATACAACTCTCAAAAAATTGTAACAGACTGCAAATGAGCGTAAATGAAAGGATGCTTAAAAGCATAGGATAAAGATATGTGCTTTTTGGATTCAGAAAATGAAGTCAGGCTCCTATTCATGCTAAGAAAATGTAGATTGGAAGCCTCTAAAAGCCTGTCATTGCATGATACGCACCTTCACACATATACATACATAATAGACATCAGCTAAAAGTGCTGCCCTTGGGCCCGGGTTCATCACTTAGTATTTTATTCTGTACAATGCTATCTGGATGCTTTAGCTGGGGAAAAAAAAATGTGGTTTCATCCATGAATGGGTCACTGACCTTAGAATTGAAAGATTTATCAGGGTATGTTTGCATGACAAAATACAGCACTACACAGAAATATACAAGCTCTAAATGTGACATCTCCAAAATGGGAAAGGATTTAACTGAATTAGCACAGTCCTCTGATCAGCCTCCTCTGCCCTGCTGTTCAGCAAAGCTACTTAACTCAGACAGAGCTGTACTAACACAGTTATACTTGTCCTGGTTTCTGTGCCAGCCCAGCATGACTCTCACTGAATTTAACTCTAAAGGAATTTACATGATGCTTTCCCAAAAGGACAAAGCTCCCAAAACCTCCTAATTTCAACCTAAATAAGATATGTAACAGTAAAAGTAAACAAACAAACAAACAAACAAAACACCCCAAAAAACCCCCCCCAAAACCAAAACCAAACCAAAACATAACTGCAAAGTCAAAACATTTTACTTATTACCATGGCTCCTTAGAAGGAACTGGGGCCAATAAATTTTCACATCCTCACTATGGAAGAAATGGAAATATATAGGACACATGCACAGCACCAGCACATCCTAAAAAAACACCCGGACTCCCAAAAGGCAACAACAAAGCAGTTAGTGAGACCTGCAAGGACAAGCACTCAGGGGAAAGTGAGAGGATCCACTGCAGCCAGAAGCTTCTCTGGAAACAAAACACATGGGAAATAGAAAAAAATAAGATTTTAAAAAGAGCGAGAGGAGCATTAATTTTTGGTCTAAATGAGATCTTGAGAACAGAATATATCCAGGACACTGGCATGTGGAAAGACAATCTCCCCGTGAGAGGCCTGAGGAATGAAGGAGCACCACTGGAATTGCCTCTTCGTGAACACTACTTTAGCCTGGCTGACACCGCTGAAACTCAGTGGGAAGAATAAAATTGCAAAAGTGATGGTAAAAAAGGTCTTTAGAGAGGGCTGTGGGACAACAGGGAGGCATAATAACATTCTTTGTCAAGTAATTCTGTGATTGTAATAACTAATGAAGCTTGGGCTCTCAGAGATCTTCCTGTGAGGGACTGATGTCATCTAAGATAACTTCAGTTGGGCCGGAACCTTTTCCACAGGTCACCATTTATAAAAAAACTCCTCCATGGGGGTACTTTGGCATCACATAAAACGGGCACTCCTAGACTTCTTCTTGGGCAACAGTTTTCCTAGCTAACATGAGCCCAAATTACAGAAAACCAACTGTTTTGAGGCTGCCACTTCAGTGCCAAATCCGTTTGGAATGAGTCCAGAGAAGGAGACGGTCAGAAGAACACCGTGTGATCCCATCGCATTTTTCCACGGGAGAACTGTTCTAAAAAATGTTCTGTTTGACTAATGGACCCTAAAGGAGAGAAACAGAAGATCCGGAATGCTCATGGGTACACACTACAGCTGAAGAAATTGCAAGGTCCTTGTTATCATCTGCCGCACGGCATCAAAACCCCCAGGGGACCTGAGGAAGGGGCACGTCAACACCCGGCTGTGATATGCACAGAGGCAGTTGTACAACTGGAGTTACACCTGAGAGGTCAAGGTCTGGGAATTCCCCACTGCTGGAAATAAAGTGAAACTTTGGAAATTGCAGGAGAAGGTCTCCTACCTCAAAAATATGTATTAGAGCTGTAGTGGCAGGTTAGAGCCCTGAGGAAAACACATTTGAAAGGTTACCATCAATGGTCACCATTGAAAGGTCATCTCCTTCTCCATCTCTCCCCTTCAGTTCCCTTCTTTCCCAACCTGAACTCCATTCAGACCTTTCTGGAAAAGATTACTGCTCCTGAGGAAGGGCAATTCACCCAGCCTTTCTCACCAAAACGACTAATTGTATAAAGATGAAAAATATTATGAATCAAATCACTTCAGAGAAAGACCTAAGCAGGGGAAAAAATAAAGAGATTATCTTAGTAGATGCTCAATTCAAATGGGAAATTATGAATTATAGCTGTGAACTGCTTAAGAGCATTTTTCTCTGTGCTCAAAATAAGACACCAGGAATGGCAAAACTCAACTTTCTAAAAACTGACGACAAACCCAAAACAATGTGTCTCAAAGCAAAAGTCAATGCAGCTGTTTAGGCAATGCAAAAAGATATTTATTATTACAGCAAATGTGGGGAAAAGGGATAAATAGCAATAGATATAAAATATAAGTAGGGCCTCAAGGAAACTAGTAATAGAAACTAAAGAATATAAAATCAAGGGCTAGCAGATTTGATTAAGATGGGAGAAAATCATGAAGTATGTGAGAGAGGAAGAGATTCTTGAAATTGATCTAAATATTTAGAGCAGTTACCACAATAAAGATGAAAATGCAGAATAACTCAAATATTTTTTTTTCCACATTTTGAACCAACTTGTTGCTCTGTAGGAGCATGATGGGAAAAATATCTATTCCAGCATAAACCATGCAGAAATTCAGTGGGAAATCTTTCCTACAGGAGGTCTAAAACCATCACCCCAGAACCTCAGTGGGCCATACATTTTAAATATATTATCAAAATATATTAAATACATTTTGGATATTGAGAAAATTCAAGACAACTAGTAAAAAGTTAAAACTGTGTTAATGCTAGTATAGAGAGTGATACAGAGAAAGATTTGTTTTTAATTTCTCTTGAAAACTTTTAGAGAAATTAAGTTTGGCTTCCAAAGTATTGCCACATTATCCAGCTAGAGTATCACAAGTGATTTTTATTAATAAAGTGGAATGATTCAAAACTCAGACTAATAAATATTTTACATTATCTGCAAGCCGGTTGCCTTCTTGAAACTGGAATTAAAAAAGGAGCCCCCAAGCATGGTTCACACTCCAGTTGCCCTGGGTTATGGCAATCCACGGACATCAGGAATAAAATGCTGACATGCCAACACCAGAGTGAGCGCTGAGCACTTCCCACGCTGGGACATTTGCAGAGTCCTCAGGTGTGAAGTGGAAGGCTTTAAAAGCCCAGCCAGGGCTCTCCTTCAGGCTTGCTCCTTTTCTTCCACTCAAACCATAATCTGCTGGCAGGAGAGTAGATCATCTTTTCATGAGCTACTTTATTAGTAGTGTGGCTTCCTAAAAGCTCTTTGTTATATTTCAATTTAGTCAAGAAAGTACAAAAAAAAAAAAATCTCCGCGAAAAAAGCAGAATGAACCTGCGACCAGAGACCAGAATTTACTTTAATAGTATGCTGTAGAGTACCATAATGTAATAAAGGTTACAAAGGAAGCCCGGGTGTCACAAAGCAGTTCCACTGACATGGGCAGAATATTGCACCTGCTGATTTCTCTATTTTCTCCACACTCAGGCCACATCTATATTTATGAGGGGGGGAAAAAGATGAAATATTTAAACAGTAAGCAGCTTGAAGACCCTCTATTTGTTTGCTAAAATTTAACACATGCTGCAGTGAAAGACCAAAGTCCTGGGAGCAAGCTGCAGGGCTGTCAGGGGGACGAGGAGCTACCTTGGCACGTGCCCTGTAACCACAACAGCTCACCCCAAACATCTGGGAGCTCTTCACCAAGGGCCACTGCCTCCCAGCCTCGGGGAGCTCATGGGCTCTGGGTACATTTTAGAGAGGGACAAAAATAGGATGGAATGCCCTTTTTGTCTTTAGGAATGGATCTGAGCTGGAATAAAGGATGAAGCTACCAAAGGAGCATCCCTGACTTATTTGTAATATGATATAAAGAGGAACAGTTGTGTCTCTGTTTGGAAGAGTGGTTCTCAACTTTGTGTGAACAGAACTAGGAATGACTCACACATTTTCTTTTTTCATATTGGCAATTGCCATAAGTATTTTATACTATCTTAGGAGAAAAAAAAACCCTAGAGGTCAGAAATTCTAAAAAGTTTTAAAACTCTTGCTTCTGGGTAAGGCTATTACATGAGATATATTTGTGTCAAGAGCAAAGTAAATGAGACAGAAATGAACTCCAATCTTCTGTAGTTACTCTGTGGCCTCAGTCACTAACTGTGGCTAAATGGACTGCACCAGTGAACCTGCCCTTCAAAATATGAACGTCTCAGGTAGGAGAACCAGGGATTTGAAAACTGAAATACTCTTAACCCTTCAAAAGTTGCTAGATTTTTTTCTATTAAATCTTCCAGGCTGTAAGTGGGGAGAAATAATCAGTTTCAAACATAACCAATCAATTAATCTGGGTATGATATTAGTCTACATTAATTTAATTAAGTACAATTTACCTAAGTGTTTCTAGGCAGGGAGATGCAGGCAGGAACCTGTTCTCATTTCACAGAGAAAGCACACAAAGCCTTTGAAGCTATATTCC
Organism: Chamaea fasciata; assembly: GCF_029207755.1. NCBI lineage: Eukaryota > Metazoa > Chordata > Aves > Passeriformes > Sylviidae > Chamaea > Chamaea fasciata. The sequence continues at coordinate 25,762,056 of NW_027094096.1, read as the reverse complement.
CAAATTGCTCCTGTAATCCATCATTGCAAGAGATGGCTTTGACTGGGGAGGTACTAATTTACACTGAAAAGTGCAAACATGCACATAAACACTGGAAATCCCAAGTAGTGATTTACAAAGTTTCATAGAAATAAAAACCTCAGCAAAAGAGATGATAAGGCTGAATTTAAAGGCGTACTCTGGACCTCTGTCTACGAAATGACCCCAAGAAGATATCTAGGCCTTCCTCTGCAAATCAACTTGGGCTTTATGAACTATTAATAAAATCAGAAAGCTCATGTTGGGATACTGGCAAAGTGAGACAAATCTCTTAGTTTGAACAAGGTGAACAGGGTAGAGTTTATCCTTACCTGGTGCTGTAAGATATAGGCAGTTTCCTCACTAACTTAATAAAAAGATGAGCCATTTAAAGGAAATAGCACATATCCAAGCCAAGGGAGAGCAAACCCACCAGGAAATATTAGAACAACACCACCACCTAATAAAGGACATATAGAAATAAAAACAAATCCCACAATTCATTTCTTAATTTATTTGTTTTGGATTTTCTATAATGAATTTTTATTTGCATGTTTAAAGCCACGCATACAGAGATGACATGGTGAAAGGAGGAGGTAATTAAAATAGAACGTTGTGTTATGAATATTAATATCAAGAAATAGTAGCATAAAAGGTTAAAAAATGGAAAATTAAACCTAAAAAGACACAGAAAGCCCTAATTCTCAATCTTAATTAAAATGCATGTCTTAATTCACAAAAGCATGAAAAGAACTCTTGATTCATAAAAAAAATCTGAAAAAAACTTGTGAAGTACAACAAATTACTTATTCTGATGGGTTGTTAGAGGAGATGGAAACAACCACTCAGGACAGAATGGAGCAGGGAAATTTGTAATAAAGATTAGAGTTGCAGTTTCAAATGGCCGCATGCTCCATAGCGGAGTTTGGGGACCCAATAGAGCCCTGATGATTTCTGACTTCTTTGAAAGGCGTGGTGCCAAACACCTAACAAGGAGAAACCCTCACAGTTCAATTGTCAGAGAAGTGCAGCCTTTCTCCGGGGAATATTCTTCACCCTGGCAATGTCACCTTGTTCCCATCAAGTGCCACCCCACCTCTGCCCTGTGTTCAAACCTCACTGGAGCAGTCGGTGCCTTGATGCAGAAACAAAGCTGAATATTCCCACGTACGCAGTGACAACCCTAAGCAGAAGTGGGGGAGTAAAATAATTAAAACATTAACCAGATTGAAAATTAAATGGCATGGATCGTTGGGTAGCTCTGCGTTGGCTTATTGGGTGTTGATAGGTTACCTCAATTATTTGCCTTTTCTCCTGCAGAGGCATTAAAGGCCCCGGTTCCCTGTGTACAGGCCTGCTCCAAATGACTCCGACTAAAAGGACAACACATGGGAAATGACACAGAGCCATAGAGAGGTTAATGGACTTAACCAAGGTTACAAGACGAGATAATAGGAGGGATGAGGAAAAAAATAAAACAAGCAAAGACTACAAGCCATTCCTTCTCTCCCTCTGTCATGCTTAAAGAAACTCCTTCATTTAGATAAATGAGCTCCACCGCAGTGAGGTTTGCACAGCCTCAACAATGTGCATCTCAAGGTCACCTGAGGATTTCTGGTGGTGGGAATGGCAAGGTGTGTCTGCTCAAAGAGGTTCAACTTTGGTTGCACCCTCTGCCAAATTTTTGTGTAGTCAAGAACACGCTGCATAAAGCTTTTGTAGCATGTCCTGCCTCTCGAAGGGCTGTGATGACACATTAATGTGATGCCAAGAAGGTCAAGGAAAGGATTTAGACCCAAATAAGGCCAAGGAAAAGATTTAGACCCAAAGTGCTCTTTGATTCTGGGAATTCTCTAAGTAAAAGCAACCTCAATCATAGTGGATTAGAAATCAGAATTTAAACTCTTGTCCGCAGCTTGGATTTTTGAGTTCCTTCTGTCTTAAGTCCTAGCATAAGTAACAGCTGATTTCCAGCACTGATTCAGTTACAATGGTTACATGATTTCCTGATGTTAGCATAATTAAATTAGACACGTTTATGAAAATATAATAATGCTTATCAAAACAAGGCTTTGGCTTGTTTAAACATGCTGATAAGTCTCAGCTCAGGTTCTTAGAAGAAACCAAAATATCAGTTTGCATCCACTTCTTATGGTTGGTTATTAATGAGTCTAGTTCCTGTAGATTTTGAGGCACTGAATTGAGTGCTACTCATAAAAAAGAACATTTAGACTAAACTTTAACAGAGGCACCAATGTGTTGAATTAAGTGTTATATTGTTGAAATTCATCATTATGTGTGCTAAAATCTGAAAGTTCTATTGTTAATAAATATAAGAATGTGAAAAATGAGATTAGACTACAGAATAAATCATTTTTTTTTCCTGTTCTCTGATTCTGCAATATGTCCACAGTTACTAGAAACAAGTTCTCTGCGACATCACATACACCCTGCTGAGGGACAAGGAGTTGTTTTTCTTGTTTTAGCCTTATATATTTCATACTTTCCACTTTTAGAATGATTTTACTGTGTTACATAATGTTGAATTAAGCATGATTTTGCCAAGAGATTTAACATTTTCAGGACTTTGTTGTCAAAGAAGAGGCAAATATTTCACATCAAATAAAACCTTTCTGAGACGCTACTTTTACTATCTGGTACTCAGAGTTGGTTCACATAAAATCAGACCAGTGGAGGAAAATTTAAGAAAAGCACTGCCCTTTTCATTAAGAAAATATTTCCTTTTGCTTTTCGTGACCTTTGAGGTCTGCTTCCCCTTTCACGTCACAGAAAACATCTCTGGGAAGGAAACAGAGGATTGTGGCATAGCTTTTTCTTCTACCTTGAAGTCCCAGATGACATTTCTTCAAACGATTTTGTCTTCTGTAAAACACTGTTTTCACAAGGCACATCCCTTCCAGCCTACTCAAGCTAGAGTCCAAGTCAAACACAAAGGGAGAATTCCACTTCTTTTGCATTTGTTTTCTGAATGCTTTCTTTGTGAAGAAACGGAATATCTCTTTCTGTGGCTTAGAGCATCCCGTAGGAAGTAAAACACACTCTGCTTCATGCCATTTTAAAGCTGGTGGTGTCATCTGGACTAATGAGGGCAAACGAGCCATTCACCTTGCGAGAGCCAGGTAGTTTGTGGTCGAGCCCTGCCATGAAATGAGGGTTTGTTTCACTTCCCAGTGGGCACCTGCAATGCCAGCAGGTCCAGATAAGGTGTGCTGCCTGGGTACCACACAGTGCATGCAAGCATCCTGCTTTTCCATGCAAACCTACTGCTCTCATTGCTGCATTAGTAAGTGCTTGCCGAACTTCCTTAGATTTTTAGTTTTCAGCTACGAAAACTCTGTTTTTTTATTTTTAACTTTTTTTTGTTTTGTTTTGTTCGTGGTTTTTGGGGTGTTTGTTTGTTTGTTTGTTTGTTTGTTTACAGCAGGAAAGCCACCAGCCTGAAATATCCATGTGTGGATATGGATATCCATGTGCAAGTTAACTGAGGCAACAAAGGTGAGATTTAGCCACTTGCCACTCTTGACTTCAGCTGAAAGAATGGTGAGGTAACATCTCCAAAATCTCCACGTGGTCTTTTCAAGCTGAACATGAAAAATCAGCAGACACTCTTGTGTGATGTGAGTGTTGTAAACTCCTCCCTGCCAGAACAATTTCCTGAGGCTTAAAAGAAACTAGGTGCACTGTATTCCCCAGAATATTATTCTGCGAAGTAAACGAAATAATTTCCTGTGCTATGTAGCATGTAAAGGGAGATCTGAAGAGTTAAAGCAGTTAGAGAGTCTGTTCTGTATTTGGAGTGAAATGTGATGACTTCAAAAAGTGTATTTTTCTAAGAATGACGATAAATAAATAAATAGCCAAATTCTAGAATTCAAAATTCTTACAGTTTTGGGTGTTCTCTTCATGTCACTATTTGGATAAAAGCTTTTTGTGATAATAAGGGATTGCCCTTGAGGAAAGAAATTTATCATCCACGATGCAAGTAGATTAAATAGAATGGAAGATCACATTCTAAATTTAAAAAGTGACAGTAAGTGATAATCTACTAAGCAAATTGCCAATGTGTACATCTATTAGCTGTCAGACCAATGAACTGCAACAAATTTCACAGAATCAATTGAGTTGGAAAAGACCTCAGATACCCTCAAGTCCAACTGCTGAGCAAAGACCACCATGCCAAGCAAACCTTAGCACCAAGTGCCACATCCAGTCATTAATTTAGCAACTACTGCTTGTATTTCCACAACTGACAGACAAAGATGTTTTTCTTCATGTGGATTCACAATTAAAAATGGTTTATGGAAATTCTTGACCAACACTCAAATGCTCTTTCTCCATTTAAAAATTAAATTGGGCAGCCTACCTTCCCACTGTAGGTCAGACTGACCTGTACCTTATGTTCTAACTTATTTTTTTTTTTAAATACTATGTATTAGTAAATTATTATAATTGTAGTGTGTTAAAGAGGATATCAGTTATTATGATACTCACCTTGTGTTATTTTCTCCATCTGTTCTTCCTTCTGGCCCTTGTCCACGAGAGCTTTTCTTTGATTTAGGCTGAGGTATGGAGTCCACAGACAAAGGCAGAGCTAAGGTAATTGTTTAAAACACCACAACTGCCTCAGTCATGCTGGCATCAAACAAACATGAATTCCAGAAGAAAAACCACACCACAAGTGTCCACAGCAACAAATAAAATTGACAGTGGGGGATGTTTCCCGTCGTTCCCTTTCAATACCAACTGCATGGGATAGAACTGGGGAGAGTTCAAGTCTTCTTTGTTCTTTTTCTTTTTTTTTTTTTTTTTTTGGTAGACAGATCAGTGCATAAAATTATGCAAAAATGATTTAAACTCTTCACACCCAGACACAGGAGGCAGCTGTCTCCACAGCACCTGTCCTTGCATCTCCAAATCCCAGCCCACTGCACAGCTAAATACCGCACTTGTGTTAGCATCTTCTAACCTCTGACCTGAAAACCAGATTATCCTATTTCTAAATGCAACAACTGGGGATTTATTTCCCTGTTATGCACTTCTGGTAGTGTATTGACAACAGGTCCCCAATGATGGAAGAATGATTTGAATTTTCAGGGACAATTTGATTAAAATAAAATCTGTATACAACTTCAGCTTGTAGGAAGCACAGAAAAATCTTCACAGGACACCGAGGAAACCTCTGCTTCCTCTAGAAAAGCAAGCTTTAAAGCCAAAAAATATTCATGTGATATTTGGGTATTGCTGGATTCGATCTTCCTTTGTTTTCAAGTTTAATTGTGAAGTGTTGATATCAATACTAATCAAACCTTCCAAATCTCTGAATTACCCAGCATAGATCCTGGCTAGGTGTGTGAATGCCTGACCCACTGCCTGTGGCATTCAGCCAGCTGCGTAAACTGCTTTAGTGATCTCTTTCCAGCTGCCAAAGCACCCACACTAAAACAGAATGGATGGACAAACATCTGGCTGTTGATTTTTGTTGTTGTTGTTGTTCATAATTACGTTTTCCCTTTAAACAAAGTCACTCAAAATCAGTTCACTTCCACAAGAGAAGATGCTTCATGGAAGGTTGTACTGTGGCTTCTTGGTCAGGAACTAGTCTTAGGATAACCAGTCTCCAGGGTTAGTAACTCAAGACCTTCATCAGTGTATCCAAACTGATACAAAAAAGGCGTGAAGTCAACGTGATCTCTAACAATTAATATTTTACAGACCACGCCTGTCTGCCCCCAAAGTGTCAGCCAAAGTTTTGTCAAAGGCCCTTTCTCAACATTACCTTAACCATTTCTAAATTACTATTAGAGCAGTGACCAAGAAAGATGGGAGAGGTTTTTTCAGAGCTCTTGCTGTAGTGAGATGTCCAGCACTATATAAATTACCTCGTCTAGACAATTTACTCCATACGATGAATAAGGAGCTCATATAAAATATTCATTTGGACTCAATACTTCAGGGTTTAAAATTGACATTTAAAATGAAATGAAAACCAATAGCATGCAGGTTGAGGATTACCACAGGAGTCAGGAAGGAAGATGCCCTTGGAAATTAAAGTTTTGTGTTTACAGTAGGATAACCCATGATAAAAATCATAGCTTATTTTAAAAAACGGCAAGAAGGAAAAAGGCAAGTGGAATACGCTGAAATGCTGTCTTAACGGCAGTATTTAAAAAACAGATCTCTGCATAACAGAGGCCAAATTTTTTTTTTCACTTTTTGAATTTGTGGATATACCCCGAACAATAAAATTGCAAGCACTGTCGCTTTAGACAGCTCTTAGAATGCAAAGATGAAATATGTTGTTGGGGTTTTTTTTAATGACAAATAATATATACTATTCCAATTCAGGTGATCAAGGAAATTTAAAAATAGTATTATAATTATTAATATTTTTTGGTTGTAGAGGGTTTCGCTTACAGGATACAGCTCTCTGGGAACCTCAAACCACTTTCTAAATAATTATGAAAGATGACAGCTTTATAAAGAACTATTATAAGTAACAATTTTCCATTCTACAGAAGAAGAAATTATGTCACAATCTTTTTTAAACAAGAAGTGCATAGGAAGCGAAAAGAAACCAGCTCTTGTTCTTTCCCCTGCTTTACAAAGAAAGTTCTTCCTTTTGTGTTTGATATGGAACCGTTTATTGCCTCCAAAGTGAGGATCGTGTGCCTCTCTCATTCTTGGAAATCATTCTGAAGGAAGTGAAGAAAAAATTACAGAGAATTTTTTTTTAAACTGTATTCTACGTCTTGTATTCAAGAGTCCTTATTTGAGATGTGTCATGAGGAGTAGATGGAAAAAAAGGAAGGTGGCCTTGGCTACTCAAAAGTTCATCAAAATTTAGTATGCTCCTGTAATCCATATTTTTATATTAAATACATATGTATAGAAAATAATAAAATCACCTTGTTTAGAAGTCATCCTCATGCAAATTTATATTTCATTTTAACCGCATTCTCAAGTTCCAGTCACATCACTTTTCCTTCAGAAATTATGCCTTTTAGACGTAATTTTGGAACAGTATATTCTTTTTGATTAAAAAAAAGAAAAGCTGCTTAGATTGAGCTATTCACAAGCCATGATTGAGCATGTAGGGTCTGATTTGGGGAGTTTGTGAGGGAGCAGTACTAATCTCTAGGGAGAAAAATAAGTTTCCATGATCTTAATATGCTTTAAGGAAGTGAATAATACCTTTTTGATTTTTAGCACAATTTCTGTGATATTTCCTAGCTATATATATCTAACTATGAAAGTCCATTTTTGCTTTAGGCCTTTCATACCATGCAGTAATTTGAGACAGTAAGTGCAGTAAAATTTTCTGATCAAAAAAAGGCTGAAGAGCTGTGCATCATCTTGAAAAAGCCCAGTCTGCTATGAGAGAATTTTTGTATCTCCTTCAGGTAAAACAGGGATAGATCTCTCAAAAGAATAATGGGAACATATGATCAGGCCAGGAGAGGGGGAGGAACATACAATTAGATCCTACAGGTGAAGAAAGTGAGGCTTACGATCAGGTCATTTAGTTTGACAGGTCTGGACACGAAAGCTTTGACCTTTCCTTTGGAGGAAAATCAAGGAGGAAATGGATGAGCAGTTGGGGTGTGATGCATTTGTACCAAGTCACTCCTGCTAGGGCAAAGTTCCAAGCCAGGTGCCTGCAACTGCTCACGAAGGCTCATCTTCTCAAGGCCAGAAAGGACTGTTGAAAAAGGTTTCTTTTTCTCTTGGGATGCTGCAAACCAGTGAATTAATCCCTGTTATTTCAGTGATTTTTAGAGAAACAGCAATGAGGTAAGGTTATAAACTTCCATTTCATTGTGATGGAAAATAGGAGCCGAGTTGATTCCCTCAACAGTTATCTAAGGATTGCCCGGCCTCTGGGAAAGCCAGAGGAACAAACCCCACAAAGAACCAGCCCAGGGAGCATCTGCAAGTGGGGTGGGATGGAGCTCTTCTCCAGGTCTGAGCAGATATCTGCCAAGAGAAATGTGCGGGAAGCAGGCTGTGGGGGAGTTTTCAGGGTTGCCATGGTTCCTGAGCCAGCAGGCAGCAGCAGGGAGAGCTCAGGGATGGGGCTGGGATGGTGTGCAGGGAAGGGCTGGGACAGGAGCAGGGCTGGGACGGGCTCTGCCCCTCTGCAGAAACTGCCCAGGTAACTGCACCCACATCTCCTCCCAGGAAAATGAGTGTCCTCACTCAGAAAGCAAACCTGCGAGGGAAACAAAAAGCACAAGGTGTGGCTAGTTCAGCAGGAAATAGGAGTCACAATTCTGAGGAGTTTAGATGTGTGCCAAGGGTGCTGGAATGCAACAGCTCTCCCAAACACAGCACTTTGCAGCTCAGTCTCTCTTGAAGACTCCGCTGTACAAAAAGGGGAAGCCGTCTCATCGAGGCCATAACTCAAGCAGACTTGTCTCTGTTTGAGCTCTCAGAAATGTCAGGGAATTCAAGGTCTGCCCTCCCATCAGCTGCCAGGCTTTTCCAGGTGACTCCAGCGACCAGCACTCACAGTGTCATGATACAAATTGGCAGATACCCGTTGCCAGAAAATTTTATTCCTGTCAGCTCAGCCATGTGAGTAGCAGTAGGTGGTAGTAACCCACTGTCATGCACAATTATATTTCAGTGGTAAGAGCACTTCAGTCAAGGTTTAGCTGCTGGAGACCCTTAATGTGGCTCAAGAGAGAGGGTGAGTGGTGAGACAGAGTCAAAAACTCCAAAAAGATGTTTGGAGTCTGACTAGGGCGTGTGCAGAGTTCATATCCCCAAAGGAAATCAGTCAGCAGAAAACTGCCCAAGCTGTTATAAATGACATGCACAAGGAAACACATTCCTACTTTTCTCTTAATTATAACCAAGGAATGGCATTGATATTCTTCCTACTGTTCTTCAGAAGCTGTTCTTATACAAATTACTAAAAATTAACATCAAAGAGGAACAAATGAAGAAGGGAAGTGAAGAAAAAAAATCTATTAAAAATTTCACCTCAAGAAAAAAAAAAAACAACCAACAGTAACAAAGGAAAACAGGGGGAAAAAAAAAAAAGAAAAAAAAAAAGAACAGAAAACCCAAAAACACTGCAAGCAAACAAACAAACAAACAAGTAAAACCCCCAAAAAATCCCAAGGAAAAAATTGCAGCCTCTTAGTATATTCTGTACCATCATAAAACCTAAAAGGAGTAATTTACTCAAACATTTTTATGAGTCAGAAGGAAAGTTATCCTTTTAGCCTGCATAGATGAGCACTGCTATGGGACTCAAGAAAACCCAGAGGCAAAATCAACACAAAACAAACCCAAACCCAACGCTCCTTTGTCCCAAATCCTCCCAGTTTGTAAAAAGAACTTTCAAACAAAAATAATGGTTTTTACCTCACAGTGAACAGGGTCAGCAGAAATTCTTTTCCTGTAAAATCTGTCCTTAACAAAATCCCTAATTTACTCTTTTTTGCCTCGGAAAGGTGAATAAAAATAAAGGAGAGGAAGTCAGATAGTATCTGCAAAAGTTGATAGGACCAAGGATACTTTCTCAATATGGCTAATTGTGTACCAGCTTTGCCATCCTAATATTCTGCCGCTCACACTTATTTTTAAGGCCTGACTCATCCTGGTTTCCATTTGATTTCTGCATCACCTGCATTAAAGAGGGCTCTGCTTTGCAGCTGACTCCATCCAGCATTTTCTTTTGTATTAGTTGATTTCCTTTTTCTATTTAAAAGCGAAATCTTGCCCAGAATTGGAAGTTTTCCGTTCAGGTCACCAAGAAAGGATTTTCTAGACTTTTTCATGGTGCTTCATAGGCCAAGTGATACCATTAGATTTAGCGTTGCCAGGACAATTTAATAACAATTGGAATTCTTGTTCCTCCCTTAAGTTCTTGAGCAGAGCAGCCAGACCTGTTACAGGAAAATGAGGAAGTACCAGAGAACTGTCTGTCTAAACCAAAATTGCAGGACAAGTACATAACTCATGAAGTGGTACAATGAAGAGGGGAAAGAAAGAACAAAAGAAGAACGTTACTAAGTCTCTGAACTTTGACTTGCATCCTCACAAGCTCACTAATTCTGGTGGTCCTTCCCAAAAGACGGGTTATATCTGCAGGGTTCCACTGCCCCTGTACTGCTCCCTTTGGTAACTTGAAGAGCTCTCCGTAGCAGTTTCCCTTCATTTATCCAAATTTCCCAGTTAACACACTTTAAAGACAGAAGGACTCACTGTTAGCATGTAGGCAAAGAATACTTTCTGTTGTAATATCTGCAGAAACGTATGATTTATCATTTAAGGGCATGGGTTGACAGGCACCTAAAGATCATCTTGTTCCAACCACCCCCGTTGTGGATATAAATTCATATGATTTACATCTGGTTTGCAACAGGCAGAAGGTGAAAAAATAATATTTTACATTTCAGATCGATATATTCTAATTATGACTTAGAGATGAAGGGAAGTCTGAGCTGGGCATTACTAACCTAAGAGTTCTAGGCAAATTTAAGAAAACTCAGACTGCTGGGGGTTTCTTTCCTACTGACACTTGTCCATTGGCAATGACATGTAAGGAACTGGCATTTCAGAGCCTGGTCACTAGCTACTGTAGGATAGATTTTTTACATTTCAAGTAATCATTTAAAGGCACAAAGCAAAACTTGGTTGCAGCTAGGAATCCACTTCGTCCGTTTTTACTAATCCCTTGAAATCCTTTTCACTTTTATACATTCCTAGTCCATGTATGCTTCAGAAGTAGGGCATTATTATAAGAAATCCTTTCCTGGTCAGAATCAAGAGTGTGTGAAAAACTGCTCTGAAGCAGATGGCTACTTGTGAAGAGGTAAAAAAAAAAAAAAAAAAGTCATAGCAAACATTTGGATCCTCTAAATATAGATTCTTTCACTTAAAGTATCTTATTTATATTATAGATGAACCTGTACTTCTTTTAAAAATATTATGTGTAATTACAAATTAAATACAATTCTAAAAGACATCCCTCTCTGACTGACTGAAAGACTAAAAATGTTTTTTCTTTAACAGTCCCCATTTCCTGAAAACCATGTTTTATCTTCTCACCGGCGGAGGGATTTGCGGAAGCAGCACATGAGATATCTGGGCTATCAGTGGGATGCTGCTCGGCCTGACAGATGGCTTTCTTGGGCCAGTGTTTTCAGGGGGTTTGGTCATTAACTGGGATTGACCTGTTGGAATGAATCCAGGGGAGGACACTGAGGGGAGTCCAGGGCTGGAACACCTCACCCCTGGATTCAGATTGAGTTGGGTTTGTTCAGCCTGGAGAAGGGAAGGCTCCAGTTTGACCTTGGAGCCCCTTCCAGGGCCTGAAGGGGCTGCAAAGAGCTGGAGAGGGGCGTTGGGCATGGAGTGACAGGACGGGGACAGTGGCCTTAAGCTGGAGGAGAGCAGGTTTAGATGGGATTTTAGGAAGAAATTAATTCCTATGAGGGTGGTGAGGCACTGCCACGGGTTGCCCAAAGAAACTGTTGATTCCCATCCCTGGAAATGATCAAAATCAGGTTGAATGGGGCTCTGAGTAACCTGGGATAGTGGAAGCTGTCCCTGCCCATGACAGGGGAGTTGGAACTAAATGATATTTAAGCTTCTTTTTAACCCAAACCTTCTGTCATTCCTTGATTGCCCTTTTTGGCCTCTCATGGACTCAGGGCTGGACTTTTGGAAACTCTTTTTTGCATCTCACGTGGGATGGAAGCCCCATATATATTTTCCAAGGAAATCATAAAGATTAAATGTGCTCCGTAAAATGATGCGACACGTCAAGTACATGCCAAGCATTGCTACATAGTAAATGTAACACATGTGTGTGCACCTAGAGGAACGTGTAAAACCCGATATTCAAGTACAGAGATATTTTTTGTGGTCAGCACAGAAGAGTCTTCCTTACAGGACTCTTTCTGTGACCGATCTAAGTATAACATTGCGCATACAGTGATCATTCTTTAGCAAATAATTCTCAGCATTTAGAGAACTTTCTTAGCATTCGGAGAAGTTTCTGATTTCTTCTTTTACATACCAGCTAAACAAAAAAAAAAAATATCAAAAAGGTTTTGATATCAGCCATAATTTTTTCCCATTACAGAAACAATAGGCTGACATTCCTTGAAAAAGTCTCCACCTACAGAGGTTTCATGAAACACTTTCCAAACCCAGTGTGCTCAGGGTGTATTTAGCTGACTGTCTTTAGTATCACATCACACTGACTGTTTAGGACATTATGACATTCGGGCTCACTTTTCTTGCTGATTAATAAAGCAACATTTTTTTATATTTCCTTATGTCGCCCTGTTGTTTGATAAATATTGACGCTCTTAAACTCTCAGGCTCCGATGTGGCAAACGTATCCACATGACTGCAATTAACTGAGGTGAAACAAACTGGACCACTTACTGGGAAAAACATGCGTGCACTTCAAAACTTGATGAGTACTTCAGCTAAAGAACATTGCATCAATTTTAGGCAACAGCCTTATTTCAGTAACATCTTTGATGCCCAAAATCTGCTGGAAGATACACTTGATGACACATCTCATTGTTTCTTACAGTTTCTCTCAGTGTTTATCATGGATTTGAAACCTGGATGCTTCATTTCATTTTCACAGTCTCATATATAAATTTTCACACATAAAGATTAGAATAGAATGGATCAAAATATAGCTGAATTTTTAGAAAGGCTTAAAATCCCATTTTATAAGAAAATAGTGCTACTGTTACTATTTCCTGCATAGAGCATCAGCCAGTATCAAGAGAAGCATGATGATATCTGTAACAGTTTAATTTTCCAGGTAAATATAGAAATATTTTCCTGTGGAGCATGAGCAAAATAAAGAAAACTCCCCCCAAACCAAAAGCCCAACAACAACAACAACAAAAATAAACCTCATACAAAATGTCAGAATGTTCCCAGAGGGCTAAAATGTGAGAGTCGTAAAATCTACGAACTTCTGTATAAGATAAACCAAGTAAATTCATTTGGGATATCTGTAGCTGCAAACACTAGTGGGAATGGCAGACAGGCTACCTGATTGCAGTTACTCCCAGAGCCTGCTCAGGTTATGGATACAGAGTCCCCCAGTAGCATATTGGGTCACATTTTACTTTAAATGCCCCAGCTGCTCTCACAAAATTTGGTCCCACCTTAACCAGAAATGAAATCAGTGCCCTGCCCTGTGCCCAGCGTGAGATCTGCACTCTGGTTTTGCCCTGATGGAAAGGACTTGTCCTTCAGGTTTAGTCAGAAGCTTGAACAGCTGTTTTGTTTCAAAATCCTCCGAGAAATCCACCTTCATCATGAATATAATGTCAAAAAAATGTCAACAAAAGCTGTCTCCCTCTAGAAAGGATATTTTGGAACAGCCTGTGGTTGCACTGCAGTTCAGCAGTTCACAGCTATCTGCAGGAGCACGTTGTACCTCCGCTTTGAGGAGGCTGGAGTCCCATAGGGAACTATTCTTTTTTCCAGTATATTTGACATGTTCAGCTGTTAGTGCTCATTATGGTCATTATGAGTTATTACTGCTCATTATGCTGTTAGGCAGATGACACCTAGATTTACTGAACTGATGCTGAGGGGGGTGGAAGAACCTTTCTTCTCAGATACAGATCTTCACCTGTAATCAAAAAGGGGAGCTAAAAATGGCTGAGATGAGAGGGAGAAAAAGAGGCACTGAAAGAAACACCACAGTTTCAAAGCAAAACCAGCGACATCAAGCCACATCTGCCATTCTGCGCCCTGTGTACCCAACCCTGTTACATTCACCTCCCTCCGTTTGTCTCTAGGAACCACATAGCTCAGAAACAACAATGAATCTAAGCTAAATTCAAGAGTAATTTCAATATTCGTGTTCTATTTCCTCTGCTCCATTGCTCATGCAATGACACATATCACTCTGGCCACTTAATTTACTGGCAAAATTTTAGATAGCCTTTTGCATTGCAATTTAATTATTCTCTCAAAAAAGATTAGGAATACTGGCATAGTCAGTCTCTGAAAATATTACCAAAAGCTGGACAGCAACATGGCTCCCCTGGAAAAACTACTGAATTGCAAATTTGCTTTTCCCATTTTCTGTTAATACAAATCAGATGCAAATTTAGAGTGTGGAGAGAAGTAGCAAAAAAAGGTTAGTCCCGTAAAAACTTACTACAGGTTAGATTGCTAAAATAAGTTACCAAGCCACTTTTTTCAACCGTCATTATTTACTTTTCAAAGACTTTGATGGGCTATTCAGCGGAAGGGGGTAGAATACGTGACTAGCTGTCATATTTGATTTGGGGTTTTTTAATGGCAAGAACAAGAGATTAAGCTTCCTAAAAGCCAAATGGATCAGATTTTTGTTTTTTCCTCTGTTACCACTCTAAATGTAAGGACACAGTAAATTCTGGCTTTCAGATCCACAGAGGTGCTTTATTAACTTCCCTGCGTGTCACACAACTGAGCAGAGCTCCTTGAAAGAAGCAGCCCTGGAAAGGGATCTCTGAGGGTGTGTTGGGCACTCACTGGTGCCAAGTGCCTCGTACTGGCTGGAGGGTCAAGGGCAGGGAAAATGCCACCCCCACCTGCCCTTTGGTATAAAACAGGGGAGAAGTGAGCAATAATCCTTCCCCTCCTGGGCTCCACTCTGCTGTGCGCAGGCCACTGTTCCCTGGCTGAGGGACAAAACAAATGCCACCGAGATGAGAAGTGTGGGGTGAGATAAATTATCTTAATCTCCCTGTTGCATCCCAGAAAGCAAATATTTGGACTGTACAGAGCTACGGTGTTGGAAGTCTCGGAGTCATAATCTCCATCAATCTCTCTGTAATGAATCAAAGAGAAAGTCATTAATTAATTAATTAGCTATAATTAACAAACAGATAAATAGCTTGCAGTGGCATTTGTGTAATCCAGAGTAGTTTTAGCAATCTGGGTAGTCCCAGTATTATCTCTTCTGCTTGGAAGAACACTAAAAATCTATTTTTTTACCAGATAAATCAAGCCAGAAAGGCACATCCCAGCGCTGTGATACAACATGCCAGCTCAAACTTACGGCATATCAGTTCTTTCCTGCTGCCCAAATTTTCAGTGGTGGAAAATTTTGGAGAGAAAAAATTATAAAGGAATAAATACTCATATCCTTCAACCTCTAACAGATTGAAACGGGGTTGTTCTGTCAGGAGCAACAACTTGTATCTACTTTATGTCAATATCACTGTGACATGAGCAATGTAACTTCTAAACAAATATAAATAAATGTATATTCTGGCTGAATTTCCTAATCACTGATTAAGGAATTCTCTGAATAGCTTTTTGTTCCTGACTGACCATTGCCTGATGGCTAATCCTGCACCAATAAATATAATCTAGTGCTTTATGATCAAGAATTTTATTGCCAGATGTCAGGAATGCAGTGGACAATTACATCACATTATAAATACGAGGCTTGATCCAACACAATTAAAATTAATGAGTTTTTTATTGCCTGAAATTTGCTGGAATCAAGGACATAATTAAAAGATACGGTCACAGTTTTAAGCACAATCTATGCGTTTGTGATAGCCCTATTGACAGTCTGTAATAATAGTGTGACTGTCTTGTACATAAAAAGGTCCGTATGGGGGTAGTTTTCATTGGGGAAAAAAAAAAAAAAAGTTGTTTTCAATAGTTGGGTTTTGTTTATTCAAAAACAGATAATTTATACTATTGTGATCCAGTAAAATGCTAAAATGACTTTATTAAGGTAATCAAGAACAACAAGTGTCCTTAGAATTACCAATATTTATTTTACAATTGATGCATCAGACTAATATCGGTCAAGTGGAAATCACACTTTTTCCTCCACTGAGGTTCCAAGGGGAAAATACTTATTTTTCCAGTTTCCTTAAGAGTAAACCTTCACTGTTTTCTCTGCTGTATTCTCCAACAGTCAGACTGGATAAAAATCTATTCCATGCTAATTTTATCCAAGTAAGCAACCTAACTGCAATCAGCAGAACCACTCGTATTTATAGTTAATCAGGACCAACAGAAATCATAGAGGCTATAAACCCACAAGAACTATTTTAGCAACAAAGACCAGGCACACCAAAAGAAAGGAAAGATCAAGCCCATGTTTTTTTAAAGGGTCTAGATTTCCTCCTGTACTCTTCCTGTGTATCACCCTGAGACAGCCTTTCTTTTATCTCACGCTGTCCTCTTCCTCAGGATGTGAGACTGTGGAGCTATGTGCAAATCATAGAATATTTAAGGTGGGAAAAGACCTCCAGGATCATCAGGTCCAACCATTAACACATCCCTGCCAAGTTCATCACCCAACCACATCCCCAAGTGCCACAGCTCCACTTTTGGGACAGTGCCGGGGACAGGAATGGCACAGCTTCAGACCGGAGAGCACAGCTAATTGTGCTTGGGAAATACCAGTGAAACCAAGGCACTTGAAAAGAAGTAGACATGAGGGAATGAATGAGGAAGGGAAAAAGGAAACTGGGACTGTCCTGAACAGGACCAGGAGTTGGACTTTGATGATCCTTGTGGGTCCTTTCCAACTCAGGATATCCAATGTTTCTGTGGAATCATAAGGCAGAACAGTTTGGTGCAGTAGGAAATGCAATCTTGTCTAACTGAAATAAAAGCAGTACTGATTTTGCTCTTTTTCAAGACATCACATAGCCTACAGTTTCATTTCTGGTTTTAAACAATTTCATATATTTTTAGTATTTTCAAGATCTTTAGAGTTGCTCAATATTTGCTGCAAATCCATTCCTATAGTGCTGTTTGTTAGAGATCAAAGAACTTTAAGGAAAACTTTAGCACATGTTTAAAGTTGCTTTAAATTACACAAATAGCTAAAACTTCTGCATTGTCCCTTTCCATCCTTTAGTGCCACAGAATGTTTGCTAGCACGGCAGAGAGAAAGGAACTGTGAATTTTATAGCGCAGCGAACAAGCGATTGTTTGTCCTGCTGAGTGTTGGTTCTGACCCAGGTAGCAGTGTTTTATAGTCTGAAGATCAAAGTGCAGCTTACCCATCAAAATCACATTCCAGCTTTGTTTATTACTCTCTTAACCTTTCATCTGTGCTTTACACAGTGCTCAGAAATACATATATAAAAAACGTTCAGAAAGCCCAGTTTCGGTGAGTCATCTTTGCTTCTTTACTTATCATAGTATAACAAGCTCTTTGCTCTTCTTAAAACTCTTCCATCTTTAAAACTACTATAATATTCCTTCTGAAAAATGAGTGACTTAATATACAAAATACATTTTCGGCTTTCAGAAAAAGTACTTCAACTTGTTTGATTCGCCTTGGAAATGCTGCTGTTTAAAGGGTCGTCAAAATCGAAAAATTTCATGAAATAACAAGGTTTGTCACTGGCATTGGGTTATATTTTTTGGTAGTCTTTTAAAACTAAAATTTTTGGGGGAAAGATTTTTTTAAAGGGATGAGGCAAATAATATCAGCAATATGCGAACACTCTCAAGGGAAAACAAACCTATTTATCAGTTGTATTCTTGCAGAGAAATCCCCAAAGATGTCTCTAAAACAGCCTTCTGGGTTCTGCAAGTTGTTAAGCACAGGACATTTAACCTCCTTTTCGCAACTGCTTCATTCCAAAACATTTCACTACTGAGAAGCTGCTTTTAAAAGTACCTTCAATCTGCGTTATTCATGTCAATTGCAGCAAGCTATTAGCTGTAATTGGCAATTTAATATTTTTTTTTTCCTTTTTGCTGCTTTTATTGTATGATCAGCTTCCAAAAAGTAAGGTTTTAGAATTTCACTAATGTACCCTAAGCGACGCATTCATCCGTAGCACAGGCAAATTTTTCTTAAGAAATTGGTCTTTATCAACATGTGATTTTTCAATATGCACCAAGAGATGTGAGAAAAAATGTCCTCGGGAATTGCCAAATTGTCTGGAAAAGGAACAGTGGGATGAGTGACAGCACAGAAGAAAGAACATGGCATGACAAAAACAAAGAAAAAAACCAGGCTGCCACTGGTTGGGGGCTGAACCTAAATAAATGGCACCAAATTAAACAAGCCAACATCGAACTTACACTGGATCCTTTCCTAAGAGGAAAAAAAGACAAAGAAGGGAGAGGAAATGTCGTCTTCCACTGTCTTATAACTTGGAGGCAATCTTTAGGATCCCTTAAAACCAGGGAGCTCCATTCCCGAAAACCCAAATTCCAGCAGAGAAAGCTGCAACATCACTAAGACCTTCCACCACCTAAGCTGTGACCATCTGCTTCTTATCCACCTCCACGCCCTCCTCAATTCCTGCGTAATGCAGCAGTAAGGGCAGGGTTTACCAAAAGGCCTGGAAAGGCTTAGGTGGGAAAAAGTTTCTGCACCTCTGCCCTGGACATAAGCCTGGGTAAGTTTTCAGGAGACTGATCATTATCCCTCACTGCCAGGCTGTCAAAACAGAGCCAGCTTTCTCCATTGGGATGGTAGAATAAGTAATCCCTCCTGTGCCCATGAGCCACAGGCTGAAAGCTTAGCACATGTGAGTAGATGATACATCTACTGGTGTCAAAGAAAAAAAAAAAAAGGAGTAGCATGGTTATAACTTTGCAGAAAAGCTTTTTTTTTTTTTTGCCTAAGACAACTATAACGGGCTAATTCATTTTCAGGCGAGCCCAGACTATGCAGAGAGAAGGTTTACAAAGATAATCAGGTGTTAAAAAATGAAGATGTCAAGAGAATAATTCATCTGCTCCCTCACAGTACTCAGGTCCCACTGCTCTGCCTTAAGATCACAGAATCCGAGCTTTAGGGAAGCTGGGAGCTGTGGAGACCTCACCTCACCACCTCTCCTGCTGATCAACTAAACCAGCTTACTCAGATCTGTGTCCAGGTAGGGTTTGAACGTCTCCATGGACTGGAGACTGCCCAGCCACTCTGGGCAGCCTGATTCAGCATCTGACCACCCTCAGAATAAACCAGGGTTTTATTTTTGGACTTTCCTCTATACTTGGTGCCCACTGCCACTTGTCCTTTTGCTGGATGCCACCAAGAGTCTGCGTTTGTTTATTTAAATCTTCCTCACTATAAATTCACATTGAAGCCAGGGAAAGGCACACCCCTTCACATGCTTGTTTGAATTTCCTTTGGCTTTTTGCATATTGCTTGCTTGGCAGGGAGAAGTTAAGAACCAGGCTCTGAATATGCTTCTGCTGGGTTCTGTAACTTTGCAGGATGACTTTAACAACAACTCTAACTGTTAGCACACATTGATCATCACAAGTAATTTTGCTTCTTTCAGTGAGATTGATTATCTTTACCTAAATCATAGAGATCTCCTGGGAGGAAACACTGAGAAACTACAGAGAATGTGATGGGAAAAGCTTTTAAAGGACTAAAAAGTTTCAGCAGCAGAAAACTGAGAGCTCATGTAAATGAAAATCACAATCTCATGACAAAAGCTCTCATCTGTACAGTCACACAAAGGAACATATCTATTTCCATCATCCAAATGCCAGCATTGATGGGAAATAAACCCTCTCGGGTTCATTTTTCAAAGTTATTTTGTTGGAGTGTTGTAAGGGAACCATATAAAAGCAGAGCGAGGCTCACATGCTCTGAATGCAATATCCAGAATTTGTCCAAAGTCTTTCCTGAACGCTGCAGACTTCAGGAGTGATGAGGCACAGAAGTGCTTACAAGAACAGGAGTAAGAGAGAGGAAAAAACCATATGGAGCCAGTTTTCTTTGGTGCTCAAGGCAGCAGAATCCAAACCTGCACCTCCTTCAGAGACACTGCACCAGGCTGTTCTCCTACAGATGCAAAACTTTGTTGGTACAGACATAATATTTCCTGTTTGTGCTTGGTCCTGGTAAAAATAGGTCAGGTTCTAGCAAAGGTATTGATTCCTAATGACAGCTGCTCATTTCCGCCTTGCAAGAGGACCTGTTCTAGATAGCCTGGAAGTGGATCCGGTTGCGAGACAACACTGTCTGCAAGAGAAGGGCTTTTTTCAATGTTGAGATGATCCAGACTTTTTTCTAACCCTCAGCTGCATCTTTCATACACTACAGCCAAGCAATGATATTTTTTGTTCATATTTTGCACACCTCAAGGAAAAGAAAAAGGTTAAAACTGAGAATTTATTCTTCATAATACTTTCCCAATATTATGAGTTCCACTACACCTACTGAATACACTCCTGTTTGTAAATTTGTTTGTACACAGCACTTTCAAAAGAAACCTATCAACAAGAACATCTGCTGCCATGACTGAATTTGAACCAGAGATCAAAACACTACTTATGAAATATTTATAAAAAGAAACCAGCCAACAACTCCATAGAACTTTCAAAAGATAAAAAAGCAACATTGCGAGATTATGAGGGGGAAAGGAAAAGAAATGTGTGCATTGTTTTAAAGCCATTTGAGAATGGAACCTTAAATTTGAAATTGTGATTACTACTTCTACAGCATCTATCTAGAAAAATGGCAAAGATGAAATTCAGGCACTACCACAGATGCTGAATTTTATGGATGCTGGAAAAATGCAGGTAATATCTTGTATTTCTCAATAACATTTTAAAGCACATCTTCAGCTGGAGGGAGCCCACATTAGAAAAGCTCTGTGCTAGCAAGATAGCTGTCAAGCGACTTCTTTGTTATCAGAAAGAAAATAAATGAAATAGTGAGTACATTTCCATTTGACGTTATCTTTAATAGTAATTCAAGAACCTAATGATAATCAGAATTCAAACAATGTGCATCCAAACTGCTCTCAGGTACAACAACAGGAGAAACTCAGCAATGAAAGGGGCTTTGAGCTTCGAACACACAGGATGTGCAAGCCCATGAAGCATCAACAGGGAAAATTTTAAGTAATAGAATCACAGAATGGTTTGGATTGGAATGAACCTTAAATATCATTAGGTTCCATCCCCTGCCGTGGGCAGGGACACCTTCCACTACCCCAGGCTGCTCCAAGCCCTGTTCAACTTGCCCATGGACACTTCCAGGGGTGGGGCAGCCACAGCTTCTCTGGGCAATCTGTGCCAGGCCCTCACCGCCCTCACAGGGGAGAAATTTTTGTTTTTCTGATATCTGATACAAACCTACTCTCAGTTTGAATCCATTCCCTCTTGTTCGCTCATTGCAGGCCCTTGAAAAAAATCCCTCTCCATTTCTGTAGCTCCTTCAGGTGCTGGGAGGCCACAATTAGGTCACTCTGAAGGCTTCAGAGCTGAAGGCTGAACAAACCCAATTCTCTCAGTCTTTCCCAACAGGAAAGGTAAATGATCAGAAAAAAAAAATGCCGGAAAGAAAGTTAATATTCCTTTTAATGTGAACATTTCCCTTTCAGTCCAACATAATTTAGCCACCCTCGTTAAGAACTGTGTGATGGCAAAAGGAAAATATTTAGAGAACATTTTTGAAGAGGCACGTAGTAATGAAGTGAGTAATTATAACATCCCCAGGGTGCTCAGGAGTGCATTTTACACGGTCATTAACGTGGTTCACGGGAAGCTGAAAGCACGTGGCCTTTGGCCCCACAGCACACAGGGCGCCCAGGGAAGGACACCCCACGGTGTCACTGCTCCAGCAAAGCCTCGCAGACGAAACGCAAACCCATCTCCAGTGAGACACAGCATCCACCTGGCGCTGAAAGGGGAATTTCACTCAGAGAAGCAAATCAATTAATGTGCAGTAAACTGCAGCAACAAGGAGGGATGGGAGCAAACACTTTGGGAAGAAATCCATTTCCCCGTGTGTGTCCTGTTGGAATCACTGAGATGACACCAGTAAGGGCTTCCCAAACTCATGGGACGTCGGAACCTAAGTAAGCAAAACATCTTAGGGATGTGTTTGCCTAATCTTTTTGAAATTATTTGGAGCTGTAAGGTCCTCTGCCTCCTTTCTTTTAATATTTTGGGCTTTTGTACTGAACAATTCATTCTTCAATGGTAAAAGAAATAGCAAAGAAATTTGTCAGCGTACCTATGGCAAATTAAGATGCCTCAACCAAAATCCTGGTGGAAAGCCTTGAGAAAATGATCAAATTATAACGAATAAGGAAGATTTCATAAAATCAAACGTCCAAGAGCTGACAAAAAATACAGCAAAAATTATTTTTAAAATCTGTAGAATTCTTGAATGTGTAGTGAGTTTCCCACACAAAGACTCCTCAACTCTCTTCCATTCTATTTCATTAGGATCTTGAAAAAATAGTGAAAAATTACTACAGAAGAATGAAAAATGCCAGTAAGATTTATTTCTCAAGCAATAAACCCCCTGAAACCTGGAGGATATATTTCAAATTCTTAATTAAAGTGTATATATGATCTTTCTTTTCTCAAAAATAATTTTAGCTTGCAACATACACCAACACAAGATTTATTGAAAATACTTTTACAAATGCATTAGTATCTAGTATTTATATTTGCTGGAAGGCAATTTTCATACTTTGCTTAACAAGGGTTATTAACTAATATACAACATTTCCTCTGGCCTTCCAGAGACTTCACGTAGCAGTTTTTCATGCAATAATGTATTCAATTGCAGTTTTTGCCAAAATAATATTTATCTGCCATTATTTCTGCGGATATAAGAAATCAGTGTATCAAACAATGCAGTCCTCTATATATTCTCCATTAGAAGGTAATGCAAATTGCAAAATTTTTACTGTAGTATTTTCTAGGTTGGCTGAGGCAGGCATTTACACATGGATGACACACTAAAGAGAAGAAAAAATTTAGGACTCTCTCTTGCCAGTGCTGCTGCCAAGAGAGTTTTGTACCTCTAGATCTATTGTTCACATTACTCTTTCGAACCACTAAAAAGTGCTGCTACAACCTTAAAATACAGATCTTGTTCAACTGACTCAAAAATATCATGAGGTACTACATCAAGGAAGTATCAGAATAATATTTGAGCTAGTACCCATATATGTAAACTAATTTGCACACGAAAAAAAAAACCCATAAAATGAGGAATTTTATGCAATTGAAATGTGTGAAAAATGAGAGCAATATTTGCAATGGAAATCCCTGTCAAGTTATCTATTGCTTCCAAAGCCCCACAGTACACAGAAGTGCTTAATTTAAGCTTCAGAAAACTATTTTAATATATGTAATTAAATGCCGTCAACTGGGAATTCAGAAATATTCTATCTACTTGTCCTGCTACTTCCATCATAAATGTTGAAAGAATTTTCATTCACCTTTTTTTTTTTCTGGGCATGAATTCCAGCTGCATAAAACTCAGGAGTGCAGAGTTCCCAAGCCACCAAGGCTGGGCACAGACCTGACCGAGCTGCTGAGCTGCAGAGCATTCCTCGATGTCTTCCTGCCTGGGTTGAAAGACAGAATATTGGGAACTCGGAGGATTAATTCTGTGTGTGAATGCTCTGCAGCGAGGTACAAATTGCACAAAAAATCCCAATTTATCCCCACCTCTTGGCTTACAGTCAGGCAGATCCTTTCCTGGGAACTTTGGCATCCTGGCAAAGGCAGGGCAGCCTAAATTCTGTTTGCTCCTCAGGATGGGGCCAAATCTGGCTCCCCAAGAAGTCTCCCATTCCCATCTCAAGAAAATCCAAGTCTTAGGATAGTGTAAAACACAGGTACTATTGTACAGCTGAAACGTTAAGAAAACAGTAGATTAAAGGTTTTGCATGGGGATCGGTGATGGTGCAAAAGTAATTTGGTCAGCTATTACTTGAAGCAAAGTGAAGGTAGCTACACATGGCTAGGTGATAAAAATTACAAATATCATGTAGGATAATAGGGTCAAAGAATTTGACTTTTTTTTTCTGAGGCAGTAAGGTATTTATAACTTGTCTTCAGTGAGCTCTTTTTCCTTCCTATTTTGCAAATATTATCATGCTGAAGTTTATTCTGTTCTCAAAGATAAATCTGCTATTTAGAAAAACTGGGATACTTTTATTATATGATTAAATATTGATGAAGGAAATTTATCTTGCCAGAAAGTAATTTTTCTCGACAGAAATGACACAAACTGCTCTTATGCCAAAATGAATAGTTTTAAAGTTTGTTATTTGTTATTTTTGTGTTTACCAAAAAAGAAGTCTAGTGAAAAACATCAGAATAAACATGTTATTTAAAATGTACCTGTACTAAGATAGAAACCTATTCAATGGCAAATAAAATTATGCCTTTGTGCCCTAAAAAATAGAGAAGCTGGTGTGTGTTTGCATCTATCCAAGCAGGTGGATAATGTCAATTGGCTGTGCTAGAAAAAGCACAAATGGAAAAGAAATGGCTCATTTTAAGAGTGCATTATTTATTCAGGGTTCCCATTTCACAAATATCTCGCCTGCTGTGCTTTGCAGTCGACCCTTTAAAGTTCTCTAGTCAATAAGCCATTGTTTGCCTCACGTCCATTTGGTCATTTTGGTGGTAACAGACCGAGGTGTGGAAATCCTCCTTTCTCTGCTCCACAGCATCCCCCGCTCCCTTTGGCTGTCACCAAAAAAAACCAACAAAAAAACAACCAAAAACAACCACAAAAAAACCCCCACCCACTAAAATATCATTAATTACAGCAGGTCTGAGATTTGAATGCTAATTCTATTAATGGACCTATGAAATTAGGACACTGCAAATCTGGATGAGCAGAGCTCGGGCCCCCTGCGAACTGGGCTGCCCCGAGGTTACCTGCTACATTAAATAAGAATTGTCTGATACATTTTTCGAATTCTAAGGATGTGTAAATCAGCCCTTGTGAAGTACAGCACCAGGGGGAATAGATAACTGCAGAACTCTCTCTATCTTAACTGCTTCTATTTATCTGGAATCAAATTCATTTGGAGGGCTTCATACCAAGACTGTGATGCCCCAGGCTAAGGTGGGATCAGATCAGGCCTTCCGGACATCTTCTCTACTGTTTAATCCTAAAATATTAAAATTTCATTTATATCTAAAGGAAAACTGTTATGAGGCTGCCAGGGGTCCCTAAAAGTATTTATAGATTAATATTCCCGGCATGTCCTCCCACTTCAGACAACTTGAATGATTTTTGGCTGCACATTTGGATGTGTTTTGCTACTAATTTTCCATCTTTGCTTTCAATGTAATGTACTTTTAATTAGGCAATAATATATAATCTTCTGCTCATCCATCACTTTTACTCAAACATCTTAGGAAATGGATAATAGAAGAAAGGCTCATCAGAGACCCTTCAGAGGTGCAGCAAAGCTGGAATAAAATGGCATCTCCTGACAGTACCTTTAAGGTTTCATAAAAAGATAATGGATGTGCATGTCACCAAAGCTAATGATCAAACATTTTCCCACTTTTACTGGATATTAAATTGTGAACTATAAAAGCAAACCCCACAGTCTAAGCAATGGAGGAAAAAGAGTCTTTGTGCATTTTTGATATCCTTTGATAGCCAACTAACATAAACCTTCTTATTGCACTGTTACTCTCACTGAATAGCCACTGCGCCATGAGATGCTTACTTTTACTGGAGTGAAAAGGCTTCTTTTCAGGAGAGACAACTCTCCAGGTTGCACAATAAGAACATAATAGGCTGTACTTGCAAAAAAAGTTAAGTGAAACAAAACACTTGTTCATCACAATATCTTCATAAAGTTGACCGAAGCTTTCTAATCTCACATGAAGCAATTTTTGAAAGTGTTATATCTAAATTTTATACACTGCTTTGAGTCATATTTTTAATCCTCTTTTTAATATTTCCAGTAGTGTTACCATGCTGTAATAAAGCAAATAAAGAAAAGAGCAAGGCAGTAAAAAAACCCCATCTCAACTCTGTGATGGAGACAATACAAAGTAAATCATTACCAAAATTAGGGTAAATCAAATTTACAAATTTGGCAAATCAGTGTAACAGTGAAAAAAGCAGATCTACTTTGAAAGCAAAGGGAAAAAAAATTATGGTATGGTATTCTACTTAAAAAGAGAAAAGTAATGAACCAAAGCAAGACAGTACCTTCTAGTCAATCCCAATGGAATTAGACTCCTGAAATAGGCAGGTACTTCCACGTTCCTCTGAAGTAGCTTTCATTATAATATACTCTCATCTCTGTGACCTGCGAGTGGTCAGCTGATAATTCTTCATCCCACGGAAGGGCAAGGGCTCACCTGGCCACATCCTGGAACTGCCATTGTCCTGACGCACAGGAACTCGCTCACCATAAAGGAAAGGCTGCGCTTTATTTCTTCTGGCCTGCTGGCAATGTGCAGCTCCTGGCCGGGAGCAGGATGGATGAGGGCACAAATTCTGGGCTTGGCACAGGTTGCCCACCACCTACTGCAGGGCTGTGTCCTTGTATCTCATGTACCTCTTTGGCCAGTGAGGGATTGCAGGTTGGCATCATTCAGCAACGCCTGCTCAAATCTGAGGAATTTTCCTAAAGTATCCAGACACCCAGCAGCAGAACACTTTATGGCATAATAAGACTATCATCCCCTATCACTAAATTATCCATAAAGATCCAGCAGTCACCGAAGAAGGTAAGAAAGGGCTTTTGTGACAGTACTTTTTGTTTTGTTCTGTTTTCTCTCACGGGTGTGTGTTTTATTTGGCATGAAGGCTGCAGCCCAGCACAGCTGGCTCACACAACACTACTGGAAAATGGAATTTTGAGCTGGAAAACACAACAGACTTCTAAGAACAGCTCTTCTCAGAAGCAGTTCTGTGCAAGAGGAGCAAATACCTTTCCAGTACCCTGATTCTTCATCACATCGCCTCAAATTAGGGACAACCAGGCTCTGTCACAAGGGGAAGCCCTGCACTGAAGAGCCCCGTTGACTTCAGTGCAGTTATTTGGGAAATGATGCACTGAGTAACGTTATCAGAGCTTTCAGTCTGCTGCAGTGACTTTATTTGCAGCATTAAAAGTACCAACTAGAAAAAAAAATGAAGTGGTGGAACACCTGGATAAGTGTTTTGCATCCAGTAATCCCAGACAATATTCTCAAACTAGAGAGTGCCTGTATAAATGCAGGACTAAATGGCAGTAATGGTTCCTATACCCTCCTCAAAAGGGAAAATTTTCATACAATTAAAGAAGCCTTAACGAGGACAATCTCACTCAGGGGTGTGCTTCCATTTTGAC
Source organism: Chamaea fasciata (assembly GCF_029207755.1). Lineage (NCBI taxonomy): Eukaryota > Metazoa > Chordata > Aves > Passeriformes > Sylviidae > Chamaea > Chamaea fasciata. The sequence goes on along the minus strand of NW_027094096.1, from coordinate 25,734,952 downwards.
ATGAATTTTTGGCCTGAACGTTCAGGATGTTTGCCTTCCCAAGGCAGACATTATCAGAATGCCTAGCAGAAAATACAAAATACAGACCATTTTTCCTTTTTATTTATTACCACCTTTGACCCAGACCCTTGGAATGACAATTTACTGTTTCTGTAGGGACAACCGCTGCCTCTTAATGAGGAAATAATGGGAAATTTTAAGCAGTGCTCAAACAAGAGATTTCTCTAAGTCATTATTCCTTCCCCCTGTTCAGTTTGTAAAATTCAATGCAAATGCTTTTTTTTTTTTTTTATTAAAGTTCTATTAAAGTCCTGTGGCTTAAAGATAACGAAGAGCAAAGAGTATAAATTAATAAAATGAAGAAACAAATTCCCAGTTAGTATAAACCAGCTCTCTCCTTTCTCTTCACCATTGAAATTAAAAGCAGTAGTAGCCAATGGTGACCCAAAGCATTCCCCTTCTCTAAATAAACCTTTCATAAGAAAGAACACAGAAAACAGCACCGGCAGTATTAAATCTGTCCATCATGATCTTTTCTGGACGTTGAATAGACTCCTTTTATAAATCTTCTCCATTTTCTTAATGAAAATTAAATAAAATGCTCCTGCATTTTACCAGGCGGATATATATTGAGTAAACATTTGACATCTCCTATCCACCGTGTTTAAAATCCAAACTTGTCTTCATATCTGTCCTTTCCCAAAAAGAAGCCATAAAAATATATCTGCACTATCCTTCAAGGCTGTTAGAGTGCTTCTGCAGTATTCCTTCTTGGTGAAATTGCTTGCACAAGACTTGCATTCAGAAAGAATCTTAAGAAGACATAGTGTGTTTCCAATGGCTTCTTATTCAGTTCTCCCCAATTTCCCAGGGCAAACAGTTCTCTTTTCCATCATCTTTATCTAAGGACAGTTTCTAACAGACTTTTATTCTCAGACTTGTTTCAAAGACAAAATTGGGCCATGGAACTCACCAGGGCTTTGGGTTTTAGTTGGGTTGTTTGGTTAGTGTATTTTATTATTTTGTTTTGGGTTTTGTTTTTATTTTTATTTTTGATGCACTTGCTCCATCATTCTTTAATTTTTATTATTGTTTTCTCTTTACCAAATGGATTTCACATTTAAGCATTTTTCAACTTTTTATTTAGAAGTAAATCTTGCATCTCCAAAAAACGCAGCTCCTCAAGGAGATTAGTCCATAAAACAAAGGATCTTTCAACTCAGAATAAACAGGAAAATAATCTGAACTGCATCAAAATCTGTCTACTTAACAATAAATCTGGACTTAACAGTAGAACTGTGAGGAACCTAATATCAAAACCCATCCCCAGTCCCATCAGGATTGGTCTGGAAGAAAATGTTACTATTTCAGCTCTAAACATTTATTGAATGATAATGATTTATCCGTTTATTTATTTAAGAAAAGTCAACATCTTGGTGAGATGATGGCAGACAACTCACAGAAATCATCTTTATAAAGACAAATATCCGCAAAAGTCTGATTCAAGAAACCAGACCAATAAAGGTCACATGAAAGGGAGAAGGCAGACCTTATTTCATCCCTACATCTTCTTAGGTGACTAATAATTCCTAAAATTTTCCTTCTGTCTGTAAAGCCAGGCATTTCACACAGTGGTGAAGTGATATACAAGTATCCCACAGTCAGTGGGGCTGGACCTCTCACCTTGTGGGACATGATCAGGTAAGAGGAGCTGAGAATTTGTTCCCTGGGCTTTTAAAATCCATATGTTAATGTGACTGCAAAGGGTAACATTCTGCTGAAACAAGGAGGAACAAGAGTTTCAAAATACCAAAGTTAAAAGCTGCTATCTACTATGGCTATACACAGTCCTACTCGGAGGGTATCTGTAGATTGGAAAACAAGGAAAAGCGGGAAAAATTTAAACTGCTCAAACTGTCTTTTCTGCCTGTTGCTCTGTTTCTCCACTACCTACTTAATCATACATCATCAGTATTTATTGGATACATGACAGATAGGCATTGCATGAAATACAATAGGTGTGTATGACTTCTACATGAACAGCTTTGGTTTTACTTAGAAAACCCTGCAAACCTTTCACAGGGCTTGCAGAAAGTAGTACCAAGTATTCATACCCATCACTGGATTCTGCTGTGAACTTTAGAGGTTTTACTGTAATAGGTTCCACTTAAAATAAAATCAGCTCTTTGACCCTTGAAGCTCATTAAAGACCACGAAGCCCAAAGAATCACAAAGACATGAACAAAAACGAAATCCTCCGAAGCTCAGTGAGATGTTAGCTGTGGGTTACCTCAGGGATCAGTGTTAATTTACAAGTGGAAAAACCATTATCATCAACAAAGGTGCATTAGTTTTTCATCTTTCAAGCAACCGGCCCTTTTAAATGCTGCAATTACTAATGGCTTAGGAATCAGACTAAATAATATACAAAAATAAACAGCCTTTTCAGATAATAGATACTTTCTTTTATACTGGAATATAATACAGAAAAATGTTATTTGAGACATCAAAGACAGGCACTGGTGTCAAACCGAATTGTTGATTAGAAAGGTAACAGATTATTCACTGATGTACTAATAAGTGTCCAGGACTTGAAATCATCACATATTGGAAAACAGGACGAAGAAAACCATCCGAAATACCAGAACTTCCTTACTTAAAGGAAGCTTAACGTCACAAATGAAACCTCCAGTACCCAGGAAATAAATCCAGACAATAATAGTTATGATGTCTCTGGAAATTATTCAGTCCCTTGTAAAACACAATCACAGTAGACTAAATTTTAAGATCTAAAGTCAAAATCCATTCCCTCTTGCTGAAATTAGAATGCCAAAATTTTGACAAAAATGGAACTTTTGGAAGTCAATTTCCCAGGTGAGCAAAGGAGAACTGATGCACTTGGGGGACTGTGATAACTGAACTCAAAACACCAAGCGCAGAGCAATGACAAACAAAAACCAACAACCCGAAAGTAAAGCAGGGCAGCAGACATTCGAAAAATAAAATTGACTGGTCTTCAGAATAAATTCTCTGCTGTGAATGACACTTGGCCTGTCACACCCTTTCAGATGTTTCAGGGGAAACCTTACCCCTATGGAAGCACTCTGAAGGGACTGTTCCGATCTCCATTATACCCCAGGACCCCAACTCCTCCTTTCAGGAGCCTTAGCATGCAATATTTTGGTAGGATATGCAGGAAAACCCCCGAACAATCATATTGTCTCAAGAACCGGTGGACTTTATCATGCATGTGACTACTCTGAGAAAAGAGCAGAGTAATTGTTTTCTCCATAAATACAAGGTAGCAGACCACACACCTTGACCAACAGCACAAGCACCTTCTATTGAATGTATTTGAAACAATCAAAGATAACTCTTTCATTCTCTAATTCATTATCCGGAAAAGAAATACTGGAGGTACTTGAATGACACCTGTACCACTTCTCAAAACCACAATGAAGCTCAAAACAAACAGGCAAAAAGATGTTTTCATAACATTCTTCACTTCAAAGCATGAAAAAATCGTGGTACTTAAAAGTTAATCTCTCATTCCAAGAGCGAACCCTACCCTCCATGGTTTAATTTTTTTTTTTTAATAAATTTACCTGTCTATGAATTAAATAAATTTCATTGTCATTCACAGAAACAAAACAACAAAAAAGGCTCTTTTGCCTGGACAGCTGAGCAATGGGAATACCTGTTTCATGCACCAGGACAGCAGGCTCTTCCAGAAAATACCTGCAATATCTTTATACCTCATCCCCAGAATACAAACCTTTATATCTGTCAAAGAAAATGTAAAAATACTTGTTGCTCTTCTGCTTTTTGTTTTGTTTTGTTTTTTTTTTTAAGTACATTCTCACACATAATATGAATTGCATTGCAGATAGCAGGGATTAGCGGAAAGCTTCTTACCAAGTACCCCAAGGCGATAGTTGACTGTGATGACTATCACATTCCCATAACTTGCTAGAACACTGCCATCATATAAATTTCCAGTGCCTTCCATGTAGGACCCTCCGTGAATATACACCATCACAGGCTTAGGTCCCCCACTGTCCCGAATGTCTGGAAAAAATATTAAGATACATTTTATCTCAAGAAAGCACCAAAGAAGATACATGCAATATTTTAATTTTTTTTTTATTATTTTTTTTTTTTTAGTGAGGTTATTTTTTTCTCAAAGTGTTTCTCAAGCAACATCTTTCACATAAGGAAACGGGCAGGTGGGCACAAGTGTTTCTTTGTGGCTTGCTCTTAACTAAAACTCCTGTTTTTTGAAGCACCCTGAAAAGCAGAAGGGAACTGAAAATGGTAACACGTCTGCTCAAATGCAGTGAGGCATTGCTCTGGTTCTGACCCAGCTGAGCTGGGGTGTCCTCTCTTTAATGTCTACCAACATAAGAGTGAGCTCATTTTGGCCGAACACTTCTGAAAGCTCGGTGCAACTTTCTGTTCACTTAGCTAAGGGAAATCCAATATATTAAGATAAACAAGATTCCTGCTAGTACATGAAAGTGTTGACTTCTTCCAGTCCCCTAATTTGTAAAAGGGTGTACAAACAGCTGTCTTTGGATGGGTCTGAAGTCTGAGTTCAAAAAGTACTTGAAAGTTGTTTAACACTTAGACCTTTGATTAAGATTATTGATAACTTGGGTGGCCTGAAGGTTAAGGTGCACGGGAACGTCTTTAGTTCCCTAAATCGTGAAAAGGACTGAATATTGGAAAATAAAACTGCCAGGAACCATACTGAAAAATCCCCACCCTGTATTCAAAAAAATTGCAAGATTCTCAAAAGTGACATCAAAGGCAGGGAACAGTTTTAAAATGTTGGAAGCTCTGCCATCCTCCCCGACAACAAAATTAGATATTGTCATACTGTTTTGAGTTTTGATTCAGGTATCCCTCCACCCCCAAACAGTCCTATTTGCAAACTGGTGCATTTACTCAGAATACAATTTTCAATATATGAACAGTGCTACTCCTCTTGAGCAGAATTGTTCCTGAGTACCAATTCAAAACAGTTAGTATGGGCTGATATGTTTTCAAAAGTTGGGGGGTTTTCTGTTGGGCAGGAAATAAATCAGCTTAGGTGTAAATTTAAATTCTTACATCCGATTAAACTGCATTTTGTTCTGATTTACTGGGTGCCTGAGTCTCTTCCACCACCCAAATCATAATATGCCGTAAAAGTCCCTCAAAATCCAGAAAGACATCAGCAAGAGAGCATAGGAAAATTTCCCAGTGAGGAACTGTTCTGAATATTCTGATTCAAAACCACTTTTTTTGTCATTATGACACTATTCAAGTGACTTCTCTGATTGCTTCCTTCAGGGTTTGAAGGAACCTCAGATGTATTGTTTATTCCTTTGATTTGGAAGGATCTTAGTTAAGAAGCTTTCAAGGGAGCTCTCTGCAGAACTGCTGGAATTGTTTCTGAAAGGATGTGAGGAGTAGGTGGGGCCAGTTACATTAAAATCCCGCTTTAGGAATTCGCTGGAAAACATCAGCACAAGGGTTTCCGTTTATAAAAAAATCCAACTGCAACTATTATTTTGGTATGGATTCTGATTTGAAGAAAATGCCAGAACATCGAGATCAGAAATTGTATCTTCAATATTGGAAGTAGTAGAACAATCACTTATTCAAGAAGAAAAAGATGATGAAAGGTTGTGCATGAAATTGCTTGTACTGCTCTCCCTGACTGAGCCTTTAGTGAGGGCTTTCCAACATGCAGCTTTCAGGGTGTGAAGCTACAGAGATTATTTACCTTCACTGTCCGTAGGATGGAGTTATGAGCTCCTCAGGTTTAAAATCTACACTGAGGAAAAAGTCTTTCCAAATTCATATACTGTTCTCAGTAGACGCTTTGTTCTTAGTCTATGCTGCCTTTTTTTTTTTTTTTGATACAAATATGGAAGCAATAATAAATTATTAATCTGAAATCACTGTGTGACTGTTCCCAGCAGAAATTGTACACAGTTAATTGTATGCTTGATGGTAACACAGGGGGAGACAGTCTCAGAATTCCTCTTTAATTAAAATTACATAGAATTACAGAGCACCAACTGTGAACAGCAATGAAATGTTGGTAGCACTGGCCTGTATATCTGGAAAAGAATATTGGAATATTTAGAATAGAATGGCTGTCCTTTATCTGAGAAAGGAAGCACATATTCATGAATAAAATCTCATATACAAGGAAGTTATTATTTGAGTAATTTCTGTCTCTACAATACTGTTATTTTCTACTACTAATATCCTTGTAAAGATTACAGATCAGATAGACAAGGGAAGGCCAATTTTCAGCTCTGCCTCTGTGCCATGTCAGAGCAGATGACATGCACAATGAATTTTCCTCATGCTGCTTTGCCAAAGTCATCAGTCTTCAGAGGAATCCCTCCTACAAAAGGGAAACTCTGCATCTGAATGTCTTGGGCAGCGACCTAGCGCTGGAGACATCAGTCAGGGTGTGCAGGACTCATCTGAGGCTGCTGGGCCTTCGGGCTGTGGATTAGACAAAACCCTGGGACTCTCCATGGGAAAAAGAAAGATCCCTTTATTTTGGTCAGAGGTTTCATATCAATTGCAGTCTACAGCCAGGAATATTTGAAAGGCACAAGCATTCAGCCGGGAGAGTGTTGTTTAAGTACATTTGTTATTAGCAACTGAGGTTATTGCATGATAAGATGGAAGGAAGAGAGCAAAAAAGCGCAGTGTAATCAAGAATTGATTCCTACCATAAAATGTTCCTCCATGAAAACCCTCATCCTTTAGAACTAAACTGAAGGAAGAATTAGGATAATGCACTGTGAGGAGAACACTTTTGTATATTGGTAAAAACGTGGCAGAAAGATGCACTTTTCAAAAGTGATTATTGAAGTTAAGTGTCCAACTCAATGAAGTAAATAATTGACATTACTCAGGTACTTTTTAAAATCTGACCACAAATGATGCATCTTTCCTTTTTTCCTACGGGCTGGTGGTGTCAGTCCTTTTTGTGCATGTGCACGAGGACACCGCAGTTCCACTTTCATATACAGATTAATAGTTATTCATGGATGCAGATTAACAGATACTTGTGTTTGTAGCTCACAAACTTTAGGTGTAAATGTGGCATTTCTGCCAAGGCTAGATTTATAGACTGATTTAATTTAGTTGTGTTCTGCATTTTTGTTGCTTTTTATTAAGTGTTGCTTTAATTAAAAATGGACACATTCATCTTTTCGAAGACATTTGCAAGGATAACACTGTTAAAAATCCTTCTCAAATTCAGCTCAGTTCTGGTTTCAGTCACACAGAAGATCATTGTTGAGTGCTGTGATTTGTTTGGCTTTAAATTCCTGGTTCCTAAAACATTGAAGTAGATCTTACTGTACAGCAAAGAATTAACCTTATTTATATTACATATACATTACTTTCTTGTAATTGTTTCTATTATCGCTTCTCTCCTGTACCTTTCTAATGTTTGCTGCATCGACTTTTTATGTCTCTTCTTAATTATGTTACAGAAAATTCAGGAATACGGCTGACTTTCATTCTATGTTTGTTACATTACACAACAGGGGACCAGGTCTGACTGTGAATCTCAGTCACAATTGTCATATATAAGAAAACATAATTATAGATTCAGTCATTCCAAACTGCTGTGAATTGGCCACGTGACTTAACAAGCGTTATTTGCAGGGAACAACCAAAATGGGAAAGGAAGAAAAGCCTACCTGGAGACAACGTCACACAAAGAGATCATTAGTTTAGCACTGATGTCACAAGCATTGCTTTTCTAGACGGCACAAAAACTTGTGACAGCTTGGTAAGTCAATCTTGGGTTTTGAAGATGAAACAGCACTAGAACAGTGGAAAGCTTTTAGATTGGTTGGAGCAGAACCTGTGTGTGCCCTCCATAGAATATTAGATGGATGTGTGCACATGTGTGTGACTCTTCCATAAGCTTTTGTAGAAAATATTTAACTGGAGCACGGTACCAGTCATTGCTACTCTTAATAATTTTAAAGCCTTTTAACAGCATTTGTCCTTTCAGTTCAAATCCATCAGATGCCTTATAGATGCATTACCATTTAATAAATTAGTGCACTTAGTCTTGATATGTAAACATCCATTAATGCCACGTTTTTAAAACGAGACATAAACTAGATGCCCTGAGACTATTAAAGTAACTATTGAGCTTCTGTGAGGAGTTTCAGATATGTTTTCTCTTTTAGAGTACAGCCTGCATCCATCAGGCTTCAGACAAATAGAATTCTCTCCCTTTGTTTGTTTTCCTACCTGTCAAACCAGGGGATCATTTTGTGCACTCTCAAACCCTAAACTACCTCTACCTGAAAATTATTTGAGATCCTGATGGAGGACTGTATGAATGTTATCCTAGCATGAAAAAGGCCAAAGCTTTTACAGGTAAACATCTGGAGCAGATTCCCATTAGAGTAGGACCTCAATAGCCAGGTAGGCAGTCATTTTAAATTATTAAAGGATGATGGTTAGAAATGCAAAAGCTGACAGACTCTCCACTGTACGAGCAATGCTTGGCAGTGCTGAAAGTAAAATGAAGCCCTAAAGAGGTACTTAAATTAAAGGTCTGTCAGAATTTTATCATGCATGTTTTCAAGTATTAATAACATCACCACAAAAATTTGACACAATTTGAACTGTGTCTGTGTGTAAAGGGAAAATACAATCAGCACAATTTAATGTGCAAGTGGCACTGGAAGCTGTGCTTTGGAGGGGAAATCACGGAGCTAACATGGATGGGTGACAGGAGGAGCAGGAACCACGAGTCTGGCTGTGTGCATCAGTCAGCAGGCTCACCCAAAGTGGTCAGATCTGCGCTACCCCAGCCTGGCTGGCTCTCATTAAAGGCAATAAATTAAGGCTGGAGCACGTGGTTGCTTTGCAGGGCAGACAAATGTGTTCTGCTGTCTGCTGCTCTCCCAAGTCCAAATTGTGCAACCAGTGCCAGGCAGAAAGGGTTTTGCTCCCCCTCTTTCTTACCATGACAGCTGAAGGTAGATGAAATGCCAGACTTGGCATCCCAGCGTGTATTAGTACCAATGGGTGATAGGGGCTTTGGAGAGCCTCAACTCTGGAGAGTGCTCCTTCGCACCAGCGGCACTGCAGTCTGTTAAGCACAAGAAGGGATTTGCAGATGAACTCTGCATCATTAGCAACTTAAAAATTGAGTGGATTTTTGGCTTTTTTTGATTTAAAACATGCTCTGGACCAAGAACTTCCTTCTGTCAATGAAGTCCAATAGCCCATACAAGACAGAGCACCAGACTAAATGATCAGAATCATCACAGTTACAGCCTGTGAGCAAACAGCAACATCTGTTCCTAATCTGTCTCCTTTTCCACAGGAGAAATTGGGAGGGAGGAGGGAAGAGCAGAAGCATCCATCAACTGCAGTGCAGACCCCGCTTCTGAGGCGTGTACTCTCAGCAGCAGACATGGTGTCTGCATTCCTCAGACTTAGCATCTGTATTCCTCCCTTCTAAAAATGGTACAGCAGCATTCCTGTATTGCAGAGGGACGCTGGGAGGCTGAATATGTTAAAAACTGAGAGATGCTCAAAGAGCACTGGGGACTAAATAAGGATTTAGGATTGACAGATCGATGTGCCAGGCAATGTGTGTGTGATAGAGCAGCGGATGAGAATTCATTTGTGAGAAATCCTTCATGGATATTTCATGCAACACTAACGACTTACAAGTCCAGTTCTGATCGCAGAGTACGTTGGCTGGGTAAGGATTTGTGTTGCCATGTTTTAGGTCATGCTCAGGATTTTAGTGGATCTTATGAACTAAGGGTGCATAAGAGTCACTGATTTTTGCTATGGCCAAACTAAAGTTATTACCTGACCAAAATTAAGACTAAGGCAATAAGATTAAAATATTTAACCCTTGAAAACTAAGCCTTGCTTCCGGACTGGGGAAGGTGCACTTTGTGTAGCTGCTGAGCAATTTGAAGGGAAATCTTGCATCTACACTAGATATTGCATACCTGCAGGTCAGCAAATGGGCAAATCCACCACAGCAATAAAGAGGGAAAGCCCCAGTGCTCACTGGTTGCGAGTGCTTTTGCCACTCTTGTTTTTGGTGCCTGCTCAAGTCGGTCAATATTTACTGAAAACAGGTAAGCATTAGAAATGTAGAAATGGAAGGGTTAAACAGAAAGAATGCATCCAGACTGGGGAAAAAAGGCATTTGTATTACTTCTGACTTTTCACACTCATAGAATTTGAAAACACCTTCATTTTTTAAACAGCAAATTTGCAGATCATTAGCTGGTAATGTGCACTACTGCCTTTGGGTCTTTTGAAAACAAAAATGAAAAATGATCTAATTAAGTCTGGTCTACTGGTTGCAGCACATACCAGAGATCCAAATTTGATTACTGACTCCAGTGCTTGGGCTGGCAAGGTTTGGACCACAATACTGTGGCAGTGGCATGCAGCAGCTGATGGCAGTGGGATTATTGAACAGTGCTTTAAAATGAAATCCTCTAATCAAACTCAGATATTTGAGTGGCACAACACAAAATGCTCTCCAGATATTTGCTGCAAGAAGCTGCTATGGAAGATCTTTCTTCTGAAAGATACAATCCAATGTATCTACACAAATAGACATGAGATCTATGGATTTTTTTTGATGTAGAGACCATCCTGGGCATTTTAGAAATCACTGGGGATTGTTTATATAACATGGGGTCTATGGATATCTGATAACAGTTGTTTTGCAACATGTACAGCCCAGTCTCTCTAATGCTCCGATTTTGTCATTCATTCAGTTTAGCATTTATTTTATTTTTTCCGCAGCTATTTGTTTGAAGGATTTTACACTGCCTAAAATCTGCCAGACTACAGAAAGTGAAGGCTCTGAAGGACAGGTTAGCAGAAAACTAGTCAGCTAAAGTGACCTTTTGCTTGGCCCCTGTCTTTCCTGCTACTCATACCCAAACACTGAGTTCACTAAGTTTGTGAACGCTCCAGCTCTGCACATGCAACTAGTGCTAGAGTTTTAATACAGAAGAGCAGGTTCACAAAAATGCAGGACGTCTGATCCTCTGGGAAATGCAGGGTCTCAGCAGACAGGGCTCTTCTCTCAACCCAGCAGACATCCCAGCAGTCTTGACCGTCTAGCGATCATAAAAATTTAGATTTTCCCTGTCTCTCTGTGCCTCTCGGAAGCAGTAAAAGTCTAATTACTGCCTTCACTCTTCTATGGGCACGGAAAGGAGAACAAAACTGTCACTTGTACACCAGAGAAAATTAATCCCAGTCCTATAAATTACAGAGATTTATTAGTGCTGTAAATGTGCTTCTTCCCCTCTAGTTTGACTGCTGTGTTCTTACAGCCCTTCTTCTTCCTCCTGCAATTGTCAGAGAGGGAGACAGGTTTTCCCTGACATGGACACTTGTTCTCAGCAGACTGAGATCCCTCCTCTGAGCTCACCTACTAAAGCATTTTCTGACAGCAACCACTCTCTGCTGAATTTCAGTAAACTGAGGAGTCTCTTGTAAGTCTGCCTAAGCAGAGAAGGACTCAACAAACCCGGTATCATCAGCATCTGTCTTGGCAATTGTACAGCAATTTAGGAGAGCTATTAAGGCCCACTGGGTGAATAGCCCAAATTTAAATGGTTTCTTAAAACATATTGGTAAAACAAGACAGGGTAAATTTTGTCATGGCTAATTCACTGTCACAGTTCTTTCAGATTTCATAAGAATTTCCCTTGCAATATTCTGTCATGGACTCGTGCAAAAATATCCTGACTTCATAAAGCCAGGAGGACCTGAATTGTCATCATTAGCTCTGAATAACACATGGCCTGATTTCAGCTGGGAGTTAATTTGTGCGCTTAGGGTGAGAACAATGTTGATAACCCACTGATGCTTCAGTTGCTGCTGAGCGGTGCTCACACGAAGGCAAGGACTTTTCAGCTCCTCACCACGCCAGCAATAAGCTGGAGGGGCAGGAGAGGTTAGGAGGGGACAGAGCCAGGACAGCTGAGCCCAACAGGCCAAAGGGATATTCCAGATATTCCGTGTCCTATGGCACCATGCTCAGCGTGGAACCTGGGGGTCACTGCTCAGGAGCTGCCAGGCACAATTGCTCTGTGCTCCACATTTGCCATATCCTCGTTTGTTTTGTTTTGGTTTTTTTTAATCATGATTATTGTGATAAAAAACTGTTTCATTTCACTTCTGTCATATTAAATTGTCTTTATCTCAATTAATAATTTTACTTTTATATTTGCTTCCCCAGTTCTCTCCCCCAGGGAGGAGCAAGTGACTGGCTCTGTGCTGTTCAGCTGCCCGCTGGCTTAAACCACCACAGGAGAGCTTTCAAAGGAGATTTTCAATTTATCAAAATCATCAAATCTTGCAAATTTTGGCCCAGCTGGTGGGCTTTCATTCGTATGCTTAACATACAGATCCAGTAGAGGATCATAAATCAGTCATAAAACTGTGACAAAATCCCTGTTCAGTTATTGGGTGGGAAGTTAAATGTTCAAATTTGCCTTCCTTAATCTTTTCCGAAAAGCCTGAGTGCTTCTGTTCAAGTTAAGTAGTTGATGTTCTGTGTGATGAAAAACAACTTTAATTAAGAGCCTCTCAGTCTACAAGTTAAGTTTCATCTCAGTATCTGGTCAACTTCCCCCTGCCCCTCCCCAAATATTAAGAGAGAAGCAACTCTACCAGTCCTCTGGTAATTTGTTTTACTCGTTGACCATCAGCCATACAAAGAGTGTGTTTAAGATTCAGAACTCTGAAGCACATCTACTTGAAGGGATGAGAGTGCTCAGGAAAAGAGCCCCTTGTTACCATTTTCATAGCCCTGAAAAAATATCAAATCTGCATAGCTTCATGATCAACAGACAGAATTTATGAACAGAATAATATGCTTGACATTTCAAACTTTTGATTTTACTTGGAAATAGGGTTTTCTAAGGGTCAGCTCAGGCAGACCAGCATCTTTGTACTTGCAGAAAACAGAAGAGATTGGGTTCTGTTAATTTTAGTTTAGCTCCACAGAGCTTCACCAACAGGCAATGCTGCCTCCCTTCTGCAGGGAGGTGGGGTAGCCTTTAATTTATTTATATTTTTTCATGGCAGCATAAATGCAGATGGGTTGGCATTTGGGGAAATTCAGTTGCTTAAGAGACACTTTTAAAGAATTTTCTGAATTTTTCCTTGTATAAACACAACATTTTCTATGTTTATCAAACTGAGATCAGTCAGTGAAAAAAAAAAAAGAAACATCTTTGTACTTGGTGAAATACATAGGGTTAGAAAACATGCAAAAAGGTGTACAGAGAAACTTTAAAAGAGTGTTAGTTTAAATAGTATGGACAAAATTCAGTCAAAAGGTGGGATGCAACATATCAAAAGTCCATTTCAAGAAAACAAAACCCCTCCTTTTTAAATATTGTTACTGTTTTGTATCAAAACGTAGAACTTAACAACATTCTTTCTTTTAAAAAATTAAAAATATATATGTATAACAACAAGCAAGAAGACAAAACACATCAAAAATGGGAATTAAAAAAACAAAAAAACTCTTCAAAAGAAGACAAGAAGTCAAAAAAAGAGGGGAGAAAAAAGATTTTCAGGGATCCTTGTCATGCAAATCAGTTTGGCGGCAAAAAATACCTTCATCTTCAGCACCGTCATTATCACCTAAATCATCTGTCTGTTTCTTTGTAAGGGGACCTAGGATTAAGAACGGAGAAAATGGAGGAAAAAAGACAATTCAAGAATATACAAGACTGAGGAAAAAAAACAGTGAATATTAAATTCCCAAGGACGTTTCAAGAAAAACATTTGCGGGGAGGGAAATCTTAGTTTATAACAACCCATTTTTCATTAAGTTTTTCAAACATTACAGCAGAACCTTCCCTGGGGGGTATGGCTATTAGAAACATCAAGCACAAGAATCAGAGAGTGCCCAGTGCTTTATTGTTTTTAAATGAAGAATCAAAGCTTGTTTACTAAAAGCATACCCCGCCATGGACTGTATTTATCCACTTCATTTAATTGGTTTTTTTCCCTGTAGCTTTTATTAGGAATAGTGGAGACAAGAACTGCCAAATTACCTCTTGCATTTGATGCAATAAGGTGGTTAATAAAAGTCTTGACAGTTGGTTTAAACAAGATTTTCTGTCAAATGTCAATTCACATTTCTAGATTCAACCATTTGAGCTCATGCATTATATAAAGATAAGCACAGGTTTAATTTTGGGGAATATTTGACACATTCATCACATTCTCTTTTAAATAGAACTGAAGATACCCTTGAAACCTTTGACTGCCTGCTGAGATATTTGTAAAGAAACATGAAAATCTATATGCAAACCAGAAGCAAGAGTGAAATCCTAGACCAACTGAAGACAATGACTTTTGCCATTGATTTCAATGGGGCCAGAGTTTCATGCAAAAAGTTGTATTGAATTGAAATTTTAGCTTGGGCAAAGCATCCAGGTTCAGAATTCCTTATCTCCGTAAAAGGATGATGAGACAAAATTCCTTTATGCCCAACACCCGTATTCTTAACAACTTATTTATAGATTTGTCATATTTTCCAATGGGAAAAATGCCCGCATCTTTACTGAGCAAGATGAATATACACCAGAAGGAAAGTCAAAGGCCACTCTGAAAATATTTCCACGTCATATATTTTACACACTTAGGCACAAACAAAAGACAGTTGGAACTCAGCATTATCTTTCCTTTTTTTTTTTTTTTCAGAGCTCTCTCATTTCCATGACATTCTGTAATTTGCATGCGAAAAAGCAATCAGTACGAACACAGGGCTAAGTAACAAAAAAAGAAAAAGCCAGCCAAGCACAGAGCAGAAAACAAGAACTTCCTCATGCATAAAATAGCAATAGACAAAAACAACAACAAAAAGAGAGATGAACAGTATGTGTTGATATTTGCGGTAGATGTAGGCAAGAGACATGCATTAAATCTAAGCACTGTGGAGTATTAAAACATTTGTATTTAAAAAGCTCTCTGTTATTTTACAGGATATTAGTCATTCAGCATTAAACTTGTCACTTTTAGGCAAAATACCATGTATTCAAGTGATGCATTTTTAAAAAAGAAAAATCATAAAATGTTTTTACCAGGTGCATGGATTTAAGAAACAGAAAAAAAAACCCCATGAAGTACCATGAGACTTTAACTGTGAATGTAGGAACTGGACCGTATTATTGAAAACCAAAGCTCAATACCTTAATTCCTGCATCAGTCAGGAGTACTGTTTTTAACTCATTCTAAATACAGAACACTAGAATTATACATCATAAATAAAACTCCAGCATTTTCATAACCACACCGTAACAATCCCTCTGTTCAGTGCCAAGCCTTGGTGGTGTGAGTTTTTCCTACTACAAGCCCTGGATACAATCTTTGCAATATTTGGTACCCGGATAATGTGCACTGATCCAAACACACACATTGAAATATCTCTCTGGCCAGCATTCTCATACCATAACAACTTCACTTCTAAACGAATAAAATCAGGGGAAACAAAACCCTCTATGCAAAGAATGACAATAATTTCATGATGGGTTTTCAGCACAGAGATCAGGAAGAGTGAATTTAAGAATGCTAAGAGCTGTGTACTTCAGAATGGAGATCCAGACACAGGCAAGGAGATATATATATATATATATTTATAGACACACACATATGTTCTTAATAGCTTCTTACATTTTAAATTTTAAAAGTCCCCAGAAAGGGACAAAGTGGCATCTGGAAGGACAAACACTCATTTTTCCAAATAACTTGCATAGAGATGGGCAAATTATTTTCTACGTGAAACCAAGACAATGTGTGTTACATTTTCTTTAATAGCTGGCCTTTGGCAGGTATTTTGAGTAGATCGGGGTTCCAGATCTCTACTTCAATTACAAAGTGCATCAACCATCTCCATGTAAATGTCTGGTCTCATGCCATTTCTGATATTACAATGTGGGGGCCCAGCTGACTGGGGCTAGCTTTAAAAATAACCTGGGTAATTTTCATGTTCACACAGTTCTGAGGTTCTCTGAAAAACATTTTAAAAACGAAAGAAATTAGACCACCTTCCTTAAAATCATAGAATAGTTTAGGTTGGAAAAGAGCCTTAAGATGGAGCCCAGGCAATAACCCAGCACCGCCAAGGCCACCGCAAAGCTGTGTCCCCAGGAGCCACACTCACACATCTTCTAAACACCTCCAGGGATGGTGACTCAACCAGTTCCCTGGGCAGCCTGTTCCAGTGCTTGACAACTCCTTTTTGCAAAGGGGCTGACCTATTTTTAAGTTGCCATAAATTAAACATGTTTTTTAATCTAGATCTGTTTCACAATAGCAGGGCTCTGCTGGCCACGTCCCCCGAGCAGGGGGACTCGTCCCTGTGGAGACACGTGGCACAGCCACCAGGCACCACTCACAGGGCCTGAGAAACAGAAGGAGAGATCATTCCTCCAACAAGTTCAATCCAGTCTGCAAATATAATGGACAGCATTTATTACACCTTCAGAGAATTTCCTGCTTCCACCAACTACAATGCTCTGAGTCCAAGAAACCAAAGCGGAGTTTGGCCCTCACGTAGCGGGCATGAACCTCCTCATATTTTATCTAAACACACAGAGGGGTGCTGTGAAGCTTCATTTATATTGTTTTAATTGCTGGGCAGTCCCTAAAAGGAGCATCAGCTCAAGACCCAGTGTGCACAGGGCTGTCTAAGAGGGCAGCATCAAGGGGTTCAGCCTGGAGTACCCGGAGAGGAGGCAGAGCTCTGCTGTGATCTGTGCTGCCTGTTTCATCTCCAGATGCTGGAGACGCTTCCTGAAGTCGTCAAAAGAGGTATTAAGAGAAGCTGTGGATTAGAATTCCACCCCTTTTCAGCACTAGCTCTCATTCTAAAATCAGTAAGAAACGGCTTTTGCTTCTGATTCTCCAGATAACTGATTACTCTAACAGCCTCGCTGTGTCGGGGTGATCATAAAGAAAGATTGATGTTTTGAGTCCTCACACAGGAAAACACGCTGAAATCACAAGCAGATAAACAGAATAAAATCTTGTGGCAAGAACTTACAAAATGCAGCAGCAATAGCCTTTTCTAGTAAAAATAAATAGGAACTAAAATTGCCTAGTAGGTGCATAATTTTTAAATATTTTCTGCAGCTTTCAATTAATATTCTACAGATAATTTATGATTTTGTAAATTAAATGTATCCCTCAACTAGGTTTATTCTTTAGAACTGACTGTTCTTTCAATATATGACTTTTTTAGGGTTCCTCCATCATTTTAATATTCTTTTCAGGTAACAGAAACTAATTTTAAGAGTATTAATACCAAGACATAATGGACTATGAGCCAATGAAGCAAAAAGGAATATTTTACAAAACTCTGATTGCCAGAAGTTTTTTGTCCCCAGTTACTTTTCACTGTTGCTCTGCTGTAGGCTTCTCTTTACCTTTTTGAAGGCCCAATTAATCTTACTTTTTGAGCATTTCACTTTCAAAAATGGGCATCCATTACAAAAAAAGAGGATTTTACTGTGTTTAACTCATAAACCTTCAAACAGATAATGCTGCCTTACTGCGCCAGCCGAAATTTTAGCCAAAGTTTATGCAATAAATATTAAATATCAACAAAGTAATCAGGTACTATAACTAATGGGGGGAAAATAGGGATACTAAAGCCTCCAAAATGCTGATGCAAAGATGATTTACTTACCAAAAGGCTCTCTAAGGTTTAGTCTCATTTAGTCTCATGTTGGTGCATACCCATAACTCTCATTAATGCTAATGGGAAATTAGACCCCTAAGTCACTTTAAAAAGGGGAAAAAAGTGATTACTACATTTTATGTTTCCTAAAGGCAAGGAATAGTCTCACCACAAAAGCTAAAGAAACTCTGTGTGCAGGAGGCACTCCTAACGCAGCCTATACTCATTGAATTTAAAAATAGTTCTTGCATTATTTAAATTATTATTCAAATATTTATTCTGTTTGTATTGCAATCAGTGCTAACGTGGTGCATTTTGAGATCTTGATAGTGACTACGGTGTGCTTGCAGATGCTTTTCCTTTGCTCAGAATAAGAGAAATAACACACCTCCCGTCCAGTTAGCCAAAGAGTAATTATGCACTCAGAAATAATTAAATCCAGCCATATTAATTCCGGTTTTTATCATTCCCTTTGATGAAGGACTAAGGTACTTTAGCTCCCAAATACATTAAAGCTGATTACAAATTCTCTCTTTATGGGCTGGATTCCGCAGAAATTATCCGTGGCCTTTCGGACCGCAGGAGTGTGGGAGGCATGGAAGCCCTGGATGTCGTTAGCTCTTTGGCCTGGGAAAGCTATTCATCATCAAATAGAGTCATGCTGCAAGTTGACACCATTCCGTAAAACAACAGGGCAAATCCTCTAAACCTAATAAATCAGGGCTGATGTGTACAGCCATTGTTGGGGCCAAAATGTTCTCCTTCGGTAATGAGGAGAGTGGGGAAGAGAAAAGGACCTTTTGCATCGGGTTAAGTAGGCTCCATGGATCCAGTAATTTAGAAATCACCACAGCAATAATTATTCTTTGAGGTAAGGTGTCTGCTTGATGGAAAGGGGAAGAGATAAGGCTGAGGCTGACTGCTGAAATTATGCTTGCAGAAAAAATTCACCAGGAGGGTTGCGACACTGTGGATTGTGATATTACGTATTTATCTTCAAACTTATCTAAGTGCCCCCAACCAGCTGTCTCTTCTTCATTAGCCCATTTCTTAATTAAGCATTGAAAATTTGTGAAGTGAAATTACCTCATCTTTTTAGACCCTAACTTTGGTTCCAAATACAAAATAATCAATTCTTTATTGTTTCTACCATCATTTTTTGTGCAACAAATTCTCCAACTAAAGAAAAAAATCAAAAAAACTTCCGTTGAATTATCATTGTCTAGCAGATGTTAGCTGAGGCACAATAACATGTTGTACCTATCTCCAGTTTTTAATTTAAAAGAAATTAATGAAGGGTTATAATTAACAATCTTCACACCTCAACATTTCCTGTGAATAAAAATCCAATTCTTATATGTTGAGATTGAAATATAACTCCCTCTATATATGCATATACAGAAATGTAATGACAGAAGAGAAAGTTACAGCACAATAGTTATCTGATGAATAATTTTATAAAGTCATCTTTCACTTGAAAATTAGAAAGCTCTCAGCAAAAAATAAAAGAACTAGATTCCTTAGAAAAGATAAATTTGGAAAGCACAAAAGGCAGCTGAGTCTAAGAAACACTTCAATGAAGAAAATATCTCATTTTGTCATACTTTGCTGCAACAGACAAAACAATCTTTTTATTTCTTTTTTATTTCCCTTTTTACTCTCCTGATTTCATCACACATGCACTCCTTGTTATTCACACCCCCCCCCCCCCCGATTAAATTCCTTTTATTTCCATATTGCACTTATTTGTAATATTCATACTTATCAGCAGGGCAAAGCCCTGGCCGACTTTGCTTTTTTGATGGCAACATTTGCATTCATGTTTTAACAACAAATGATGGCACAAACCTCGGTAGTTTCACATCTCACTACCTGATTTGTGATGACAATCAAGCTCCGTAATTAGAGCTGCAAGTAACTCAAATTTGCATCTGCAAGTGAGTGACAGGTACAAATTGAACCCACAAAAGGGTTGCCAACTTTCTTTGAAAATTTACATGTATAAATGCTTTGTCACTAAAGAAGCTCTTCTGACACTTCAAGACTAACTCCTGCTGTGCCTTTTATAACAGCATATTGCTGAAGTGTCACACAGAAAGAATATCTAATCCCAAACCTTTTTATTCACAAGATTAATCACACTGGCTGGATCTTGATTTCCCTTAAATCTGAAGGAGTTTCATTACTGCATGCTGGATATGTGTGAATTTAAATAAGATTAGAATCTGGGAATGTAGGGAGAGTTTCACTCTTTCGCTTCCCGTTTTAGACACAGCCCGAAATTCTCTGTGTTCTCAGAGGCACAGGCACTTTATGTTCACATGTCCTGAGAAGAGGCCCTCGGTAAACCCCGTTCCCTCCAAAACAGGTCACTCCATAAATCCAATTCCATTTCTAGGGGCTTTTGGTTCCATGGCATGCCTTGCATGGATTCATGCAGCGTCCCAGGGAAAGCAGGCAGGGTCAGTGCAGGTGGGTGGGTGAGAGAGGCACATCCGCACAGGGGACAAGGTCAGCCCTGGAGATATCCTGGGTGAGCTGCCTGCTAATCCGGACAGACTTGGGGGGAGCGCACAGCTCGTGTCTAGGGTGGATCTAGGACAGGGGAGAAGCTACTCAATGGAAGAGCCAAAATCCTGGGAGTTAGCCCACACGTCCTGATTTCTGAGACACTCCAGCTTTGGCTCTAGCCAGCGGGAAAAAAATATGCCAGAGAGGGGAAAGAGGAGTGAGATTTATTCACTTTTTTTTTTTCCCCCAGTGGAAGTAAGGGATGGAACAGACACTCAGGATAAAGGAGTGGGTGTCCCACCCATCAGAAAGAGACATGAGGAAAAGAACGTTTCAAAGGGACCAAGACTGGGCCGGCCGAGGCTGGCCCAGGGAAGGAAAGCCCTTTGAAGTTCCTTTAGCCAGGAACACTGCAGCTGGAGGGCTCCAGAGATGAGGGATGGGTGTGTAAGACATGTGAAAAATGGAAGTTGTAAGCCGTTATATTGGCATTAACACCAGCGTTTGTGACCCCAGTGCCAGCTCACGTGCCCGTGTCACAAGTTCACGCAGCTTTTACCATTCTATCTGCATGAATAATTCATGTTGTTTTACAGACACCCACAGTCCAGGGCGACACAGTGCCGTAAGGAATTGACTGCAGCACTACATGGCTGTGCCACCACCTGAGCTTTGAGGTCATGATTCAGTTCTGTCTCTCTCCAGGTAATGACCACAACCCAGATCCTAATGAAGACTCATGGACATGCTTAACTTTAAGCTGCTGAGTAAGATCTCTGAAGTCAACAGGCTAAATCCAATAATATGAAGATAGATTCACTGCCATTAACAGAACTGCTCTTTTTGCATCTGGGCCAGGAGGTCAGCTCAGGAGTAAGCGATAAACAGACAGGAGCATCCCAAATTCCTAACTTCCCTCAGTTATTCTGTGGATAAACCTAATCAACAAATAGAATTTCAATCTCTTGAACATACTACCAAAGCTCTGCAATGAAATTAAATCCTCTTTTTATAAATGCATTGCTTCGTAGTCCGTGTACATGCAAATAAAATTCTGCATTCCTTTTCCACAGCTCTCATAATCAAATTGCTTCCTAATTTTAAAGAAGATATGAACATGGTTTAGACTACAAGCTTATAAAAATTGATCATATTTAGCTCATGCGATAGAACTAAAGACCTGTATTTTTAAGATCCAAAATATTTGGTTCCCAGAGGAAGATTTACAAATGTATTAGCATATCAATACTAATCTTCACTTTCCCTTGAAGATCTCTATAGCATTGTTGTAATAAGTGCAAGTCAGGATGCAGTGAGTGCATCCTTTACATAAGGACATAGAAAGACACAGCTGAAAAACAATACCGTCAATTTAGGGGAACTGGTAAAGTTTGTTCTCTTTTTTTTTTCTACTTTTTGGGGGAATTTGTGTTATCTTGATTAAGACAGCTAGGGTGGGTCATCTACAACAATAAGCTACACTATGAAAAAGCATTCTCTACTGTCTCTTGACTTATATACAAAAACAACATTAAAAAATATGATTTCACTTTTATTTCATTGTTGCCTTCTGTTCTCAGCCCAAAACAGCAACTCGATAAATAAATTTTTCTAATCTTGTTCCCAAACCTTCCTCTCTGCCAAGAAAATGTCCCAGAACAGCAGTCTCAAAAGTGAGATCACTTTGAGATTCCTGCACAAGTAATTTCCTTTGCTAGGGACAACCCTGGCTGCTGGAAAAACCTTCTTCCTGACCAATTCTGCTAACTGCAGGGGCTGGTGTTACAGCAGCTATATGGGTTTGTTTATGGCACAGCTGAGCATACAGTCCAGCTCTCTCAAGGCCCAGTTTCACAGCCCAAATGGCAGAGCAAAATTGGTCTTCATGTAACCATGTAATTGAACATTGCAGAGAAAATGAAGTTAATTGCGCATAATATTTTCATATAGAGCTTGGAATGGAATAAGTTCTCCCACCCCTCTTCCCAACACACTCCATGTCATCTGGTTTCAAGGCACATGCTCAGAGCACTGTGTAACTCACTGCAACCTGTGCAGTGTTTTACAATGTGAGAGAAACTCACAGCCTTGCACCACAGTCATCGGAAATGATATGCAAGTCTCATTTTCTCCATTTTCTCATTGAGCTACTATCAGTAAAATGACTCCAGCTCACAAAGCTGAATTCCTTCAGAAAAGTGGCAAGGGGGAGAAAAAACTCATTTTGTACAGCTGGCTGTAATCCAACCCTGTCCTCTCAAGTGCTCAGTGGACAGAGGGGCAGGGAGTCTAGAGGTACAGCTCTTATTGATCACCCTCTCAATGTCCTTGTGCTAACTCTGAATCACTGCATTTCTTGCCACATTTTGAGCAGCATAAAGAAAATGTGATTCTATAGCAAGAAACCAAGGTGGAGGCCGTGGATTCTGAGTAATTCCCCGCAGGTTAAACTGGGCAGAACTGCACCCTCCCATTGTTGAATGTCAAGGCTTGACTCCAGCATGGGCCAGAACCTCCCAATCTAAAGCTGATGCTGGCACTAAGTCCCAGGGCTGTTCCTTGTTGGTCTTCTGTGATCTCAAGGGCAGAAAGAACACTGATATATTTTCAATGTTTGCATGTATAGTCATGTTCAAATTCTCTGAAAAAACATTCACCCAGTTTCTTCCCGAAAGGTGGAGGTGGAGGATTTTCTTTCAGTTAAATATGGCTACACAAATATGTGTGTACACATATAGACAAGCAGGCTCTCCTATGTGCCTTTTTAACACAGGGACTTCTTCCTACACTTTTGAAGCTCTGAGTAATACTGGAAGAAAAACATATTGAAGAAATTAATACTGATACTAATAACCTGGTGTTCAGAACTACAGTCTTTCCATTAACTCGGATCTTAGAAAGAATAAAGATACCTCAAGTCAAATGTTTCTCCGCTATTTGAAGCTTTCAGAGCATCCTTTAAGACCATTTAATTTGGTCTGTGGTCACCAGCTTTTAGAAACATAATTATATCTGCTCTCATTACCAAACCTTTTGACAGAATCAAAGTGCACAGCTCTGAGAAACGGCGATGGGAGAGCTGAGGGGACAGCATTTACATAAAAGGCTGTCAGAAGGAAAGTGCCTGGCCCCACTTCTCATATTTACATTCTGTATTTTTAGAAGAGCATAACTTTAGGCAGGAAATCTCAAAACATCTCAGCAATGGAGCAGTCGCAAAACCAGAACAGCACAGCCAGCACTTGAAGATTAGTGGGATCAAATACTTGTCATAAGAAAAATCATTTTCATTTTGACATGTTTTCAGTGTTAGCAAGGTACCTGTTTTGAAAGTACAGTTGACTTGCTCTGCATGTTATATTAAGGATTCCCAAAAGAATAGAAAAAAAAAATTCCTTATACTGAATGGAGCATGAAAGGAAATCAGCACATCACTTCTAATCTAGCAGAACTCCCAGACAGGCAGTGATACTTGGGACCACATATTTACACAGCTACTGTCGACTCCTGTATGGGCAGAAGGCTCCAAACCCTTCTGGTAGAAACTTTCCCTTCATGCTTCCTTTTAAATAATTGAGTATCTTAACACAGAAGCTGGTGAATAGAAAATGATCATCAAAATGAAACAGATCTAAAAAATGTCAAGTCTAGAACTACAATATATTATTTACAAAAAGCATAGCAAATTTAAGAGCAAAATGTCAGAGTAGCCCTTGCTTCCATTTTCACAACAGCCACTTAGGTGAGAGTTGACAGGTTTGGGACAGTGTGACATTTCTAATTCTTTGTCTGCTGACAATAACCCTGCTCTCTGAAGGAAAGCAACAAAACGCAGAGCAGATAAAGGCACAACATTCTCAGCATTGGACAAAAGGTACTCTCGCTTCTATTTTTGTTTATTTTCCTTCTGGAAGTCAGCTTGCTTAGGATCACGGTACGGACACAGTTACCAGGGGTTTCATACTGACTAGCGGGGTGAAATATACTTTCTTATCCCTAACAAATATTGATCAGTTAAATAAAGAGTATGCACTACTAAATTATAATGAAGGTCCAAGGTTTCATGCACGGGTCCTTTTGGTTAGCTAAATTAAACAGGGCATTTTGCAAGGACTACACACAGAGCAGTTACTTTATAACCACTTTAACTCATTCGTGATAATTGTTTAAGTTGCTTTGTTTAGTGTGGCCAATGGCATCTTCTGTTCAGAATGAAAAAAAAAAAATTAAAAAAAATCTGTGAGGTGTATTTTTGAGACTATTTGAGCAAACAGTCCTTATGATCTCTTCCCAAGTTGACCAAAGTTAGTGAATAAAATATCACAGTATCCAAGCTCCATCCTCCTGAGCACAATGAATGCCTGCAGCAAGCACAGCAAACTACTGGCACCAGGACTGTACTTTAGACTATCAAACTACCAAAAGCACTGAGGGCAGTGAAGATTATTCCTGTAACAGACAGTGATGGCCTGCTCCTGTGGGGCAGCAAAGATTGTCTGTGCTGTTGGGTCCCTAAGCAAAAGCTATCTTGGTTCTCATTTCCACTGCCACAGCAGGAATGAGTAGTTCCCATAGTAGGAGGCAGAATTTAAAATGTACAGTTTTTCTGTACAATTAGTTAGTTTGTTAGCATTGTGGATTCAATAACGTTTGGCAGCGTTAGACAGATTCATTCCAGCTCTTTAGCTAAGGGATTATTAACTGAACTGTAAATGCAGGGTATTTAATGTAGACAAATGGGAACAATCCAATTAACTTCAATTGTTTCTGAGAGCTTTTAACTCATGCCTTCAGAGATACACATGCACTGAGTGTATATTAACACTGTGATTTAAATGTAGGAGAAAGTTTTAGAAATATAAGTGGGCATAGATGACTTCTACATTTTTTTGCCAAAGTGAGAATTAAAAAATAATTCTCTTTCTCCTGGGATTTTCTGTGCACAGTTTGTGAATATCTGCTGGAGAAATACTAGATACAAACAGAATATTCGAAAACAACAACAAGA
The DNA here is from genome assembly GCF_029207755.1 of Chamaea fasciata. Classification (NCBI taxonomy): domain Eukaryota; kingdom Metazoa; phylum Chordata; class Aves; order Passeriformes; family Sylviidae; genus Chamaea; species Chamaea fasciata. Next base: position 25,709,693 of record NW_027094096.1, on the reverse strand, counting down.
AGAAAAGAACATTTTACTGATATCAGCTCCCCCAAAATAAATAATAGACTGTGTTTACTTGTCTTTTTATTGGTTAAACCTTGTTTCCTGCACACCAGCCAGCATTACTGGTCAACAACATTTAGTAAGTCTCTTCGTCTTGAAAGGTTTGTAGAATAGATGGAGAATTTTGTCTGCTTCTACATGGCTTGTAGAAATGGACAAACACAAATGAAATGGTCCATTTAACAGAAGAAATTTAGTAGTTTTGTATTGTCAGAAAGTGTGAAAAAGTAGAGTTGTTTTATATTTCAATGTAAAGCAATAAATGAACTCTGCAATTAGTGTTGTTTGTAAATGAAAAGCATTTTTATATACAGCGATGTTTCACTGTGGGTTTGGACGAGGTTCCAGCGCTTGCATGCTGAGCTGGGCCATGTCCTCAGCTCGGAACTGCTCTCCCACAAGTTTCAGGGCTCTTCCCTGGCCACTCTCCTTCCCTGCTCACTTCACCCTCCAGCTCCATCCCAACCCATTACATGGCAGCAGTGGAAGAGCAGCTTTGGCAGATTTCCAGCTGTAACCCTTCCTTGCAAGGCTGCTTCCCAAAAACAGATGAGTGATTGACATTAGCGCAGATCTCACCTGAGCTTGACCTCCTCTACTCTGAATAACATCCACAGAACCCCAGATTCCACGGATGGCTGTAACTCTGGTAAGAGCTGAGACACACGCCACAAGAACTGGCTTACAGCCACTCAAAGAACCTAACAAATGCTGCAACGAAATCCATCATTCTCAGCAGTGTCAGTGCATCCTTTGTTTTCTGAGCCTGGGCCTTCCACTGGAACCACTGATGAACAATGAAATTTATGTCACGCTGTGAGCAGGATGCACTGGCACTTCATGAGTTCAACTGATGGCTTCTTTCCAGATGACTCTCTGTCCCTTCCTGGTCACCAGAAACTGGTGCCTTGGGAGGGCTGACCTGAAACAGAGACTGGACAGAGCTAGTGAATAAAGCAGGTGTTTGTTGAAAGGCCTCCGGGAAACACCTTGGGCAGGACAGGGCCACACTCAGGGCGGACAAAGAATGGTCACCAAATGGCTGACCGGTCACAAGAGCTTACATTTTTATAAGTTTTGGTCCATTTGCCTCTTGGGGTTTAATTGTCCAGTTACAGCTTCGGGTTGTGAGGTCCCATCCCTCCTGTTCGTCCCTTCAGCCCACCCTTGTTTGTGCTGTTGGGCCTGGAAATTGTCCTCGGTCTTCAGCAGGAGAAGGATTTGTTTTTTGTCTCCCTGCTGTGTGCAGAGCTGAGTGACACCGAATGTGAGGCTCAGAACTGCACCCCTGGGCAGCACAGAGTCCGAAAAACATGAAAGCTGAAGCTTAAGGCACCACTACTGTGACACAGACCATGAACACTAAATGTAGCTCCCCAAACGCGAGCTAAGTAAGCAAGAAACCACATTGGTAGGAGACTTTAACAGCCACAGACCTTGTAGACAACACATCCCACATCACAAACACTCCCTGCAGATCCCTCCAGCTGCTGGCACCTCCAACACTGGGGCACAACTGCACCACCCCTCCTCAAACTGCTGTGAGTGGTTGTGGTTTGCAGTCACAGCCACACGACAATCCCACGAAATCCCACCACCAGTTTCCAGAAATGGGAACCAGACAGCAATGGGTGGTGAGGAGTGCACATCCTTCACAGGAAATTCTGTTTTACTTCATTTCTTGCCGCAATCAATTCTACAGTATCATAAAATTAGTTGGTTCATGGGTAATTTTTTCTGTGGGGTTCATTTCACGCAGACAGGAAGAACTGAATATAAACTCTCATTAAAATGAGTGCACTGTGTAGCATCACACCTATATAATAGTCTGATATTCTATTGTTTTGAGCAATTAGTGCACGTCATTGAAAGCACAGATGGGTGATTCAAATCTGTGTGTGTCATATGCAAAATTCACAGAACATTTAAAGTCTTCCAACTAGTTGCATCTGTCATATCTATTATGTCAAATATTAAACTGCAGAGTCTATTTTGGGTTTCAAGCTTGAAATAAAGATCCTCCCCTCCCATCATCCTTCAAAGTAAAAATAACATTACCTGTGAAGGGAAAACAAAATATCTGGAAACCTCTATCACTTTGGCAGCAAGAGGTCACATTTACATCTGTCTTGTTACACCCACTTGTTCAGGCTGAGATAACCTGTCCTTTCATATCCTCCTAATAAAATTTCTCACTTGAAAAAATGTCCCAGTTTCATTTTGCTAAAAATTTTCCCCAAAGTTTCATTTCAACTTTGAATTTTAATTTTCTTAAGAAGAAAATGATATATTTAATGGACCACAGCTGTCTGGAAAGTACATATTTGATAGGCATACAGTACTAATTTGGAAAATGAGTGTGATTTACTTGATGAGTCACAATGAATGTCTGTAAATATGTATCCAAGTTTCTTAGGCTAGTAAGCTGTACGACATAGAAATCATTCTTAAAACACAAATATCTTCCCAGAAGAAGAATGGACACCAACGTTAACAGCTCCATCTTCCTTACTGCTTTCATGATTTTGGTTGATGAAGCACAGAAATAAGACTTTGTCTAAGGGGGCAAATACTGAATGTAACAGATTTTCCCAATCTAACATTCTGTAGAACAGAAAAGCCATGGCATGGCAGGGGACAGCCCCTGCTGCAGATGAAAGAGCAGCTCCATTAAAGCAGGCACCGCAGGCACTTGCCTGGCTCTGAGTGATGGGAATGGCCGGGGCATCCTGCAGCACAGTCTGCTCTCTCTCCTCTGGTTCCTGTAAACCTGCGTTTGTTTACCTGGTTCTGTGTCAGGAGGAAACACGGGGGGCAGGCAAGGGCGGGCAGAACGAGGAGGAAAAAGTGCATGGACGTGACTGCATGTGATCAGGACAGAATCACGGAAATGATTCAGGTGGAAAGACCTCTGAGATGGTCGAGTCCAACCTTTGACTGAAAACCACCCTGTCAGACCATGGCTCTGAATCCATGCCCAGTCTTTCCTCAAACGTCCAGGGACAGTGGTTCCACCACGTCCCTGGGCAGCCCATCCCTTTCTGTGAAGAAATTCCTCCTCATGATTGGGCAGTGAACAACAGAGATTGCTTAAATCACTGCCTGGTAGGACAAGTCAATCGGGTTTCCCTTTCAAACGGTGGTGAAGAAAATCGTGCAGAACAATTCTGGTAGAATCAAAAACCTTTGGATTTCCCTGCTTTTAGTGCAAGGAAGGAAAAGGAGGGCACTTTGCATCAAGTCATCCTCCATCTAACAAAGACATTTGAATAATTATCGCAGCGCGTCGCCAGAAATACAACGTTTCAAACTCAAATCTGAAAACATATCTATTGATAGCATTAATTTAAGATAATCAGGTGACTAATTGGGTGACTAATAGCTCTAATGAATAGAAAAAGAACTTGAGATTGTAATCAGAGGCAAATCTCAGCTCCTAAAAAGGCACTAGGCAGAACTCTGAACATTATGCCATAATGATCACATACTTTCTTATTTGCTAATATAAAAGTCTGAACTGTTGAAAATTAAGAGAAAGTATGTTTTATTACCACCATAACCCATCAAGCTGTTTTAAAACTTGATTTTTTTTTTTTGGTCTTCAATTTATAAAGAAAACAAACTTTTCAAAAGAGTACAACACAGGCTCAAAGGAGGCATTTTTTTGAGCAGTTTCTCAAAGAAAGTGGAATAAGGAAATGAAAATCACCTCGTGTACCTAAGGCAGGTTGTACAGATGGGAAATCAAGGCTACAGTAATAGTGTGGCAAAACATTTAAGACATAAGCATTTGAGCAGCTTTAAATACACAGGTAACTCCTGCGAGCATCATTGGCTTCATCCTGCTTACATGAACAGGATCTCCTGAAAACACTTCAGAGAAGACAACTGAGAGAAGCCTTAAAATGTTCTTTGAGGAAAAGGACGGAAAGGAAAGGAAATCTTCTGTAGAGAGTTGCCAGCTGAGTCCTTTTAATTATTTTATCAATGCTGGTGCTTTTCAGTTAGGTTAATAGTGATATATTATGGTGCCTAAAGCCCTATGTAGACCTCTCTAAAAACGAAATGTAAAGTTGTAAAATTATACCTTAACCACATTTTTTTTTTCTTAAATGCTTTGCAGAAACAGAGATTAAGCCACTGCAGAGCAGCAGAGTGCTAGGCAACCTAGGAAAAAAATCCTAAAGAGCTAATTAAACTTTAGGACGTGCTAGCAAAAGTGAGTTAATATTTTAAGCTATATAAAATCATTTCCCCTTTCTTCTTTCTGTGGTCTGATAGCATAGCAAGCTCTTCCAGTGGGCAAACTCATAAGAATAAAATAACCATTACTTTTGACATATCAAAAATTCTCACACCTACTGATACTTAAGTTAGTCAAAAAGGTTAATTAGCATCTGTAAAAGAAAAACTGCAGTTACTTCAGCGACTTCTGAAATATTAAGGAATATTTCAATTTTTTAAAAAATAATAATAAACCCATAAAACCACAATTGGATGAACATTAGGAGTGTGCGACAAGATTATTTACTTGTTACCAACAGTGATAGACGTACTGAAGAAGGATCAGGGAAATTTTGTGTTAAATCTGACGCTCAGCGAGACGAGGAGCCCTTGCATCGAAACCCTGGAGTTGCATTTACAACTCCAGATCCGTTTCAGTAATCCATGACTCCCTGATTATGTAAAATGCCCCCAAACAAATATAAACACAGTCTTCTCTAAAAATGAAAAAGGCAGAAAGCCAGTACAAGGCCACATTACAAAAGCAAGTCGCAGTTATGCCCTACTTTACGAGGCGAAGTGGAAATCATGTGGCTCATAAGCCTTTGGTAGCCTTTTGTAAAAGGATGAATTTCTGTTTTGCTGTGTTTTCTGAAACACACCCCACAATCCTAGGTCAGTACTTTGCTATTAAAAATAAGTAGTTCACACAGTGCTCAGATGACTGAGATCATTGCAGAAATATCAGAGGCACTTAAGCATATATTAAAAGCATTTTTCAGAAGCTGTTGCAGCATTTTATTTTTGGAAGAGTTAAAGGATAAAGAGCAACTTTAGATGTAGGTTTCCTTTGGCTTTGGAGGATGAAAGGGATTAACAGAGGTCACAAGAGGAGGATGGAAGAAGAAATGGAAATAAGAGTACTACTGGATATAGCTTATCCTTTCCCTAGGCAGTGGTTAGAGGTGTCTGCAAGAGGAAAAGGGATTGACTGCTTGCTGCCTGTTCCCAACAGTTATTCCAGCAGCAGGATGAGTACGGTCAAAATGGGATTTTCCTATTCTCTTTGTTAGGAGGAAGACTAAGGCTGGATGTCCTTTATACAGAATTTGGTTTAGTGTAAAACTCTTAGCTCCTCGAGGCTGAGAGTTACTGGAGCAGCTGAGTAGGACTCATGCTCCTTGTTTTATTAGGGGATTTGGAATAAAGCTGAGAAATGTACATCAGGCAGCTTTGTGCTGTTTCTTTGGAGGGAGCATATATTAAAAAGAAGATTGCCACTATTCCTTGAGATTTCTGCACTGAAAATCGGACTGGATTTGCAACAATTCAAATTATTATAGACAAAGTGGTCCTGTGATTATACAGCAAGTGAAAAAAAAAACCCAAAGCGAAACAAGGATTTCACTGCCCATTTGCCATGGCAGGCAGATGTTCTGCCCTCTTCAGGAAATCCCGGCTCTGCCAGGTGTTATGGTGACTTGGAAAGACAAATAAGAATCCTGTTCCAATGTTCCAACCACCCATACAAGCCTCACCGCGCTGGAAAACCCTCCACTGCTACCACAGGTCTTTGAACAAATACTGGCAGGAAGTCATGAAAGTTGCACTGCTCTTCTGCAGCACAGCAAAAGAGAAAATTCCACATTTGAAAGAAGAGAACCCATTACCCCACGCATATTTGATAGACTCTGTAAACACAGTGAACACAGCATTGCAATGAGCAAGTTGCATTTTAAATTCTGCATTTAACTCCATTTGGGATTGAAAGCCTTTTCCTAAAAATATTGAGCTATGACCTTTGCAAGCCATTATTTTGAATTTTGAATTATAAATTCATCAAAAATGTTGGTGCAATTAATGCCTTGGTATTAAGTCTATGCACAATATCAAAGTTAGAGAAAAAAAAACCCCACTGTGTGGATTTCAAAGAACAGTATGGTGCCATGCCTTTCGTAGGAGAATAGGAAATCTAACATTACCTGGCAGGCCCCTGGGCCTCATAAGCGCATATGGAGCAGCACTGGGAGTAACGTGGCTGCTTCTGACTGTCAGATTACACAATGCAAAGATTGCAAGTGTGTAACAGACAGCACCAGGAATGAGTCAGGTTCTGGGGATGCAAGACGTGATACAACTACGCTAAAATTAATTTCTAGGGTTCAGAAAACAGGAAACTGAACAGATCCGTAACCGAAACGAGAAAATAAACATGTATGCCAGTAAACTGCTTGAGATTACCCAGAACATACCGGCCCCACACGATATATGTGGAATAGCAGGAGGGAAATATATCTAAGTACTGAACCCAGGCTTAACACAAGGTGACTTAAGCATAATTCTCCCTGCGTGGTCAGAAACAGAAGCTTTGGGCAGCATTTAAAGGCTGAGCAGGGGGAAATAAAGTCAAAGATTCAAGTACTGTGCAAATTTAATACTAAATGCAATGTATAGGGTTATATGGACTCAGGGACTACTGAGATCTGAGCTAGAGCCATTGGAGGAATTTTCAGAGGCACAGAAGTGAGTTGAGCACTCTTGTTTTCCCTGCCTTTGGAGCCTCAATTCTTTTCTAGCTTCAACATTTCTTGTATTTATTACTGTTCTTACAGCACTCCTGTGTGCGAGAGTATATCTTAGAAATGAATGACTTTACAACACAACTCACCTGTGAGGTACCAACGTTTTTTTGCATTTCCATCTGGAGAATGGAAAACAGGTGAGTGATGAAATGGTTTGCTTGAGGCCACATAAAAGTGTGGTTTAAAAATTTCTCACGTCACTGTGCATTCCTCTTCACCAAGCCTGCACACATTTTGAGCACTGAAAAGTGAGATCATTATATCCACCATCTGTCTGACTTGCAGAAAACCCCCAAACCTTAAGAAGGTTAATGATATGTTGCTTATTTCTGCACTATTTTGTTTAAAAAAAAATAAAAATAAATAATAATAATAAAAAAGTGTTCAGGTCATCAGTGATCAGTTTTTAACAGTTTTGTTTCTGGGAAAAGTGTTCCTCATCCCTTCCTCTACCTTCCTGCACCAAAATATTACAGCAGTGTTACTACGCAGTATAATTTTTCTTACTCTGGTTTTTGCTAAGTCCTTTCCTCCAAGAAACACCAGTGAATACATTTCTTTTCAGTCATCTACACCAAGCTTTGACATTTTCTGCATTTTTTGGTGACCTTGGGAAAAGTAACTTCATGATTAACCAAGAAATACAAGACAGACCTCAGGAAGAAACAATAGTCTAAATGCTTTCTTACAAAGCCTCATAATTAAGCCTCTTCATTATAAAAATTCTCAGAGCAAACTAAGGTTTTTCACATTCACTGGAAGTGGATGCCCTTTATCTTTTTTTCTCTGCTGTTAATCGCTTCCTTCATCTGTGTGGCTTAAATTCGGTGATTCTTTAGACAATAGAAATATTCTGAGTTATTCCAAGTATTACTTTTCCTACTCCCCAAATGGAAAATTATGAACTCTTTGAAAAGGTAAACATCCAAATGCTACTTTTACTGCTTCATCTCCCTTCAGACAACATAACAGTGCTTGGTTTTAGTCACAGGCACTAGCACAGACTCGCCTTACTCTCTGTCAGTAGATGCAGTCATTGCACAGCCCTCCACAGGTAACATCTGCTGCTGTGCAACGGGCAAACTCCAGAGTGCTGCTCCTCCCTGAGCAACCTGGTCTGCTGGAAGGTGACCTTCAAGGTCCTTTCCAACCCAAAATGTTTTAAGATTCTGTGACAAAACACAGCCATACCCTGCTTGGAGCTGCAGGTTCTTTGGCCAAGGGAATTCACAGGGTGGCTCTGGCATGGATGTGCCTTCCCCTGGGGACGGCATCACACATGTGCTCCTCTTGCACCTGTGGTCTCACATGCCAGTTCCAGAATTTAATTTTGAGAAACCTGTGGAGGATCTAGAAAGCGTATCTCAAGCTTAATATATCTGCTAAACTGACAAGACAAATTTCTCTGCAGAAAACAGAACTACCTGAGCAAACACAGACCTGGATCTAAATGCAAATGTGGCACAGGTGATACTGCAAAAGAGGAAATCTCCCCCTCATTCAGACTTGCCCTCGGCCTCCTACGCTTTGGTCCTGGAAAACTTCCTCTGTTGTCACTTATACACTTTTGGTAGCACCTAAGATAAGAGAACTTTTGGGTTGTTTTTTTTTTCCTGCTAGCTGGCTGAAATGTGTTTTACAAGGCTTGCTGAGAAAAAGCTACTGCGATGTTTTTGATTCTCTGCCTGTCACCACAGTGGGAAGAAAAATAAAGTGAAACCTCCAGCTTTTCTGACAACTATGTGTTATAGGGGATAGATCCAAAAAAGTAGTTAATATATCCCCTTTATTTCCCATATCCTACAAAGGCAAGACAAACCTCTGCTACAGGGCCTAATAATGAGCTGAGACACTAATTTTGAATATTATTCTTCCTATAATATTCCTGTTATTTGAATATTATTCTTCCTACTCTTTCTCCTTCTCTTTCCACTTGAACCTTTCCAAATGTCTGTCAGTGTCCTTAAAACCATTTCAAATTTTAAAGTATTTTAATGCTTCTCTATTTGCTTTCAATTCCATTTTACTATGTCAATAGAATACTCTTGTACCTATATTTTCATGCTTTGGTCCCACATCAATCCAAATGTCACCACGCTTACGATTCCGATTCTGTATTTTGTAATTTCTTGCCCCCTTTGGGGAATCTCGGGCTAATCTCTGTGTGCTGCAGCCTCTTTTGAAGTCCCATCTAAGGCAGTGTTACACTACCCTTGCCAGAGTGCATGAGAGTATTGTTTGCTCAGTTCCCTGAAAGGGTACGCGCAGGCAGATAAGAAAAGGAATCAAGATATTGGGAATTAAATCCAGGTCTTTATCATTAGAGTTCAGAACTCTTTATCCTGGCAATTGACGATTAACTTTCAATTCGTCATTAGAGTTGGTAAATCATCTTCAAACAAAAGTTCCCTGTGGGGATCCCAAAGTTGTATGGTCATTTCCTTTTCTGGTTTTTTTTAATCTTATCCTTTAAGCTGATTTTCAAAGTCCTTTCCAAGGTTCTAGGGAAGTTATATCTGTGCCTTGCATCTTTTGAGGGCTTTTATATGTCACTGTAAAGTACATCTATTTTAAGAAATAAATGTTTATTCCTTTAACTCCATCAAATCTACTTCTTCTTTTTTCCTGTAACTCCTGGTGATTTCACAGCATGGCTACAATGGATTTTTAATATCTTTGTCAAAAAGGGAGAGCTGAAGCTTTCATAGAATCCAAAATGTTAATGGGTCACTAATACTGGTCACCAAAAAAAAAAAAAATAAAACAGTGCAACTGTAAATTCCTGCAACTCTTATTTATTTCCCTGTCACTCTATTGAGCTTATAAAAGTCAATTACAATGTAGCTGTTCCTAAACCAGCAAAACTCAAACCTGGCTCTATATTTATCCAGTCCATCATGATTAAGGGATTTTTCTTCACAGCTGTGTTAAAGGAGGATCTTGCCTGGTTGTTTTCTGCAACCAATTTCCCATCCAGACAGCGAAAGTCCTCGCTCAGGTGTGGGGTAATGACAGCATCGCCGTTGATCCTTTTAGGGACAGTCTAACACCCCACTGATGTTTACTGTAAAACTGTAATCCTTGTGATTTGCACCGAGACATTCTAAACCTCTCCGGTTAAAAATAATCCTCTCACAGCCATTCAGCCCCTCTCCATGCTCCCCAAAAGACAAATCTCCCTGTGCCTCTGTGACAAAGCAGAGGGGACCATCAGCCCGGAGGGTCCCCACGGGCTGAGGAGGTGACGCCTGACATCCTGTGGACTCCAACAAGGGCTGGCAGCACCAGCACCGGGACACAAAAGCAGAACGTGTCCAAGGGTGGCTTCTCAGCGCAGCTGCCAGAGCAGAAATCTGTTGAAAGGTCAATCACTGAAACCATCTCCTGTTCAAAAGACCCTACTTCCAAGGTGGATCGGATTTCCAGGGGAAACAAATGGATGCTGTTTCCCTGCCGAAACAAAGAGTGCCTGAATGCCAGCTGGCCTGTGAGATCAGAGACCTCAAAGCTCCTTTTTCAATTGCTAAAATCACAATTCGATGCCATGTAACACTTTGCAACTGCACAGAGATGTGTCCAAGGCAGACATTTGAGACTATCGGAAAAACAATGCAACTTTTGTACCTATTCCATCAGCTGGTTGTCAAGAAGAGAAATGCTTCACTTGCAGTTACTGTGGCTGGGGATTCAGGTTCATGACACAGATTTTACTAAAGAAATGTTTTTTGTCTTTCCTGCTTGCCTTGAATTACCTGCCACACTCATTTCTATTCCGTTTGCTCTTTACTTCAAGAACCTTGCTATTAGTTCAATAGCATGGGGTTTCTACAAAATATTTGAGAAATATATAACTCTGTCTACAAAGCCACATTTCCTTCGAGCATTCTTTCACATAAAGTTCAGAGGCAGCGACTCCAACTTTAGAGTCACTAAACTGAAACTAACTCCAGGATAAACAAACTAGAAATTACAGTTAACTGAGGGAGAGGGGGAGAAGACTAATCTAAACCAACATCGAATTAGGAGCTCTGATAGCACCAAAAAGCTGACCAACAGTCAAGATCTCAAGAAGTGAAAGCTCAGCATCTTTATACACCAAAAGGTTGCCATACCACAGAACTCTCTGAGAACACCCACCAATGAAAGCTCATGGGAAGTTCCATCCCAAAATTATTACCCTTGCAGTGAAAGTAAATATACAGCGGTGGGCATGGTCCTGCACTAAAAAAATCAGCCGAACCTTATGCCTGTGATCCCTTGGCTAAGGCGTGACTTTTTAACATATATTTTTGTACATATATCTGAATGAAAGGTTTCAAGGAATTTAAAATGCAGCCATTTCATTCTTTAGTCGTATCAGCACCTAGCAACATACCAGCCCTCCTTCTTTTCCCTAAACCAGTCCCCCACAGAATATCCAGTCAAATTCAAGGTCTTGCTGACGCACTTCAAAAGACTCTGAGGAAATGATGTGAAATACCCCTGGGAGCTCCCCCCTTCACCGCACTGGCATCTCACCAGAACAATGCTCCCCAGAAACTCTGGAGCTGCCATCCTCAAAGATGACACTGCTGATCATGGGAGACAGGGCTGTTCCCACAGAGGACTTCAGCTTGGCTTTACACCAGAGAAGTTTACAGTGGTAATAAATGTGCCAATAAAGTGAAATTCACTTCTGTATCTTGGTGTCGTTAAAGGTGGAAAAATAAGTAAGGATTAAGGAGGGACATTATTAGAAGGCAGAGGAAGATTATTACCAGAAGGAAAGCACAGAAAAATGAAATTGAAAAGCTTTATAGCCCCAAATATTACGTGGGATGTAGCACAGGTCAGTGTTGCAGTTTCTGTTACTCCTTGGAAAACTGTTTTGCAGTGAAGATACAAGAAGAGCCACAAATAAAGATGGTAGCTGACTAAAAATAACAAGTGTTTTTATAAGCAAAACTTCTGCCTCTGTTGAACAGAAGGTTTTAGGAAACACTTGCTGATTTTTTATTAACATAATCACTGAGGCACATCCCATCTACACTACATGGGTCACACTTTGGCCCGTATTTTTCACCTTGGTACTGGGACCAGAAAGGCTCTAAAGCTGCTTGCCAGCTTAAAGGTTGCCTTCTTTAGAAATTAAATGGCCAAATAAGCAAAGGTTTATGTAGCAGTGATGAAACACATACAGGGAGTGCTCGTGAGGGCTTTGAAATAAAGCCATGAAACCAGGCCATTCCAGAGTTAAGCCTATCAGTCTATCCGTACCTTATCTCCCCGTGCCTGGCTATTGCAGTAATCTTGTACAAAATCATTCAAGGGTATTTTGTCCCGTGTGTGCTGTAACACTGACCTGGAGAAGGCATAGTGCTGAATTAATAGATCAGCAAAGAGCTTTAGCATCCATTTTCATTGATTTTAGGGACTTAAGTTAAAACATTTACTTCTTTGAAGGCTTCTTTCTTCTTAATGTTACTTATTTAAATATGTCTCAAGGATACAACCTTCTACAAGATACAGGAGCACGACTCATTAACGTGCAATATTTCATTGATCAGGAGCATTGATTCTTGTGGCTTGTTATGACGATAATGTGCACTGAGACTTCTCACAGTGGGTGCCACCCAACATGAGACTTTTATTCAAAGAAACCGCCAAAGACTTTTCTTGTGGCCCTTATATTCACATGAACAGCACTACTAAAACCCACAGAAGGAGCAGACGCGTGGCTGAGCTATTAGCAGGATACGAAATTGTACACGCAATTGTTTGCTCACAGTGAAGTGAAAAATCATCTTCACTCCTTCACATTGAAAATGCACAAAGACACAAATAAATTGGTTCTCTGCAAAAACAAACAAACAAACAAACAAACAAAAAAGTCACCTATTTCAAATTAATACCCACCAAAGGCTTCTGCCTAAAATTAGTTGTCTATTTTGCCTCAGAGTGCTTGCAGATACAATCACACAAAGCCACACTCCAGGCAAAGCTGCCAAGCATTCCAGGCGTTCGGATTGCAGCACATAATTCAAGGGTTGTATTTTCTTGGGAATGTTGATCTACCAAAAGTGTGTGGAAACCTCACAATGGCGAAGTTGTATCTATTTGCTTTCTTCCACTTCCTTCCTGCAGTTCCCCTGCAGAGCTGCACATTGGATTTTCCAGGGTCAGGCAAGAGCTCTGCAGCCTCCCCCTGGCCCTGTACAGCGGATCCACTCTGTTGTCTGACATGGCCAAAATCCTGCAGAATCCACCCAGGAAAATTCCACCCAGGACCACAGGTACAGCCAGAATTGTTACCTGATGCTGCAAACCCCTTCACTAAAGCCAGGCAAAATGACAAATCAATGGTGACACTCATCCCTTTATTCATATAGGATCAATATATAAGCTCATTACTGGCCTATTCTATCCCATTGCTACAAAGCCATGTGGAAATGTTTCATATCATGAACACACTCAGATTACTTTCAGCTGTAGGGGAAACGAGCCAAACCTGTTCAAAAGTAGCACTATGTGTGTGTACATGTGAACCTCTATGTGTCATATGTATATATATATATATATATATATATGTATGAATATATATATATATGCACAAGCCATTTCTTCTCAGTTTCTGTGCCTCTGTGTGCCAGCCACTTGTTTTACCTCTGCTACCTGACTGACAGAACATCTAACCCGAGGCTGAGCCTCAGCCAAAGCCTGCACAGTGACATGTGTGATGTGCTCCTGCCAGGAATTCAGCTCTTCCTATAAAACGATCAGGTAATGTGATCATGACACACCATCTGGAATCACCAGGATAGTTTGTCTTTTTTTTTTAAGAGCTATCCATTCAGCTTCTAAAAGGTCAGGTTTGAACCATCTGTGATATAACTGGTTGGACTATTTGTGATAAAAAAGTTAAACTTCAGCTCGGAACTGCTCAGGACCTGAAAATTATTAGGGGAGCAAATAAATGGTTCTAAATAAACACTTTATTTCCCCCTTTTTTTGTTATGAAATACCTAACATGGATTGATTTGGCAATATTATTTGAGCTAATTTATTGCTATTTTACTTTAAAATACCATGATGATTCTTTTATCTCTTCAGCTTTGATCAGGGATGAATAATTTCACATTAAATTTAGGTGCACTTCAGATCTTTTGGGTTTTTTTTCTCTCCAGATTGTGCTATGCAGTGTTAGAACCAAACCTGAGATGAGTCAGGATCCAAAAACTGTTGGAACTGTTATCACTATCACCAAGGTTGATGTGAGCTGTTGTGTAATCCCTGGAACCACAGATGACATCTACATATGGGAGAATTGGAATTTCATCAATATTTCAGACAGATATCTACACTTTGGGATACTCAGCTAAGGCAAACACTGTAACACTCTAACAATCAGATATTAGAAAAGCAAGGTTTATAAAGATCGTAGGATCTTCTAACAGGCCTAGCAGGTTTGTTGAAGAAAAAAAAAATAAAGGTAGGAGCTAAATTTTAAAAAAATTGCAAATTGGTACAATTATTTTATATCACAGAATTGAACCAGGAGTTTTTCTTGCCCCCTTTGACTTAGCATGGAGTTAAATGTTACTTTGACCAGAGGAAAAAAAGGACAATTGCATAAAACCCAATCTTCTTTTCCCTACCGCACGTGCAGAAGGTAAAAATCGTGGGCTATCACTGCCAAACTAACCTTGTAATTTAGTAACTGTTTATCACTTCATGAACTTTCAAGGTAAAGGAGGAAAGAGTACCGACAAAAAGCAATGAACTAAAAGTAGAAGCCTCCATTTCCTAAAATATTCTACCAGTCATGCATTTCACCTTTTTTTTTTTCCTTAAGACTATGCAAGGAGAAGTTATGGTAAATTGATAGCAGTCACAAATCCTAAATACAGAGTCAAGCTTTGAAAAGCTATGCAGAAGTAAATGAGCCCTCATTTCATTTTACCCATCACTAAAATTTCTCAATGGCCTTTTCCCTGCATATTTTATATGCTCTCTGCTTCTTTCTTTTCTCCTTAAACGAGGCAATGCTTCCACTGCCACAGGAAAAAAATAAACAAACCTTGAATGCTGTTTATTTACTGCAGTGAGCAAAAAGCTGATCCAATGTAATAAGGTTATAATTGTAATAATTGAATGCTGGTGAAGCAATTTTCTTATATATTATGTTTGTGCTGACAGGAGTTCAATGAACTAAAGTGCTGTATATACATAGACTAAAGCCATTTGAAAATAATCAGGAAGGGAAGTGATGCTTCCAGTGTTTTCCATGTAAACCTATGCCAACCAACTGCATGCCAGGTTGTATTTGAATCGAAGGCAAAATGTGCCCCTCACCGTTTGATTTAATATGAGGGAAAAAAAAAGTCATTTTGATCCTAAATAGCTCATGCCACAGCAAAGCCATAGAGTCTGCTCCTGCTTTTAACACTTTCGGATTTTGATCTTTTAATTAAATTTTTTTGGTGTTCTCCCTTAAATCTCTTGGTGTTTGGCCACCACAAAATGACAGAAGCAGCTGGGCTGGATTGCTTTGGAATTCCATAAAATATATTCCATATATAAAATTCTGTTCCATAGGCAGCACATCATGAAATGCAGTTAATATGGTAGGAAATTATCCAGTATTCTCCAACTGAACTCTGAGTAGCACATCCTAATTAATGATTATTATTATTATTATGGCTCTTGCACTGTCAGTGTTAAGTTTATCCACGCTGTTTATCAATTGTCCTAACAACACCCCAGACTCCCTTTAAAGACCAAAACAGCAGGAAAACACATGGGATTTACCTGTTTACCTATTCTTAAACTTATCCTATACAAAAGTTTGTTTGAAAACCTATCATAGAGTACAGCATATAACTGCTTTTTTATCCTCAAAAGGTCAATTTTTCCGTAGTTAAACAAAATTGGTGAAAACAAGTGTTTTCCAACCCATTATTTGAAAAGCTTTTTCCACTGCCGCATACTCATGCCTGGTTGTGGCAGTACATATAATTCCAACCTTTTAGACCTCATAAAAACACAATACATAGAAATTGCAAGATATATAGAAACATGGCACTCTGCTGTTACCTATGCTTTCATACGTAAGAAGATGTCAGTCTAAATTTCTTCCTGTACCTAGGGAAAACGAACAAAATCTAATTTCTGGTTTTCTGCATTATACCTCAGTAATGCTAATCTAGCTCCCTGAATGCCAACCAATGTTCCCAACCCACCGCCCTCACTCCACAGTAGCTGGACTCAGATTTTACTACCAAGGTACAAAATTAAAAGGCAATTGTGTATTTCTGATTTTATGAGTCATTTACAAATGATGGTAAATTTAGATTACATGCTTGATGAAAAACATCTGTGTGACTTCATGTACCTCCACCCCGTATTGGCCACACAGCAAAAACAAAGTATCTACTTTAAATACATTGCTGGTACCAAAATTCATTTGTGACAGCAGTGAAAGCAAGGACAGAAACTCGGAGATGATCTAACGGCCATAATAAGATTCAAAAACCTCAACCCCTAAACCCCTCGATCTCTTTAGATACACAAAAGATCAAAAGCATGTTTTAAAAACAAAATAAACAGCCCCACTAAAAGCAAAGACAAATTCTGCTTTGTCAGATAAGCAACAGGAGAATATTGGCCAGATGTGAGGGATGTTATTTATATCACCAAATGCTCTTTTAGAAGGAAATGTTTTTAGGTTGGTATAGTAATTCCCGTAAACAGCGTCGCCTGGAACACAAAATACGAGCTTTCAGCAAGTGTTTAGTAGCTGAAAGTGAGAAGTGACCCAAAACCTGCATCATTTTTTTACCATTATCATTGCTGGGGCTCTGGCAAAGCTCAGGACTTCAACCTGGCCCAACCCAGCAACCTTGGGAAGCATCTGAATCTCACAGCTGTGCTGCACAAACCCTCTTGAACAGCCCAAATACCACAGGCAATTTCTGGAGACACGTGGTTGGGCATCCTGGAATGGGGACAGCTCAGTCAAAGGCCGATGGGTCCCCAGGACGACGGCAAACAGCAAGAGGGAACAAATTCATCCTTTGCCTGGTGGTGCGGAGTTGGTGCTCAGGTGTGGCAGTTCTGGCTTCTCTTTTTCCTTGCCAAGGTAAGGACGAATAATACACAAAAAATGTAGGGTCTGAGTTCAGACTTGGGTGTTTATTGTTTCTTATCTATTTACAGGCTGACGAGCTGTGAGCTCTGAGTAGCAAGTTAGAGAAAATGAGGTAAAATGGAGAGCTTCTGACTCCTTCCAAGGTCTTTTAAGCACCAATTACCCAATAACGAGGTGACACCTATTTTATTTATATTTCTGACCCAATAATGGCCACCCAAGGCCTGCAATGCAGACCTTTTCCACCCAGTTACAGAAAACCCCCCAAACCCATGAAGGAGAAGGAAGAAGAAGGTGAAGAAGAAGGACTTAGACAGTGCATCAAATCCTCCATCTGGACTCACATGCATTACTATACACTAAAACCCTAAAAGCCAAGTTTCCACAATTCCAACATTCAGAGAGTCCATTAAACTCCAGGATGAAGCTGCGGCATCCCTGCAAACCTCACCTGAATTCTGACCTGTCAGTGCTTTCACCACCAGGCAAGAAAAGCAGGATTCAGAGCTGAGCTTTGTCTCCCCAGTGTTAGCTTAGTGAGTTATCTAAGCACAGCCAACAAACTGCACATCTCCAAATGCTGGAGTTCTGGAAACTGAGAATTTGGGGGTTTGGTATTTAGTAATGTGTGGGGGGCAAGATGGAGGATTTTAGGCATTGTCTGAGTCCGTCTTCTTCACCTTCTTCTTCCTTCTTCCTCATGGGCTTCGGTGGTTTTCTGTAATTGGGTGAAAAAAGTCCCCATTGACCACCTTGGGTGGTCATTATTGGGTCAGAAATATAAATAATAGAGGTGTCACCTCATTATTGGGTAATAGGCACTTAAATAACCTTGGAAAGAGTTAGAGGAAAGCCATTTTACCTCATTTCTCTAACTTGCCAGTTAGAGCTCACGGCTGGTGAGTCTGTAAATAGATAAGAAATAGTAAACATCCAAGTCCGAACTCGAAATCTACATTTCCCGTGTATTAATCCCGACCTTGGCAAGGAAAAAAGGAAGCCAGAACCTTCACATCCGAACAGGAGGTTTTCCTGGATGCCAGAAATTCTGCAGCAGCAACCCAACAGCCTCCACTCATCTCACTGCAGGCTTGCTTTAACGGGTCTCTCAGCCCACCCAGCAACGAGCTGTAAAAAGGAATTAACAAAGCTTCTGAAATATCTGGTAAATATTTATGTAAGCTAAATTTGCTGTAGAGAAAGTGCCATGTGATTAACCCCGAGCGTTCTGAACAGTCCAACATTGGAAAAATCTTTTCACCAAAAGAGTTGTCAAGCATTCAGACGGGGAAGCTGCGAAGTCACTGTCCCCGCAGGTATTCAGATGCAGATGTAGCACTTGGGGACGTGGTTTAGTGGTGGCCTTGGCAGTGCTGAGTTAATGATTTGATGACCCTGCAATTGTCACTGTTTTATTTTTATGCTGGGGTGAATGTTTCTTCTGTGATAAAGTGGAAGAGGAGATAATTTTTCACAAAAGTTCAGTGCTCACAGAAAGTGCCTCTAAAGCTACACTTGAAGAGAAGAATTTTATAGAACGTGAGAGGCTTGAAAGTTGAACTAAAAGCACTTAAAAATGGAAAGGTACTTGGAATTTGCTGGTAACCTGCACTTTTTGAGAAGTATATACAGAGGAGAGTCTTGCAAATGCAAGCACTAGTTCTCACAAAATAAAAAAAAGAAATTAAAAAAATGAAGAGCCAAACATAAAAGACAGTACTAGCAAATACAGCTTATGGTGTTAAAAATAAATAAAAATAAAAAAATCTCTATCTATAAATACAAAGAAGCATTAAGAATAAGGGAAAACAAATTCCACAACTCTCTCCTTCCACTGGAGCTCTGGCCCATGACTGTTGGCTGGGGATTTACATTCCAGGATGCAATAATTGAAGGTCATGAGTGGAAATCCCCCATTGCTTTTAGTCCACAGCTAAACCATAATGAAGGTAGATGACAAACACTTCTTGATTGTTTCTGTCAATCATTTTTCCAGCTGAAATGAGAAAAACTACACAGGGTTAACTGAGGAAGCAGCGTTGGAGCTCCTTTGATAAATGGGAATTGAACTCATGGGACTCCGCTGCTGAGAAAGACTTTGTAACATATTTTCATCTTTCCCAGGATTTTTTTTTTTCTTTTTAAATTCTCTAGGCATCTTGCAAAGTCCACATTTATTCACTGGCATTTAGGGAGTGAACCAAACCCACTGAAGTCAATAGGAATCTTTCCATTGACTTCAGTAACCTTTAGATGAGTTTTTTTAGAAAGACTGACAGAACAAAGATGGAAGATCTGATAAAACTTCCCAGTTTGGTGCAAGCTTTGGCCATTGTGTTTTTACTTACGAAAGGATCTGTAATGTGAACTTTTTCCCAGCTATATGTGACAAAAATAAGTAAACTTGACTGACTTCATTTACTGTGGTAGGTGTTATGAGCCCTGGATAGTTATCTGATGAAATACAATGCATTAATCTTAGCCAACCCGTGGAAGAAGAAAAATATGACCCCAAATACAATAAATACATTATAAATACATTTCTTACTGTTCTTGAGCATGCACTGAGTTAGCTATTGAAGAAATTGAGTACAGTGAAATGTTAAATAAATTTAATTTCAACTGAAATCCGCATGCCGAAACCATACTGAATTTGATATTAAAATGACTAAGTATAACAACATGATAAAATAATATGGTTTATCAGAAAAGACTTAAAACGAGAAAAATTAAAGCATTTGTCTTCCATGGTTAGACAAGACTTTCTATTCTGTTCATTCAAACCATTCTTGCTAGCTGATACAGTTTAAATATTAATATCAACATAAAATTTAAATGAGAAAAATAAATTTTCGACACCCAAAAGCAATTTTCAACATTCTAGTACTAAAGTAGAGCTTATTACTTGCTAACGTGTCCCTTCCCAGAGCTGTGCATAAAATACACACTCACAAAATGCACCAAAAGGAGAATTATTGCTTCCAGCCCTGCCAATTACCATGGAATACCTGTAGTGCCAAAGGGCATATCCCAGTTCTTTAATCAGCCCTGAACTCTGCCTCCCTGATGAGAACAAGTGAACATTTTGGTAAGGACTTCTCTAAATCTGGCCTAAGTGTTTTAACACGTCTCACATCCTGAATAATTTTCTTGCGTTTTAAGGAAAGGATTCTTCAGGTCCTTGCACCCCATGAGAACCAGGCAAGTTTTCCAAGCTAAATACTCTGTATCACAGCGCATTTATCCTGCACAGGTTTTATTACACACTTTAAGGGAAATTGCAAGTTTCAGGCCGTTCAGATGGTCTCAGCAACAGACCCTGAAATGCTGAAGCTGAAGAGGAAATATAGTTTTTACTTTCCACTGAGTACTGTTATCCTGAGCCCACCACAGTGGGTTTAGTTTTCAAAATTATTGAAGGATATATGGCTAAATCAATATTTGATGTTATTTTCTAACAAAACCTGTTGCAAGAAGCTGCTCTGTACTGGCACAGAAGAGAATGACGCTGTAATTTCACGGACTTCCAATGCCTCTCACCTTAGACCATCCAGCCACGGGCTACAGATGCCAGCACTGAGTGCATATTGCAAATCTCCAGGGATTAAGACATGGGGGCATAAAACGACTGCAGCTCACCCAGGGTTCCCAGTGCCCTCCACACAGGCTAAGGCAGAACACATCATCTTGGTCGAGAAATGGTCAGCAAAGAAAGAGTTATCAGATTTTCCTAAGACACGATAAATTGCCTTAAAGACAATCATAAGCAGATGAAATCAAGAGCTTTTCCAAGAACATTTGAAACATGTTGGACTCTGGAGGGATTCTATACATTCTAAACTCCTTAATTCCTCTTTAATGTTCCTTTTCACCCCAGCTTTTTAAAAATTGAATCCTTCTTATGTGTTATAGGCTTCCTTTTCTATTGTCCTTACTCCTACTGTCTCCCCAGAAACTTTCTGCATCCTCTCACATTTTCAAGACCCACTCTATCCTTCCTTTCCCAACCTTTACCTCAGTATTTCCTGCAGTTCTCACCTTCCCATCTGCTTCCTCCTTTAGCTCCTTCCCTTTCTCCTTCAGCTTTCTCACTTCCCAGAATAATTAATTCCCTCCATCCTTGCCCTCCCATCCTCCCATTTGCTCGGTTTTAAGGCATTCCCCAGTGCTCTCACTGGCTGCAGCACAGGCAACGGGCTCCCGGCGTGCTCAGCACCTGCACTCAGAGACAAGGACTGGCATTACAAGTCTGATTGCACAAGACTTCAGACTTGTTTGTACTATCTGAAGGGTTTGACATGTTCTTTGCTTTTGGTTTTAGTCTGGTGAGGGTTTTCCTTTTTTTTTTTTTTTTTTCAGTTGTAGAGGCAGACATAGTTTAGCAACGACTGCCTTTGTTCAAGCACAGCCTGAAGGAAAACAGCGAAAACCCCCAAAGTCCCCTGTGTCACATTGTTTTCCACATGCTTCACCCAGTGTTGGAGAGCATAAAATCCAATCAATCTCATCCTGAATTGCACAGACCTCTTCCCAGCTCTTTAAAGATCAAGAAGGTCAGTGATTCGTCTCATTTATCCCACACTTCCATTAGGTTTTTAAGAGACAGCAGCTTTATTTTGCAATAATGTGGCTTGGTACTGCAGAACAGAACACCCCCTCACAGCAAACCTTTGAGCAGTTTCAAAGGCTGCAATATTGAAATGGGAAAAACCAAGTCATTCTCATTATTTTCCACTATGCTGAAAGATTTTTAACACTTTGCATCTTGAGGATGAGAAAAAAATACGTCTCTATAAATGAGAAACCTGAATTAATTAAAGAAGAAGCAATCATTAGTGAGATTGATGTACACTAAGTATTATAACATCATTTAACAGGATGAGTGAGTGCTTTCAAAATGACGGGCTTGTGCTCATATTTTGTCAACAAGTTCAGTGATTGGTAAAAATCCTGTCTTAGTTTTGCAGAAAAAGTTTTCACTGTTATTTCGTATAGCTCCGCCCACCCCAGCCTGACATTTAATTATGAATTCTCAAAAAACCTCTCCTTCAATGTAAAAAGTCCCTTTTGTACGAGGCCTTTGACAAGAGGACAGAAGGTCCCCGTGATTTTTCCTGTCTTTTTATTAAATCATGAGCTAATAGAAGCAAACCTCGTCATCTGTCAGGACAAACTGCTCCGTTCCACTGCCACTGCTGGAAACCCTGCCAAGCAGGCAGCACCCAGGCTCTCAGCCTCCTGACAGAAAACCCTCACTGACCTGGGCACACACAGCTTTTGTGTCCTTTTGGAATCCTAAAACGCGATTTTCCCACTGATGTTCCCGTTCGCAGGTATTTTTAAATCTTAAAAGTCAGATTAAAGATTTTTTTTATGTTACAAAGATTGCCTAGAAGTCTCTAATCATGCCGGGCAAACCTCACACTTAGATCTGCTCATCCTGCACAAAAGGAATGGCATGTTAATGAGGGAAATAACCTGGAAAATTAACTCTTTCAATTTTAAGCTTCAAAATTTCCTTCAATACCAATGTCTGTGATCTAGAGGCCCCACAAAAACACAAAGACTTCTGCTCAAACAAAGTGCACAATGTCTTTAAAGACGCTGCTTGAATGATCTAAGAAGCGTTCTCATTGTTGATTCACTTTTGTGATATTTTTGCTCTTTGTTTGCTGAATCCTCACAGTGAAAATGTCACCTCAATTATTGCCTTTGCACTTGGGAGAATGTCAGGGACCAAGAGGTAGCATTATAATATTGCATGTATAAAGAGCAGTTCTGGAAAATTTAAGGCCCATAGAAAGATTCCAAATCCAATCTGGTCATGAAAATAAACCATGTACTTGCACCTCAATCAGTTTTCATTTACAGTCCTATATTCACTGCAGATTAGACCCTGTAAGGTTTAGGATCTATTTACATGAACTACATTTTGGCTAGTTGAGAAGTATTTGCCTCTCTTTACTATCCCTATCGATTAATAAGTGAAAGCTGACTATGTCAGAAATCTTATCCCTTGGAGCTATCTTGCTGTTGTCCATCATCTTTGCAAAAGCAGAGACTGTTTAGAACAAGTTAAATGCAAGAATTTCATAACCCTAATTGCCTTCTAACTTTAGGATATCTTTCAGCTAGAAATTTTTTTGTTCATATGTACCTGTAAGCGCGAATTTTAGAAGACTGGTGGTTTCCTTATGGAAATTCTACTAAAACAAACAGGAAGCACATGTAAATAGTGTGGCAAATTAAATGCAGATTACTAAAAATTATCAATAAAGCAGGTTGTGGCACTTCAGTTTCATGTGCTCAAATTTTGCTGAGCACTCCAATTTATGTGTTGTCATCATTAGAGTTAATATTTACATGCTCCAATCACACTAAACGAGCAGGTCCTTAATTTCAGTGATTTTTCAGCAGTTGTTCTAATTTCTGCCTCTTCACTTGTAGCTGGTAGTTGTTCTCTTTTTGCAACTGAGATATCATCACCCAGCTAGGAAGGTGTACGTTCACTTTCCGTATCACTGATAGGCACTAAATGTTCTTGCTTGGCTCGACTTTCTTGTTCTGTTTTACTCAGAGAAGTAAAAATACAAGGAATTAATAACACGAGCATGTTTATTATCAGTAGCAAAACTCCACAGACTGAGATGTGAGAGCAATACATGAAAAAAAAAAAAAAGTGGATGTTTCATAAAAAAAAGGAGATTGAGATTAGCAGCTATTGAGATTGCCATCACATAAAAGACACAGACAACGCGATGCTAATATCTAGATACTAAATGCATACCTATTTATTTCCATTTGTGCCTCATCTGCACTAAACCCTCCAGCTATTGAATATAGCCATCTTTTGGCTGAGCAGCATCGCGGATGACAAGAGCAGTAACAGCATTGCTTTGTTATGTGCTTCCCTACGAAGTCCTCATCTTCAGTTTCTGCTCTTTGTCCTCATTAAGAGAGTCGCAGCCCCTTTCTGTGGCTGGATTCCCCAGGGCAAGCCCTTGCCCACGATCCAAACTCCCCTCAGACACGCTCAGTGTTAAAAACCCCTAACGCTGGATGTTACACAGCACATTCCAGGAGCAATCAGAACAATTGACGGCGATTACAGCAAATTTTATAAGACGGTAAAACAGACGACCAGAAAATGTAAAGACAGCAATTTATGGGGCAGAGGAGAGTGCAAAGCTCTCATTCTGTCGCTGCACCCGTATTGCAATTGATCTGCAGGACAGAAACTCCAGCGTCAACCAGCTTATCTCAGCATTTTGTTGACAGCCAGCCCATGAACAAAAGCTTTGGTGCCTGCTTTAGGACAAATCCATCCAGTCATTTTCCCAGCATGGGAGCTGGGCTTTCTGACAGGCAATGCTGAAGCAGGAACAGAGAAACCTGAACATAAATGCAATTGTGCAATACCAGCTTCTGCTTGCTGGAGGTCACCGGCACAACCCGTGGTTGAAAGGTCCTGGATAGTATTCCAAAAGAGAGCTGCTCCAAAGCCTCCTGTACCAGCTCAGATCTGCTTCCAGAGCTGGCCAGCATAATTTCATAGCCACGCTTTCATGGAGTGTTTAGGTTGAAGGAGTCAGGATTTGTTTTTACACAACAGTCTCCAAAGCCAGTTTTTCAACTTAGTGCACAGCAAATCTGCTTCAGCACTCGCTGAGAACACTGCTATCAGAAAAGAGAGATCCCTTCACTCACATTCACAGAAATACATAAGTGGTGTTGTCCCTCTCTTCCATGGAAAACGATCATTAATTCCTTGCCTTTGTTATCTAGCTGTGCGCAACACTGGTGGCACTCAAAGACCAGCAGACAAAGGCTGGCACCAAGTGCAACAATGGGTTTTGGCGCACAGTATTTCACATGCCTGTAAAGCAGCCCTGCAGGCACTGAGAAGATGCCGATCCCACCCCACGGGGTGCTGCCAGGGCAGAAACAGAAATAGCCTCCAACAAAGCTGTCATGCAGGGACAAGGAACTTCTCCACAGCAAAAAGCTCAGCCAGGCGGAGGTGAGGCAAGGAGGGGGTCAAACACGCTCCAGGGCCTGTCGGGAGCCCAGCAGGTCTCTCGAGCCATAATGCTCAAGTGAAATGTTTCCTTCCAAGGGCTCCCGGGTGTGCAGGCAGTTTGAGCTCAGGTAAACTAATAAGAATTTAACATTCAGCTTTTAAAAATCTTTACCACTGCCAGGGGTAAAGAGACCTTCCTTGTCACCAGACGGCTTGCAATTTCGCAACTGAAGAGAAAACGCATTTGTTTGAACAGTTAATTCGTTCTCTTGGGGGCTGAAAGCCATCTCAGAAGTTGTTCTTTGTTTGTAAACAGAGGCGGGGGGCAAAGAGTGCCCACAGGATCTGCTGATCTGGAATTGCATTGACCTGAATACTTTGCCACTTCGTGCTAACACTCCAGTAAAACCGCATTCCTCCATTCCTGATTATCCCCCAAAAAATCCTCAGGTGTTATCCCAGAGCTTAGAGCTCTGCTGAACCTGACACGCACCAAGGCACCAGCGTGACACACTCCGCTTGGAGCGATGGTTAACATCTCCCTGTGTCCAGTTCACAAGAGGAAAGACATGAACAGAGAAAGGTGCAAAGTCACACGGGCCCTGCCGTCCCCTCCGCTCAGACTCTCCCGTGGCAGTGACCATCGCACCGGGGGCAGCACTCCCAGCAGGGCACCGCGGCGCCACAGACAGCAGGCTTGGGTTCTCTATGCACAGGTGGCCCATCCTGCCACTTGGAGCATTAAAAGCCTTCTCTCTGAGGCACTTCGCACCGCCTGCGAGCACGAGCATGAGCGGCGTTTGTGGCTGAAGGGGCCAGCATCACCCCGGCAACTGCACGGGGCCACAGCAGCTACGGCCAGAGGTGAGGAGGGCAGAGACGAGGGTCCGGCTGGGGAGCGCCCGACCCCTCTGTACCAGCTCCCGTTTGCAGGGGTTTGCGGCCGGCCTGGAAAAACTCACCCCTGACCAAAGCACAGCACAAAGGGCCACTCTCTGTTGGTTTTCCCTCTGTTGCTGTTCTTTACAAATCAGAATTAAACTTGGTGCTAGGGAGCGCGAAAGGCAGAGCACCAGACAGCTCGCCCTGAAAATTACTGGCCCACGAAAACTTAAATTTGACAAACTGCTAGTTCGTGCTATTTAACTGCTCTTTTTAATCCAAGTAGCAATGTAAATAAAGCTAATAAAATCTGATGAGAGATTCGTGTCTGACTAAAGCAGTAATTCCTTTCCAAAGGAATATAATCAACAGATTTACGGCATAGACTGGAGGAGGCATTGCAACCTTGTGGGTAATGGATCTTGGGCCAAATCCTGAGCC
The DNA here is from genome assembly GCF_029207755.1 of Chamaea fasciata. Lineage (NCBI taxonomy): Eukaryota > Metazoa > Chordata > Aves > Passeriformes > Sylviidae > Chamaea > Chamaea fasciata. The sequence goes on along the minus strand of NW_027094096.1, from coordinate 25,683,373 downwards.
CAGCTGGGCTAAGCACGTTTGTGTTCTAGGTACAGAGTAGAAGTTTCACATAGTTTTAACACACTCATTTTCCCACCAGCATTCCTTGGCCTGCAGGAGACATGTGCACCTCTGTGGTTACAAAAACACTTCACTGAAATAAACTCCAGCAGCAACGGCAATTTCAGCAGGAGAAACTGGGAGAGTTATTGTCGTTGTTGAGATGGACACGACACAGAGAGTGTCACAAGTGGTAAAATCTTTAGAAGGCTCTTTTCATTATGGTAGCATATTGTCTTTTATACAGGTTTTACAAACTTTGTGGGCAATTTTAATTAGTTAATAGCTTTCTTGACAATTATTGGTAAAAGGTATTCTGCTTGTGTATCAAATTTATCTATTCTTGAATTGTTTACATACTTTCTTTGGGATTCTCGTGGGATAAACCCCTTGTTATTATAAGCGCAAAAATTTGGTTTTCACCCTCAGATGGATTGTTGCGTTGAAAGAACTTCTCATTCTCAAAATAGCTTCATATAGGAACTTGCAAATTGCTGTTATCTACACTTAAAAGAAATGATAGGCCAACTTCGGCTCCTTCCACAAGTTATTGGCATCACTAAACTGTAGTTGTCCATGAAACAACCAAAAGCCACAGTGGAGAGAGGTGCAGGAGCTCTGACCTGAGGGGAGAGAGGGGCTGAGGCAGCTGAGCCTCCACTTCTGCCCCTCCTCAAGCGAGGCTGCAGAAATTTTGTGCTGTTCTGGGTCCCATGGAGGGAGAAGAGTTCCAGCCTCCCCAGGTACCCTGCAAGGAGTCGGTCTGGATGTAGGGAAAAGTCACATCACCTTGGAGCAACTGGAAAAGCTTTATCTGCTGATAATCCACCTCCCAGCAGGAGGGCACATAATCCCCCCCACGCCTCACTAGTTGCACTAATATGGAGAGAATTAGTTTTTCTCCAAAACTCAAGGACATTGAGAGGTTAAATGAAGTGCTGATAGCCAGCCACTTAACAGTGTATCAAATTAATGAGGGATGTAAAAGTAATCAGTTGTCCTCAGCCTAGTGTCCGTCCAAAAACAAGAGGGAAAACTTCCATTTGAGGAGAAATCAGACCAAAATCAGAATTATCAAAATCTGGTGGGAGGATTCATGACTGCAGTGTATAAGTCTCTAAACATGCCCGATCAGGGAGAAGAGCAATCTAGGGCTGAGGAGAGAAAGTCTTACTGCTCCAGATTATTCACACATCAGACATCCCGGAATGGATTAAAGTCCTATCTGACAGCAGCAATCATTATCGTGTGTACAGAACCCAGCATTAGATCAAAGAGCAGCATATAACACGTATGATAAAGAGAGGGAAAAATGCATTATCCAAGACGCCATCAGCGTGGAGGACACATCCAAGTTCTCTTATGCTGCCATTGCTCAAACATCCCTAAAGAAGGCATAAATCACAGCCGGGTTGCAGTTGCTCTGTGCAGACACAGCTCATGTCTAACAAGGCCTATCCATAAACAATGATAACTGGACTTGTTAATCCTTACAGGAGGAAAAAACGCAACAAACTGTAATTCCATTATTACAAGAGAAGATTGACTGATTTAAAAAGCCATCCTGAATTAAAGGAAAAGGAAAGCTGCACTGCAAAAAGTCTGCCTCTGAAACAAACAAACGAACAAACAAAAAATCCTGATTGCATTGCATGTAAACTTAAATTTAAAGGATAGCTGGCAAGCCCTAATTAAAAAAAAAACAAAAAAAAACCACAAAAACCTGTAGCAAATAGTCAGGCATAATAAGGAAATTGAATCTATCAGTGAGGGATACATCCATTACTATGTTAGGATTTTCAAAATATCAATAAAGACGCATAAAAATGATTATTCACTAAGCACTCCTGTTTATGTCTGGAAAAATAAAAGATACGTGGTTGTGCTACACAATTCATGTAGAGGGGATTTTATCTCTACAGTAATTAAAGAAAACCAGTCATCTAAAAATGGCAGATTTTAAAAATGAGCAAAACGTTTCATGTCTTCTACAAGAATTAACTGTCTTCTAATACATCTTGGCACGCTGCAGATATTCCAGGAGACTCAGAAATTAAACTCTTTGGGCAAAAATTGGGAAGTGCAAAGCAAATGAAATGTGTACCTGCAACTCGTCGGGTTGACTTTGATCGTGAGCAAAACAGGTACCAGCTGCCAAGTGAGTAAAGAAATTGGAAGGGAAAAAATAATTGTGCCATTCACCTTGGTTTTATAAACATGTTTTTAAGTCTTCTCCAAAAAAATTGCTCTCAGCTTTAGTTGACAACAAAAATCTCTCCGTGAGACATTTAATGTTGAAGCACACAATGTTCTAATAAAAAAATAGCATTACACAGAATTAAAGTGGCACATTTAAATGTGCTAAATGTGCACATTACTATGCTAGGCTGACAACTCTGAAAGTTATTGTGAGGTGTTCATTGCTCACTGGAGGTGCTGCTACTATGGGTCTTTGAACATCTGTTCTTGGCCCTATACAATTTCATAATACCTTTCACCAGTAATTCAAGAAAAACATAAGGTCATAGAGCCTAATATCCTACATTTTTTAGAGCCATGAATCCAAAAAGCCTTCCCGCGGGGGAATCCTGATTGGAGTCTTCTGTGCTGGAAAGCTCTGAAAAGGCCATCAAAAGGGATAATCAATTCAACATTTTCTGTGAGAGCTCACATAGATCCTGGCTGTATAAACAAACACCAAGAAGGCGTAGCTAAATGGTATTATGTTTGTATGAAATTTTAATGATCCTATTCTTCAAGCACTCTCCAGTTCTTGAATAGGTACTTTAAAAGAGTTTTTAAAAAATATGGAGAGGATGCAGGAAATGAACTATAAAATATCCAGCTCCTGGTTAGGTGCCTTCCCTGAATGAAGAACTTCTTTCTAGAAATTGCCAAACCATCTTTTCTGAAGGAAAAAAAAAATAATATTCTTAACTCTGAGACACTTCCAAAGAGCAAATATTTTGCCTTTGAAATACACCTCATTGCACCAGATGGTGTGTATACACATATTTTTAAATGTTCCTGTGGATGACTACTCCCACATACTCCTTACAATAGCACCTTCATCACCGTTCAAATCATCCAGACACCCTCAAAGGCACACAATTGCAAACTGAGTCATGCAAAAGAGTAGCAAAGTGGAGTAATCAGGAACAAAGAATGCCATTCAGCTGCACAAAACTCTTGTTCCTGTTAGCATCCCTCAGAGCAGTCCTACTATTTAGTACTTAACGCTTTTACCAGGATCTGGAAATCATACAAAAACCTAGCAGACCAAATATAGGGAGGTTTTAAAGTTGCACGTATTTATCCAGCAGACTGGAAAGACTCGTTATAGTTCTTTAATGTTTTCTTAACTTAATGCAGCCGGTTCTTTAAGGAATAAAGCAAAGGGCTCCCACTGCTGCGCTCTGGGCCACCCTCAGCTTCCCCGTGACTTTGGTATCTTCTGTGGATGGTGGTTCATCTGTCACCCGTGCAGGTGCAACACCCGTGGCCTTGGTGCCTAGTGCGCAGCACCGAGTGGAAAAACAAGCCTTATGACCAGATTTTCAGCTGGTCTCAAGAAGCTCAGTAATTCTGCATGAAACGCCATTTCTCAGCACAGAAACCTTGACCCATGTCCTTCACTCCCCAACTCTACCACATTTAATTTTTCTTTTCTAATCTGCCTCTGCTTTTCCCCCTCAAGTTTCTACAAACGCAATATTCTGCTGGTCCAGTTTGTCCACCATGCCAACTCTACCTTAATTTTTTTTTCTCTTTCCCTTAGTGTAAAAGCTACCTTAGAATGAACATGCCTAGCTGTAAATTAAACTTCAAAATTAAAACCCAGACAGAAGCTCCCACAGAGACCTAAAATACTGACCTAAACTAGAGTCAATACCATCTCCTTTCATAGCCAGCCAAATTGTCAGCACAAAGTAATCATTCAATTCCTTACAAAAGTGTTGTCACGTCATACCTGCCAAACTCGCCCTGACAAAACCAGAAGAAATTTCCTCTGAGCCTGAAATGCCAGGCTGCCAGTTCTCAGCAATATTATTCAGGCCACATAGGAAATGGCCATCAAAGAAAGACATTCATTGCTTTCAATGCCGCTTACCGGTGCTTTACTGTTTAAGCAGATTATTCATCTCACAGCATAATACCTCCAGCCTGCCTCAAATACAGATAAATGCATCAAATCCACCCAGAGAACTGAGCACATAAGCTCGAGCACACACGACTCTGTACACTTCTGCCACGTCCACTAAAAGTGGATCAAAAATGACAAGGAAGAAAGAAAAGTAAAGAAGAAAAGTCCAGTGTGTTTTGTTCCCTGAACAGTCTCCTGCACACAGTGGAGAAAAGATCATCAGGTACCTGGCAATAGCTTTTCAGATGCTCAGGGAAGATTTCTGCTGCACTGAGCTCTGCCATAAGGTTAATTTACTAAGGATCTATTGAAAAATAGGAATGATTAACAGGAATCTACCATGCTAAAGTTCCTACCCATCATGTTTGACTTACAGAAATACATTTCCACAAACCTGCCCTGAATAGTAAAGGAATATTATCAAGAAAAAGAATTCTGATACCACTACGCATTTTTCTCTTCAGAAACTTCTTGAATTGAAGGCCCAGACAGAGCTCTGCTTTCATCTCTCCTTGTCTGGTTTGTGCTGCAACAGTAGTGCTGGTTCAAGATTCTTAAGGTTTTTAATTTAACTAGCAAAGGATGTAGTAAAGCACCACATCACAGAATGCAGAACAAGCAAAAGAGCTTTGAAATTGTTATTCCTTTAAGGCAGCTGCTGAGTAATAATGCTGGTTAAATTATGCAAGGAACACTGCATTCTCCCACAGACACACATTTAATATCTCCTGAGGTTTAGTGTATTACATAGTCGAATGAAAAATGTGAAGATTCTCTTATAAGATTTCTTTGTAAAAATGCTCCTAGAGATAGCAACAGTTCCACAGAGAAGAATTTAGTAACAGACATTTTCTTTTTTCATATCTATAGCATCAGTATTAAAAGGGAAATTAAGTTCATAAAAGTTCTTTTAAAGAAAACCAGACAATTACAGTGCCTTGGGCTGTACATTCCTTTCAAAGCCCCAGCTCTCAGCCCAAAAGGAGCAGTCCCTGTTTGTGCAGGACTTTCCACCTGAGGTGCTGCACATCTTCATTCTGCACTGATGCAATTTTTTCTTTTTTCATCCATGGCATTTGTACCGTGACGCGAAGCACTTTTGCTGAAGCCTTTCAAAGAGGTGTTCAGGGTACAAAACTCCCTCTCAGCCAAACAGAAATGCTGACCTGCAATGGCAGCTCGAAGCAGAATTTCTATTTAGTTGTTTACTTTTCCCCAGTCACAGAATATATTTTGGTTTGGTGTGTCTTCTTCTGTCTGCCCAATGTAAGCAACACATCCTGATCTTAGCCAGAGAATATTCACTGAGCAGAGATGCAGACAGGAGTCTAGAGAAGAAAACTGAAAATCTGAACTGAGAGACTACGAAACTTTACTGTGAGCGCAGATAAGTACCTTGTCTCTGCATGAGAAGCCTCAATCTCTTCGGAGGACCCTGCACAAACCAAAGCAATATTCCACAGCGATCCAAGTGACTTTCAGAGTTGTGGACATTTGTCTTTAAGAGAAGCATTTCTTAAACACGCCCCCCGTTCACAGAGACATACACTGTAAAGCACCATCCTGACGGAAGGATGCTCAAGTGTTGGTAAATTTAATGATAAAACAGAAAAAAGCCACAGGTATTCTGATACGAGAAGTAACACAGAACAGGAAAGCTCACAACAGCTTTTTGGAGAAGAGGAGAACAACAAAATGTAAGCAAAGAGGAGAAAGAGGAAAATGAGGGTTTCCAGGGACCGTGCTGGGGTGAATCACACTGATAATTTATTTGAAATGAAAGGGGGTGGTGGAGGGAACAGCAAAGGAAACCACAGTTCTGCAGAAGAAAATGGCAAACTCCCATTGAATTTAACAGGCAAGCAAGCTGAACAAACCCTTTAATCTGAATTTACATCCCTGTTGCAGCACTTAGGGGGGAAAAAAGACCTTGGATAATTCTATTTTGCTCATATTTATTGAACACTAACAGCACGATTCATGACAGAGATGAAAAGTCATTAATGAGAGTTAGAAAACTCCCACACAGACCAGGACTCAGGTAATCATCATTAGCAGCAAATATTGAGGAAAAAGACAAAGTGTAATGCTAGGAGCAGAGCAGGACTGATGAAAGCTGTGAAATGTTAGTTGGGTGATATTGATGCAACCGAAGACACTGTGAAAGTGGAAAAGATGGGCAGGGAGAGTGACTTTGTAAGAAAAAACAGATGCTAGCACAATATAGATCAGTATCAGATACAGTATTCCTTGAAATCAATGGATGTTTGAGTATCCTCTTCATCCACTACGAAGAGCAGCAAGACAAAACAATTTTGAAAAAAGTGAAATTAAAGAGTAAATCTGTTTTCATTTAAAATGCAGCTGGAGGTGGTGAAGTCTGCATTTTCCGAGACTGAATGCCTCGAGCCCAAGGAAGAGCACAAAGCAAGCCAAGTGACTCCGACCTGCATAACAATCGGAAATGTATTGACAAGTAATTGTCCCTTATTAAAGCCCAATCATTCATCACTAAACACTACAAATTAAATCACTGTGTATGCCAAGGTTGTCATTAACCTAAATAATGACCATGCATGTGCACATTAAAGATTAAGGTTGTATGCAGAAAGAGGCAGGGACGAAGGTTTGGAATGAGACCATTTTGATTGAACAGGAAATATTAAAGAGCTGGAAGAATTCTAGCTCCTTACATGCAATGCAGACAATTCTTTTGCTTTCTTGTCAGTATCTCAAAACAACCAAGGCATACAGCTGATACAGGTAGAAAATATGTTGTATTTAAAGGAAATTAAAACATTCACTCAATTTTAATTAGCCCAATTATTTTCGTAAAAAAACCTGGTTCATCCAAGTGTGCATGAAGAAAAGGGTTTTATATTAATGTACATCTGCCATAAACAGTTCAAGTCTAAGTTGCAGAATATATTTGCATCTTTTTCAGGACTGCTGCTAAAAGAGAAGAAAAAGGGAATTATTGATGCATTCAAACAGTCTGCATCTTGCTTTGTAATGTAATTTGTTTTTCTTTTCCTTAACACCTACACAGCTTCTGTTGCTAGCTACTGCAGTTTAAAGAATAAATACGGACCCAGGGTATCAACTTCCAAAGAAAAACTTGTGAGAAGCGTTTCCAGATTTGCATTTTTGTATTTCAGAACACAAAAGTCAAGTTCGAGTCTTTGCTTCTTGAGACACTTAAACCAACCAAAAGGAATTTTGTTGTTCTTGCTAGAGTTCATATCTAAAAGTGCAGTGGAGTTACTGTATGTGTTAAGGCAAATCCTTCCCCTGCAGACTTTCAGAAAGGACTCAGGAGCTATTAAAACATGGGCAGAATAGAAAATAACACTTTCTTCTGGAAATGAAAATTCCTGTTGCGCTGTCTAAATCCATGATGAGCCTACAAATATGGAAACCAAGAAGAACCAGAGAGAATGGTGGCATGCAAGCTAAAGAGCTTTTATGTGCCTGGGAATTGCCATGGGGGAAACCTGGAACAAGCTAAGCTTTTCAATCACTTCCTGAGTTCACTCCTAAAACTGCACCCAGTCAGAAAACACTTCTGAGATACCAAGGGAGACCACGGTCAGCAATGAAACGGAATCACACCTGAGATTTCATGCTCCAAATTTCATGTTCCACACCTGAGATTTCATGTTCCAAGCGGCAGCACACAGCTGAGCACCTGCAGGATGACCAACCTCAGCAGCAGCAGCAGCAGCAGCAGCAGCAGGAAATGTTAAGCCATACCTTGAATGCTGTTCAACAGAACTGGCCTTGGGGGACACAGGCCAGGTAAGGGCTGGGCTGGAGGGGAAGAAGGACCAAATCTCACAGAAGGAAAGGAAGAGGAGAGAAATGGCCAGGAGGTCAACTGCAGCTGAGTGTTTGCTAGATGAAGAAGCAATGCTCTGCTATTCCAAAATTAGAGGGCTAAGTTGCCCAAATTCAACTCCTACAACTATGGGCTCTCTTATAAACGTGATGCGTTTCTGCCAAGTAAATGGAGCATGGTGAGCTCTTCTGGACCTCCTCGTTTAACTTTGCTTGGCAACAACTCTGAGCGCTGCGCTTATGAATTAGGCACCGCTCTTTCCCCAAGTGGGAAAAGTGATTTTTAAATGAAGTGACTTGCTAGAGGTGGCTCACACAGACGAGTCACACGCTGAGATAGCAGCACAGGCAGACAGGGAAGTGTGTGGGTCTGCTGGGACCAGGCTGCTGGGGATGAGCTTGTGCAGGAACAGAGCTGACGGAAACCGATCCCGAGGGGCACAGACACCATCCCCAGCAGTGAGACACCAGCCTACAGTCATCGTTACCCAGTAAGTAGGGAACTTAAAGACACTTCCAAGTGCTTCAGCATTCCTCCCTGGTGCTCTGTTTGGCGGAGTTTCTCGGTTTGCAGGAAGCAGTAACCTGCTCAGGTGTGCTTTTGTCATCTCCCATTTGTTTAACAGCCCAGGGCATGCAAATCACCACTGATGAGGACTCTCCAGAGCACACGCACAGGGCACAGACTGCTCCTCGTGGCTGGCAGGAGCGCTCAGTACCTGGCCAATATTCAGATCTCACTACTGCATTTCCTTGATATCCTGGAGCCCCACTAGTTTTCTCTTTTCACATTCACAACTCACATCACGACTTTTAACTTTGTGCATTTGTTCCCTGCAAGTGGATAGTCATAATAATTAGATATAAACAACCTATTTTTAGAAGTGCCTAAATTACTGCAGTACATCTATCGCTCTTTAAAAAAACAGTTACGAGGGGAGGGGGAAGTGTTGGCATCTTTTTGTTTTTGGTTGTTTTTTTTTTTAATTTTCAAGCTTCACTTGCACAGGTAGAAAATTTCAGTTTATCTCTGGAAAGAAACAAAGAGGAGGAAGTCTGCAATAAATTTAATTTCCTGCCTCCTGCTACTGTAAACTAGATGATTCTTTAAAAACTTCCTTGCACCTTATTCTTTTAAACCTCCCTTGTATCTTGTAAACAATACAAGGCAAATAAAACTGCTTTCATGCAATATGTGTAGTTCTAAAATTATTCTTCTCATCAATAAAAAAAAAGTATCTTCATTGCAAGCTCCCTCCCAATTTTGCAGTAAATACAAGTTAAACTCATTTTTAGAGCGACGGTAGTGCTTTGACTGTAGTAGGTTTCTTTTTGTAAATTGGCTAGAAAGCAAAGATGAAAGTGTTACAGGGATGGGAAAAGTCTGTGCAAACTCTCAAGTCATGCTTTAGAAATATTTATGCAAATGGTACTTAAGCAAAAAACAACCCCTGAAGATAAATTATACTACCAACCTACTATTAGTAATACGTGCGTTTGACTGAAGTCAAGTTTTGAAAGGGATAGACAATTAGAAGGTATTTTATTGGATTTGCTTGCAAAGCAAGGATTTTAAATTGTTCCGGTTCACTGCTTCTCTTTTCTGGGGCTGCCCTACAGGTGAAAAGTGTGTTCAGAAAGAACATTCCTCCCAGATGGAATTGGATGGTATGCCCAAGAAAGCAAAAATGAATGAGCAACATATGTCATAATTAGTCCTAAAACTTATACAAGACAAGTAGAGCTGCACAACAGGGAACCAGTCCTGTCTGTGGCAGCACACGGAGCTTAAAGTACACTCTTGTAGTTCAATACTTTTATCTCTTCCTCACTGTTTGATGCTTCTTGGCAACTCCACAGTTCAGTGCATTTCACACACTGCAGAACACGAGAGGAGAGGAAAGAAAGATACATCACACAAAGAAAAGTCAGATGGCAGCTGTGCCAACTTAGGGCAAGAAAAGAAAACGATACAAAAATCTGAGGAAAATTAATTCACAGGCAAGAAAGAAACACGGAGAATAAGAGTAGAATATGAACCAAATGCCAAGAGGCAACGGAAGGAATAAATTCATCTCTGCCAATGGGGGCAAGAAACAAAGAATTTATGGTGGGAGAGCAAGCGGTGGAAGATGACAAGGCACTGCTGTAGAAATGAAGGAGCAGGTAGGAACGGTTGGGAGAAACAAATGCAGCACAGGGGGATTCCACACCATTTCTTTGCTCCATTTGGCAGACAAAGCAGAAGATGGAACACCACATGTCCGTTCCCACACCAGCCACAGCAGGAGCCTCTGCACTTCCCTAGCCCAGCTCTGCTTTCCTTGGGCAGACCTTGGCAGCTTTCCTGGAACTGCAAAGCTTCAGGGAACCACAGCTGGGCTCCCGCTGGTGGAGAACACCAACGTTCCTCCAGGAAAAGTGGTCACAGCAGAGATTTAGCTGGTTGCTCCAACAAACTTGGTACTAGGCGTGTTTCTTAACTTGGTGTAAGTGTCCCACACCTTCGCTCTGACAGCCCGGGGGTGATTCTGGATCCCATACCCTTCCTAGTCCTGCCCCACAGGTTTTGTCTCAACTGATCGCTTTCCCCAGTATTACTTTACACAAGGGACAATCCCGCCTCTTGGAAAGGCCACGTATTTCATTGGTGAGATTATTTATTTCTTATCTGTCCCGTGTAGAGAACGCTTTTATCACCATCATCTTGTACAGGGATTAAAAAAATATCTTGTTGGCATTTGATCAAGTGAAAAATTAGAAGAGCCACCTCAAAGGGGCAGGTTACTCGGAGGTTTGACCAGTGAACACAAAAAATACAGACCCAGCTGACTATTCCTGCAAGCTTGTGCCTCCGTGAAATATATGAGGGAAAAGATACAATTCCTTTGAGATGGAAGGCAGGGAAAAGAATATTGGATATTATAAAACTGTGTGCCTCAGTCCTGGAAAAGGCTTCCATTACATTTTTTTTTTGTGCCAATGATATTTTTCATTCCTCTGTAAATCTTTTATAGGCCCATACAAGGATAAAACAAACACTTCAGAGCAGATTACATCAAGTTCAGCTAATGAAGAAAGGTCCTTGGTAACGAAGAGTTGCTCTGGCATCACAAAATGAAACTACATTGCCTAAATTTACTTCTGTCAGGGTAGGTTTTGTTTAATCTACAGCCCACAATAATGCTCTGAACGGACGGGCCTAAAAAGAGGTTAAAGTCATCTTCTCATCAGAAGTCATTTAATATAAAGTAAATTGTAATGGTAGCTGGAAGGAAAATCAAATACAAGAAATGAATTCAGGCTCTGTGATCGAAGCTGCAGTTCCATTGATTAACCTCTGCTAAAACAAACTGCTTAACTGTACTTTCTCATTTATTGCCTTCCCCATGTCTTGGTTGCTATGATATCCTTCCAAAGATACGTGGCAATTGCTCATCTGAGAGTTCCAGATAGAAAAAGGACAAAAGGAAAAAAAAATCCTAATTAAAAAGGTTGACTAACCAATACTGACTAATAACCAAAATTAAATTATTTTTGTGCCTAGAGTGAAAAGTTCTCACAAAACCTTTGACAGTAAAATCCTTATTCTGCCCCACCAACTTACCAAGGTGTTTTTACTTGTAAACAGAGCCATGGAAATAACTGAAATACGAAACTTTATGGAGCTGTTATTTCAGCATCACACCTCCAATAAAACATTCCTTTAAACTGAAGCCAGAGGATGACTTTTAAGAGAGAACCTTAAGTAATTTAGAAAGTATCCCGCTCGTATGAACCATTTTCTTCCAAATAATCCTATGAAGAAAAAAAATGAATTTCTGGAGGCTTAACAACAGCTCTGAGTTCATAGATACCTAATTTCCATCGAGTAATATTTATTTCTATGGGTTTGGAGAAAGTCCCATAATCTCCAGTGAGCCCTATTACCACTGTCTTCTGTGTAAAGGTACCAACCAGTCTCTGCTCTTAAGACATAACAGGCAGTTATGATTTTTTAATAAATATACATTAAAAATTTGCTCTGTTCATCCCTCTGAATATACCAAGTTTATCCTATTACATCTAAAAAGTTTTCAGGAGAAAATTCCTGAAACAAGTTCACTATTTAACACCACAAATTATTTTAAAATATTTCTCTTACATTTTAAAACTTAGCGTTTAGCTGTTGTCTTTGAAAACTCACTAGATTGTTGTGTAACCAGCCCTTTTTTGATAGAGTTACCAACATAATTTTGGAAATTAAAGCCCCTAAAAAGGAGATGCTGAGTCACAGCACAGAAGCCCCAAGGTTTTCAGTGAGCAGCTGCAGCATTTGGAGAAGAGCAATGCCTTCAGTACCCAAACCCACACAGTGTCAGCCATTTCTGGGCACTCTTTTCCTGTATTTTAACAAAAAAGTGCTTTCACTAACGCAGCTGAAAGTGACTGGTGTTTGTCCACACGCCATAGCAGTGTACTCACAAAAGCAAAACTGGGGCTTTTCAGCCACCAGTTCTGGACTTAAACACCTGCATTTCCATTTGGCCACTGAAAATACATATATATATAGAGAGAGAGAGATATCTATCCGTACAGGCACGTGTGTTTGCACGGCACAGTGCTGAAAGGAGGTAGAAGGGCCCATTGTTCTCTTCCCCAGGATGGGATATTATTGTTTCCTTAATCAACACCTTCTAAGGATATAAGTGAAATAAGGGCTGCAAGAAAAGTTTTGTTAGAACAGATAACGTGGTTGTGAGAAAGAAAAAGAAATAGACTTGTACAGAAGCTTTCCTTCAGTTTTGCTATGGGAGCAGCAACCTTCAAGCAGAATGGGGTTAAGACAAATTGTTCACGTTCACCTAAGCTGTTTAAGGAATTCAGAAAAAGAGGGATCTTCAGTATTCACAGAAGGGACTAAAACAAGATGATCAGGACAACAGGGAAGGGGAATAAGGCAGGGAATTGTTGCCTCTGGAATACAAGAAACGAATGGAAATCAGAATTCTAATGTGCAGCAAAACATCTGTGGAGTCCCCGGGTTTAGTGTCCAACACATGTGACTTATTCTCCCAACAGAGCCTCTTGAAGGTATTTTGTAGACGTTCCCTAAGGATTTGTAAGAGAGGTTGGAAATGGAGTTCTTGTCTTGGGGAAAATAAGATTTTCATATTTTTTCACCAATTGTCTGTGTGAATTCATTTTAGTGTTGAAGGATTCTTTTCACCCACACTTTCCCTGGGGGCATTTGGTGCACGGGATGAAATATGTTGGGAGTCTGAGCCAGACAGAGGGAGAGAGAGAATCCATGAATTGTGATAGTTGTGGCGTAAGAAACTATTTCTTACAGAAAATGCATTTGCAGATGCTACACTGGTTGTTCCACATGGGCTGCCTTCCTCTGGTAGGTGGTGGTCTGCAAGTCTGCTCCCAGAGATGAGCTCAGCAAGCCAATGATGCATTTGAAAGCCATGAAGAGAAATTCTGGGGAAATATCATTCAATGTGTGTTATGTCTTTGCACAGGCTGTTCTGGAATTCTCAGGTCAACGTCTGGTTTTGTCTGTGGAGCTGGTGGCGTGGATTTCCTCTCAGTGAAAGTGGTAGTGTCCAGCAGGGAGGCTACATCACTGCACCCACCTCCTCAAAAGAGCAAGCACCCCCAAGCCACAGCAGGAGGCTGAGCTTTCGGCTCCATGGCACATTATCAATTTCTCCCCACCTGCTCCACAGTCATTTTTTCCACAGGCAACCTGAATTTTGTATCACACTTTTTGTTGTCCTAATCACCTTGTTTTAGTCTCTCCTGTAAATATCGACCATCTGTTTTCCTGAATTCCCTGAATGTGCCTGTCAATAACCTGTGGGACCCTTGAAAAGTTCAAATATATTAATCTACACAACAACTTTGTACAACTGTTTGAACTGCAACATTTTCAAGTTCTCTGAGTCATAGGTTAATTCAGTACCCTTGACAACTGAAGATTCATGTGAAAATAATCCAATACAGGTCTGGCTTCTGGATTCTCAGTGTGCTTGGAGAGATTTTAACCACAGCAACGAGACTTTCCAAACTAAGATCTCAGTCCTGTTGCTAACCCTGTGTCATGTGGATGTGACTGTTTCCTCAGGGGGAGACTGCAAAAGACAGTGCAGTGCACAAATCTGCAGGATGAGACCCCTTTAGAGACAGCAGCAGTGAACCTGGGTGACTGGGAGAAAAGGGGTGGGGACTGACACTAGCAGAAAAGATTGTCCACCGTCATCCCCCACTGATGGAGGGGCAAGGAGGCCTGTAGTGACTTCAGGGACCCACAAAAGATGATTCTTCACAAGAAAGAAGGAGGAAAGTTTGAATGAGTGCAACCAAGACTTGAACTTCCACTGAAAACTTAAGTTCTTGCTTCAAAAAGGTGGCTTGGGAGTAGCAATGAAGAAGTTACTTTACTATGAATTAATCACAACATTATTCTATGTATGAACTTTTCCTTAGAGTGACATCAGGACACTCACACCAATTTACAGCACTGAAATCTGAATTGTACTCTTGAACATGTAATGCCAGTGGAAATTTCACCGGTGATTTTAATGGAGTTGGCATTTCACAAATAGGGTACAGTTTTATTCCTCATTAGGAAAATAAAAAAAAAACCTACTCTATTCAGTGTCACAGTGATGTGAGAAATTATATAAGACAGTGACACTGAATAACAGTGAAATGATATATATTGCTTCAGTTACATCTACACATTATAATGTGTTTTATAACAATTTGTTAGAGCAGCATCTGTTACAGATTTACTAAAACAATTTGAATATGCTTTTCAGTGAGCTGAAGAACCAAGCTCCACCTATTAATCACGGAAAATATATCAATGAATAATTTATACATGGTACCTTTATTCAAAGTGCTGCCAATTAGCTAAACAGTCACTGCATTCATAACTGTATCAGTCACCTCTAAACTTTCAACCTTTATCAAGATTTCAAATGCAGAGGCAGAGAAATTAAATGAAAAGTAAGTTTTTAGCATAATAGCTTCACACTGACTGTGATGTTCTCCAGCATCACTGACAGTTTCCTCAGAAAAGGCAATTCCGAACCCTTTAATGTAAAAAATACATATATTCCTATTTCACACCCCACAGCTTTTAAAGACAATCATAACTGCACACTATAAATATAGTAAAAATAAAAACAGGCATTGTGTACCACTACAAAAGAAGTAAAGCGAGGCGAACTAAATAATTCTCTTCCAAAAAAAGACTTTATCCTGTAGTTTGGCATTTCCACAGATGGTTTTTTTTCTACTGCAACACAGGTAGGAAGCTGTAATTTTTTTCTCCAGGGCCATGGCCTCGCTGAGATTTCCAACTGCATAACAAACTGTGCAGTCACATGGGGCTGTTCTGTCCTCCAATCCCACTCACCATAGTGAGATGCTTACTTCAAAACCAGTGGAGAAAGATCCGTGCAAGCAAAAGAATTCCAGAAACCTCTCCTTCCCACTATATTTCAATTAACAAGACAAATAATTACAATCAGCCACATTAATGCGAGATTAAAACCTCACCAGTAAATCACAGAGAGTCACATTGACATGAACAGAAGTAAAAATTATCCACATACATTTTTAATGTAGATTGGTGTTATTTGCATGCCCAGAAAGATGGAGGGATGGCAGCAAACAAAACAAAACAGAAAAAAAAGGCAATCAAGTGTCTCGCCTTAAAGCTTGGCGCTGGTTTTTCCTTTCCCTTCTACAGCAAAGCCCTCTGGCCTCTCAGCATGGGAGCAGAGCTAGCACCGACTTCCTGAGGTGCAAGATGCAGCTGTGATATTTAGCTAATTGAAAAACGTGCTTGAAAGTGCATTAGTAAATTTTGAAAAGATTGGGCTATAACAAGGTGCTTTTCACACGGTCCCTGAGTTTAGCCCCCAACATTTTTTGGCTTTTCTTTTTTATTGGTACCATCAGTTTGTCAACACTGCAAATTTAACATTTATTTTATCCTCCAATTTTCATAATTGTTTCATTTGGCTTAATGTGGAGCTCCTCTTATTACAGAATATTCACCAAATACATGCAGCCCAATAGCATTAATTTTGAAATTGTATCTGCGGCAATTACTTCAGCTTCTTCAGCTCACATTAACCTACTGTGGAGGGGCTTGTCGTGTGTATCTGCTCCTATAAAATGTGCAAGGCTACAGATTTGTGTAGATAAGAAAACGTAATGTATATGTATAACTCTGAGTATGTGTATGTGAATACATACACAAATAAAAATGCATGTCCTTATCCAAGATGGAAAGAAACATCCCCACCACATAGATACAGTGAAAGACAGTGGTTGGGGTTGGATGAGGAGAATGCAGTCATGGTGTGTTTGTTCTCACAGTACGGAACACTTAGGAAAAAAAAAAAATAAGCAGGGAGCCAACAGAAAAGCACCCAAAGGAAAAACAAATTCTCAAGAACATGAAGAGAAGCCAAAACAGAGGATGCATCTACTTCATCTTGTAATACAACTTCATTTTAAGAGAAAGATATAAATGAAAAGTTAGTGAACATGCAGTTTGGTAATTGAAAATCTCTGTAATTACCCTAGTTACCAAGGGAATTTTCATCTATTTGTGCTCAAAGACGTTGCTTTTTAAAACCAAGGCCAAATTATAAGAAACTATTAGGGAACACTCTAAGATAATATTTTTAAGTATGTAATAAGAGTAAGGAACATCTCTGATTTTATGTCCTATAACACCAACCAAACTGCTTCAATTAAATCTCCTGTAGTGCTTACAAGCTCCAGAAGAAGTGCGTTTTCAGGGAGCCTTTAACTGTCTCTGTAGCATCCCTGACGTACAAGAATTTTAAGCAGCCATCGGGGCTTTTGCATGAGAGGAAGAATGATACCTGACAGGCATTTCCAGTCTCACCACTGCACCCTCCCACCAGTGGAGCACATCACTGCATTATGGGAGGCATGAAAATTGTTGACTCAAAATCGTTTTCCTAATGGCTTCTTTGTAACCCGGAATTTTAAAACAGTTCCTGTGATTTTCAACACAGACACACACAGCGAGTGGAGCAAACCCTCTAAGAAACTGGTTTTAAAAATCCTTTCCTCTGATTCATTTGTACTTTAAATAGCCGAAATTAACAGATGCTGGAACTTTAAGCATTTTCCCCTTAGATCTTTAGTCATGCAACAGAGGCGAGCTAAATAAGTGAACTAGATTGAACCCCTACCAAACTAAAGTTAGTAACAGGCTGGAGGCTAAAGTCATGTTCGCTGTCCCTATCAGCACACACTTGATGTGTGTGCTAAACTGATGGCATGTGAAAACAAAACAAAACAAAACAAAACAAAACAAGCTCGTTTTCATTCTTAAAATCCATTTAGCAAACAAACTGGGCATTCAGGGCCCATCAGTAAAATCCCCATGAGCAGCAGTAAGGCTGCACAGGGCTCACCCAGGAGAAGTTGGGAGGTCCCGGTGGAGATAGCCTCAGGCAATGGGCAGAACTTCAAGCGTTGATGCATTGTGCAAATAATAGCACCGTTTTAAAGAAAAGCCTGTCGCACACCTCCAGAAAATAAGATAAGAAACAACCTTGATGAAGGAGTCTGCAAAGACATGAGCAGCAATGGAAATTCAAGCTGACGTTATAAAGCTTTTCTAATTTCTAAGAGGTCTCGACACGTTGCCAAGGGGTTAAGTACCTGCCAATACTTCCAACATCCCCCGGACTGTGATCCTTTTTGCCTGTGCCATGCTTCTTACCTTGTCCACTCCCTCTCTGTCCTTTTATCCTCCAACTCCTTAATCTCCTCACCGTAATTCCTCCATTCCTCCATCTCCCTATCTTGTCGATTCAGCCCTACCATCCAAAGTGCAACAACACAGAAAGCAGTGAGCCACTCCCTTTCAGCAACTTCCTTCTTCTCATTCCTTTCAACATCTTTGCTACCTTCAGTTGCAGAAATGGGTAAAATTAAGGAAAAGCAAGGAATTAACAAAATGGAGAAACATGAACACATTTTAATCATTAAAATACTTCAGTGACTGTTTTCCCTGAGATCCAAGAGTGCCTCTGTGTAAATTCCTGTGCTGAAGGATTAAGACACTGTGATCCAGATGATGCTGAATATGATGCTGAAAAGAAAATGTGCAGAGTAAAACAACATTCCTAGTTCTGACAGATGGCACATTTTTTTCCTTTTGAGGATTATTTTTTCTAAAAATATGTGGGCTTAGGCTTCCGAAAATTAATAAACTAAAGAAGGAGATATTTTTAAAGTTATGTTCTTACGTAAAGGAACAAAAATAGAATGCAATTAGCTTTTTTTTTTTTTTTTTTTGGTGATTGATATATTTTGCACAGCTACCCAGACCTCTCTTGGGCTGTCTGTTTGCTCTCAGTCAGTAAGGACAATGACATCCTGAAGTTACCATTTCTCATTCATTTCAGTAAATGTCACTCCTAGGTAGATGGGAAATTAAGGGATTAACCAGGAAGGAGACTGAGCTGTCACTGGAAAATTAATATTTTCAAATTAACTTTAGACAAAGGATGCATGAGATCTAAGTTATGTTGATGAAAACGAGCAGTTGCTCCATAATAAATATGTAAATCAAGCCACTGATCTATCAGTTATTATGACAGTCTGATGGCTCAGAAAAACTTGCTGCGATTCCAAGCAACATCCATGCAATGCTGAATACGTATGGTAGCAGATCAAGATGGTAATGCATAACTGAGCATTTAGAATGCTTAAACCCCCCTTTTTATCAGGTAATTTCTAATATAAACAGCTTCTAAATGAAATAGCTTTATCTGTCGCTGTTAATTAAACCTGTACTTTGTCAACATACAATAATCCATTTATTAGAGTAAAAGCCACTACATTTCAAACCACTCACAAATTGCAACCCATAATTGCTAGGATTATTTTATTTCCAAGTGCAGGCAGCAGAGCCACCTTAAGATTCAACAACGGGAAGATAATTTTGGAGTGCAACCATAGCTCTATCTCACAGTCCATTTGCTTTAGTATTGGCAGCAGACAAGCTGTAATTTTTCATTTCCTAATTAGATTTAGCCATTAATTTAACTGTTCCATCATATCGGTGGGATAGAGCAGCCCTGTTTGTTTGCTCCTTTTCTTCTCCTCATTGTTTTTTTACTAAATACTGTATGATAAATGCACTAAATCAGGGGGAAACCGTAAGGATCTGAATGCACAAAAAGATCTGGGCACTTCCCCACTGGTCACGTAACAACCTCAATTTTGAGCACCTGGCTTCCAAACTGCAACCTGTGACATTTTAAGAGGAGTTCTCTGGCAGCACACATGGGGAAGTTGGGCACTCTGTGAGGGATTCACAGCACCTCACTCCCTCAAGCAGCTCAGGGGGGACGCTGAAACAAGGAGAGTGCCATAAATCCCAGCTCCCTGTGGGCTCAGGTGCCTCGCTCCAGGCTGCAGGAGCCAGGCAGGGACTCAGAGTTCCAAGAGTCCCATGATTTAGGGAGCCAGCAGACAGCCTGAAACTCTGGCAGAGCTCACTGCTCCACGCTGCCTCTGCTGCAGAGCAGAGCCCCCTTGTCAGGTTGGGTGAACGTTACAAGGCCAGTTTAATAACAAGTCAAACAGATTAGTTTAAATCACTCTCAATGCTGGTTCGGCTAACCTGGCTGACTCTGGATTGACAGGGAGTGAGGATGGCTGCTTTGGAGGCAGGAATCCCTTACAGAAAAAAGGTAACAACACAAAAAGGCAGCGTGGTGGTTACTTCATAGATTGCTACAGCCAGTCCCAAAATAATCATCTGCTACTACATTTAGGCATTGAAATCATTCCTTTCAGTAAAGTGAGCGAGGGTCATTCCTATAAAAAACCCCAGCATAATGGAAGGAAGCAATATGAGTCACTTCTCTTTCATACACCATGGAAAAGAGGTGAACCTTCCACAGTGCTCTCAGCACAAAAGGGTTCAAACGCTCATCTTTTCCCAATTTCTGCAGGACTGCAGCCACCTGCCCTCGGCCAGAAGCACTCTCTACACTCCCCAGCCCCTGGAAAAACCTCCGCAACTGGAACCAAAGCTGGGCGGCACAACCTGTAGCCCAGGAGGGAGAACACCTATTCAGGGTGAGCGGGAAGAGGGGGCTGGGGGCTGATCCCTCCCCTGGCGACTGCTCATCATTTTTACACGGAGTGTTTTGCCCCAAGGCACTTTGAACTTGGATTAGTAACTGGGCCAAGATCTCTGCTGAGCCAGGCTGCCTCTGTGAGTGACCCGCAGACATACTGCGTCTGTTCGGCCCAAGGACCTGCGGGGGCTTTTAGCAGAATGACAGAGATGTAACCGGAGCGGACAATGCCCTCTGTGCTGCATACCTAGGGCACTTTAATGAGGAATGAAAGGTATGAATTTGACCTCCCCCAGGCTACAAAGAGCCCAGAGTTTCAGCCTTGCAAGGCTGGATGAGTGCTCTATCTACTGAAATATTGTATAAATTTCAGAAGTCCCCATTCGGCCGTTATACGCCACGCAGGCATCGCATCAACCGCGCTTTAGCTGAGGAGATGGAGACAAAACCTCACTTCTCCTGAGGACCTCAAAGAGGCTTGGCTTTGAGATGGATCTGTGTCATGGAAAAAGCAGCACTTCAGCAGCACAGGGGCTGCGCTGCAAAAATAGATTAGAGTCCGTTCGTGCTGGGCAAGGGATTTTAAAGTCCTCTCGTATGCACTCGGAGTCCTGCATTTTATACGGTCAATACCCAATTTTTCACAACAAACAGCTCTCATTGTGATGCTTTAATGTTCCCCATCTTCCCAGGGAAGTTGTAACTTACTGAAAGTATTTGGAAGTAGATGTCAGTGTCTGGTTAAAATAGGGAAAACCTTCCCACAAGTCTAGTGACTGAAAAAGCCCCTCTGGAGTTGCTTGCTGAGTGACTCCCACAAGTGCTTTCAGTGTCCTGGCTTTAAGATGAAAATACACCTAAATTAAAATTTACCCAAAAATTGTTCAACAGATTTGGGGTATGGCTACACAGTGTTGGGACGTACTAGGCGAACAATTAAAAATTCTCAAAGAATTTGCCTTGGCATAAGAAAGGGGAAAAAAAATCAGGTATTTTCCTCTCCTAGCCAGAGGGCACTGACAGTGGAGGATGCCCACACTGCAGTGCCAATGGACACTTGGAAATCTGCTGGGAATGTGCTTGGAAATGTGAAATGCAGACCTGGACAAAAGATAGATAGTCTTCCACCCTGTAGACAGAGAAATACATCTCACAGTGACTTCTCAGTCAGATTGCTTTTTTTTTTTTTCCTACTGTGCATTCGGGACAAAAATCTCATTCTAAAAATCATTTTGAAATGTATTAGTCAACAAGAGACCTGGTACTTATGCCAAAAGAGCCAAGATCCCTCCTCTGGAGATACAGGCAACAAATCTGTTAAATGGCCCTGACATGCAGTCCCTTGGTTTCATATAAAACCTTAGCTTATATTAATTCTGGGACTTCCTAAAACTGAATAACATGAGAGGGGTTTCTCCGGAGACTTCAAGACACAGCAAATGACCCTGGCTACGGATAAGCAATTCCTTCTTCTAAGTGAACAAGTACCAGAAGGCTAATTAATCCTTAAGCATAATCATAACTTACCCAACCAAAAAAAGCAAGGTCAAACAATGAGTTTGTAAATCACTGAGAATTGCATATGATTATGTAACAGGCTGTCATTGCCTTGAGGCTTTACATTTCTGATTGCGCAGGCATAGGTGAGGCGTCCTACAGAACATCGCAGCCTGTGCCAGCCAAAGGAGACATACTCTCAAATATGCATACTGCAAACCCAAATGGTTTCCATTTGTTAATTATTGACATTCAGCCACTGAAATTTAGTGATGTTGCATCCATTACTGGCACAGGAAAGGGAAGAAGATATAAAGGAGGAAGGAGGAAAAATAACAGTACTTTGTGATTCAAAATGAAACATCATCACCACCACCAACTGCTCTGTGAATCTGAATTGCTAAAACCATAAGATTATCAACAAGACTTGATGCAGGTAGAACAATGAAACCTAATTATTTCTCACAAAGCAGGCTATTCCATTTCAAATAGAGGAAATCTAAGAGCAATAAAGCCCATGCCATTAACAATTTGTCTGCACACATGATTAGACTCACAGAGACAAAGAAGCCTCTGAATTTAATGATGAATCCCATATTTCTGGCTGGGCTCAATGTTCTCTACTAATCTGCTGGAAGACCTTGTGGTAGTTAAAGGTATTTAGATGATAAAATATGGCACTGTCTCCATAGATTTACTATAAACACTTGGCATTTATTATCGGGTGTTAAACTACGCTGTGAATTAATGTTGGCATTTAGGGTTAATTCTTTTGTTTAAATGATAAAAAAGTAATTCTGGAGAGGGAGAGAACAGTGCTTTATGACAGTTTGCTATATAGTAACCCCCAAATAGGAGCTGCATACAGATGCTGCCCCCCAGATAGAATTCAACAGAACAAGTCACCAAAGAAACTTGGGCAAAGAAAATCAAGTAATTCAGGACAATGAACTGAGAATCTGACATGGGCTCTTAGCAATACCAGGAACAAGTATAAACACCCTCGATGTAAAAAATGATCATAAAACAGAAAAAAAAAAAAGCCATTACATATTTAAACACATTACATTCTAATGGCAGCAAAAATGTTAAACATTTCCTTTATACAGAGCACTTGGAACTGGCCACAGAAACATTATTCACTGAGCCTGCTATGAACAAATAACTTGTGTTCTACCATTCGGCTTGCAATCGTTGTTTCTTCCTTTCATTCTTGCAAGATACAAAACAAGTTCTTTCTCTTGAAACGAAACAAAAAACTTCCATAGCTTAATTACAAATCTAATGACTAGAGGAGCAGAAAAAAAATTTAGTCTGTGGAAAAAATATTGTCAATATCTAATTTACAACGATGACAATGTTTCTCAGATGCACTCTGCCTTAAGAGTTTTTTATCAAATCAGTCATATACATTCTACTGATTCTTCTGCAGTTGCTAATATAGATTTGTTTCCTGGCAAACCAAGCACATTCCTGTGCTCAGTGTCTGGTATTTTAAATCTCTTGAGAAGCGCAAACACCCACTTGGAGCAATGTTCTTCGCTCTGTGGATGTTTCCCACTGCACACACACACACCCCCATGTAGTCACAGCCCAGAACCCTTCTCTCTTTGTCTTCCCCGATGAGGATGCTCAGAAATCTCTCTGTCATTTGTGCATGGCTGGAGCCGGTTCCTAATTTGCAAAAGCTGACAATTCTGCTCGCCACCAGCAGCTCATTCCCAGGACGCCACGTGGGAGGGACAACATGCCCAGTGCTGTTAAAATGGCACATACAGGGGCAGGGGTATTTTTACCAGCCTCGCAGAATCTGACACTCTTCAACAGCAAGTAAAACCGAAAACATGAACAATTTAACAAAAATGAATCACCGTGTTTCGGGAATGCATCTGTCTCTCTACTGCCCATGCAAAATTTTTACGGAGATAAAAGGAACAGGTTTTGATGATTCTGATTAGGGAAAAAAAAAAAAGTATCATTTCAATGGCTGGAAAGATTACAGGAGCTCCTTCCTACCACAGAATAAGGTATGAAGTTAGTCATGTGTGAATTATGAATTTGTTTGACCATCAGTGGTAGTAAAACACTGCTATAAAAAGCTGTGTTGTTCCACGAAGCAGCTGGTACTGACCACAGCAAGAGGCTGTGTCATTTCTTCTCCAGCTCTCCTGGGCCTGCTCCTTGGCCTCCAAAGGTACACCTTTGAAGACCCGTCTATAAATATAATAATTGTTGCTACCAGCATAATTTGCACATGTCGATATACCCATATGCATAAACAATAGGATCTCTGTGTTTTCAAGAACATCTTCTATTCAGCTGCTTTGCAGTTCATTCAAGGTTGCAATCTACTTCATATTTCCATTGAGACAAGCACTTAAGTTTGTACTTTTTCTCAGAAAGGCAATTAAAACCGAAATTTTACAGCACCATATGCAACAGTGTATTTCAATCTGTTGGTTTTACTGAATTTCACATGAAAGCAACAGTCCAAGGAATATTGTAATAAACACCAAAGCACTGAATTAATGGGTAATAATGGGTACCTGGACTGATGCTGATAGAGCCTCCCAAACAGGATCCCTGGCATCAAACTCAGCAGTTCCACCAGGACCGGCAGGTCAAATCCCAGTGGAAACCCAGCCTTGCTAGGAACAGTTTCCTGGCCGTACACACAGGAAAGTCAAGGCAGGAATGATTACCGCATTCCAATCCGACTGTCCAGGGAGGAATTCTGCCGGTTCACTTATGGCCATTGCTGATTCCTACCAATGCAGGGCAGAAATCTCGAGTATTAATTAAACTCCAAATCACAAAGCTTGATCTGCTGCTGCCTAAATGTTTTCCTGACATCTCCTTCTGAGCAGGTGTCAGCATCAAACTCAGGTGACGTTCCCTGGGTGTGATGTGGAACGTTTGCACCATTCCAGGGGTCAATTTCAGCATACCATAGGAAAACGCCTGAAATAAAGTGCAAAGGATCTTCACCCCTCCCTCTTCCATCGCCATTCCCAGCAGTACTGACCGATTGCCAGTGGGTGCTTGGGTCCACAGAGGCTGCTCTGCTTCCACATCTGTCAAGCAAAGGATGTCAGGGAGAGCAGAGGCTCCACGTGAACTCCCGGCTCTGCTGCAGGAGCCTTGACTCACAGAGCTGGGTGCAGACTGCTGCCAGATTGCCGTGTGAGCTGCTCGGGGTTCTTTCAAACATTTACATGACAAGAGGAGACAGACAAACGGATCCTCCTCGTCCTGATGCTGTGAATCATTACTCACTGCCGGCAGCGCACCCGCTCAGCTCATATTCTTAAAGGCACATTAAGCAGAATTTATGTTTTGTTACTGTACAGCCCAAACGGCAATCCTGGTTTATTGGCAATAACTCATCACCTGCGTCCCGCTTACAGAGTGCCTCGCAAAAGGAGCTGACGCACAGTGATTGAAAAAAATTGACAGACGCCGAAGACCAATCAAGTAAATTTTCCTCATTGTTGAAGCTGGAAGATATAAATGACAAACGATCCTAATTAATTTGCTGGATTTCTTTCTATTCCCTATTGGGGGTATTTTAATACTTTCCCACACCACCTATGTAGTTCATTGTTGCATTTAATAGGAAGAAACTCTTTGTCACTATTTAAAGTAAAATCACTTTCAACAAAATCCTTCCATTAATCGTATCACGTGTGTTGGACAATGTGCTTTGCAACACGAGCGTGTGATTGCTTGCTTACACTGTCAATTAAAACCTGGGCTCAAAATTCACGCATTTCTCTTCATAAATGTTATTCAGTGACACACATATCGAAGATTTGAAAATATAAATTTTCCAATAAGAGTCTAAATCACAACGAGTCGTTATCAGCTACAATTAATTAATGGATGCGGCTCACTCACATCCACATGTGCATCCTTTGGAGCAAGGAACCTGAAGGGCCACAGCCCAAGGAACTCACAATGACTGATTTGCACCAAGTTGTGCATCAAAATACCTTAAATACAATCCTAAAGAAAATGTCATTACTCTCAGCCTTCTCAGCACCTTCCATTGCCCCTGGTGTCCAAATTGTTTTCAGTCAGTTCAGCACATCTCTAGTGTATAATTTGTTTTATTCAGTGGAATTTCCTGTCATGTCTTGTCACGTCAGTCCCAGAATGGCTCACTGCCTTTAAGAGATCCAGAAGGGTCTATGGTGAGGGGAAAATGTCACAGAACGCCACAGTCAGAGCTCACTCAATGCAGAGCGAAACATTTGTATGGAAAAGACTATCCCTGAACTCCACAAAACTGCAAGCTCCAAGAGATGGGGAGATTATTTTGTATTGCAAAGAAAAATGAAATGTATGGCAAGAGTTCTTTACATCAAAATAGAAAGCAAAAGGCATTTTACATATATTCTGTTTGA
This sequence comes from Chamaea fasciata, assembly GCF_029207755.1. Taxonomy (NCBI): domain Eukaryota; kingdom Metazoa; phylum Chordata; class Aves; order Passeriformes; family Sylviidae; genus Chamaea; species Chamaea fasciata. The sequence goes on along the minus strand of NW_027094096.1, from coordinate 25,657,307 downwards.
GAGAAATGGAGAAAAATACAGTGTAGGCTTCTCAGACTCATATTTAATGCAGAAATGAAAGGGCATGCAGAGGTTTTAGCTTGCTTTTGGCTCAGTATAACTGAAAAAGGTAAATTCCTGGTCAAAGAGTACTACTATCATCTGCATTCCACCTTCCCCCCTTCTTCTGGGGGATCTCACATCTCAAGCTCAAAGCATGTTCAATTTGTTGAACAATTTAACAATCAACTAGTGAGATACTTTCCATTTCTTCAGAAATTATAGAATCATTTCCTAGGAAAGGAAAAAATTGGGCTTCAGTCTGCAACAGCAGCACAGCCTAATAACTTGTTTTTTCTAGGTTAGAAACAGCAGCTTTATACCACAGGATTGATTGGGTGAAGGTCTGTGGACAGAAAATCAAATTGGATTATGATGTTTCCTTCTGATCTTTTACAGTACGAATTTGTGATTCAATCTTCAGCTTTGGTTTGCACACGATGTTGGGCTGAAAACCATTTATGTTTTTATTAACACCACTGGTCTGTGTCTTTCCTCCTTATTGGTAAAACTCTGCTAGCAGCACTGGAATTTCAGCACGGAATCATGATGCTCCTTTGTTCAGAGGTTACCTTGATCCTGAAGGAACCCTTTGGGAGAGCCTTGGCAATGCTGACTTAAATAAATTGATGCTGCTAATTCATTCTCAGCTCAGTAAGAGAGGATTTAGTCAATAATTTAGGAATATGAAACCTGATAAAAACCTGACCTGAGACGCAGGCAGCCAGTTTGTGATAAACCTTACAAGAAGCTCTAGCTGTTCTTTGAGGGACAGGAAAAGGCATTACCTCCATGATACTCTGCATTCACCCAGCATGGGGAATAGGATACAACACTTAAAAAATACGTTAAAAATTACAAGCTTGGGAGTTTACAGAGCAGAGAGAAAGAATTAAAACATTTGGATAAAGAAAGAGTCCGCTGCGGGGTGCCCCTCTCTTCTGGGGAGAACTGGGGCCATGGGACACAGAGGAACCAGAAATAAGCTTACAGCAGACAAAGTGAGGCTGGGGTCAAGCTAATAAAAAGACAGGGAGTCATGTCACTGTGACAGACATTCAGCGCCCAGCAGAGGGAAGTGAGGCATGGTCATACTCCAGAGAAAAGGAAAAAAACCCAGATTTTATTGGGCAAGTCTGACCAAGGGAAAGAAGAGGAAGATTTGAGCGCAACCCAAGGCTGGAAACAGTATGATAAACATGCTAGAAAGTGCTGACCTCAGTGCTGTGTCAGGCTCTTCCATTAGCTGAAATACAGCCCTGGCATTAAAGGAGTCCCAATTTTCCCAATTAGAAGTCCAAGGCTGTAAAAAACGCTTGCTAAGAAACTGTAGGGAAATTTCATGATGTGGTGAAGAATAACAATTTCAGTCTCATCAAATCCCTGAGTTATTTTTAAAAAAAAAAAAAAAAAGTTCACAAATGTTCTGGCAAAGCAGGAGGTACAACACCCTGGGATTCTCATCCAGAATTCAGTTTCAAAACAGTGGCACAGCTGGGTTAGGTTTTTATCAGGCTCCATCTTACAAGGCACCAGTTAACCTCCTGTGGGCATACACAGCTCCAAATGAAACGCGCACCGAATCACCCAGAACATGACAAGATCATTTGGCACTTTTCATAAGCCATCAAAGGAGGGGGGGGGGGTGGAAACCCAACAAAATAAAGCTCCCTGCCTCCACCCCAGGCATCTGAACACGGCTGTTCTTGGACACTGTCCCAAAGAAGGGCATATGCCGAGGGAGCTCCGAGCTCTGGAGTGAGATCCAGCTGGGCAGAATTACCCCAGATTTACATTTCTTTAATTCCTACTCTAAAGCAAGGTGATGTAGCATTCCCACTGGGCACCACAAGCAGTGAGGGAGTGGGACAGAAGTCAGGATCCATTTGCTTTAAAGAACAGGCACATTTTCTTGGTGGCATCCCCAGGTTAAAAAGCATCTTGTTAGAGGTTGTTTTTAAACTCAGGCAGCACCATCGACAAGTGCAAACTTCCCCTGCTGGGACAGCTTGCTCGTTCCATTTTGCTGGGATAATTAGCTTTGAGCTACTCTAATTGTAAAATAAAAAGAATTTAAAAAAATTAAAAATCATATTCTCTGCTTCAGTTTCATAAAGTCTCAGTAACTCATGCCTGTCAGGTTCACCAGACCTGGGAATATGCTGTGCTTGCACATCAAAAAAATATTGAGTGATTGTGTCAACACAGTTTACTAATTTAGCCATTTCTGTCCCCATATCTCTATAGAGCTCTTTTGGCTGCCTGCTGTAATTAGTGGCTGTCAAATGTATCACAGCTTGTCTGTATCTAGTGTCACATTAACAGCAACTTATTTTAATTGATTCTTGATCAAAAAGATCGCTGGAGATCCCACACATCATCTTTTGTTATGTGCACGCTGTAAACTGCTGGACAACCCTGCTGGGATAGAAAGATGACCTTTTGGATGATTGAATAATGATGGCTGACACGTTTGTTAAATCTGCTGGCACTGAACTGCATGATATACTATTCAAATGGCAACACAATTTGCTGTGTGACATTAATTCTCCATCATTGCACATCATTCTATAGATTCTTGGCATTTCATCCCAACTTTACCTTCAAAATATTAAAAAACCCCACAACCGTCTATAAAAGACTAGGGTGCTCAACCTAATGAGGAAATGCTGCCTTCACAACATTGTTTATATATTGCTTCATTATTCATTTTTTACAGGCACCTTATTAAAATTGGAAAACAGAGTCAGGAAGACTATCAAAAAAAGCTCCATAACCATAGTTTGCATTTCATTTTTCTGTGCCAATTCCTTTAAAGCACTGAAACACTAGAGAATACTGTTTGTCAAAACTGACTGCAACAAATCATTTTCACATTTGAAATTTCATCTCCCCTCTTTGCTTAAGGAATGAAACGCTCAAAAATTTAGTGGGAAATAAGAAGACCTATTACTCAGAGTTATGGCTTGCCAAGGCCTACTCTTCATTGCATCCCATACGACCAACAGGACAGCTGCAGGAAATTGCATTAAGAAAATGAAGGATTGCAGCATAATATGGGCATCTGAAGAGTATGTTCCTTGCACATAGGTCTGTAGAGTCTTGCATCTACAGGGAGCTAATGGTCTGTGAGTAAATTAGTGCCATGAACATCTTTTACATCATATTACTCCAGGGAGACCTTAGACCTACTAACTTCAGCACATGAAAGATATATTAAATGTGTTCTGACCACTGACTGTCAGGTCTGTACTTGTCAAAACTGCCTTACACACCAAGAAATTATAGATGATGTTTTGATCCTGGTGATGCTCAAGCAGAAATTGCCTTTCCTTGCTCCTCTCTTCTTTGAGAAATGCAACTCATACCAAGAGCCTCCACTGTCATCGCTGAGGGAAGGAAAAGCTGTTTTGTGCCTTTTACGTGTTACTAATGATCCAGCTTTTTTCCATGTTGGGTAAAAACCCTTTCCCATCAGTGTATTGACCGCCACATGCCAACTACTTTATCTCATGCTTAATAAAACTGTGCACTATTTTTTTTTTCATGTGTGATAACTTGTGAAGGATTACTGAGATTTTCCATTGAATTTTCTGGTCAAATAATTTCATAGCGTGTGTATTTTAGCTCCTGTTTCTCAGCTACTGGGAAAGTAAATGGCAAGACTGGGAGAACAAAAGATAAAGAAGCTGCAGGGAGTGAAGAAAGTGAGAGAAACAGGCAGCACGTTGTCAGGAGAGAAAAAATCGCGTCGGGTTTCTTTTATTTTGAGGAAGCAATAGGAGGAAATGCAGAGGCATGCAGGAAAAGCTAAACACATTTGAATGTAATCTTATAAGGCTGAGCACTACCTCTGCTGAAGGTGAAGCATTCCATAATGAAAGGTGTGCCTTTAGCTTCTCTACATCCTGTTGAGGGAGCAGAGGAAACAACCAACCGAAACCTCCATCTACGGTGGTACAAGTACAGCTAAATTCCTCATGGAAACTGTAAGTTCAGGTTTCATCTGACCCCGCAGGTCCCAGCCAGGAGGGTCGCAGTAGTGGTTGGAGGGTGATGGCAGAAGCTGGGCAGAACACAAGGGACGTGTTAGACCCCACTGGAAAATCCCCCTGCACAAAGGCTCCTGCTCCTTCTGGTGCAGAAAGCCAAGGGCATTGCAGGGTGGGAACATCTGGGTACTTCTTTGGGTCACCAGAGCTTTGGATCACCAGAATTTTGCCCTACAGAGTAAGTTCAGAAAGGAGCACTGCTGCCTCGATGTGTCCCAGCTCGACGCTCAAACTCAGGGACCGTATCCTGGGATTGTTCACTGTCTCCCCACTGAAGCTGCTCATGAAGTCATTAAATAACAACAATTTCTGCTTTAGAGCGGAAAAGAAAGAACACAGGACAAAGATGACCTTCCGCTTACCCACAGGTCATCAGAAACTCCTGGGTAAGTAAATCAGAGGGAATTCACCTTGTGAACTAAGATGCCAGATCTTCCTATCCCGAGCGCAATTCTTCTCTTCACAAAACCACCCATCCTGCTAGAAATACCGATGAAAGGTTGGGAATCAAAAGTTCTTTACAACAGTACCAAGATCAGAGCCCTAAAGTTCATTACTGGTTTTAGGAAATAGCTTGTTTCATAGAAAAATAGTGGAAAGGTGTCAATTAATATTCATCAAGACATCAATCTTCCATCCTCTTTTTAAAGCTGGAACACCAACCACAAAGCCTCTGTGTTACCTTGCCAAAAGCAAAAAAATTTTGTCTTTCCATCTATTTCCTCTCAAATGAAATGCTACTCAGTACACAAAACACTTTCTTTGAACTCTGTCATCTTTAAAAATGAAAAATTTATGTGACTTTGTATAACTTTATCTGGTGACAGCTTGGTTCATACCATTGATCAGATTTGGCAGGAAAGAAACAGAACCTGAGCTAAAATAGTTACACCAACATGATGATTATATAATTATATATCTATCCAAAATGGTTAAATGCTTCCTCAATGGGATATTACAGTTTGTTATTCAATGTTCATAGATCATTTTCATGTCTGTAACATTTAACAAATACCATCCTTCAGGTGTGCCAGCGCAGCGGGTTGTCCAAGTGAACAACAAGGCAGAGAAATTCGTATATGATTACTTAATTTCACCAAACTGGGCAGAATTACCCAGGCAGAGAGGAAACTCTATGCTTAAATTCAAATAATGTAAAGCTTCAGCTACCTGAGCACATTTGCAGACTTTTGCTAAAAGGAAATAGGAAAAACCAAACAAAAAAGTCATAGATGATTTTTCCTCTTCACCCTTTTTTAGGTTCCTTCAGCCACTAAAACCACTCTCACTAAGTAGTTTAAAAGCATTGGCTGTTGGAGCAAAGCAATTCTGCAGCTTTTCTTACTTAATATTCTCTAAGAAAGCATTAAGAAGAGGTAGTTGAAATCCTTGCCAAGAAACATGCTGCAAAAGAAAATTTTCCTTAACTTTTTCAGAGCCTCATCCAAAGCCAAAGCAAAGGAAGGCAGGTGAGGATGGAAGTGATAAATCAAGATAAATCAAGGTTTCTCCATTCCTCCAGCCACGCTTCCCTGCCAGTGCCATTGGGTGCAGTGATCCCAGGTACTGCTAAGACAGCACAGGAGCAACAGAAGGATTTAACAGGGCGGTCCCAAAAAAGCAAGGAACACTAGGCAATCCATTTCCCCACCACACACCTCCATACACTCTGCTTTTGGGATGCTTCTTCAGCTATTACAGTGCCGCTGAATTTAAATTAAAAAAAAAAAAAAAAGATAGGATGGAAAAAGGAACAGGTGCTGATCTTCCTTCCCTGTGAGGAAACATGACACAGCAGAGTCTCATATTAAATCCTTTATCTTCATGCTAAGGTCTTCTGACATTTTAAATATGAGCCATAATGATTAACATCTCTCCTTAAAGCCAGGAGCTAAAATCCGCCAGCCTGCCACACACAGTGACACCTTTAAACACTCACACACTTCAGCAGTTACTAATTTTCCAATCCAGTACCTGGATGTGACATTTTGACAAGTTTGCAAAGGATTTGCTAAACTACTTATTACTCCGATGTATAAAAAGTATGCTTTTTTGCAATACCTTTCAAAAAGAACTTCTGAATACGTTTTGGACGTGATTTTCTAAAGTAGCTTTCCCATTGCTATGCTTTCATGTGCCAAAGGAGCCTAATGGCTCTCACAGCATCCAGGTGACTTACAACACCTAATTACTGCAGCATTATTTTTCGTGAAAGCAAGCTATTTTCTGTCTGAGCTCTCTTAAGCAGTAGTGTCATTAGGCAAATGGATGGATCAAGAATTTGCAAAGACATTTGCGGTGACTTTAAGTAGGTACCACTGGAGCTACCCAATGCTTCATGCATGACAGGAACGTGGCCTGGAGCTGCTTTGTATTTGGTAGATGTCTCTGTTACAAATACTGCCATTAAAAAAAACCCCAAACAACACAATAAATAAATAAATAAATAGATAGATAGATAAATAAATAAATAAAACAACTTCTGGGGGTGTTTTAATAAAAAGGTACATGCACAAAAATTATGGAAAATATCCTTGGAGGTGAATTTAGTGAGTGAGAGAAGGTTGGGTGAGGAAGCTGTCAGACCTTTTTTTGGGTGGGTTTATGGGGAACACAGGAACCTCAGTCCAATATTATTGGCAACCACTAAATTAGCTCTAGAAAACAGAGTGTAATCTGATTGACTCAGAGCTCCTATAGACTGCCCATATTATTCTTTCCTCGTGAAGTTCTCCTAGGTCAAATGATTGCTTTCCCATAATCAGGATAACAACAGGATATTCCATGGATCTGATAATAATCTAAGAATCTAAGAAGCTCCTTGTTATCTCGAAGGTAAACTGGATCATGTGTTGGCTCTGGTACAAACTACAGGCTGATTTAATAAGGGAACAGTGAAAACTAGAATCACTCACAGTGGGGTAGCATTCAGCACGTAGGGTTAGCTAAAATGTTGGCAGTGTAATTATTATGCTGTGCTAAGTTAGACTCAACACCGCACAAAACATCACCTTCCCCCAGCAGATTTTACAAAGTATTTGAGCTTGCAATGAGGTGGGAGACACAGGTATTAAAAACGACCTTCCAAAAGTCGCAGACTGGAGCAAAAGCTCTGGGAAATGAGGATGGCACTCACTGAAGCTCAGCTCAGAGGGTCAGTTTTATTCACTGGGCAATATCTGAGCCCCAGGTCGAGTCCACATGTGTTAGTGGTTAATACAAGAGGCAAAATGTTGTCTGAGATGTATTCAAATGCAACCCATAGTGATTCCAGCCCTAGAATGTTCAGGAAGGCAGCATCATTCGGATGCACTATTGTGGGTTTGATTTCCGCTCAAATGTAAATCAACATACATTCAGATATTACAGTTCATACCCGTGATTCAAGATCCTAAATTAATTTTAAAGTTTCCTCTTGTCTCTTACTTTCTGTCAAAGAAATGAGCTTGGTTATTCCAAAATAACCAGCACCAAAAAAAAAAATAGAATATAATATTGGTAAAATAGATTAATACATTGAGACACATCTGGCAATCTTATATAAAGTGCAAAGCACATAAAAACTACGCTATGATTCTAGAAATATTGCATTTATTAATTATAGAGTGAAAATTCTGTTTTGTTCTGAAAACAGAACAGAAAATTCTGTTTTCTCTTTTTACAAGGATATTTTAATTCATAATTAATTTAAAAAAATGCATCACATCTTTTGAAGTGCATTTCTCCTCTATGAAGTTTAGCTTGTCCCACCGCCCTGCAGAGGGGTGGCAGGGCAGCCCGTACAGCGGCCCTGAAGCAGCTACATGAGCAAGAGGGAGAGGTGTTAGACTGTGAGAATACAGAGACATCGCCGTAGAGTTATGCTTCTGACATGCCTGATGCATAAACCACATCCCCACAGCTGGACGGGAAGCTCCTGGTAGGAAGGGACAGTCCGAGTGTAACTGAAGGGAAGCGTCCCAACCCAATCCCGACACCAGCTGCTCTCCAAAGGAGTTACCCGCACGGTGCCAGGGCGGTGGCTGGGTCTGTGCCCACCGTCGCATTTTTCATTTTTCATTTTTCATTTTTCATTTTTCATTTTTCATTTTTCATTTTTCATTTTTCATTTTTCATTTTTCATTTTTCATTTTTCATTTTTCATTTTTCATAGCACCGGGTTGACTTTTGGGCGGCTGCGAGATCAGACGTGCGGGGCTTGTTATAACACGGAGTACAGTCACTTTGAAAAGTATCCAAGACTGTTCCAGGAGTAAGAAACAGGTCAAATAAGAGACGGGCTCGGTGTAAACACGCTCACCACCGGCGAGAGGAGGAGGCTGCTGGTTTTTTTCTCTGTTCTAACCCAGCTCCAGCCCCACCTCCCCGGCAGGCTCCGGCCGTCACTCCCCGGCGTACTCCCGGCTGCCATCTCGTGTTTTCTATCTACATTGCAACCCTGGGCAGCCGAACATCATCTCCGCGCATCAAGCCTATCCTTGGATGCGACGAAACGCGAAACAAACAAAACAAAAAACAAACAAAAAGAAATCGGAGAACGACAGCGCTAAACTGTTGCTTTATTCTCACCAAAGTGAAACCTGGAGCCTTTCCAGTTCCTGGACATTGCCAACACATACAACAGCGCACACCATGCCTTCTGTAATATAAAAAAATCACAGATGACCTTATTCATTTTGGGCCAAGATTTAACTCTGTCCCGTCTGGATCTTTTTAAAAGGCACATTTAAAAAAAAAAAAAAAAAAAAAAAGAGTCTGATATCCTTAAACATAATTCCAGTCCCCGACATTCTCCTCCTGCTCTTCAAATGAGGCTTTTGTTGTGTCTTTTGTTCATTTGAGGCTCTGCTGTCTGGTTTGAAGGCCAAGCTACACACGCAGTTTGGCAGGCACATTGTCATGCTCCCGCACCCAGACAAAAGTAGTGATTTCACTTTTTCCCTGTAATAAATAGAAAAATGCTCCTATATTTCTGCACTTTCCTTTAAAAGCAGAATTGTTCTAAAAATAAAGGTCAGAGGTGTCAGGTAGAATTACATTTAGACAGACAGCATTAGGCCCGATATCCCTGTTTCCTTTTACGCTGGAGACAATGGAATTTCGTGCATCTAAAGAAGGCAAAATTGAGCCTTTTATTATGGCCACATTATGAGCTTCTTTCTCACCTCACTGAATAAGCTACTCAATGGAATAGTTCCATTGACTGTAATGAAGCTATTCCAATACAGAGCTAAAAGAGCAGCAGACTCAACCTGAAATGCCTCCAAAGGCTCCTGATTGCTGCACAGGAGGGGACCGAGACACAGAAGGGAAAATTCTCCCACTTTCATATTGCTGCTTACTCTGTGTCACTGCTCTGAGGGCAGAATGATTGAAAAGTTCAGAGCCACGTCCCAGAGCTCAAGGAACAGGGGTCCTGTGATGGAGCAGGACATTGAAACAGGAACTTCTCACATCATGTTAGACACTGCAGGGTGTCCAGGACATCTGCAGAGACCGACAGAGCACACGGGACCGGGAGAGACCTGTGTCCCTCCGGAGAGCATCCAGGTGGGCAGCTCAGCTCAGATCTGCAGGGGGGACAATGGGTACCCCAAGCATCCCTTCCTTTCCCTAATGAGCACCCATGAGCAAGTTCATGTTGTGCAGCTCAGTAACAGGGCAGTGAATGGCACAGATTTGCACACCAGAGAAAGGACCACGCGATACTTTGGGTACACAGGCACATTTTCCACAGCTAATAGTACCTTGATCTTTGCTTTTGTTTGTGAGTGCACGTGTGATTCACCACGATCTGGCCCAAGGATTGCGGAAAATTTGTGTCTTAAGTAGGAGGAGTAAAAGGGAAAAGAAACTGTTCTGTGACAGACGACAAGCAAAGCACAGGCAGGGGAAATGATTGCTGGCTGTACTGTGTTTAAATCCCAAGGGCAGAAAGGAAGTGCAAGACCTCACTCAGCTACTGACATAGACAATAATTTCTAATTATCAGAAACTACTCATATGTGATTAGCAGAGACCTAACCAATGAGCATGTGCTTATACCATTAATTTTAGTTTTTTAACCCAAAGTGTCTGCGTAGGAATGACGTATTCTTACTGCTTCACAAGTAAATATTTCTTCATGAAAAAGGCTGTGGACAAATATAACTCCCTTGAGAGTACAGTCTCCTGTTTTCTGATTTATGCAGGTACATAAATATTGGGAGTCATTGTACACAATCTCTCTTAACAGCAATTCACGAGAATGAAAGTGAAGTTTAACAATGTAGATCATCAACACTAAGAAACTGATTACCCATGAACTAAAGAGATGGATGCAGCAGTGGAAAATGGTCATACTAAACCCTTTTATCCCCAGTCTAGCTGGAACAGTCTTACCTGTGCCTGTACTTACTTTTGAAACACATGAAATTTTCAAGGGAAAAAATGGAGAGAAGTTGAAGGCAAGTCTAACCTGTAAATAATATATTCCCATTGCTCTGATGCATAAGAGTGACTTGCTGCTCACAGACCATTTCAAGAGCTTATACAGGGCAATATAAAATACAGCTTAAGTGACTGGCCATGGGAGCAGCAAAACTAGGGATAATAGCTACATTACAGTTTTCCACCACAGTACAGCAGTCACAGAAACAACACCTAGAGCCTTCCACACCATAAACCCAGCTAGGAGATTATTTTAGGTCTTTACCATTTAAACTTTTTGGTTTGCTTTGCGAGACGCCCCAAATTCCCACTTATGCATCTTAATACTGCCACAGCTCCCTCTGTGCAACTGCAATAGGTATCCTGGCTGAGGCGAGACGAATCTCCCATCTCCTGGTAGATCCTTCCTTGGTTTTGCCAAGCGGGTGCATTAAATTCCCCTCTCTCTCTCTCCCTCCTGAAGCTTGTGCAGTCGATACAAACGGCCACCACGCTGTTCTCAGAGTGCATCCTGCCAGGTCAGGTTCCAGCACAACATCTTTCTAACACTCCAGCGATTCCATTCGCAGGGCTTCGCGGGTTTAAAAGCGACACTATTCCTGCGGAGAGTTACCCCAACTATTCCCTACAGCACAGGAACTGTAAGGTCACGGAGCGACTGAGCCTACCCTTGTTTCATAAGCAGCTTCCTTCAACAGCTGTAATATCTGGGACGAGTGTTCGGAGAGTGTCATTTGGCCTCAGTGAGTGATTCATTGTATACTGGAAAACTGCTCTGCATTCTTCTGGATGCCTTTGCAGCAAAGCCAGGACAAAGCCCCATTTAGCTGGAAGCCCAGCATAGTGGCTCATTATTCACCTGCCACGGCAGTCACAATATTGTGACGGCTTCCAGACAATGGTGGAAATTTCTACCTACTTTTTTACGGGAACGCATTCCATTTTCTACCTTTTTTTTTTTTTTTTTTTTTTAACCAGAGAACCAGGCACTGCATAAGGACGGAGTGTGGGCAAATGGGAGCCCTTAAGTTTTGTGTAATGAAAGAAAAACTAATTGCCACAGTGCTCTGTGAAGTGCCCCGGGATGCTCCAGGCTCCCCGATCCTGCCTCGGCACCAAGAAGAGAGAGAGGGAATGGGGAGGGAGGGGGAGCAGGAGGGAGGGAAGAGACGTAAACAAGCTACTCAGCCATCTCTAACCTGTCCTTCGGCCTGAGCCCAGTGACGCCCTGGTGCTCTGCCAGCCCTGGGGAGTTCAGCATCCTCCCCAAACCCACTGTGGCCGTGCAGAGTGGGAACCACGGCAGAGCCCCCCTGCTTCTCCCTCATCCAACCACTCACAGAGCCAGCCACAGCTGCTCTCTCCGTACTGAAGACAGTGCCCTCAAAGCAAGCTTATGCAGGAAGAACTAACCCACATCTCTAAATCTGTTTCTTGCATCCAGCTTTTGCTGTTTGATTTTGGGATAAACTGAGTTTAAATGCCACGCTGAGGTAAACACAGTCACTCCAAAAGCGCTGAGTTTAACAGCTGGGGTTTTCCTAAAGTGTATTTTTTCTCAGGGCAGCAATGATTCAATGAAACTACGAGAGGGCTTTAACAGTTTTCCCCTCAGATGCGTGTCCTGTTAATACACTGCCGCAAAAGGCATATCCTCAGTGCTCTTATGAAGGCTTTTAGCAGAGAAAGATTTCTACCTCAGCAGGGAGGTAAATAGTATCAGCAGGCTCTACAGCAATACCCGAAATGGCACCTCCATTTAATTTCTACACAGTCCTTCCAGCACTTCTTTGTCTTTGTTTTGGGCGCCACCTCCTCTTTCGTCAAATTCATCACCGTCACATTTGCAGAAGGCGCCTATTACTCCGCAGCTTATACCCTAGTTACACTCCCTTACTGCCTGCCTGCGCTGGGAAAATCATAAAAAGGTATTTGGGAAACGAATGCTTCAAAAAACCATGCTGCATCCCTGTGGAGATTGCCACCTACTTCCTATTAAGCCCAAGCTTGCCATATGTTTTAAGGGCTTTCAACCTCCTTTCTCTCCCGTGCAGTTCTGCAGTTGGAGCGGCGCTGCTAGTTCTGCTGGTAGGATGCGCTTTTTGCTGAGGGGAAGGGAAGAAAGGGACTGAGAGGAGGGAGGGATGGGGATTTTACAACCAAAAGGGGATTCCTGCCTAATAGAACCTGCAATACGAGCAACTGCTTCTCTGGCTGAATTGAGAATTTCATAGTATTCACTGCCACAAACCTATCCACACACGGACTCGTGCAGTCACACCTCCCTTTAACAGGGGTGTCCCTGCTCCAGGCCAGAGACTCCTGAAAATGTAATGATCCATTTAAAAATCCCTGGGAGAAAAGTGCATGCACTTTCCCTTCTGTGCCATCCCAAAAGCTGGAAGAAACCCAAGGGCCATCACGGGCTGGGGAGAAGTGCAGGCTGTACCCTTGCAGTGACAGATTATCACTGTCACACTAATGCTCAAGACATATTTGTTTGTAAATCACAGCCCTCACTATATTTCATGTCATTTCCCAAGCCTCCTGAAGCCAAAGCAAGATGGAAATTTCAGCTTTTTTATTTCTAAGATTTTGTGATTGGTGAAAATGCCTTGCACAGTTGAAGTCAAAACTTCTGGAAAGACGTAAAGTACCTCTTTATAAATATATCTTTTTCTACAATCTCAAAACCAGCAAGAAGTTTCCAATTTTCTATTCTCATAAGGGAGGAAAAAAATTTTAGGGTATTTTCCTTTGATTAATATGAATAACATCTGCATAACTCTTATCATCCTGATCTATAATTAACACCACAATGAAACGCCACGAGCGTTAAAATAATACAGGTATTATGGCCCTTGGCATGTTTATGTCATGTGAGCCCCAATATATGCTTTAGCTACGGTGCTAATTAAAACTTGGACTGCTGTACTCTCCGATATTTTAAAGTTTTACACCAGACTACTGCTTAATCGTGGACTGATGCTTAATTGTGGAAGATCAAGTAGATAATTCTTATTGTGGCTTTCTTAATCCAATGTTAATATAATCTGTAAGGGAATTACAGAGCTCCCCCCAAGCACACCACCCAGAAGTTGAGTGAACCTGCAGAACCATCCAGGCAACAACTGACACAGGAATATGATGGACTTTTTTTTGAAGGAAGCAGTCTAGAATGTGCCTTTGGAATATAAATAGTGCAGATAAGCATATTTAAAAACTGAGTTGCTGCAGTGAGAAACATGATGGGATTCTACCAACACTACTAAGAAATCTACAGAATTTAATGGTTTACTATGTCACTTTAAAGGCTTTTTTAAAAATTCCTTCTGGTCCTACTACAGCAGGCATCTTCTCCGTGTTAATCACATAAACTCTCAAGAAAATCCCTTTGATTTCAGAGGGATGAAGATTTCACTCTCTTTTTGCAGTGGCTGACAAGAGTTTTTCTGAAAGCCTCCATTTCCATGCAAACAAGCATTCTCCTTTTCTCTCTCAGAAATATCTCCTGCTAGATTTTCCACGTGCTTATCAGATTTATAGGATCTACAGGGACTCTTTGTCTGTATTAATCTTCAGAAACTACATTAAAATAACATTAAGGTTGCTGAGTCAAAGACCTGGAGGTTAGGAAACACCGGAATTAAGTTAAACTAATCTAATTTGGCTCCTTATGCAAATGCCTCATGAAACAATCTGCACTCATATAATTACATGCTCCCATCTACCCCATGCCTGCTTTGGAGCAAGGGGAACCTGGATCCTCCCAAAAAAGAGCTGCCACTTTCTTTGCAAGGAGAACAGCGCAGATCTGCCTTCTCTTGACTAAAACTCCAAGGTCTCCACTGAGCTGTGCCCACAAAACCCAACATTGGATGGTGTTTATAGCTCAAAGTGGAATCAAGAGAAAAAAATAAGAAAAAACAGGGAAATGGGCGAAGCAAGGCTGCTGCTACAGGATTCCCTACTGACAGTAGCTGTGATAAACCTGGAGAGAAGCTGAGTGCCAGTGCAGGAGCCATGGGCACCACGCGGGACCCGCTGGCACAAGGTGGTGTCATGGGATGAGATATTCCCGGATCTGCCACCAGTGAAAACTACCCCACAAAGCACCCTGGGATTCCAGGTGGTGTTGTTTTGGTTTTTTTGGTTTTTTTTTTTAAAAAAAAGGGTTTAAAATAAAAGTATAGCCCTAAGTGTTGACACAGTAGGTTCCATGGTGGTTGTGCATCACAAACTTTAATTGTTCTGGGGGCACAAACATTTACGGCCATTCTTCAAAGAAGGAAGCTGCTCCCCACTCCATTCCTCAACGCTGGACCACAGTTTGCTGCCGCCTGTGCTCAGGGTACTCTTGGATTTTCCACTTTAAATGATAACTGGGGTTTTTTTGCACTGTTTCTGCCCCAACATTAATTCTGATTTATGACCAAAATTTTCAGTCTAAGAAGAGATATGAAGACGCAGAGTCATTTCAAATATGATCTGCAGAGGAGAAAAAAAGAAACAGAGGCTATGGCCTTTTTCTTCTCTTTTATATATGAAAAGGTTTGCTTTTGTTTTCAAAACTATTTCAAACTTCACCAGCTCCTCTTGTTGTTTTTCACATTAGAAATGTGAAAATATAGTATTTAATAATAATAGTAGAGTATTTAGTAATAGTAGAATATTTAGTAATAGTAGAAAAAGGAGAGATTTTATCAACTGAGAGGCAGAGAGTCAAATTTAATTTCTGAAAGGAAGACTCCTGACAAAATATTTCAGACAACTAAACCCTATTTTCTTACTTAAAGGTAGGACCCCAATGTAGATAAGGGAGGTATTTTTTCCTGACCCCTAAAAGCTTTGTGACAAGCTAAATCAAATATTCTCCTTTGCGCAAGATAAGCAAAAGATTGGAATTACACACCTTTTAACAGTTTTTACACAGAGAGAGAAAATCATGGTCCCTTTTTTCCCTTTTCCTCAAATCATATATATGATTACTTTTGAATATTTATGTTAGGTACTTCCCCCATCACATCTCAAATTATTGTAAAGAAACCACCAAAAGACACAGGTATAATGATCTGTAAATCAAATAAGTCAATACAGAATGCCTTTGTGTTGATATAAAATACCTGTTTGCCCCACTGCTGGTAAAACACCACCAATTACGCCTTCCATGCAATTGCCACACAGAGGTGAGGATTTTTTTGTCTTCCCTGGAAAAGCTGGAGTTCCATAAACTACTGTCCAGAACAGTACAGAGGATGTGGGCCAGAGGACTGACACAACACGGCAGCAGCTCTTTGGAAGGCTGGATTGTAATCCTCAGGGTTGCATTGCTTTTAAATTTTAATAGCAATACAAGATTAAACAGGGTTTTTCATATTTCTTTTCTTTTTTTTTTTTTTTTAAGAACTTTGCACATCTTTATTCCCAAAACTATCCATGATGTATAAAGTAGCAAGGACTTTTCAAGTCTAATTATTATGTTTTTCTGGCTTTTCTGCTTTATGCAGTTCCGTCAGTCTGAGGAATGAAAATAAAGAAATCGGTTCACTTTGATTTCAGTTGGGTCCAAGTTAATTTTCATCTCAGACAAGCCTGTGTTATTTCACGACAGACTATCTGAAACACAGAAACCCAAAGAACTGGAGCTTAATAAATATTAATAGGATTGAAAATCCATGAAAATGTAGTCTTGTCTTCTATTTTTATTTTGTTTTGATTTACAAAGCTTAAAAATTCATCCTAATTTCATCTAGCAATGGTTCTTTAATAATCAACATGTATTTTCTGTATCATCATTTCAACAATGATTTCAGCTACTACAAGGCACAAAGTAATCAGGAGGTTACTACAAGGCTGTCTTATAATTATTTAATCTCAATACCATTTCGTTAAAAATATATAACACGATTTCTTTCTCCCCACTCAGGAAAGAAAAAAAAAGAGAAAAAAAAAAAAAAAGAAAGAAGGAAAGAAAAGCTACATCCGCCTCCTGAAATGATACTAGCATTTTCAGCTGCTATGCTACACTTGGAGCAGAATTTTCCCACTCACAAAGACACAGATATATCCAAGAATACAGAGTAGTATATCAGTAGTATTTCGGCAATAATATTCAATTTTAAAATTTCAAGCGGTTTTGATTGCAGAAACCAATAGAACGTACTTCAAATGTGAAAATTGTCTGAAAGATTTTTTTTTCTTTTTTTCTTCTAAGAAAACTTAGTTTTTTAGTCCATGAGAGGGAGGGCATTTTCACTATTCGCATGAAGGGAGGGCAGGATCACGTCAGGATCTGGATTACATCAGACTGGCAGCAAGATAAGGTCACTTAGGGATCAGAGATTTTTGCTAATTCAGGTCTCTGTTTTATTACTGCGAGGAATTACTCTGATTCACTAGAAGAGAGCAAAATGATAAAGCAGTTCAAGGCTGCCTACCACAGACCATAAAACGAGCATGGATATTGCAAAGCCACGCTCCTAGAAACACTGGCAATAGTGCGGCTGTCATCGTGTGCCACACACTCTAAGCCTCCTTTAAAAATTTCTTGGCCATTAAGACAACACAGAAAACTTAAAGTAAATGCAATAATTTTGTCACATCTGCTGCCAGAGCAAATGACACGCTGACTCCAAGAAAGACATAAAAGCCATTTTAATTATCTCTCCTTTGAAGGAGGCATTGGCTCAAGCCAGACGGTCTGGGTTGAAATCTGAAGTGTTGCAAAGCTCAAGGTGAAGATTTAAGTCAGATTTAAGGAAGAAGTTCTTTCACAGTGAGGCCCAGAGAACCTGCGGCTGCCCCTGGATCCCTGGAATTGTCCAAGGCCAGGTTGGACAGGGCTTGGAGCAGCCTGGGATAGTGGAAGGTGCCCACGGCAGAGGGTGGATTGGGTGATCTTAAAAGCCCCTTCCCATCCAAACCGTTCCATGACTCCCTGTTCCCCTGATGTGTTCTTCGGACCCTCTCTACTCTGAGTAGCCAGCAGTCAGGGACATGAGGGCGGAGCAGCACTGCAGTGCAGTCAGGTGCACACCCAGGCCAAGAGGAGGTCTGGGCACTCAGCAAAACACTGCTTTTCCCCACCTTTCCATTCAGGAGGTGCGAGCAGCACGCCACGGTTTGTTCTGTGCCTTCAGCATATTTAACGCCGCAATTCACACGTGAACCTCAGTTTTGCAGGGTTGCTTCCTAATTTTTTTTTTTTTTGGCTTTGCATGAACGCCTTTCTAAATAGATGCAGATATAAAGCTGTACAGGTGATACACTAAAAATATAATTGAAGCTGGTGCTTTCATAAAAGCAATTAGCAATCGCTCAAGTTGCAATAGATGACAGCCTCAAGAGGATTGCTGCCCTGGCAGGGAAGTAGCTGCAACTTACATTACAGTCAATGTTCTGTTCCTTAATGCTATTTTGTTATAACAGACGAGTACAAGTTGTTGATTATGTATTCATTCCCAAGCAGAGCTTTTGGCTGATATTTTTAGAGGTATATATCTTGCTCTTCCACCTTAAAGTATTCCCTCTTAAAGTTAGTGACAAAAGAAGTTACAGTAAATAAGCAGATAAATGCAGCTACAAGTAGAGAAGGCGAACAGAAAAATCTTTTCAGCTCAGGGTGAAAGTACATGACCATGCATGTCTTTATTTTGCACAGAATTCATGCAGTGACTACAATTATGCCTATTTTATAGTAAAGTTATGGCCAGACTAACAGACATTTTACAACCACTTTAAACCACTTTTGTGGTCCCCAAGCGTCATCCTTCCAGTTTCAGCAAACTATGGGACAAATCCTGCTCCGATAACAGTGAGCAGCAATGCTCCCACCAGGCAAGGCTTTAAATCAACACCTGCCTTCAGCTATCTCTGGATAAAGCCCAGGTTCCAGAACTGTTCTCCATAGGAACATGCTTAAGTGAGGGCCTTAAACACACATGGATTGAGTATCTGAATGTACTCTGCAGCATTTCAGTGCAATAAACAGCATTTGATCAGAAAAGGAGCAGTGCCCAAAAGTGTGGTCAGCCCTTTGCACTGAGCAGAACAAGGTGTGACCGTATGGCTCCCAGATACACTGGGGTTTTTCTAGAAAAATTGTGTAGTAGAACACATTTTTTTACATGGTGCCTGATAGCTCCTTTGCAGATTGCACCTTTGAATATTCCATTATTTCAAGGGATCTCCATAGCAGCAGTTGCACCACGTGGGGCAATGGCACACTGCCACACAATGAGCACTGCCACACAGGACCTAGCAACACAACAAAGACACGGGGAAATATCACCAGCATCTGTGGGTTTCTGGCCTGTTCACCTCCAGTTACCCTGTGTTGTTTAGATGCACTTGTACCCTTTGTGCTCATGCATCTAAAAATGAAACCGTATTATAAAAAGAAAGAAAATGGTGCTGGTTCAGGTCATGAGGATACAGGACAGATTATTCCTTTTTCTGACCCAGAGTGGGGCCAACTGAGAGGCGTTTTAAAGACTTCTGTTCCGTTTTCAGTCTCATGTGAAGGGTGAGACAGTACAGATGTTAAAATTCACGCCACCACAATCAGAAGGCAAACTATTTCCTAATTACAATACGTGATAAGTGTTTTTTGGCCTATCAGCTTTCGCCACACAATGCTGCTAATGCCTTAAAGCCAATCACCTAAAATTATCTCCTGTGGGTCCTACGACATCTTTCATAGTTCTGTTTCTCCAAAGTATCTATTTGCAAGGCCATCATTTGAAACTTGTTTCTAGTTCCATTTCTCTCTCGACAATGTCTATCCTACTCCATGGCATTTCTAAGTCAGCATTTTTGATCTGAGAGTTTGCATACAGATGCGCATTATGTGAACCTTCTGTCAGGATTTGAGAATTCTCTACAAATCCATCTCCTACATCCCCCCCCCCTCCTTGAATGGGAAAAACTTTGACGATCTTGTTGGTCGTTTGCCGTACACAGTAACACACAGCGCCATACACAAGGCGCCAGCACTAGTATTGTCACTACAATAATCAATACAATTAAACCTACAATCTTCCACAAATCCATTTCCCACAGATACCGGCTGAGTTTACAAAACCCGCTTGGGTGGGCAGCTGATGCAGCTCTTTGCCTCTGGGAGGGAGCAGCCCAAAGACAGCCCTGTGCTAGGAGCTGGATGTGTCACTAATCCCCCTGAAGGGACCACGTGTCCTTGGGAGTCACCAAGCAGCTCACACAGGAACTCCCCACGGTGGGGACACAGATCCACTCAGCCACCTAGGTCTCCTTTTGAGAGCTCCTCTGCCTCCCATGGAGCCCAGCAATCACATGCAGGAGCTGGAAGAGCACCGCTAAGACGCTGAGTGGTAAACACACAAATCAGGTCAATCCTTTTGCTTTCCTTGTAATCCCTGTGCGTTGTTTGCTACTGGCTTTTACCGCTGCCGCCTTCTCCTCTTCGGGCGCCCTGAGCCCAGTGCTCCTGCTCTCCGTCTCCCTCATACCCTGGATTGTGCCAGTGCCTTCTCGCCAAAGCTCCCCTGTTCTGCACGTGCTCCCATGTTCCCTTCTCATCAAAAACTCCCGTGTTCACCACATTCCTCTGCCTTTACATCTTCGCTTCTCTGGTCTTTCCTTCACTGTGAATTCTCTGGAGCGGGGAACTTGCTTTCCCCAAGTTTGTACCAAAGCCTGTAAATTTACGGCACTCTAGGAATGTTTGATAACAGCACTTAAATAATTAATGAAAGCTGCAGCAGCCCTTTCTTTTTTTCCCCTATTTGGAGGCTGTAAGGCAGTGAGACAAGTGGGAAGCAGCAAATATTTCATGGGCTAAGATGATTAGATGTGATTCGC
Source organism: Chamaea fasciata (assembly GCF_029207755.1). Classification (NCBI taxonomy): domain Eukaryota; kingdom Metazoa; phylum Chordata; class Aves; order Passeriformes; family Sylviidae; genus Chamaea; species Chamaea fasciata. The sequence continues at coordinate 25,636,947 of NW_027094096.1, read as the reverse complement.
ACCCCTACGGGGGGTAACTGACTGACAAATACTTGCACTTAGGAAAGATGGAGATCAACCTGTGCGGGAATTAAAGAAAAAAAAGCATTGCTTCAGCTACATGAATCATAAAAGTGGCCCAGGAGCATCATAAACAGCCCGGCCCCAAAAAATAAACTGCAATAAAAAGAACGGGATGTTTTCATTTCAGCTCCACAATGATATTCCGTCTCTTTCTCTCTGTGTGTATGACTTTGCAGAAGTCCACTCTTTGTCCTAATTTTTCCACCTTCAACAGAAAGAGGAAAATAAAAAGGGTATAATGGCAGATACTAGCTCATGATTTTGCAACCCTAAAGAAGCAGTAAACGCTTCTAAAGTAAAAGAGTAGGTGTAAACATGAAATAAAGACAAATAAGACACAATAAGACTGTGAGAGCAAGAAACAGAAAAAAAAACAGTACAGAAAAAAGATAAAAGAGATCTGTTGTTATAGGAGAAGCTATGATACGAGACAGATGTGAAATCGTATCAAGAAAATTAGAATGGAGAAAAAAGCAACAAAGTGAAAAGAGATTCATGTATCTCGGGCAAATTTTTCAAAATCTACCAAACATTCAAATTCCCTGCATCTGTCTCTAAGCTTATGGCTGTTCATGTTTTAAAAATGGGAATTTGGGCCTGATCTTGTGAAAGTTGATTTGAATTTCGCAGCTAACTTTTCTGTAGACACAAATTTACCCACTGAGTGCACATGGGTCCAGGTGCTTTCCACTGGAGCACAATGCAAAGGATTGTATGGATTTTTTGTCTTCCAAATAATCAATAACATAATCCTGATGCTTATGTCAGTTTTTGCTGCTAAATTTCCTGGCTTATGAAGGCAAACAAGTACTTTGGCACTAAAGAATAGTAACTGCACTTAAAGAAATTTGAAACTGAAAAGTGCAGGGACAAAACCAGAAGCCGCTTTGTCTAGTGCTGAATGTTTATCAGGCAAAATATCACAAAAACATAGGGGGAAAAAAGGCAGTAAATTGCTTGATTTTAGGGCAGCGAAGACTCCAAAATTATTACTCTCCTAGAACAGAGGCATAATGACCAGCCTCTGAATAGATATTGGCACAGCAGGCCACACAAAAGCTCTGATTAGCTGCTGTCTGAGGGAATATTCAATTCTATTTTGGCATTGATTTCTGACCTTTCTTCTTTGACTTTAATTGGTCAAGATCCAAACCTTTTTGAATTTATTTAACACCAGACAACAGTTTCTGAATTGCCAAATTCCCAGAAGAGATGGGGGTGGGGGGGGAGAGGAAAGGCACTTCATAGTTTTTTTCTGTCAGTTCTTCAACTTCAGCTAATTCTGAAGTTGTAAACAACATTTGCAACAGCTGCAACATCACTCGCAACGCAACAGTTCTTCAGCTGGTTTCAGGGAAGGAAAAAAAAAAACAAACCAGGAGCTACATCACGTCCAGCCTGATTCAGATGTCCTTCACCTTCACTGAGAAAGGAGCAGGTATTTTGAAATTCCAAACCTGTACTTTTATGGGAGTATCCAGCAAGAAAAGGATGCGATACAATCTGCTCCAGATTTTAATATTAGACAGAACCATCAGAAGCTTCTTTGTTAACTCCTAAGCCAGTGATAATCCTGCAGTTTTTTCATCTCTTTGCATTTACAGTTAATAATATGTGAAAACACTTTGTGACATTTCAGAGCTGTAGCTGCTGTTTCACAAAAGCCTCCTCACCCATTGATTTACATCCACAACTCCCCTTCCAAGAGCTTCCTTCCCAAATTAAACATGCTAATGATTTTCTATGCAAAATTTAACAACCTAATAGGCTGAACAAGTCAAATGAAAATACACTAATTGTTGCCTTTGATGTATACTATTCTGCCAATTCTCTCATGAAAGCAGTATATTAGCATTAGCTGAAGTAGTTACTAAAATATAGATTAATAAAGAAAAGCTCATATATATACATGCTAAGAAGATGGCACTGCAAACTGTAGAAAACACAACTTCAAGGCTCAGAAGCGACACAGACGGCTATTATACACCAGAAAACCATTTTCAGAGGAGCCCAGAAAATGAGCTACTAAAGAATGAATCACAAACCTTTATCTGAATTAGCCGGCGTTGGTTCATAACACTGGGTTTATGCAATAAAAGTATTCAAAATTAGATTACACAGTCAAAATAATAAATACAGAATGGGATGAGAGAGATAAAAGGCTGGTGAGGGAGCAGAATGCTTTCTGCCTAACCCCAGGGATCTGAAATGAGCTCCCCCAAGAAACTGCCCAATTGCTTTATAAAGTACGATTTCCATGTGCGTGTATTTTTTTACCCAGAGTACAAGCAATAATGTGTTTTAGCCTATGACCAGCATCACAGAGAGAGCTTTAGCGTAGAATTGGTTCATTCCGTCCTCCAGCCCACCTCTGAGCAAGAGATTTGGTGCTACTGTGATCTTAACACACACAAAGAAAAACAGATGCAAACAAACAAAAAGGGAATATAAATATTCTCCAAAGAAATAGTGACACAAAATTACTTTCTATTGCTTTGTCTTTAAGAGTCTGCTTATAATGATTTGATAATTTAATCTAATTGATCTCTCCAAGTACTTCTATGGCTCTAATCACTGTAGTATCTGATTAGTGGAACAGATCTATACTTTATCTCCAGATTTAATAACTAAATCTATACTTGAAATAGAGTCACAGAAGTTCAGCAGAGGGAGAGGGCCAGATGCTGCTTAGCCAGGGGAGGAGGGAGGGAAAGGGAAAAGGCTGCTGGGCTCCAGAATCACTGGAAAGGTACACTTGGCTTTGTGTCAAATCATCCCTCTGCAACCAAAGTCCTTTTGAGGAGCCCATTTCTGGGGTTAGAGGAGGAAAGCAGGAATGTGACATAACTGATGAGGACAGAACCCAAAATGAGCCACTGCCTATGGCCCACTCTCCTTCAAACTGTCTTCTGCACAAGCACAAAGTGAATGTAATTATTATTATTATTATCGGCTCTTTGTTCTCTTTCAGGCTAGCCCTTCATCAGCCTGAAAATGATGACATTTCCTGAATGCATTTCAATGGCTTCTTAACCTTTCTATTTCCCAAGAGCAGGGACAGTGTCATGCAGCACTCAGAGATTTTAGCAGTGAAAAGGTTAACACCCCAAACTGCTAATGATAACAACCGTATTCACTGAGCCAGATAATCACTCACAGAGAATTTCAATCCAAAGTCACTTAAAATTCAAGGAAACCTCTGTATTTCTTTAAGGAAGTGACAGCAGTTAGAAGAATATTCATAATTCAAACAACAGGCCAAAATCTGACTCACTGCTGAGTTTATCTGTTTTCAATGGAGCAATATTAAGCGCTGGCTTTTGCTCTACCTTAGGTGAAACTTATTTTGTGAGATGTCCTCTAACACAGGTGGGCTGGGCAGAGAGGGGTGGCAGCCAGGCCATCTGCACAGCGCAGACATCAAGCATGGAATGGATATGGAGCATGTCTGAGAAGTTATTTGTTTCTTCCTCTCTTGTTTGACTGCTGCTTGTTTGTTGTGCTGATACTCAGCCAAACTAGCTTGTAGTTGAATATGTCAAAGCTCTGGGCAGAAAAACAGCAGCTAATATATGTTAGCAAACTCTGGAGAGAAAAATAGTTTCTGCCACTAAAAACTGCAGGGTGGAATTGTGCGCTGCCTTCTTCTTCACCTTATTTTGCCTAAAGGGAAAGAGCCTTTTAATCCTATTTCTCTGCTCGGTTTGCACAGTGCCTGGCAGCGTACACCTGCTTCAACGTGTGTGTCAGGAGCCTTCTTTGCTGTCAGATCCCTTTCCTGGCTGCTCCCTGCTCATCATCTGTCTCCCAGCTCACCTCTGCGGGCGGGCGTCCCTCTCATGCCCAAGCACATCTCAGCAGCCTTCGTTCAAAGATGTCAGGGGGAGACACAAAGTCAGCCTGGCGGGAGCACAGGACTGGCTCACAGTGCAAGGGGCGATGCTCTCTGTCACACGTGAGCAGCAGGGAGTGAAAGGCACCTGCAATGGGGTGTGAGGGGTTTGCACCAACAGCCACAAATTCAGGGTGCAGCGTGGAACTTCGTGGGCACTTCTTCAGCTGGCATCCGCGAAACTCTATAAAAACCATTTTGCATGATCCTGTACCACAGTGTGCTTCTGGCCAGGCAATGCCTTCAGTGTTTGAACTGCAAGTGCATGATGTCAGGAATTGCAGTTAATCAAGGATTTCATGGTGCTTTAAAGAAAAAAAACAATCGATGCATCTTTTCTTTCTTCCTTTGTGTGAAACCTCGTCTACGTAGACTCCATCTAAAAGAGAGTGCAGGTGCTTCGGCTCTTAAGTATGGCAATTATTTATTGCCTCAGAAGTTATTGTTTTGAGCAAAAGCAATCCATTTTTCATTAACCAGTGGCTCAGTTAATGACTGAAAAGTGTAGAAAACAAACTTCATTCACTCTCCTCTTCCACAGAGCAGAGCTATTAATTGATTCATATGGAGGGCTTCTTCATCTGCATGAAGCATCAGAGAGAAACAGGGAAGGATTAAGATTTTAAAATCTAGGTTTACAGCGAGATTTCTTGTGAAATTTCATGAAATAAACCTGCCTCTCCAACAGCCACATACAGCAATATAGATCCAAAGTACTGTACAGAGCACAGAAAATCTCATTAATAAAACCAGTCTTGGGGTCAGTAAGGGTACAAAATCTTCTGTTTGTCTCACATAGGTATCTAATGGCCTTCAGCTATTAAGTCCTTTTTTAAAAAAAGAAAATCCAAGTTCTTTTTGGGACTTTAAAATCAGTATGAAAACAAATGAGTCACATCAATTTTGCAATCAAGTAAGACAAATAGTACTGGCTTTCCTTTGAGCTCTCAGGTCTGATTATGACTGTTAGATGTACATATATACACGTAGATAAATGCATGCCTCCTATTCCCTTACCACTGGGTCCATCTCATTAAGACTATTGCTTTGGGAATGAGGATTCCCAGAAAATGAGTTCTCACTGGGTCAGCTACATGCAGCTGGTTCTGTTCTGTTTGCCTGCTCACTACATTAAAAATAATATGGTAAATGATTTTAAATTAAAAGAGAAGAGTAATGTGGGCAGAAAATAAAAACAATCCCTGCAAGGGCACTGTAGGGGGGTTGACAAGAAGACTGGTGCAAAACTTTGGGTTAAAGGGCAGAGAGTCCTCAGCAAAACACCCCAAAAATAGGAGCAAATCGTGGCAGCCTCAGCAAGGAACCTTGACACAAGGTGGGATAAACAGGGAGCTCATCTCCATGGGTGGGTGGTCTTTCGTCAGCCCAGGGCATGGCGAGAATTATTGCTTCTCCAGGATCCCCTGCTCCTCAGAGCTTCTCTCCCATCCTTTTGTGGGAGTTTAAAACCCTGCGTTAGAGCAGACCCTGCAAGCCCTCCTCCCCAAGGGAGCTGAGTGAATTAGGTGAACTCCACAGAAGGTTTGTCTAACCTGCCCGGCTGCAGCCCAAGTAAGTGGGGGGAATGTGCATGAGTCATTCCTTCCCCTGGCCAAGCTGGGAGCAGGGAGTGGAGGAGGACCCCAGCTGGTAGGTGGGAGGGAAGATGGGAATGGAGCCCCCCAAGGGGTCTGGGCACAGCTCCAGCCTGCCCCAGCAGCAGTGGGGTGCTGTCCCCGGCAGAGCTGAGGCGGGTGACAAGGTAAGGGTGGCTCCTCGCTGCCACTCGCGCCACAGGGTCAGGGCTGCGCACTCATCGGCGAGCAACACCCCGTGTCAGATGTCAAACAGAATGAAAAAACAAGCTTGGAAAGTCTACATGTCTTACTGCCGTTTTTAATGACTTCTAAAATTAGCTGAAGGAAGAGAAGAGAAGAGAGATCGTCTGTACGCTACAGAAGGTTGACACGAAAAAGGGTGAGAAATCTGTGATCCTGAGGTTTTGGTAGATTCTGGCATATGTTATCCTTGCCAGTTATTCCCCACCTACTCTGCAGGAGAAATCAGGGAGATGCTCCGCAGGGTTCCTCTGTAACCATGCTGCTTAGCCCACCTCCTGTGCCTGGAGCATCACAAGATCTACAAGTCTACAATAGGATTTTCTTCTTCCCCTTTCCCCAACACCTGGAGGTGCAAAATTTGGACACTCCATTGAATCTCAGCGTGTAATAAAAACCTCCTCATATTTGGTGGAGGTTTCTCATCATCTTCAGCCAACTGTTGGATAAGTTTCTGCCTCTGTTTGGAAAGAAGGGTGTCTAAGTACAAACTGTGCTTGGTCTGGGCTGAGCCTTCTAGAAACATTCAGCAAGCTGTGCAGTCTTCTTCCTACGCAATGCACCTTTCCACTAAAAGTCTGAAGACAGCTTTCAGGTGTAAAAATATGGAGAACAGAAAGTAAAGACAGAAAGGCAACAGAGACAAATTTCTTTCCGTGAGCTTTGTGAAATATTTTCTCAAAATAACTTTGCAGGGGTTTTACTGCCAGTTCATAATGTGGATGAATCACTTCTGATATTTCTGATAAAACAATATTCAAAACTTCAAAATCTCTTCCAATTCATTTATGCTACCATTTAATTAGGGCTTCTGCAATATGTTACAAGGGCGTCATTATCCCCTATAATTGTATAATAATTACAATTTTTAATGAAATAATTGCAAGTACACTAGATGTGTAGATATAATTATGGTAATTACATAAATACCTGATTTTCAGCTAATAATTAAAGAAGGCCTTTACAAAAAGGGGGAATTTAACAAATGGAAGCTTTTCAGAAAACAAATACAAATAATAAATAGCTGCCTCTCTTCTGTCAGTTCTGCCTCACTAAAGTATCTCTCTCTTTCTGTATGTATGATTTTCAACAGATTATAAAATAATTTAAAAACTACTGAAATATTAAACCACACCAAGAGACCTCCATACTTCGTCTCTGCAGGGCCTGATTCACTGGTATTAATATATCCAGTGTTTACATTAATATAAATATGGCCAGTGAAACTTAATGTTTCTAATTTGGTCATTAATATAGCCCAAACAATGATTCTAGGAGAGGTCAGCGTCTCATTTGAAATGCAAATGACTGTCAGTGGCAGGAAGATGTGAATAGTGCCTACAACAACATACAAACTGTCCTGCTGGCTCTGGTTTCCTCCAAACTGTGTCTTTTTGGTCAAACCTACTGGCTATGCCCTCATTAACACAGAAACCCAGCAGAAGATGCATTCTCTACAGGGAAATGGTATTTCCGTAAAGGAACTACTTACAGAACCTCATCAGCTGAAAAAAAAAACCCCAAAACCAGTTCTTCAACCAGGGAATTTTCTTTCTCTTCCAACACATTCCTACGACTAAACTTGGCTGTGTGTTTACTGTACTCTTAGTATGAATGGGAAAGTCAAAATCCAACCTCACAAAAAGCATGCAGAGAACTCTGCCAGGGCAGATTGATTCTTGCTCTGATAGCACCAAGGGATATTAACAGAATTCCCACAGCAGAGGAATTAGCAACATGATTTACTGCCGCTGCTGAAATGTTCCAAAACACTTTGGCACGCCTCTGGAAGGGGAAATCAGCTGCAGCACCTGGGCTATGCCATTTCTATGTCTCTTGCAATTCCTGCAAGAGAAGCCCTGAGGAAGCTGCAGCTCCAGGCAGAGACCACTGTGGTCCCTGCACTGTGTTGGGATGAAGGTGAAAACATGCCTGAAAGTCAGCTTTGTCCCACTTCCCTTAGCCTTGCATTGTTCAGTGCTGCTCCTTGTTTGGATAAATCCCATTATTACAAGCATGAGAAAGTAAAATAAGAGATATTAATATTAAAACAGAAGGAAATGGTTTGATGTCCCGAAAACAAATCTCATTTGTGGTAAGCTCATTAAAGCAGTTGATTTCTGAATGCCGAGTATAATTATTAATACCATACATATCAAAGTGGAGAAGACATGTAAATTTGACATCATAAAGTAAGTAAAAATGAAGAAGGCTGAAGAATTATGAGTGAAAAGAATTTGGAAAAAAGAAAAAGAAATTGTACTGGAGCAATATTGAAGTTATAAGCAGATTATTAACATTGAGAGATGATCCTTAAGAATGGTTTGACACATGTAAGCATCATGTTTCAAGCTTAAAAAATATCCCAAGAATACAAAAAATGTTTGTATCCATGTGTATTATAAGGAAACAAAGAGATGAAGAGCATTAACACAGAGGAGAGCAAAGGAATAATACCACAATACCGGGGGGAAAAAAGCAGAAAATAATAGCTATCCAAATGCCATATTAGTTACTCAAACGTTCCTCCTGAAAATGTACAAATACACTTATGCAGTTATTTTTTTACAAGATTTGTCCATTCTGGCTTTAAATGATAAATTAGAAACTAACAGATTGAAAGGAAAACCATCTCACAGATGTTTACTGAGTAAAGCCAGCCCAAGCCAACAAAGGCCGGGGGAAGAAGCACAAACCAGTTTTATCCGACTTAGCATTATCAGGGTAGCAGCACTATTTTAGAGCCTGTGTGGGGGAGGTTGTAGAAAATGAAAAGCAAGCAGTAAAATAATGGACAAGGAATGGAATTAGATAAGAATTTAAGACCTGTTAGAGCTATAAGCACTGTCAAGGTATATGAACACAGCAGAGACAGCACGACGGCTGTGTGGTCAGCAAGAGCCCAGAGCCCAAACAACCAGACATTTACAGGGGACTGTGACCAGTGCTGATGGCATTTAAGATGACTGGAGTCTTAAAATACAGTCTGCAGAGTCTTCTATTGTCAGGCATTGGCTCACCCAGAAAGAGGGCAGGAGAAAGTACATCAGAGTTTTAAGCATTTTATTTCAAATATGACATAAACCTACAGCACATCTTTGAAAAATGCTGCTAACCGACACTAACAGCTTTAGGTTGTGAAAGGATGAAAAGGTCTGTACAAGACAATGTTTGCTTCATTATCTTCTTCCATGTATTACCAGTAGAAAAGGAAATGCTGCAGTGGTAGCGGAGGAATGGAGAACAGGGCTTCAAAAAGGAACAGAAAAATAGAACAATCGCGGTGTCCTGGTGAGGAGCAGTGGAGTCAGGGATTAGGGACTACGTTTGGGCCTGCTGATACCACAGGGATTAAGGATGAGGGCTCTTCAGCCAGCATCCAGCATGGACGGGAGCGAAATTTCAAATGTGTGCAGGCAGCTACTGACACAAATAATCTACAGGCAAATAATTTGTTAGAAATTTTCAAAGTGGCCTAATGAAGATATAAACCCTTTGAAAGAGTTGATGTCCCCCAAAATACACACAAAGGCAGATTTTGCAAGCTTGGCACTCGTTCTCAGGAGACCCAGAGCCCTGGCAATGGTCTGCAAAGGCATGTTTTCAGCCTACTGACAACATAACTTCTTTTGACAGAGCTCTGTCTACAATGATGGAGGTTCACACCTTAGATTTCATATTTTCCATTCACATGGCTGTGAAGAAAGGAATATTTCAATAATTCTTGACAATTTACCATCTACGCTTCCATTACTTTGATACTCTTTTCTAAATGACATCTTTAGAAAAAAAAAAAAAGAACACTGATAACCAATTGACAACTTTTGCCAGTGAAAATACACGTTTTAAAGGTCTCAGCTTGTCCTTCTCTTGTTGATTTCAGAGCTGAAATGGGTTTACAGAAAGACCTTCATTTACGGGAGTCCACAGGACCTGCACAAGTCATATTAATTGTTCTTTTCCAAGATCTGATGATAAGTAAACAGTTCCAGGGTGGTTAAATGGCATATTGGAACAAAGACTCTACAGCAACACAAGGTAACAGGTGAAATTTCTGTTTAGTCTTCTAAAGAATATTTCACATTGCTAAGCTTAAAGCCCTAAGGTTATCAGAGCCTCTTACAAAACAGAACTGATGTAACATATTCTCTATTGGAAACAAAGGGAGATCAAAGCAGGATGAGATTACAGCAGTGTGATTTGTGTTTCAGTTCCATGAATATATTTGTGTGTATGTACATTTGCTCCTGTGCGTCCATAGTAACCACAGCCATAACCCAGAAAGTACGATGTGGGGAGCTTTGCTCTGAAAATCAAGTAGCCCATTAGGAGGCATAAATATTAATAGAGCTGTCTAATCCTACACTCTCAAATGAGGTAGTTCAGATCATGAGTCTTCGCATTTAAAATTTATTCACTGCCCTGACTGGAATAAGAAACAGAATCCACGTGTGGGGAAGTCACTGACACTGGGCAGTCTCTGAGCCACTGATAATTCCTAAACATAAAAGTAAGGATCAAGTGATCTCTTTCTTTATTCTACACCTAAATCTCCTACAAATACTAATTTATCCAAAACTGCATCTGCCTGACTCCATGACATTGAGGATATACCACCTGCAGCTCCACATTTTCACATTGAGGCATCTTCAGGCAGTTTGAAAGCTGCAGCACAGGTTCCTAAAGAAGAGAATACTCTCACCCCAAGCGCAGAGCACACAACACCTGGGGCTTCTTTTAGTGGTCATAAAAAGTTCCAAATTTTCTTCATGTAGTTGTCATTAAATTGGGAAATTCCTGGTGCAAACCGTTGCAATGCAAAGAAATTAATACAGAGTATTAAAAATAGGTATGCAGCTAAAGCAGGATGCACTCGCCCTTCTAAGACATTAGGAAACATTCTGGCTCACAAGTAAAATATTTGTGTTTTGACTGTAAGGTAAATTACAGATCTGAAACGCCAAACAGTAGCGTACTATTCAGGTCATCCCTAGAAATGATGTGACGGTTTGTCAGGAAATTCGGGAAATGCCAGATAATAAACAATACAATTAGCATCAATCAGTAAAATGGTATAGCCTACAATACAACCAGGGTCAATTAAAATTTAGAGTTATGAAAATTAGACCCAAAAAATGAGACACAAAGTTACTCAGATGCCTTTGCACTGGTTTTCCGAAACCAGCCTTTGCAAACACAAGTTTCTGCACATCCAGGACAGAATTAGCAGCCTCTGACCTTGATGTACCTGAAGGAAAACACACAAAACCAGATGCTCTTTACTTTTGAATCAGTAAACCGAAGGTCGAGTAACTGAAATACAGGCCTCCACGTTTAGCAAAAAACACGCCGAATTGGCTCATTTCTTTTCACCCAGCTTCAGCCCATCATTCTGTAGTATCTTCTGTGGGCACATCCGGATCCCAACAGGACGTCATGGATATAATGTTCATTGCCACCTCTAGCACGACTCATGGATAGAATTCCTTTCGTTTCTACATCTGTCTTAATCAGATTGCTCCCTGTTCTTCAAAATGTCAAATTTTCTCATGTCCCTCAGCTGGCAATTAAGTATAAATACCAATTTATTTGTCTAATTCAATCTATTTCGTGTATTAAGGAAGAGGCAGATCATATGCAGCGACAGCATATGGCTGCTGATTCAGTCGTTTTGATCTTATACATCCTTTATGAATTAAAAAGGCGATGTAAAAGTCTGCCTCTGATTTCCAGATATCCTCCTTCCAATAATTTTTATCACTAACTGTGATGCAATGACTGCAACCTAAAAATCCAGCAGAAGAGAGAATGTTGGGCCTTTCTTCTTTCTGCTACAAAACTGACACCTTTCCAAGCTGTGGTTGCTGCTCAGTTGCTGTGACTCTATTGCAGTTTTGTCCTGCAACTCGACTCCTTTTGCCCCTGGCTGTGGGGGCAATCCCAGCCCAGGATAAATCTCAGGTTATGCACGGGTGAGTAGGTGTAAATTCCTCAAGGAACAGAGATTACCGCAGATATCTCAGGCGCCCAGCTGAAGGTATGCAGGAGCTCTCTGCACTTGTCAACAGCAAAAGGTGGGGTTTTTATTGTGCTGTGTGTGCAATGAATCTAAGTGGAAAGGTGCCTACTGAATTCCTAATAACTCTCTTCATTCTCCTTCAGGCCCACAGGAAAATAAGCATGACTTTCTCAGCTACTGGACTCTCCCTTCCTTGACTTTTGCTATTCTTTCTATTATTATTATTTTTTAAATACTCTCCCATATGAAAGATGCTCTCCGAGAACAATGATGGGGATCTGCATCTTTATTTATGACTTTGTGAATCAGCGTCTGGGTGATAGGAAGTGAAAGTTGCTCAGCTAATTACACACGCTTGATGAACTGCGTAATAACTGCTGCAGCACTGCACATTAATTGAATGCATATAAATGACAGCAGTTATTCTAACTTGAATGATGTGTGAAGAAGTGACGTTGCTCACAGTACCCTGATTATCTTCATTTCCAGCTTTGGGAATCCAGCTTAAACAATTGTACTTTTACAGCACCGAGCAAAAATTCCCCAACAGAAAACAGAGGATGCCTCAAAGCCTGACACTTTAAACACAAATTGCTTTAAGTCACTGCAAGTGGATTTAGACATTTTTAAAAAAGGCATACATTGAGCAACTACAATTAACAATTAATAATTAACAGCTAACTGCAACCAGCAGCTAGGAGCTGCAAGAGCTAAAGCCTTGGGAGCAAGGCCACCTTAATTTAGAGCCTAGATACTGCCTTAAAAACCTAATGCAATGTTTAAAAAGTTACATTTTGCCCAGTTCTAAACATTTCTGCTACGCACTTTCCTAAATTGTATATGTTTTGCAATAACAGGACTAAAAAAATATGGATTACAGCTAATAGGCAACTGTGCATGTCCACAGTACCCTTTGTTTGCCCCAAAAAGCATTCTAATTCACATGTAGTCCAGCTCTAAGGTAACACGTTATTTTAAAGAAAACAATAAAGGAAAAATCATTTGATGCAAAACAAATGTGCAGAGTACAAAATTAGTACTTCAAAACTAGCACCAAATGCCTCCTTTGAATCAGTACCAAAATAGACCTTCTCTGTTGCATGTCAACTGCTCGAGGAATTTGCAAATATTCACAAAGAAATCTGCAAACTCTTCCATACTATTTAAGACAGAAAGGGGAGAAGCCAAGTTTCCAAAGCTTCCAAAAGCAGTCTATTTCCCAAAGTACCATGTCACAATATTTTAACAGTTCCCTACACCCCTATTAAGAGTTTCTGGGCCTGACAAAGAGAGCTGTAATCACAGAATAAAGGAAACCAACGCTCACTTCTAGAAGTGTGTAAACAAAAAAAAAAAAAAAAAAACCCAAAAAAAACCCCACAAAAAAAACAAAAACAAAAAACCCTAAACGTTTTACATCTACACTTCAGAAAAGCTAATCCTGTTGCAAGAAAACTGGGAGTATCCTGGAGAAAGCCAGTGCAGGTCTCAGCCCTGCGTTGCTCCAATGCTTCCCAGCCATTATGCCGCAGTTCTGGAAGGGAGAGCTGTGGGCTGTGCCAGCCCCTCCAGTGGTAGCAGCGCCCATCCCGGGGCACAGAGCTCCCTCCTCCGCATCCACACACAACACCCTGTCCCCTCTGCTGCCAACAGACACTGCCCAGAACCTCGAGGCCAAGAGAGGAGCTGCCAACACAGCCACTGGAGAGAGTGCCAGAGAGAGATGATCAGGTGCACCTGAGTCCCGGCTTTACAGAAGTTATCTTCTCATCTGCTCTACACGGACCTCTCTTTTAACACCTCTCCACCAGGACAAGACAGTCCCTAACAGCTCACAGCACCAGCAATCAGCCTCTTTCACCTGTATTATTCGTTCTCCTTTTGCAAGGTTTCGATCTCTCCCCCATTATTGTTTGGGTTTGTTTTTTGTTTTTATGTCCACTTTATACATACCTCCTTTTCTACAAATTTTCTTGCCGGGTTTTCTGGCACATTCCTTGGATATTCTTTTGACTGAAAAATGAATAGAAGACTAGAAAATAACATGGAGCTCCGTCACAGACAGTAGGAGCATGCAACACCACTATCTAACTTAAATATGACCTGCTTTATTAGGTGCGGAAGATTCTCAACTTCTCGTGCCTGCACATGCAAATGGAAAAGATGTTGATTCATCTTCCCAGAAGTCAGTGGGTGGCAATGAGAATTAGGCACCAACTTTGACCTAAAAATTACACGTGCTGCGGAGGAAAAAAAAAATGAGTGTAGACAGAAAGAAAGAAAGAAAGAAAGAAAAAAAATAAAACAAAAATCAAAAAGCAAGGACAAATACACACTGAGAAAAGCAGCATGCACACATGTAATAAGCTGGCATGCGACCAGAGAAAGCCATGCGTGCTACCGGTACACGTGAATTAATATTGTTAGAAAGTAGAACAGGAAAATAAAAAGATCTCCCTGTTTCGCCTGCTATCAACTCACCATCCTCGGTTGGGACATAGATATTTAAATAGAGGCAGTCTTCGTTCTGGTCTTGTACGTAGGTTGAAACTACATCCAAGTTATTAGTAAACCACACGGGAAGCATGACTTCAGGCAACCTGCCTTCTATAATGTTCTGGGGACACACTGGAGCAAACTGGGTGGTGTTTTTGGTGTCTGCCCAGGGAGAAGGAGGCTCAGGAGGTTGAAAGCGGCGCTCCCCCGTTGGAGGGGCAGCGTAAGGAACCCCAAGAAACTGGATAACGGGCCCCAGAATTTCATTATTAAGTTCCTTCTTAATCCCTCTTATCTTGCCAAAGTTGGTGGTCACCACCGGGTTGGTATCATCCAATTTTTGGGAGGACACAGCGGTGGCGTGGAACAGAAATCCGAGCACAGAGAAAGCAAAAGTGGCGCTCCATCCCGTGTGCAGCAGGCGGACCGCCGTCGCTCTCCATAGACAGTCCAGCCACACGGATCTTGGAAAGGCCATGGTCCCACATCAGTTGTGTGGCTACAGCGAAGCAATCTGATTTGTATCCACTGGTGTAAAAACACAGGGCGACCGGGGGAAACAGATCACGTTTCCTAAATAGGTGCCTGTCAGAAAAACCTCAAAAGGCTTTTCATGCGGTAAGTATCTTCCATTGATTTCACACTTATTGAAGCTGCATCTTCACTCAGCACTATTTATCAGACTACATCCTATTGACAATTCTGTTTTCCATAGCAGCAATATGAAGAGAGCAGCCATTTACTGCAGGATCCCCGCTTATAAATCAAATCCAGTTAGCCGCAGGTCTATATCCTGGAGAAAATGAAAATAAATCATTAGTATGAAAGAGCTAATATGAGCAGAGTGATAACTAGGTGTTTAACACCTTATTTGCATACATTAATATTTGCTAGAGTCATGTAAGTTAAACTGCAGTAGTTTATGGGTCCATGAAATGGCAGGTTACTGTACACCGATTGCTGGATTACCTGTTATGTCACCTGTTGAACTCATAGACTTCTCAGGAGAAACACGACTCACAGAAAATACATTTTTAAAATTCACCTTTTCAAGAATAAGAAATTTACTGCCAAACTACATTACATAAGTGTTTATGTTAACATTTTTTTTAACTTAATAAGCTCATAATCAACTTTCACCTTGTTTGCAGAAGTTGATTTATCAGAAAGGAAGTAATTATTTGTTAAAGCAGAAGATGGGGAAATTAAGATAGACAGGCATACTGAAGACACAAATGCATTTTATTTCATCAAAAGCAGTTTGTGATACATACAAACATATTTTTGTTCATTTTAAAGTATAACATGAATTACTGTGCTTATTCACAATCACCTGAATTACCGTGTTTGATCTGGTTTTCTGATAGCTGGTGAAAAACACAAACAGACTGAAATGCTCACATCAATGAAGGACCAAAGTCTGCTTCTGCTGAAGTGAATGGCAAACTCTGAACTTGCACAGAAGTACAACTGGACCTCTGTAGGTTGCTGGGGATTTTTTCAGAATTTGTTTGGAAAACGGTATGAACAGGCAGCTTGGGGAGGGAGCTGTATATCACAATTTTTACATCGCATCAATCCTGCATTCTTTATAAAAGACTGACTTCAGTGAGAAATGAAAATGCATGCTGAAAGCGCTCAATTCCTACCATCCTTAATTTATAACATAAACAATAAGCATTCCCACAGGACAGGAGAAATCTTATCTTTCATATATCCACATGCTGACTGAACAATATCCTAGAAAAAATAATCAGTTAGGATCAGAGACTGTATAATCTGAAATTCCAGATGCTATTTTCAACTACTTTAGCTCAGAGGTTGTCACACAAGGCTGTGTTCCAGCACTTCTGAAAATTGCTCAGTGCATATCATTACATCTTCCATATTCATGTGAAACATATTTCCAACATGACTTACAATATCCTATTATTTAAGATGCAGTGTTATACACAACATAGCAGTGTAATCTTACGCTCCCTATTAAGCAGTGTGTAACGCACAAGAAATGTGTTTTGCTAGGAAACATTTTAAACCACCTGCTTTTGAGGCAGCATTGGCAGCTTTAATGAGAATTGGGTTTTTTTATCATGTCTATACACATTGTGAAGAGAATTCAAAAGGACGGCTTGTCTAATAGTCAGACTACCCTGTAGTTTGGGTTATTAAAAAGGAGATTGTAAAAGCTATATAGGACAGCAGGAGATTTGGTTCATGTCTAGTGTTCCTTTAGCTCTGAACAATCTATCTCAGGAGGCAATAAGGAGATAGATGAAGCTTTTCCGCAATTTTCTCTTTCCCTTTCTTTCTCTGCTAATTCTAACACCTTCAGTGTGAAACTGCATTAACAAACAGGCTTATGTCCTTCATTCTCCAGCTGCATATTCTCAGTATTTGCTGGAAACACACCAGTTTAACTGCAGAAAACAATTCCCCAAGCTCGATGTAGGTGTTTACATTTACTTTAGCACACTTACGTGGAATGGCAGACAGTCCCTTCATGGAGGATTGTTGCTTTGTAGCATTTCAAATTTTGGAGGGAGCAGGGTACTACATGAGAAATTGTAAAGACAGAGTAGGCAGACAGGTTTCTGAGCCATGCACATGGAGAGACGGAAGCCTGTTCCTCAGTGGTATCCAAAAACCTCCACAGCCTTTCCCACCGGGTCTTAAAGTCCACGAGGGTTTGTTTTCCTCTCAGGAATGGAAACATGCACTTTCTCTTTTTTCTCAAACTCAAACTTGTAAATAGCAGTAACTTAATGTCACAAGCCTTCCAGCTAATTCACATGGTCTGGGAAAGGTCTGAGTTCAACAAATCCAACATAGCTGTGCCAAGGAAAAACATCATTTTTCATTTGAAGGCGCTGGGTTGGTTCGATGTGCAAAATTACCACCATGCTACTAATAATTTATTTGGCAACTGTTTTCAGTCCTAAAGAAACTTTGTAATACACTTTTGATTCCTCAAATGGTAAATTCAATGTAAACTCAGAGCCTGTTCTAGAGCTGGGCTATAATTGTAAGCTTGTCCATCTGCTGGTTTGTCTTTGCAGCTGAACAGCTCTGCTGTGATCTACAGATCTGGTTTGCATCCCATGGACAAGGTTTTACTCCGAGACAGGATGCTAAAAAGGTAAGAATATAATTCAGTTCTGTGTTTGCTATTCCTAATGAATTAACTGTTGGGCAGTAGCCTCAATGAGTAGAGGGATAGGCTATAAAGGGCAGCAAATTGTCAAGCACTTGCAGGATTGGAACCAACATATTTTCATTGCATTTGTAACTTGAGTTTTGGATTTGCTCTTTTCAAGCCTTTCTTTTTAAATGTCTAAGTAACAGTTTATTTTTGAGACTGAGAGGTCAGACATTCAAGTCTGTCATTGGCTCCCCTGAAGCTATCACACCAAAACCACAAACTCCATGCAAATAAAAAGACTGAGATTTATGAAATCTTTTGAGACTTTCATGACAAAATCCCATTTTGAGCACTAGGTGTAAGGGCAAGCAGGGAAGCTGGCCAGGAGCATGTTGAGAAGTAATGCTGGACAAAATCCTCCCCAGTTCTTCTGCAGGTGATCTACATAGGACTTTCCCTTGGTATCTGGACTCAACTGAAGAGGAACAAGTGGGGAAAATAAAGGAGGAGGAATAAACGGGAATGATCAGGGAGACAAGCAGGAGAATAAACCAAAGAGGAGCAATGATAAATCTGGAACAAGATTTAGCATCAAAATAATGTGGATCTGAGGAGGAGGAGGAGGAGAAACCCTTTCAGATTTTACTGCTGTCTTGATTTGAGGATCACAATTGCTCCCTGTGGTAACACAAATGAATTCTACTGTAAAAGGTATTTGATAAAGTCTTTCATGCTCTTTCGAACAGTCTATACTATACAGAGTTTTTTTTCTATCATCTATTATTTTATTATCTTCCTTTCTGAATTCAAATTACTTTATAGCTCAGATTCTGAAATACTTTAGAGAAGCATTTAGTATGCTGAGGAGTGAACAATCCCAGAGAGCTTCAGTGAATCTTTGCATTTCCAATGACACAGGGCATCCCACAACAGGTCACATCTGCTGCAAACTGCAGCAGCAAAACTCCTCTTCGTTACTCATGCCCAGACCTTCAAACCTTAAGGGAAGGTTTGATCTCTACCACCTATCAATAGCTCCAATGGATTAATAAACCCTTTGATGGCACCCAAGGTATCTGTGCCCATATGCCAGCTTTAGCACATGTAAAGGCAATTATTGTTACGATAAAAAAAATCTCCCAATCCCCCAAAAAAGCTGTTTTCTTTTCAGCTGAAAGTGTATTCTGTGGTTTGATGTTCCTGCTTAAAAATTCCTGTCCGCTTCAACTTTGCTAGTAAATCCCAGTTGCACAAATTTCCAAAGTGATTGCAAGAGTTTGGAATGCCACACAACACCACTTCAAAACAGAAGTGCTGTTTTGCAGAACCAGCTACATTTGCATCCATTTTTACTTACAGCAGTCTCTCCTTAGAACTAAGAGCCCAGAGATGTTTCATGTCCCTAGGAAGAAATCCATGTTCTAAAACACACTATGAAGCCAAGCAGGAGCGTGCACGGTGGTGCAGAGACCATTAGAGGAAAGATGAGGGTGAACGCTGTGACACAACAATTGTAAACATGACCAGACAAATCCTCAAGAGAGGCAGCACAAAATTCCCCATCTCTTCTTTCATGTTTCAAGCTAGCAAGGGAAGCAAGTTCCAATACACAGTGCATTTTCTCTCAGCTTAGTAGTAAAAAAAGGCCAGGTTGATGGGACCTTGAGCAGCCTGGAGGGGAAGGTGTCCCTACCAAACCTGAGGTGACTTTTAGAGGCCCCTTCCAACCCAATCCATTCTGTGAAATATTGTAAAACAGACATTGCACTTGCATACTTCCCTGAATGCTTTCTCAGAGGGGTAGGATTTTCATGGGTTTAGTTCAAGAAATTCATTTAAAAAACTAGGCGTATGAAGTGATAACAGAGGAGGCTGCAATCCTGAGCACATAATGCACGCAAGAAGGGTACAGCTCCGGTGGGGTTTGGTCAGAGCCCCTCCACCTCAGAGCAGCCACAGGGCTGGTAGCTCCAGACAGCTGCTACAAATCCAGCCCTATTGAGATGCAGAACCTTTGCCAAGATGGCCAACAAAGGTATGAATAAGACATCATCTTCTGCGCTCACAGTCCCACCCCACATTAGGATGAGATTACAAGCGTTATGATACACAGGAACACAAACAACCCCGTGGAAAGGATTTCCAGATGCTACAAGCTGTGTAAATATATCACTCCCAGATCAGAGAAACTGATTCCTCAGTGCCCTCACCTCGATTTAATATGATGTTTTGACCACTAAATCTCATAATCAGTTCGTGAAAAATACTATATTTAAATAGTGTAGCATAAAGTATTTGATGCAGTGCTTCAAAATTAGTGAAAAGTTGAATTAAAATGAGTAGATGTCATAAGACTCCTTTAAATTGCGATGCATTTTTCAGCTGCACCAAAAATTTTGGGGTTTGCCATTAGTGTGTATACTCACTAATGCTTATTAACTAGTATTTTTATAATCAAAAAGCCCTTTAAATAATTTCTGCGTCTTAGTTTCCCAAAATAGAAAGACTTCTGATCAAAATTTTCTATTAAATTTTTTTGAATTAGACAAATTAAGCTCGTGAGGAGAGGGTCAGTTAAGTCATATTATCTTCCATTTACTCATATCAATAAATAATTTTATTAAAATAGTTCTACTTCTTATCTGAAATAATTGTTCATATTACCAGAAGTTGACTACAATTTTTTAATGTGGACTAGAGCTGTCTGACATTTTGCACAATAAGTAGGTAACGAAATGGTGATTTTACCCATAACAGAAAGAATGGGTAACTCTGTCACTTATGTGTAAAGTTTTAGACAGCTAAGTAATACAGATTTAAATTAAAAATGACAGATGCACTGGCTTGGAATATAATGGGCACTGAAGTGAACCTTTATTCCTTTTAGCAGCTTACGGTTAACTCTTAAATGGACCACACATTATCCTCACTTCTGAGTACTGTAACTATTCAGCTAAATGATCAAATGGCCATTCTGTTGATGGCTGCTCTGTGCTTCAGGACAAGAAGATTCCCTGACCTACTGTAGAAATTCCACTGAACTCATGTTAATCAGAGGTCATCGCAGAGGAAAAAATAACCCAGATATTTCTCATTGGAGAGCTTCTGTATCAAAACCTGTGCACTGCATATCATCAGGTCAAGTGGGTGTTGCTTGGATTAATACTTCACAAAATACACACATGCCTCTCATCTGATCTCTCTAGCAGAGTGTCCAGAACCCACCCAGGGACTCCTGAAACTACCTGTCCTTTTGTTGTCTCTTTCAGGTGATAAATTTAGTTATAGAATTGTTAATAAAGTTCTTCACCTGGTATATGTCTGTGGCTCACCCATGGTTCACTGGGGTTAATTGAATGAGAAAAATAATCTGGGTTTTCTTCGCCACCTTTTTTACAATTCCAATATTAACAACAATACTACCTTTAATGCTAGTTGAGCCCCAAGGCAGGCTTTCATATCAGATTCATAAGAAAGATATCACTTTTGTATTTTCCTGGTGGGGAGTGTGCTAGTACTTCAAGATAAAAAAAGCTGGAATACAGATAATACCTCTTCTTGAGGGAGAACTCTGCCAACAAAGATGCTTGAATGAACTCAGATTTGTCCACGAATTGTTGTTCTAGCTGGATACAATACAGTAACAGTTCCAAGCATACAAAACCCTTGTTGTAAAGCTAGATCAATAACTAGCTCTTCAAGAAGATGATTTCTTTATCTTTTTTTTTTCTTTTTTTTTTTTTTTTTTAAGAAAAAGACCAGCAGACTTCCTTGTGGCAGAAAAAAGAACCCATGCTTTTTGTTCGTGATCAGATGGTCAAGATGGTCCAGATTTCATCAGGGTAATTGAGATCAAGTTCCAACTCATCAGAAAATTCACAGATGTATAAACATAATTTGTTAATCACAAACCCAACATCTCTAACTCAGCTCGGAAAGTGCTCTTGACTGGTATTACCAGGCTTTGCAGAACTGCAGAGAGCACACTACAACTTGAGTGCAATATTGGCATTAGAGGGATCTATCCACTTGAAGAGGTTGTTTCCTGTGATCTAGCATTCTGTACATCTGTGACTTTACTTGCATTTGTTCCAAAATGAATTTCATGCTTAACTTGTTTTTCTTAATTAAACTTCCTTTAGCAGTTTCTAATATGTGCATTATTAAAACTCATTAGTCCCATTCATGCCTGCCCGTCATTTTTGGCTTCATATTCATGTACCAAAGAGCTCTGCTGCTTTATATAGGAAGCAAATTAAATAATAAATATGAGAACTTGAACGGTTTATGAGTGTCAGTATGAGAAAGTGGCTGCAAGGCCCATAAGGTTTCACAAAAAAAAAGCATTACAGCTAAAGCTAACATGCTGACACATCTCTGATCTATAAAGTCTGCAGTAATGGTAGCAGTAAAGTGTTGTGCCATAGATGGGGAATTTTTCTCTCACATGAAATAGAAATAGGATATAGCACAGACTATATTTACCGTTGTAAAAAAATTTCAAATAAAATTTCCCAAAAGCTTAGAATATAACACCATTAAACGTCTACAAAGATTTACTCTTTCCATCTGACTTCATGTGTAGCTCCTATTATTCAGCTCCTTGTCCTCTTTTCATTTTCTACCCCTGTCTGTGAGAAAGAGACTTATTTCAGCTATAGCAACCAGGCTCAGTCCCCTGTGGTCATGTCCTGGTCACGCTGACCACGACTCCAGTGACCAGAGGGTTTCCTGACCCAGCAGTTGGTGTCTCATGGTGACTGTTCCAGGGCCCAGATTCTCCACAGAAAAAAACCACTACTGTGAAACAAAAGCCTCGTTCCACAATGCCTGTTTTGCACAGGCTTGAGGATGTCAAAATATTCAGTCTATCTGTAAGTTTTCCCCTGACTAAATTGTCGTTTTCTCCTCATGAATATTTCTAACACTGTGTGCCTACATAACACTTTACTGCTTTCAAGTACTGTTTTGGAAACTGGGGGACAGGGTTGGGAAGGCAAAAGTTAAGGAACAACTTTGAGTTCAGATATTGAACTTGAAAGCTTCAGACAAAATGTAATTAAATAAAAGTACCAAGTGCAACATAAATGTACTCCCCTCATTTAATTCCCAGAACCAGTTCAGCAAGTGAGCTAATGGCTTCTCTAGGCAGGATGTGATTGAGGAGATTTAGAAAACATCTTTTTAAATTGCCATTTAAGTTCTCTGCTTCGTTAAAGGAATACGAGTTACTTGAACTGCAATAGTTGTAAAGTGTCCTTGACCACATTTATGATTTTACAGCCACGTGTTGCGGATTTCCGAGCATTACATTCTCCCTTAATATGGTGCAAAAGACCCAACCAAGCATCAGCAGAAGGTAACAGGCTACCCAAGGGCAACACTAAAACTGATTATGCAGAAAATATTATGAGGACAAAACAGAAAAATTCAACAAATGGGGTAAAGAGAACTCAAACTGCTTTTCCATTCATGGCCACATGTCTTATTTGACCAGAGCAGGGGAAAAGCCATGTTCCCTTGCTGTGTGCAGTTCAGATCTTCACACGGCTTGGTAACCATGAGGATATTTACAGCACGGACTCTCTGCCCCCTGGGTTCCCATAGCTGCTGGTCCCTCACACCACCTTTTGTTTTCTAGTGAGAAGTGCCACGGTGGGGTGGGTGCACAGCAAAATTAACGTGGGACTAAGCAGCCAACCAGTCACTTTTTATCCCTGGAGAGCACGCAAAACATCATTGATGAGTAATTAATAGTTATGGAAACAAAGTCTGTTGGAAAACACGTGGGGTCTTCAGAGGCAGGTGGAAACGTGCAGCTGAGTCACCAAGAAGCCAAAACGATTTCCCCCTGTAATTCTGCTAATTCAATACTTATCCTGGGGAAGGTAATGTCATCATCTGTTATTAAAATTACAAGGATGTGTTCTCAATATGCAAGACAGGATGAAGTTTTCCCATCAGGTGGGTTTTTTTGGTCTGGGGGGGTTTTTTTGCGTCCCCCAACTCCCTCCCTTCCACACAAACTCTAGTGCAACACCTGGGTATCAGGGCAGGCATCCTCCTCTGAGGGCTCGTGTTCCCTCACAAAGCTCAGAACCAGGCTGACAGTAATGGAGATATGCCTCTAGAACAGCCTTTACTCATCAGTCAGGACCTATTTTTTATCATTACCTATTATTTTATCACCTGCTATACTTACCACGGAGGGATATCTGGGACTAATCAGAAACTATATCATTTAATGGATCTGACTGATAACTGCCCATCCTTTATTAAAAGAAATCCACAGGGGTTTCTACTGGACCTCTAGCAAAATGTTGAATTTTCATTATTTGCTTTCAAAGAACATCTCTCTCCTTTTGCCCTTCTTTTTTCACTATTTAATTTTTAAATAATTTCTTTTTCATGCGATTAAAAAACCATAATAAAAACGACATCAAACAAATAATTCAGAACTAGCCAAGGGTCTGTAATAGAGCTCTACATCTCTATTAGAAAGGAATGTATGTTTGCTTTTAATAAAGAAAGGCAAGCCAATCCATTACGAACTGAGACCACATCTAAGCCTCTGCTTTCCTCCCTTTTCCCCAGACTCCATTTGAACAATTATTAGAGCGGTTTACGCTGGTGTGTATGCCAGAGGATATTAAAAATGTAAACTGATAAAAAAAAATACAACTGCCACCGTTACCACGTTCAAATTCCTCCATTCACTTGCAAATCAATTTATCTGCCTACAGCCCTGTCCCGGTCTTTAAATAACCCTCATCAGCAGACTGCTCCACCTCCATCCAAATAATCCAGAGAAAAACCCACTTTGTTGAAGATGTTTAAGCACCAACAGCTAGGATATCATCTTCTTACCCTGCTCTAGGAGGAAGGGTAAGAGAACCAAAGCAGCAGCAGGACGGCAGCTCTTCTCCTCGCTCCTACACCCACTGCCTCAAACAGCCTGAACCACTCTCATGGCTTTCCCTTGCTACTTCAGTTAATCACAAAACAGAGGTGTTCAGCCAAACCCTGCTTCCCAGCACACTTAGCATGATTATCCTCAGCCTCATTTTTCTTCCCACAGCCTGCATGTGATTCGCACGGAACGCGCAGGATAAATGGGATCTCCTTGTAGGTATCTGAGGATCTCCTGGTCATTTACTGCAAAAATGCTTTTGCAACATCACTGCAATCTGTAGCCACAACCTAAGAAAAACGGTGTCGTTTATCACAAAGTAACTAAGAAGCAGTCCTTTTTAACCCTGCACCAGGAATGGGGGGCGGGGGGGGGGGAAGGAAAAATAAATAATCCTTCCCAACCACTATTCCCAAACATGGCTACTCCTTAGCTTTTGGCTCCCCATCTGCAAATCTAATTTCAAAGATGCAGAAGTGGTCTGTGTGTTACAGCTGTTGAGCCCACACAAGTCTCAGTGCAGTCAATGGGAATCAGGATCTTTGAAAATCAGGGCCCTGAATAATGGGCTCTATTTTTAAATGCTCATTTATACCATGCATGGGTCTTCCTCTTGTCAGGTGCCTGTAATAAAGTACATGCAATTTCATAAGTGCCCTTTGCTTCAGCTAAGCCAGCCCAGAAAAGTAGGGGGAAATGTCCCAAAGCTCACAGTGCTGCTCTTTCAGCAAGAACAGTAGTCTGTGGATGCACCAAAAACGCCGCTACTGTAAAAAACAAACAAACAAAACCACTAACCTAGGTCTTAAGGGAGCATAAAAAGGTTACTGTGAGCATTGCCAAAAATACATGGTTTCGGTTGTGAATTACCTCTGAATTTACCAGTACGGTCTGGTCCCACTAAGGCTCTGGATAAATGCAAATATTGCCACAGTGGATGACAGTGCTGGCAAAAAATAATTCCTAAAACAATTTCTTACACTTATGCTGAGAAAAAGAAAAATCTGCTTCATTTCAAATTCACAGAACATCCAAACGTGCTAAAAACATTCACTTTGATATTTATAGCATCTATAAGACATATTTCCATTTTATTCTACTGGATTTTAATGCCATAGTGGTTCGAGCTAAACCAAACTGGCCTTCCAGAAAGCAACCCCAGTGTCAAACTAGCATGATATTCCTTCAAAAGGTCAGCGAATTTCCAGAACGAAATGGCCAGTCCAGATTGTGTCACCTGCACCAGCAAGAGCACAACACTATAATCAAGCTTTGGTTTGTTTTATTTAAACAGTTATTTGAATGTAATTGCTCTGAAACCATATGCATCGTTAAAATGATTCCAGATAACATCCCTTTCTCCTGATTCCAAGGTAACTTTCTGGCTTTAATTATAAGTCAATTAATATTAAGTAATTTGGCTGATTAATTTTAATTAAACCTGTTGAAAATTGATTTTCCTTTAGCAAGTAGGGATGATGCTCTAGTGCGATCATCAGGAAAGGAGGATGGGGGGGGCGGACGGGGCGGGGGTGGGGGGGGCGGTTTGGGGAGGTGGGGGGGAAGCAGAAGAACCGAGCACTCAGCACCCAGGCGAGAAAGAAGATGTCTGAAGAAATAAATAATAAAAAGAAGAAGGGCAGGGAGCCGGCGCTGCGGGAGGCACCGCGGGCTGCGGAGCGCCCGGCCCGAGGCGGGCGGCGGCCCCGGGGCGGCGGGGGAGGAAAAGTTCTCCGGGGCGGCGGCGGCGGCGGGTGCGGGGGGGTGTGCGTGTGCGTGAGTGGGAGCGTGTGCGTGGAAATCTCCCCGCCAACACCCCCGCACCGAGCCCGCAGACGCCGCCGCGCATCCCCGCGGGCGGGCGGGCACCGCTCGGGCTCGCAGCCGCCGCAGCCGCGCAGCCCCCGCGCAGCCCCGCAGCCGCAGCCGCGAAACGCATCGCCCCGGCCGCGGACACGGCTGGGAAAGCGGCCCTGCCGAGCGCCCCCGGGCTCAGCCCCGCCGCTGCCCTGCCCTGCCCTGCCCTGCCCTGCCCTGCTCGGGGCCCCGCGCCCGGCCCGGCCGCCCCCGCTCCATCCCCGCCTTGTCCGTCTCTCCTCCTCCATCCCGGCCGTCCTTCTGCATCCCGGCCCGGCCGCCCCCTCCCTCCTCTCCATCCCGGCGCGGGCTCGCCCCGCACGCCGGGAGCATCAAAGTATTTACCAGTTCACGGCCGCTTTCCCGCAATCGCAGCTGAAGCTGTAAATCCGCTGGATTCGCCTCCTCCGGCTCTCCCAGCCGCCGGGAGCGGGAGGGCTTCCCAATAGTGCTCCGGACACTTCCCAATTATACCGATTTTTATATATTTTCCTCCCCTTTCCTGGGATCGGGGCGCGGGGAGGGGGGGCTGGAAATCCCCATCCGGCATCCAGCCTCATCCGTGCCGAGCCACCTCCATGTAAATCCGACCATCAGGCAGGCAATGGAAATGATCAAACGCTACTTCTCTCCGTCTGCAGGCAGATAATCCCACTAATCCAATAGATCTCCCCCGATCCGAAAGTGCCCTCCAGACGAATCCCTTTCGCTCGGTGTCCGGCGGGCGATCGCGGAGCCGCCGCGGAGCCCCGAGGGGCGCGGGGAGAGGCGCGGAGGGGCGCGGAGAGGGATGTTAATCTCTTTTTCGGCTCCTGGATGCACGGCTCGCTCGAACCGCCGAGATCCCTTGCTTCTTTTTTTTTTTTTTTCCTTTTTTTTTTTTTTTTTCCCCCCCCTCTATTACACGTTTCCACTCCAAATTGCTGCTGGATGAAAAATGGTACAAAGATACCCCCAGCGGCGGCGCGGCGAACAGCGCGGGCAGCCGCGGCCCCGCACCGCCCCGCACCGCCCCGGGCGGAGCGGCGCTCCGGGCGACCCTCCCGCACAGCCACGGCCCCGCGGCGGGGCTCGGCGGCTCCCTGCGGCCGCCGCGGGCAGCGGCGCGGAGCACCCGCGCCCCGGCCGCCGGCCGGCCGCCAAGGGATGTGCCAGAGATGCCGCACGCACCTGCGCGAGGGTGGGCTGCAGCGGCTTCTTGCTTAATGACACCCAAATTATGTCACTCATGTATAGTTTACGTAGAGAGATGCGAATTCTACTCGAATATTTCACGTGGGTGTAATTTAGGATGGCACCGTGGTCTGTCTTACTCGGATCGTCACTGTCTGCACACAAAGGTATAAGCGGCTCTTTTTGTTTCCCCTTGTTGTTCCTTGAAATCTTTTACTTATTTTTCATTGCCTTCTTTCCGTTTCTAATTGAGAAATAAAAAACTCTGCTCCAACCCCCGGCCCTCAGGCTTCCGAGGATGGCAGCAGAGGATGAAAGTTGACAACTCAGGGGATGTGGGGAGAAGGGAAGGCCAGATCAGAAGGGAAAGGAGCCTTTGAATGCTGATTGGTCTATTCATTTTTTAAGAACAGCCACAATCACACGTTGAAACATCCTGAGTTAAGCCTCTTGCGGAGAGCTCATTAACATCTCCTGTTATTTTAGGAGAGGCTTCCCCTCACATTGTGTTTAAAACCTGTATTTTGCTCCGCTACCATCCACCTCGGTTCAAAATCCTGACACTAACCAAGCACAGCAAACCCGCTCAGGTTTCCAAGCCTACAGCCCCAGGCAAGGTCTGGAGGTGCCCGATAATTTGATCAGCTTTTACACCCTCACCTGAGAGAACGTCCCAGGGGAGGGAAGGTCAGCCCCAGCCACGCCGGGCTATTTATGTCTCTGAGTCCCACTGAGGATGTGGCTCTAAACGCCCATGGCAGGAGTGACAGGACTCAGCAGCAGTTTGTCCTGTGACATTCCCATGTACGGGAATAATGGTGTCCTGGGCATGTTTTTTGCCTGTCTCAATAACTATTATAGTCCATGGTTAATTAGGGAAGTCCAGAATCCTTCAGTACTCTGACATTTAACCCTTTTGCTGTCGCCAAAGCGTGCAGCTCTCAGGTACAGGAGGGAAGGGAAAGGTAGAACACAGTCTGCTGACAGGGCAATCCCATGAATGTTGTTATGTTAGTCTCAAGGGAATACTATGTGAAAAAAAAAAAGTTTCAAAACTAGAAAGAAAATTTGTATGTGAAAATCAATCACTTGCCACCAGCCACAGATCAACCAACAGCCTGAAAACTATCACCAAAGAGGCAATACCAGGTGAGATATTCTGCCATTCTTCATCTGCACAAAACCCTGGAGTAGCTTTATCTTTGGGTTGTTCTTTACACTGAAAAGCAAGGAATAAAGGTGAAATAAAATAACAGCACTCTCCTTGCCACTAGATAAGCCACTGGAATCCCACTGTGCAAAGTTGTATTCTCCCTCCCTCAAGGAGGATGTATCTACCTTCCCTCAGCCACCATGTGAACACCTCCTTGGAGTGCTCTGACCATCATTTAAGCAGATTATCTCCTACTAACTGTGGGGGGGAATCCACCCATTTATCTCTTTACCGTGCCTTTTGTGAGTGGCAGGAGCTGACAACTTGCACCCAACTTGCCAAAATCCCACCTTTGGCCACCAAGTCTCCATCTGCTCCTAACCCATCTCCCCTGTGCAGAAATGGCACCAAATTGTTGAGCACGTTAAGTTGTTCCTCAACTCCCTCTCACAGCAGTGATGCGTGATATCACTTCATCCACACATCACTCCTGCTCTAGCCTGTCCCCAAGGCTGGGGTCCCTTTCCAGGACTTTTCCACTGTCTTTCGTTCTGCTTCCAAACATTTCTCCCTGCTTCATCCCTCCAGGGGCCTCAACAGCTCCCCTCTTGTCCAAAACATTGCTGGGGAAAGAGGAGTACTGACTTGTGGAAGGAAACAAGGTTTGTCTCCAGCTCCAGAAGATTGTGCAGGTCCGGGAAGGGATATTTGACTGGGAAAACAAAGTATAGGGCTGATCCCTCTGTACAGAGATGTGGTGGCAACAGCTGAGCCTCCATATGTGGTAATAATAGATTATATTCTAACATAGAATACATGACATTCCTGTATTACCAGTGCAGTGTCTGACGCTGATTCAGTTTATAACCAGGACATCCTTGCCTGTAAGAACTAAGCGACTTGCACACACATTTATTTTCATATATATATATATATATATTTATATTTATATTTATATTTATATTTATATTTATATTTATATAAATAAATATTTATAAAACGTTGGAACCACATGATCTTTAAGGTGTTTTCCAACCCAAACCATTCTATGATATACACACATTTATGCCTAAATATAAATGTGTAAAGAGTGTTTGGATTTGTTTGAAGCAAGGGGAGAAGTGCCTGTGATCGATTAGAAGTTTGTTAAACATGTTTTAATACCCTGCATGTCAAAAAAAAAATTACACTTCCATTGCAATCTAGGGAATGCAAAACTGGTCTAAAGACTGGCATTATTTAATATTTAGCTCGGCTGAGTCTTGATAGGGTTGTGTTATCTACATTTATTAAAATAATGAAAAGAGAGATAAATTTCCATGGACTGAAAATCCATGGAAAGAAATTCCAAAGGCCAGCATCCTGCAATATTCTAAAGTTCTCCTCTGCTCCATTTTCTCTGTTTTAAAAACATGAAAGCCTTCGTGCCACCCTCATGTAAGCAACCACCTTCTAAAAGGAGAAAACATACAATCAAAAGCTAAAAAGAAGAAAGAAGCTCCCAGCTAGCAATCCAAGCTAAAATGCACATTGAGATACATAAAGTACGCACCCAAAGCTTTGAAGGTAGGCAAGTTTCTTGATGCAACACAAGTTTCATGAGCTATTGAAATACATAGCTTAAGACAGTCAAGTTTTTATTTCAAATATAAATTTTATCAGACTGTGTTTCTCAAGAAGAAATTAACCTTTCTAATAGGTAGAACAGGTGGAACTGTCCACATATACAATATACTAAATATTCATTAATTTGTTTGTCTCAAGATAGCTCATTAAGTTGTGCCTTGCAATAACTTTGTTAAATATTTTCTTTGATTTCGTGAATTTGAGATTGCTCATCTCTGTGCATTCGTATCCTTTAGATTGCCCCAATTGCCAGATCTTTAATGAAATTATAATGCCTGCCTATGAGCTGCTGTAGATAGCTGTATCTGCTGAGTTATTGCCATTCATTTGGTTTAACCTTGCCAAGAAGAGCCACTTAGAGAGGAGGCCATCCCTCTTCACAGAGCACCTTCACAAAGGCACGGGGCCCTGACAGTCCTTCAGCCCCCTCCAAACACAATTATCATTTGCTTTCTCCAGTATTGTTCTTTTGTACTAAAACAACTGCATTAAAAAAGAATACAATTCTTTGTTGTATGGCAAAGGGCTCACTTGAGACTGGTCAGAGTTTCACGTATCAAGAGCAAAGAAAATTAGCAGCACTTGTCTGAGGATTCTGACTTCAGCCGCCTCTAACCGACAGAAGTCCCCAAAATTCCCATCCCCTACGGCCTCCCCACCACCCCGGCTGCACTTCCGTGCTCAGGGACACTGATTTCCTTCCTTCCTCCCGCCCACGATGGGCGTTTTGTCATCCCGAGGGATCTGTATTCTGACATCACACAGGTTGTCCTCGGTGACATTCACTTTTTATCATTAGCACCTTGTACTGGGATGTTTAATTGGCTATGTTGTATCTCTGCACTGTAGATTTATTTTGCATTTTCATTTAATTAACAGCCATGACCAGTGGCCTGATGGATGGCAAAGCATTCTGTGAAGTAGAATCCTACTGGATTAAAAGCTTTGCTGGAAGGTTTCAAACACCCATTCGGCCTGAACTTCTCAAAAGCAATTTTCCATAAAGCACCACGTTTCCAAAACACAGTGCATGAGGACATGGAAAGAGGAAGCATACAGGACCCAAGGATGACAAATCCTGTTCCTACAGACTCACCCCTCTCCGAGTGTTGACCGGATGCTCAGATGAGCACAATCCGCCCGTGGTTATCCTGAGATTCAGAATTTCAGGTTCTTTCGGGTGCTGTTAAAAGATGGATATTGATAAAAAAAGCCATTGCCAGTGTTCTTACTGGAACTTAATCAGTAGATTACAACACATTACAACACTGTGCTTGCCAGGGAACTCTGAATTAATTATAAAATCCATTTCCTTGTTTATGTGGCTGGGAATACATTTAGTCCAGAGCAGTTTTATGACTTTGTTCCTTCCCAAAATTTCAGTTATTATTTGAAGCCATAATCCAGCTGTACCTTGGTTTGCACTGACACAGCGGAGGAAACTATGGGGCTAGACTTTGTTTTTTTTAAATTACGGAAAGCGTTTAGACAAAGAGTTTTCTGTTCATACTGTGTGAAAACCAACCAGTTCCTAGGTTTTTTCTAATTAAATTAGTTCAAACCTAACGTTGAGTACATACTGTATTCTACTTCCAGCGTGCTGAGTTTGAAAGCACACAGGGACATTCCCTGAAGGAGCTGCTGCTCTGAGTCACTATTACATGCAGTTTATATCCATTTAGACCCAGCAAGCAAATGACAGAGAACTATGGGCCAACTTCATCTCTCGTGTGATGAAATGGAAGTTAGAGGAGAGTTTTCTTTCCCAATACTTAAACTCAGTAGGAAAAAAAAAAAAAAAAAGAACATGTGACCGGGATTGTTAGCGTTTGCAAGTATGAAGAGTATGTTGTTTTCCACATGCCTTTGCTGTGGCATGCCTTTTCCTTTTCCACCAGTCACTTTCCATAAGCAAGGAAAGCTTGAACTTCTGTGAATTAAGACTTGCTGGAGCCTTGACACTCTCTGTACTGACAGAGCATTTTAGGCCCTTATTTAAGTCAGTCAGTAATAAGAAGACTGTGAAATACATCATGATTTTACTACCAGCTTCTCTTGGCATCTGTTTGCCTCCAGTTACGATTGTGCCGATAACTGGGTGACCGATATAATTAGCCTGGCTGTCATCATGGCCACTGGCCAAAAGAGCCAAAAGACGTTTCCTAAATTTTCCTTTCAGATGCACCAAATAACATGATCCATTAATTAAAACTCGGGCAGGGGCAGTTAATTCCTGACAACTGAAAAAGACGCAATTTGAAAACACTCCTAAAGAGCAGTAAATCACTTCCAATCTGCTCCGAGTGAGCTGCATTTGAGAGAGGCCGGCCCGTGCTGGGGTTTGGGTTCTGGGTTGGGAGCAGGGGCAGAGCCCTGCTCTGGCTTTGCCGGTGACTGGGTGGAGACCTTGAACAAACTCTTTTATCTCTCCTGCCTTTAACTCTGTCTGATCCATTTTCATTTTTTCATCACCAGGGCAGAGAAAAATCTTCCCGTACCAAGATGAAGGGGGCAGGCGTGTGGGGATTCCCAAGCTGGGGAGGAGAGGGGTGTCAAGAGGCCGGCTCTGCCAGCCCCAGCTGTTTGGCACTGACTCACACAGCTGCCTGCAGGTGCAGCAGCGAGTCTGTGCTCCTGCAGGGAACTGAGAGACCTCTGAAAGAGGCCAGGCACCCCAGAGGGTTGTGTGGGACTGGCTGGTTTTGTGCAGGAGTCA
This sequence comes from Chamaea fasciata, assembly GCF_029207755.1. NCBI lineage: Eukaryota > Metazoa > Chordata > Aves > Passeriformes > Sylviidae > Chamaea > Chamaea fasciata. The sequence goes on along the minus strand of NW_027094096.1, from coordinate 25,604,065 downwards.
ATACGAGGAGAGTTTATGAAATTCTGCCATCATAAGCAATAGGAAATAGTGAACTGACAGAAAAACTCTTCATAAAGGACACACGCCTTGTATTTTGCAGGTATTAATCAGCATCAGCAGTGATGGGAAGTCCAGAAGATGATATCAATATGAAAATACCATCGTGCAAACATTGTGACACGTTCACCTGCTTATCTTAGCAAGCCTTAAAGCTCGTCATGTCTGGGAATCTGATTCACTGCACAATGACAAATGACACAAAATTGACATGTACGGGCAAGAACACACAGGCAAAGCAGAGAGAGCAGAAATTGCCAAGGATCCCCAAAGCAAAGACACCTGAGGAGCTCCTGAACTGAAGGACCCAGAGAAGCATCATCTCTAACTGGCAATGAGAGGGGCAGTAATCCCTCTGAAAATACAACTGCTTTTAAGAAAGTAAACTGAAGGTGGATCAAATCACTTGTGATTTCTGAAAATCTCACTGTAGTGTAAGTGAGCTGTTCCTTATAGCCCAATAATACCATTCCCGTAAAATCTAGCGGTCCAAATGACTTAATAGCAGAGCAGCAACAACAAAATTCTTCATTGTAGCTGTGCAATGGGCGCACGTTAGGGTATGAGCCTTCCCGCCTCTTGCTGCGCACAGGCACGAGATATCACCAGAGGTGAGGAACCTTGGAAAACTGGACACACCAACAGCACCCCTGCTCTATGCAAAACATCTGCAGATACCTCTGTCTGCTACGGCAGGAACAATGCAGCCTCAGGAAGCCTTAGCTGGCAGCCATGTAGGCAGACAAGGAAGAAAAAGTGGGAGGGGGGGGAAGAGAGAGAGAGAAAGAAAGAGGATTGAGAAACCGCAGGAGCCTAGAAGCCCATTGCTTAATTGATGTCATAACCCGGGAGAGCGTATGATCCTCTCTGCACCATGGTCCTGTCACAGAGTGCTCTCTGCACGGACTTCGAAACTGCAGCTCTTTTTTGTAACAAGATCAGTTACAACCATCTGAAAGTTAAATCTATACAAATACTTTGTAATACTCGTCTGTGGCCGAAGTGAATCCCACACCCAGAAAGACATGACTTTGAATTTTAATTTTCAAATTTCTAGGTCTTGATTGCAGAATACTACTTTTTCTCCCCCCACATCTGGCATTTGCAGAACTTAATGAACAATGTCTGTAGCATTCAGAATTAGCCCAGTACAGCTTAGTCTCCTTCTGTGTGCCAAACTTTGGCATTCCCTCGCTGCAGAAAGTGAGCACTGTGGTTCTCAAAACTAGTTTCTTAGGCAAGACGAAAGAATTCATTAGTTTTCTATTTCTCAGACCTTTCACTTCCTTTCCTATTCCAGACAACCAAAGCACCCAGATTTCCTATTTCTACTGATAATGACGCTGTAAAATTTTTGCTGGCAAATGTTATAGTTCCAGCTGAGAAATTTATTCTTACCGCTGAGGGAAAAAAAGAAAAAAATCCTGCAGCCCCTTCCGAGGTCTGAGCATCAGCCAGTAGAGGGTGCAGGAATTGTGGCTGCATTCCCCACACACCTGAGCCTGACACTGCTGCTGCTCCAGCTTCTTTCTAAGGTTGGCAAACATAATAAAGCACCTAACGTTGTGTTATGGGTCAGGTCAGTATGAAATAATGTGTACAAATTGAAAGGCGTCTGTTTTTCTCAGCTTTTCGTTTTCTCTGTTCACGGCTGTTGTGTGTTTACAGGGATGCTGGACTTGTGCTGCACGTGCAAAATTCAGACTGTAAGAGAGGCTTGCAAGCTCACAGACCTAAGAGATGTCTGGGTGATATTCTCATAGTCACAGGATTTAAAAAAGGGGGCATCTCCTATCAATAAAAAGGTTTATTTCTATTATTCAGGCTTCAGTCAAACAAACTGCCACTGAAATAAACCAAAAGTGTTTCCGTGACGCTGGGAATATTAGCTTGGAAAGGTGATGTCGGGTAGAGAGGGGTTAAGAGGCATTTGCGTGCAGGGGGGATGTTGCAGCAGCCCTTGTTAAGGGGAGAATTATCCCAAGGCAGCATTTTCCCCTTCCCCAGCCTCCTCTGGGTTACACCCTCCTGGCTGGTGGGGCTGTTGGTGGACACTCACGGCCCCACAGCACTTTTCAGACCAGTTTTACCCATCTTTGGCGGTAAGGCTGGCACAGAGGTGAGTCCGACAATACCTGTGGGAGCCCACGAACACACCTGCTCCACTCCAGCGTTTCACATCTGCAATTCCTCTGGCAATGCCTGCTCTACCCAACTGTCCTGGAGTCTGCTAAGGCCAAAATAAAACACCGGGATTTAGAGGGGATTTAGGCCATGGGAACCTAAGCCCAGTGTTTCAATCAGTCTAAAACTCTGTTAGAGTGAGCTCAGCACCAGCAGAATAAATGAAAACACAACGTTGAACTTGGCAACTCTGAATCACAGAGGTGAGCAACTCTCAAGGAATGATCACAGTGTAATAATCACAAGATACAGAGCATGAAAGGGTTTTTGACAGGTGAAAATGAACACATTTACACCACATGGAGCCAAAATTTGAGCCTAAAATGAGGATATACTTTTCTTTTTGAGCAAGAATTTGTTGATCTAAAGACCAAAACAAAAAATCTCGTCTCTTCAGCATGTGCTGAATAACCGACAATATCTTTCAGCATTGTCTGAGGTTTGATTGCAGGTTACCTTACAAAGATTAGACAAGATAAATCACCTTGCATTAGCACACCTATCTGACAAAATGACATCTCAGAGCGGCTTGATAAAATATGATGGTAAATTTTACAGGTCAATAATCTCTGCCTGGAATGAGCAAAATCAGCCTCGTCCACTCCTTTCCTGCAGAGCTATCAGCGGTGGGAACAACCAGCAACATCTCAAATGAAATGTCTCAAACCTCAGTACAGTCCCTGCAGCCATCCAGTTCATCAAAGTAAGAAACAAGCTGAGGAGAGCTCATGTTCAATGATGCTCTGAGGGAAAATGACTGCCTGGCATCAGCACTGGAAGTAGGATGTGGCTGACTGATGATTTCGGATTGGTTTTTTTGAAAATACTGGGTAAATTGAGTAATTTGAACCAATCATGGAATATATTGTGCAACACAACATTCTTCTACCCTGCAGTTTCCCTTCTGGGAAATCTGGAGTGGTAGGAAGTACATTTATCAAGAAAATAATGACCCCAAACAGACTCCTTGAAGCCTAAGGTGTTTTTTTTATAAGAGGACTCAAGGGAACTAATTAGGAGGAAATAGCTCCTCAATGTCCTGAGTGAACTCCCACTGAGAAAATAAACAATTTACTGATTCATGCAACCCCAGACATCCAAAGATAGTCATCTTTATGACATGTTTTTTTGCAAATATAGAACACAGAATGGCATGCAGAGGCAACCAACCCATCCTCACTGCCTTCGTCCATTCTGGTGGGGCTGCCAGAAGCTGTGGTCAGAGCCTGCTGCATGTTAGACTCCCTGGAGCCTGTGAAAGAAGCACACAAAGATTTTCATACTGGGCATCTCCACCCCTGAAACTCTCCAGGTGCTCTTCTGCCTTTCATATGACTGTGGTTAAATCTGACACGAACACCTTCCTCATGGAATCTTCCCAGGTCCCCATGAACTGTGTTATGACTCACGATTTAAACCCCAGGGTACTTCTGCATCTCGTCCTGTGTGCATTTATTTCAAAAACAGTGGTGTAACTTAAATGCACGTGGATTGCACGGACCACAAATATGGATTTGTTCACTAGCAGTGCTCCCCTGCTATAACCACAGCTAGAGCACTTGGGGGAATAAAGTTCTTAATTCTGAGAGTTTGGGAGGGACAGAATGGCAGTTGTGTTGTCTGAACCCTCTGAAAGCACAACAGTCATTTCACCTGCAGTGGCCATGCCACCGGTTAAATGCTGTGAAGACAAGAAGAAAACCTGATGCTCAGAAAGCCATAAACTGCCAGTAGACTAAAGAGCAAGAGTTCATCCTCCCTTTTTCATCCCAGTTTACCCTAGAGCTGCAAGTATCATGTGCAAAGCAAGAAATGACGATTACCTCTTAGCTGTGGTTTGACTGTGCTTCTACAGGGTGGAACAGAAGCTTAAGATAATTAGTGATTAAACATAACTGTGGCTAGAAGCTCTCACATTTGTTAGGATGGCATCAATAAATTTTGAAAAAAGAAAAATCTGTAAGTTTTTAATGTGTTAAAGAAACAAAATGATTAAGCAGAACAGCAAGAAAAATAAATCTTGTCCACATATTCTAGTTTGTATTAGGTGCCATCATGATATCATAACCTGAAAAGGATTGTATGTGGCACAGGTCAGCACAAGATATTGCTGCAATTAAACTAAGCTGGGCACAATGTTCACCTAACAATGCCTTGATGGAATAAGATAATGACGTGAAATGGGGAAAAAAGTCATTTGTCTCACATCCCCTTTGTGTTTGGGGAGCATGAATAAAATTATTTGAGATCTACAAAAAGTTGCTAATCAAATCAATGTTAGAATAAATTGTATTTGGCTTATAAAAGAATTTTGCTAGAAGGAAAATTTAGAGTGTTCATTCTAACCAGATATCACCCAAAAAGAAAATTTATGTATTATAAGGTTTATGTCATTGTATGTTGGTGAAACGTGATTACATATAACTTCCAATTTCACCCTCCTTCCTGGGCAGCTCTCAGGAAAAGCCGTCCAAACCAGAAGTCTTTTATCTTTGATCTAAGCACAATTTGATGCCTGCTTAATATACACACAAGTAATAATTCAAGACCGCACAAAACGTGCATTTGACAGGCTTCCAAAAGACACCAATGCATTTTAACATTTCTGCATTTCCAGGCATAAATTCACGGGTGGCTCTCACAGGAAATGACTTGAAAAATTCTGTGTACTAATATGTTCTCTACAGAGTATTCATTTGTCCAGTGTTTTTAGCAGCATGTTCTTCATGCTTTATTTCCTCTAATGCTTACAGGATTGTGTTATTCAGAGCCTCTGTTACTGTTTACCTGTCCTGCACCATCACCGCTCAAAACACCTAAAAAATGAGGATTTGCAGGATCTTTTCTCTGCACAGATTGTAGTGATTATAACAGTCTGCAGAAACTCTCTATAAAATATGACTGACAAAACTGTGCCCTAGAGAGCAATGGTTAAATAATAATATACATAATGCCATTGTTATATTGATTTATACAGATGTGACATTACCTACGCTTTATGGGAAAGAAAAAAGACAGCGAATGAAAGGAAAATCTAGTCATATAGCTTATTCAATCAAGAAAAAATCTTAAACCAATATTGAACATGTATACATTATTCTCCATCTCACACCTGCCTCCTGAAACCTCCCCAAAGCAAGCATTTTATAAATAAAAGAGCACATCGGCTCCTGGATCAAACTTTCTGCTATTTGCAGCATGTTTGATCTGACTTGGCCAGAAAAAAAGCTTCTCTGAACAAATCTCTCTAAATAAAACATATTTTCCCTGAAACCTATCAGCTCATTGTTAGTTCTTTAGAAAATTTTGCATCATTTACAGTGAAGGGTGGGCTCAAGATATTAATGAATTTGTTACTGAAGGATGATTAAAACATATTTTAGCATACACTGGAAGTTTTTGATGGCATATAGATTTACCAGCTGCAGGGAAAAAAAAAAAAAAAAGGCACGAACACACTCCTGTACACAGACCTAGCTAAGTTTGTAATAAAATTCTTCAGTGCAAAAAAAAAACCCCAAAAAAACCCACCAAACCAAGTAAAAAACACTCTGACCAATCATTATTGCAATCAATATATGTTTCTTAAGTTTTTTGACTTAAATAAAACTGAGGCCAGAGGACACCTGGAGTTGTCTGGCTGTTAATGAAAGAAACACATCTACTGAGACAAGATCAGATTTCGCATATTTGTTTTTCCTGTTGAAAACACAGATGATGTTTCCAAAGATTCATAGCCCAAACTTTTCCCCTTCAACTCTGTAGTGATGAAAGGACCAGACTGAAAATCTGAGCTCCCGCTCAGACTAAACCCCAATGTCTTCAGTGATTCCTTAACCCATCTACAACACAGCTCTTTAAAGATGACGCTTGGTTCAAAAGGACAGAAAATTAAAATATTAAGTGAATCATAATGTAAAATATAAATCCTTACCCTCATCTAGCTTTAATATTTGATTGTTCCAATGATGTAATTGTGTATGACAAGCAAAATGGGATGAAGACGAAGAATGGTAAACTCGGAGGAGAAAGTTACAAGCAGGATTTTTTTCTGCACTCCTTTTTATGGAAAATATAAATAATTTAGAGCCTGTGTACCAAACTTGCACCTCATTTTCTACTGTAAGTTATTATGTGCACAAGATAGTTTTTTATGCCGTATCAATTTTTAAATAGACTAAATTCCGCAGATTATGCAACATACCAAAAATAAGACACCAGCTTCATGAGAGCCGGTGGCCTTAATGCAACAAAAACAGGCAGATAAAGTGAAACTTAGCAGCTAAATAATGCATTAAGATCAAACATACCAAAAGAAGTGAAGCATTTACAATGTTGGGATGCTATATATTAATACATACTTCTTCAGTATATCCGAAATATGGAATGGAGCATAGTAGCCTGTCGTTGTGGGACATGGAAGAAAGACGAGAGACTCCAAATATTTCAGGAGGCAAAGAGCACAGAAAAAAGGTTTTATTGTCTAATTCTTACTACCTTTTAAAAGGTCTTTCGATACAGATTTAACATGATTGGTGAACAGGAACGACACCTCTCTAATCCCATCGATTAACAGCCAAACACCACCAGGAGAAAGATTGTTTTGAGAAAGGAGAGTTGTTTGCTAAGAGTGTTTTGAGAAGAGGCTTTCTTGAGAAATTTTTTCTTGGGAAAAAGTCAGCAGCTGCCAGCAGGCGAAAATCTCTCAGACCCAGAGATATCAGGCCCACAGTAGTCCACAAGAAAAAATCCAAGTCATGAGGAGAGGCGACCGATGCCTTCTTCTGGCAGTTTGATGCTTGGAATGATCTAAGCTAACTGCTAAAAACACTGAGTGGCTCAAGAAGCAGAGAACTTTGCACATGAGCAGGAAGACAGACACGGAACGACTGTCAGGTGTTCTGACAGACATCTGAAACACGTTGCACAGCATCTGAAATCGCAGCCCGACTGCAGAATCCAGGCACAGCCACGCTTCTGCAGGGCTCCCCAAGGACAAGGTCAGAAGCATTTGAAGGTGGCCACCGACTGCATCGAGTGTGGTGGTTAGGTCAAGCCCTCCTGTCCCTGACAAACCAAGACAGGAAAAATAATAATGCCTTTCTTCTAGCTTTAATCCTCCTAGGGAGGCAGCACGGATGGTGATAGAGCCATGAAAGGGCACATAAATACTTCAGGACAGCTTCCACTCAGAGCCCCCAGGACTTTATTTTAATAGTTAAACAAGTACAAAAAGCAGCTGATATTCTCCTTTGAAAGCTGCTGTGTGCCATTGACAGCTGAGATGATTTACAGGAGCCATCAGAAACTTCAGCCTGCTCCTCTCAACAGCTCATTTTTATTCAAGAAAACAAAGTGAAATGGGCTCCACATTAGGCTCTCCTGCTGTCTTAAATCATGAAATAATTGTGTTGAAATTCGTCGTGACCTTGTGTTATGCTTCTCTAAATACCTCAGAATTATTCTTCTAAAGTAAACCAAATCAAAGAAACCTATGCTCCCAAATAAAAAGAGCCTGGTATTGATAACAAGCTTTCTTTTCCACTAACAGCCAGACCACGACCACTCCCAGGCTGATAATGCCTGTAAATTAAAACATCCAGTGACATTTAAGCAAGCAGAGACTTGACAGAAATTCCCATCAAGCCCTCCTTGCAAGGTTAAGAGAAGACCTTCAAGAGAAAAGAAATTTGATTGGTGATACATTTCCCAGGTCGAGAGGGGCTTCATGTTGTGCCCTAATGTATTACTTCATTATATCATTTATATGCTTCTGCTCTGGCATCAGTCATCACTAACGACCCAGGCCTTCCTCATCCTTCACACAGCACTCATCAGAACTGGCTCCGCTCAACATTTTTGTCCCTTTTTGACCAAGGTACTGGTTGCCATCTCAATTCATTACCATCAAAACATGACAGCTACAGAATTAGCTGCAGAAAAGGAAGGTTAGATTCCCGAAAGCAGAATTCTGCTCCCTCCAGCGGGGGGCTGAGCAGTGCCGCCACCAGATTGCGGAGGTCCTCCCCTCCCAGGCCGTGCTGCTGGCTATGAGCAGCTGCTCTGAAGCTCCACCAGTGGAATTGGCCTGCAGCTACCTTTCCCTTTCAATCCAAAATGCGAGAAAACTTCCTTTTAGTGCTCTCCATCTGCAAGCCTGTCACTGCTTTGCTCTGCAGAAGTCTAAATGCCTTGTGCTGCTCCCAACACAGGTCTTTGTAGGAGAAGGATGGAGGGGCTTAGAGAGGTCTCTGCTGCCTCCTTTCAGCACAGTGTGCCTTTCCAGGAGTGCTTTTGAACCTTCCAGGGGATATCCACCCTTAAGGTGCCAAAACAAACCCTCTTCTGCTTCTTCCAAGCCTTTCCCTGGTACAGACTACAGTCTTATCACAAAAAGTCTACCGGAACAGTCCAAAACTGAAAGGACAGCTTAAATCTTCCCTTCAGTCTTGCTGCTCCATCCCCAAGGAGGACACAGCTCTCCTTCAGCAATGTTTGCCAAGCCAAATGTGCTTTGTATTGCCAGTACCTGTCCTGTGCTTCAATCCAAAGAGTAATGCCACCATTCCGGAGCAATTGACACAATCCGGAACAGCCGGTCATTATAAATCACAACGTCCTAATGAAGGATAAAAAGAAAAGGAACATTTATGTGGCAGACATATTTCACAGCACATTTACAATGGCATTTTTCAAGAGCTGAAAAGGTATATGGATCGAGGGTGAGAAAGGAGAAGTGAAATAAAGAGCTGTGATATACTCGCAGGATGTCTGTTCTGAGCACAGACAAATTTCTGAAAGCTTTCTAAAGGTCATGGTTGCTAAAATTCACACTAAAAACTTAAAAGTTTTTTTCCTTTTACCTTGCTGATCTTAACCGGTCCTTCCCCTTTGTGATTTCATGCCATGCCAAAGCTAGTTACTAACTTTCTTAGTCTTGCAGTTTTTCAGGAAGTATTATATTTATGATGCATTATATTACGGTAATAATTAATAACAATTTACTTCAGAGTTTTCATTAGTGTGATCCCTCACATGAAAAGCAGTGCAGAACACAACCAAATAATAACAAGATTAGTAACAGAAATGCAAACAAGAGCTGCAACTGTCTGTATAGTTCAAGGAAGTGGCACCTATTTTAAGGAGAACTTTCTGTAGCAGTATTTAACCAGCATGAAAGAAAACCTGCTATGAGCATGTGAGCTTTGATGTCTGAAGAATTTATATTGCCATGTAACTGTTTTAGTTCATTTCTCCTGCGCAGTTCCGAAGGCTTCGTTGTCACTAGTACTCCAGAATAAATTCAGTAATTGAGATCCTTAATTTTTAATCTGCTTGCTTGGCCTTCACACCTTTAACTACGAGGAACCTCTACATCAGACAACACGACAACAGGAAAATGCCATACAGCCCTTAACGCCCTTTTTAAGGCTTCAAATATCTCACTTTTCTTTTTTTTTTTCCTTTTTTACTTTTTTTTCCACCCAGGATTGCTCACACTTACAGCTGGTGAGGGATGAGCAGGTTAATGACAGGACCATAAAATAAAACTCCACTTAAAGTCAGAGTAAGCGTGGCAGCAAGTACCAGGATCTCCTGAAAACCTAAATGAGTCTGCCAAAACGGTTACATATGTAGCAGGAACCGCGAGTAAATCCAAGTCTATGGTCCTAAAGAGTAAGTGTAATCACTATTTTATCTCCATTTAAGTGATGCATTGGGACAGGAGGAACACCACTGCATTCCTTCCTGCGCAAACAGATATTTAACAGTGGGAGCATTTTATGCAAACTACCTATTAAGCTACTAAGAAAGCGCCAAAAAACCGCAGCAAAGTAATTAAATAATGGACAAGGGCTGAGTTTTTATTATAAGGTTTCCAAACCATAAAAGCAATGCCAAAAGACAGTATAAATTCAGTATTGTTTGAATGGACTCTTGAAGTCCTGTACTCTAATCTACTCTTTATTACTTATCCACAAAACATCTAGCAGTTTTTATTACAAGTCCCATCCATTACAGTATTAAACTTAAATTCAATATACACTGCAAGGTCGTGATCCTGCTGGGGATGAAAAGCTGTGTCTCATAGAGCCTGCTTCATTTAAGGCTTAGATCTCTTGACCTACTAAAAAAAATGAGCCCCACAAAAGGCAGGCTCAGATGTCAGAAGGAGTCTGCTCGGCATCCAAGTGGAAAGTTTACTTAGTGTCTCCAAAAGCTTTAATTGCACGCCAGGCCTGGTTTATAAAGCCCTTCTGATGATCGTGTTCTGGAAGAAAACCCCTCTGGTTATCTGATGTCGAAGTTGAAATTAGTCCTCTGGATCAAATAACCCCAACAAATAACAATTTAAGCCAACTGAAATGTGCATGTTACCTGCCGCTGGCTACAGGCAGCCCATAATCTTGGGAATCACCACCATTTTACTCAATATTTGCTAAGTTGTACCTTCGACTTCGTAGTACTGCACCAGCAAATCTAATAACATGAATAATGCTGGTGTGCAAAAGGTAAATGGCATAGTCTGGTCTGAATATATACTCAGGATGAAGTCAGAGTGACATAGTCCAACCTGTGACATTATTAAATTACAGAGGACTTTATATTCCTAATATTTTGAAACAGTTAGGTGCTTACATTGAAAAAAAAAACCAAACCCCAATCCTTAAAACATTTTCACATCTTTATCTCCTTTTCCTTGCTGAATTATTTTCCTTCCTCCCATCTTATTACCTTTTCAGCTTCTGAAATTGAGTGATTGCTTCATTTTGGAAGCCGTGTGATACCTTGAATTGTTTGCATTTTGATTCTGGAGCATGCAGCCAGGATTTGTCAAACAAACAACATAAGGCACACGTTCTTGATGGGTTAGGTCAATTAATACTAATTGCAGCACTCTTGTTATCTCAGTGCCCTTGTCTCTTGCCACTAACCGTCCAGATAAGGACGTCTGTGAGATAACCAACCCAGACCAGCTACATCACCCACCCAAAGGTAGAAAATCGCACAAAACCTGTCTACTTATTGCTTAGCAACAGCAGAGCATTGCCTTAGTACCCTGATCTGCCAAGGCAGCTCTCCTTTGCACAATCATAGAATCCTTTAGGTTGGAAAAGTCTTCCAAGATTGTTCAGCCCTACTCTCACATCCACCCTGTTTTGCAGACAAAACCCTGTCTCCATGTGCCACATCCACCTTCAAATGCCACCAGGGATGAACCCCACCATCCCATCAGCCTATTCCAAAGCTTCCAAGACCATTCAGTGAAGAAGTTTTTCCTCATCTAAACACACACCCACCCACCCAGAGCAACCTGAGGACATCTCCTCTTACTCTGTAACTTGTTGCCTAGGAGAAGAGACCAACTCCCACCTGCCTACACCTTCTTTCAGGTAGATGCAGAGAGCAATAAAGTCCCTCACAAGCCTCCTTTTGTCCAGGCTCAGGAATGCACGAGGATAATTTAAAAAACACTCTCTATGATATTTTTCTTTTCTGTCTGCACATGAAGATGATCTTCTCCTTTTCCCACCCAGAGCTCTCCTCATGGAGGTATTGGATCAGTCTAATAAAAACCTTTCTTCCATCTCCAAAACTAGTGAAATGGAAATCAGTTGTACCTTCATATTTAGGAACATATTTACTGTTAGCCACACAATTTTCCCCTCCCTGCTATGAAGAATTACTTTCAAGTCAGTTTCTCTTGCAAAATACCTGCTTGTGAATGGCTGTCAGGAATAAGGGTTCCTAATCTGGCCTAATGAACTCACCTAGAACAGAAAAAAAAAAAGAATTTGGCTTCTAGCAAGGGTGCTGGGAATGCAAAGGCACTGTGGCAAAAACAGAGCCACTGCTGACTACCTTGCTCTCACTGTGAAAATGCGAGAGCCCATCCCAGAAATTTAAACACTGAGTGCAGGATAAAGAGTGGAAGACACATTTTATAAATGGAGACTGGAAAAAAAAAATTTCAAACACTTCAGGACTTTGTGTGACACTCCCATTGTTAGGGATGGGAGCTGAGCCAGAGTGGTTATACTTAAAGGGAAGAGACAGTTTGGAACTGTTAAATGGAAATATTTTGTACAAAACGTGTAATTAAATTGTGGAACACTCTTTCATTGTAAAATACTTTGCCTAATAGCTTAGGAGGATGTAAAAAATACTTAGATACTGTAGACATAGGGACACATGCAATATATCATATCCAATTGCTCTAAAATAGTGTGTTTGTCCCCATTTGTAGCACAGAAAAAAATACATCTTCCTGTTCAAGATACAGGGCTCTCAGCCACTGGGGTAAATAGTAAAAGTGCTCCCTAGAAGTACACGTCTAAAGCCGGCAAAGCAAAGAAGGAATTATGAAAAAACCACATTTTTCACACTTCAAGGAATGGTGTAACACTGATCCTTATATGCAGAGCTGAGGCTTATGTCCTCATTAAAAAGACGTGGACTCCACAGACAGACAAGAAATTGAGCAGAGCACATAGGAGTTAATTCACAGTTCACTGATGGAATTCTTGATCTACTGAGGGTCAGTGATTAAACCATTGACCACCTAAACCGTTAGTGAGCAAAGCCATGTCACTTGCAGGTGGTTTACAGCTCAGGTGACATTACAGGGAGGAGCAGGAAGACAGGTGATGAGTACTGAATATGCTTTCTATCCACATAAATAGGTGAGGGGGATAAAAATAACAACAATCCCCAGGCAGTAACTTAGAACAATTATTTGGCGGCGCAGAATGTTTTGAAGACAGCAGAAAAATACCAAGTGTAGGAAGGCAGGAAAAGGTTGATTTCTCATTACAGAAAGAAGGCAAAGCTCGCCCTTCTCTCATATCAGCAGGAGCTTAGTGACACCTCATTATTTTGGAAGTTGCTACTACAAACAGCTCTACCAAACATCGAGTGACTAAAGCACCTGCTTCCCCTTTTGCCTTTGTCTCTGCAAAAGCATCGAGCTTGGTGCATTCTCTCTAGAGTTAGGTTGGCTTTTTTTTTTGCCTTGTCTCGTACGAAAATATTCATTTTTGAGGGGGAAATCCCTCAAAATAGCATATCTGAAAGAATAATAGCCCTAGCAACCATCAAACTGCAGTAGCACAAATATTCACTGAGCAAAACAGTAGATGTGTCTCAGGCATTAGAGCTGTTAACAGTGTTCTGCAAAGACATTAAAGCTGTTAATTTAATTGGTAACTTCAAATTCCGAGGGGGTCTTGTTCTCAAACTTCCATTAAATTTCACAAAGAAAGTTAGAATTATCCTTTCTTTCACTCAGCACAACTTTGCAAGAGCAAACAGCAAAATTCAAGAAATTTCCGAAGAGATTTCAGATACAGATCTCTGAACACGCTCAGTGGCCTGTCAGGAATGTGCAGAAGACCACGGGAAAACACAGATCACGGGTGACAACAGGGTAAATTTCACCTCTCTCTGCTGAAAGGCATAACATCGCCTGTAAAAATGAGCCATTAAGATCCCCCAGCACCCCAACATCAAGAAGGAGATTTGAACTGTGGGAGAGAAATGCCAGTGTTCTAACTTGAGTTGTACTCTTTACTTGCTAGAACTTTTTTTAAAAAATTATCTACAACTAAATTATCTTTGCAACTAAACTTGGTATGGTTCTGAGAGTTAGGAGCAAACTCAGCACTGTTCTGTATTTTCCTGGCCAGCAACTGTGGCAGAATATTCCTAGATGAGAGTAGGCTGCTTGCACATCAAGTTGGGAATAATCCAAACTCTGCTCTAACAAAATACTACCATATTAGAGGCTAATCTAATGCCAACAGACGTATGAAAACTGTCCTACTATGAGTGAACTCTGTTTTCAATTTAAAAAAAAAAATCTCCTTACTGTTGTACCGTGCCTTTTATTTAAAGCTACCAGGATTTTAAATCACCTGGAATTACCTTGGGCGGCTATGCCACTTTGAGCTGTAGTTCACACGCAACAAATATTATTTTCTAATTTAAGACAGTGAGAGAGCCCACTCTACTTTACTTTGGTTTTTGAATAAAAATACACAGTTGAGAAGAGGTAGAATCTCCTTGAAGGCTCTTGTGGATTTAGAAAGCAAGCCATGTGTGCATAACCAAAATATTCATTAGATTGTGCTAAGAAAAAGAGGGCAAAAATAATGGGCTTTACAAAGGGTAGATTTTGGAGAAGTGAGTATGAGAAAATTGATGTGAATTAAATAGAGTCGAGAAAATAAAGTGTAGTAGAGGAAGGATATTACTGGGCTATGCTTGTTCCAATAAAACATTCACAGAATGTGTCACAAATGGGAACTGGAGCTGGTGTGCAGAAGCAAAGGATGAGGAAAACAGTATCAAGGATAGAGCGATGGCGTCAAAAGGTAGAAGGCATCCAGAAAACAGGAGGATTATGTGAATTACAACAAGAGCCTGAGGCAATCAAAAATACTTGAGAAAGCCAAATTGAAAAATGAGCATCAAATAGTGCAAAGCATCTCAACTAATACGAAAAGATATTTCAAGCGTAATTATACACTCAGCAACTGACAGGCAAGAAAGGTGATGTAGTGTAAAGGAGCAGGAATGCTATACAGCAATTATTCCTGTGCCTACCTCTAAAACTGAAGAGGGCAGACAGATGCCTAAGACTCAACACATTGAAGTGATGGTGAGGAGTTAAAAGAAAAGGTGGCGATACCCAAACTGTCAGTTAACTAGATTGTTGTTCTTAAAAGCCGTAAGAGACCAGAGCAGAACAATGCTCATCCAAAAGTAAGGACATGAAGTAAGCACAGAAATTGGAGAAGGTGTAATGAAAATTTATATTTAGTACCGTCGTTTCAGGAGGCTGGCATGGGGCCAAGCAGACACACAGCAAGAGATTACCAGTCAGTTCCTTTCCCATTAGTTGTCGAGCAAGTCTTAGACAACCATTAAAAGGATCACACCGGGGCTGGGGAGGAGGGGAACATGAAAATTCAGAGCATAATCAAGGACAGCTAATATTGTTTCAGGTCATGCCTCAGTAACTCAGGTTTCTTTGAGCCTGTTAGTGCCTCGCCAGGCAAAGGGGTGCAGTAAATGTCAAAGGTATTAGTTGTTTAGATTGTCAGAAAACATTTGACAAAGCTCCACCTCGAGGAGGAACTTAGCGGTGTTATAAACCAACGGACAATAAACTCTAACGTGTCAGCAAGTTCTAAAATTTTGTTATTAAGCATGCAGGGCCACTGCAGAGTTCAAGGTGTTAGAAAGCAATGTGAAAGCAGGCAAAGAAAACATCAGTAGCCCAGGTGTGACCAAAGGAAAGGTCACGGATCGGATATGCTTCACGGGAGTGAAGAGCTCTTCTGAAGTCACCCTCCAGGGGAGTTTAGATCCAGGGTAATTAGAGCTGCATCATCCTGACAAGTGGATGCAATTAGTTACAACCAGGATTCAGAGGTGAAAAGAGGACACTGGGGATCACAGTGGCCCCAGAGGGGAGTAATTCGGGTTGTTTTTCACTGGTCCTGCACTGCCCGCAAGAACCCAGACCTGCCCTTTTCACATGGACAGAGACACATCTGGACACCCAACACCAGCCATGGCTCACAAGCCCCTGCCTTGCAGGAAGGTGTGGACAGGTGCCCTTCTTGATGATGGGATCATGGATTTTGCCAGCTCTGCAGGACAGACCCGTTTTTAGGTTGCTGTGAATGAGGAAACTCAAATGTTTGTACCTTTGAGTGCTGCTGACACCTGTTGCCTCCCCATCCCTTTGTGCTGTGCTCATGCAGGCATCCAGAAAGGGATTTCAAACACTTACCAAGGAAAACCTATTTTTCTTCACCACAAAAGCCTTTTACACATGACAGTCTGCACAACCACAATGATTAAACATGTTTAAAACCCTTTCCTGAGTTTATCAAAGCCCTCGAAAGGCAAATCCTGCAGGAGCACATTGAGGTGTCTCCTACCATGCTGAGAAGCCTCTCCTGGGGACTGTATTGATGCCAAGAAAGGCTACCTAGAACAGAGGCTGGACAGAGTTCGAGAATAAAGGAGGTATTTATTAAATGATACGCTCTGGGCAGTGCAAAAGCCTTGCAGAGGCCACACCCAAGATTGACAATGGTCACAATTTTTTCAGACAGATATAAGTTTGGTCTATTTGGATATCAGAGGTTAATTGTCCAATTACAGCTTCAGGTAATGAAGTCATGTTCCCCCAGTTTTCTTCTCCCCAATTCATTTTTGTTCACACTTTTTGGGGCCTGAGGCTGCAATGGACCTTGGTTCTCGGGCCTGGAAGGATTGTTTCGTCTGACCAAACGAACACTTTATCCGGAGTTCAGAGTTATACACTAATGCAGTACAGGATCTGAAAAATGTGAAAGTTAAAAACTTAAGGCATCAGCGTGCAGTGGCATTTTAGCTGTGTTCTCACTGGTCTCATCAGGGGTAGTTTAAAAGGCAGTGTGCTTTATTGCTTATTCCCACCCAGAGTCTCTGTGGCTGCAGCTGGGGAGCTGTGGGGTGAGGGACCACAACTGTGAGTCACTGTGCTCTGCAGAAGGGACGGCAGCACAGCAGCAAAATAAACAAACACAAAACCGGGGGCAGAAACAAAACCAGGGCTGCGTGAGAGAGCTGGCTGTGTGTGACAGACCTGCTGCACTCCCTGCCCAAACCCTGCCCAGGGTCCCGGGGCCCAGCTGAGCTGCCTGCCAGGGCTGCAGGGAGGGGAAACAGGGAGCCGCACTGAGCTGGAGACACCTGGGAGATCCTGGGCCTTCAGAGCATGGGGATCCATGGAGACAGGGGGGCTGGGCAAGGGAGCTGACCAAGAGAGCTCCCTCCAGAAAACAGTAACAGAAAATGAGAGGGGGAAAAGAAAAGAAATAAAGCCTTGGCTTCGGCACTGCTATGCATCTGCTAAAAACTTGCGGCGCTGGTTCCTAAATTCCTGCCGGAGAAACGGCAGGAATTCCTTTTCCATCATGCAGAAAGGTGAGATTATTGCAGGTGATCCTTTGGTCTGTGATCGCCTCCACACAGCAATTTCTGACACTCTTGGGCAAGGATGCTGAGTAGAACAGGAGGCTTCCATGGGTGTAGATCATAGCTGCTAGCTAGGAATTGATATTTCTATTCACTGTCCCGTGTGCATGATCCATATACGTATGGAAAATGACTGGATGTGACCACAGTCACACTGGAATATCTGGAAAATTCCTGTGTTTGGAAGGACAGAACTGGGGCCAACAGACAGCTATCACCCAAGCAGCTGAAAAACTGTCCTTGTAGAAAGACTTGCAAAATATATACAAAAAAAAAAAAAAAAATAGAAAAAAAAAGGAACAAGGAGTTAACTTTGAAGGAAATTTCAAATACAAAAGTGGGAGATGAAGGTAAGACACAAAAGTGTTTAATGCAGCTAGGATGGCCAGATCCTCAGCTGGGCTTGGTTTATCTAATTCCTTTGATTTCCACTAAGTAAAGCCCCTTGCTTCATAACTTTAAGTTACACCCTGATTTGATGAGAGGTTTTCCTAAACTTGCTAAGAAAGAGGGACGTGGGATTTGAAATGAATCAGGTCTGCATTCTGTGTTAAGGTTTTCTGATTTTTTTATTATTATTTTATTTTTCCTGAAAGGGCAAGCAAATAACTCAAATCCCATGACAGGTTTATTGCAGAAAGAAATGGTAGTATTTGCATCATAATTTTTTTTTTTCTTGGAATGAGGTAAAGTACTATAGAAGAGTATTTAAGTCATTTCTTTGGCTGAATTAAATAGAGAAAAAGAGCATGTTGATTTATACATGGACAGGTTTTTTCCCCTCTTCATGTTTTTTAGAATAAAGCCAAGTGGAAAGGGAAGCTAATACAACAGGTTTAAAACAAAACAGCCCCCTCCCACAGCACTTCACAAATTCCAAGATTTGCTTTTCTGAGATATACTCTTTTATCACCAAAGTGCTGTGTAATGGATTGCAGTAATAAAATTATTGCAGTGGAATGATCTGGTTTACATAAGAATTCTTAAGCTTTTCTTTGCCTTTACAAAGAATATATGAAAGCAAATTAGGAATTAGTTGCTAGGTTTAAAATAGTTGAGTGTGTTAAGAAAAATGCAGATGTGTAATCCTGCAAATGTATGATAATTTAACATAAATAATTCTTGAATTAATTAAAGGATTTACAGGTTTGTCTTATGTTCTTTTTTCTGGCTTTTCTTTTTGAAAGCATGACTCAGAACAACCATCCTACACATTCCGGCACATGGAGCCTTAGGGGTGGGTTTAGTGCACGCAGCTATTTATAGGCAAAATTTCATATGTCTTGGACCTACTCAAGTCCCAAAATCTAACACATTTTTTAACTTAAGTAGCCCTCATGGCACCACAGTCTGGTCATCATCCTTCGAGCCAAGCGTTGGATAAATCAGAAAAAATCTATTCCTTTACACAGGTCTTTAATTGGCCTGAGATGATCTTAAGAAATGAGGGGCATGTCTCTTCTCACTCTGAGCAGAACGTATGGATTCTGAAGTACTGTTAGTCCCTGCCAAATTGTGTGTGTGTCAGAAGGGAAGGCAGAAGAGAAGATGGATATTTTTTAATGTTCATAAGATCTGGATGTAATTTTTGACTGTAGGACAAAAAGCAGTGCCTCATTCAGCAGGATGACAAAAGGTTATTTGGCACCTGGCATAAAATACACTTCTTGCAAGAACCTGGCACGAACGCCAAAGTGATAATGAGTAAAATGTCAACGTCTGTGCAATAAAATCATTGATGCTGAATGTTAAACAATCATAAACAGAATACTAAACCTTCCAAGAACATTATGCCTCTTCTGTGAACAGCCAAAAATTAGTCAAACCTACACTGACATCTTTGATATTAGAGAAAATAAACAAACCTAATGTCCCAAGACCTTTACCATTACCTTCCGCGTCCTAGGACATCAGGTAAACTGTAGGAAACACACACTGCCACTTGTTAATGAATCACAGGAGATAAAATGACATCAGTCCAGTTAATGGAGACTGTTCCTTGCCAAATCTATGGCTTTAAATTTAATTATAGTTGAGCTTCATCAATCATACAGCAAAAGAACATGGTGATGAAGACTTGAACTCCAAGATCAGCCCTTAATCAACAGGCATTTGCCTCATCCCCATCTAATACACTTGCCTGCAGAAACCACTTGGTAGAGAAAAGGGAGCTGTGATCTGTGAAACTCTGTGATTAATAGCTGCATTAGAGGAATTCAGCCTTTGCCCTATATCTATAGCTCGTCACCACAAATACAGATTAAAACACAATGTTTGGGCTCAAACCCAAGAGTTCTTTGGTTTTACAATCAGTTTACTCTATTGCTACTAAACCATGCCTCTGTGGGACAGTCATTTTTGTCTCGGTTTCCCCATCCTTAGAAAAAGCTACTGGTATGGTTTAAGATCTTTCACTGGATTGCAGTGAATAAGCTTTACATTTTATGTAGATTGAGGGTTCCTGAGATGAATGGAAAATGTTCATTAAAATCATTAGTCTGGATTAGCACTTCATAAGGAAAATCTCCTAATTGTGAAACATTCTTATTTCTACATAAAATTCACTGGGACAAAAAGGTTTTTTTCCTCCTCCCTTCCATTATGTAATTGTATGAGAGGAAAATAAATAGAATTTTTAAAACTAAAGTTTAATAACTGCTGAATGTTACAACATAAACATACGAAATATCTCCCAGCAATTTATTGAGTCCAATATCATGGGGAGGACATGTTGTTCTTCAGCTGAGGAATTAAACACTACTCTTTTTCCTGGAAAACTCTTCTCTGATTCAAAAGTGGTCCTGAAAACCATGGTCCTCAAACATCTCTGAGCATCTCGAGATGGAAAATGTTCTTCATGCAACCCCAAACCTCCCTCCTCCCCCCTCAACACCCACTGAGGTTCCTATTCCTGCTTCTACCCCCAACTGCAGAGAGAGGAAAGAAACAATCTGCAAGTCTTTTTCCAATAACTACGTGTGTCCGCAGAAATCTACATCTTGCCTACATGCAGGCAAAGCAAAAGAACAATCCTGTTAAACGCTCAGCCAACATTTCTACTGACCATAGGTACTTGCTCATCAAGCACGGGGCTCACTGCAGGAACACTCTCAGAAAACAGGCAGCCACTCTCAGAAAAGATGTTTATCTTCTTAGCACTAGGTTTTGTGATATTCCTCCTCTTCTTGTGTGTAATTAAGAGGACATCGTCTTGATTTTTAATAATTACATGCTAAGCCAAGAAGTGTCCACTTCCCCACACTTCGACCATGGGGGAAAATAATTAGTGAGAATAGTGTTTTTGTTTTCAAAAGATATTCATATTAAACCAGCATGTAACAACAACAAATGTGCTCTTTCATAAAAGCACTTGCTAGGTCATGATGCATTTCTGAAGAAACAGCCAACGACTCAGAGCTAAAAAATTTAACCAAGCAGCACTTAGGCATGTCACTTCAGCAGAACTCCGTACCAAAGCCAGTGTGTTGTATCTACAACGCTAATCAGTACCTAGCATGAATACCATAAATTCAGAAGTGTTAATTACTCCTCACTATTTTCCTGAAAAACAAGGGGTATCAGTTTCTTTAGAGCGGGAGAAACAAAGATTTAAAAGCTGTGCTAAGACTGACAGGTC
Organism: Chamaea fasciata; assembly: GCF_029207755.1. Lineage (NCBI taxonomy): Eukaryota > Metazoa > Chordata > Aves > Passeriformes > Sylviidae > Chamaea > Chamaea fasciata. Next base: position 25,583,151 of record NW_027094096.1, on the reverse strand, counting down.
TTGGCAGACGGGTCTGAGGAGGTCAAAGCAGGCTGGAGCCTCAGACCATCCCTTCCAGCTCCTAGTCTCTGGCAGAGCATGGACCACCTGCCTCCAGATCTCACACTGCACTAAACAAGAGGTCAACACTGGTCATCCGGCCTTTGCTGCCTGACCCCATTTTTCAGGACTACAACCAAAACCCCCATTCTTCCCCTCTGCCAAGACATGGGGCTGCCCAGAGCCCAACCCTCCGTGTGTGCTTGCGTCCAAATTAGCTGAACGAAAGGCAAATTTGGGTTGAGTACAGCCATAGTCAGGGATAAATAACCAGGTATCCAAAATCACAGGTTCAAAAAACCCCAGAGAGTATCACAGGAAAATCAGTGTTAGGATTCAGAGTGACCATACTGCATAATATTCTGCTGAATGCCACAGTGATGAGCAAGGATTGATCAAACCTCAGATAACTCTTTTATGCAGCCTTATTATGTTTAGAGCAGACAGGGCACACGGAAACTTATACAAAAAATATTGTTTTAATCACTAAACCATGTCTGTCTCTGGAACACCAACACATTCAAGAGAGGGGGAAGAAAACCAACAAGCATAATGTAAGCTGCACAAGATCAAAAGCAAGCAAGAGTGCAATTAATTTCATCCATTTTTAGAAGTAATTGTCTTTGCACCTTACCCAAAATTTAATGAGCATTACTTCTCTAGCACAGAAAAAAAAGCTTTGTTCTTTTGAGTTAATTGATTTGTAAACACAGTAGGAGAAGTGTATCTGAAATTCAGTAACCTTGATAGTTGAAAGAAATGGAGCATTCAATGGGTGCACTGCAAAAGACTGCTGCAAACCCTGGAAATGTAACTATGGAATTGATTTCCTGTTCACTGGAACTCATAGGCAGAGTGTGTGCATTTCACAATTTCGGTTATGCTCCTTAAATAACCTCATTTTATAATTATTATTTAAAATCTTTTCTATTCCCTCCTTGTTGCAGAGCTCTTCATTTTCTAGAATTTCATAGCATGTTGTGGTCTCCAGTGACAGAAAATCAGTGAGGACTGAATGGCAGGCAAAAAACATTTCCCACAAAAGGGGAGATTAGCACTTTTTTGGGTGACAGAAAATGAAGACTAGACAGATTTGTGTACATTGCACCATAGAGGACTGGTTTGAATATGGCCAAAGGACTGTGGGTTCAATGCACCAGAAACACAGAGCCCAGGCAGCGAAGGAAATAAAGGAAAAACTGTGGCTGCTGTCTAAGATGAAAAAAATATATTTTTTCATTTAATATCTTAAGGCTGGAAGAAGTCAGGTTTACATTTCATTTTTGCCCCTTAAGGGAAGATTTAGCACCGTATTGTTCAGTATGTAAATTCTAGTTACAGCCTAATGAGATTCCTACCAAATATTCTATTAATGCTAAAGGCTCTGTTCTAAGATTGTACTTACATCTGTTGCTTATCTTTTTCTCATCAGGGCTCTTTTATGCTCCTGGATGAGTTTCTCAGCTGGGTCATTGTAAAGCACACAAATTATGGGATTGCTTACCTGCACTTGTAGGAGATTAACTCACACGTTCTACCACCACCCACCTGGAACATGAAACACCTTTGTGAGCCAACGCACAATCCACTTAATCAGCAACCCACATGTGAAATGCAGACATGGTATCACGTATAATTCTGGTATAAATATCACCTCCTTGCCTCTCCAACTAAATTCTGCGACATCAAAGCCAGCTGATCTCTTGAAATAGTTTATAGGAGGCCAGGGAATAGCAAAACCATCTCATCTCTGCAGAGCTTTCAGCCTGGAGAGGTGGAGTGGTACGAGACTTCAAAACGAGCCCTGTGTCCCTGGAGGGAAGTTTGCATTACAACATGCAATGCTTCATTACCACGTGGATCACTGTAATGAGGAGGTACTTATATTACTGAACTTGCATTATACAGAATTATATATGCACCATGCAGATGTGGATTGGAAGATTGCACTGAGGAGTTTAGGTGTTATTTCCTCTCCCAATTCACTTTTACCACTATTTGTACCTCAAGCAGAAGGGAAAATCAATTTGGAATCAATGCTACTTAATTTAGGCTACAAGCAGTGCTGTTTTAAAAATTATCACATCTAAATTTCTGCATGATACTGTGATTAGCAATGCTAAAATATAATGTTAAAATATAAATGTCTGATAACCTATTAAAATCCTTTAAATGTTCATTTAAAACTATACTGAACCAGTAGTGCCTCACAAATCTTAATGAGCTGAAGAATATCTTCTCGTTCAGATTAATTCCTTGAATGTTGGAGAAATGGCTGTGAGCTGAAAAGCCAGCAGGCTTCCTCTTTCAGTTTATGACAAGAAACTAGGAGGAAAAATATGTCGTCTATTAATTCAAAAATTTAGAAGAAGTGGTTCCAGAATATCAAGCAGTTAGGTAGAGTTCCCTCTGTACTCGTGAGGTGTTCAGCCTTTGCACAATTCATTTCCTACCTCTTTAATCTAATTCGGCTCTTCTGACAACTGTGGCAGGCATGCATGGCCATTTCTGATATCAGAATATCATGGAGATTTTGTCAAATGACGACCAGAAATACCCTAATTATCATCAAAACTGATGGATTTATTTTTATTTTTTACTAATAAGTATGTAACCCAAACTACATTTCGGATAATCTTACTTTTATTGATACTTAATGCATCTCAGCACTCTCAGGACAGTTTTATGCAACTAATTAAAATTATATTTTATATGTTATCATTAAAACTAAATTCCTACTCACACATGGCATGACAGTACTAAAGCAGGAAGTTAATCTACTGACTTAAGTTACATTATTCATCATTTTTAACACCCTAAAATAATATAAATTGCAATAAGACTGTAAAATTAATATTCTGACTAATTGCATGTTAAGTTACATACAGATAGATGAGTATGAAGGTGTGGTATGTATTTCTGCCTAAGCAAAACCAACTCCATATTTAACAAAAAACACGAGCTTTGAAAATCACCTTTTTCGTTGCTCTAATTATTAGGGAGTCTTTCTGTAAAAAAAGAACTAAATATTTACAACTGATTTTTTGCTCTCTTTCAACTTGATATTTTCGACTCAAACTCAGGGGTTTAAATCACTTTCAGTTGTCAACCAGTGGAAAATCTACCTATAGTTTCATCCCTGGGACATGGCACGGGCCATAATTTTTCTGTCAGGAAGGTAAATCTGCGGGCGCCTCTTTGGAAATGGGTATTTGGAACACGATTAAAGTACATAAATACTGCCTAATCCTGTCCTTTTCACAAGATGTACTTCTTGTTCCCAAAAGAGGTGTTCCTGGCTCTTTCCAAGCTCTGTCACTGGTGGCACAGGGACCTCGAGCTCTGCCAGCTCATTACGGGATTCACGGGCTGGGGGTGGGATCTCGCTTTGCTGCTCCTGACCTGGGATGTCTTTTGGACGCCCCTTCTTCCTCAGCCACTGGCCAAATGGACTCCTCCGACACTGGGCTCTTCCAAAACGGAAAAATGTGCAGGAATTTGGTGCCAAGGCATTGCTGGGAGCCCTGGGTAAGGCTGGGGGTGAAGCCTCCCCGTGCCACCCTAAAGCCGCTCACTTCCACCTCCGCAGGTCTGGGAGAGGAAAACCCCACATCTCTACTTGGAAGGGGGAAAAAACCTCACATCCCTGACACCAAGCCACATAAATCCTTCATGCAATCATTTTCTCCGTGCATCTGCAGCCTCGTCTCACAGCCAGAGTGTTTAATCAACAGATTCTTGTTCTGTCCTCCCCGCTCATCAGAGGAGCATTGGCGTGTTGGCTCAGCGCTTGCACATCCTGGCTGCTTAAAGGGAAGCAGTCCTGGCATGCCAGGCTCACATCTATTGCATTTTTATTGCCCCGCAGGTGCCCTGCACACGGGTCTGTGGGGCTAAAAATATTCAAAGATCAATAAATTGGCAAATTTTCCAAACGAACGAAGGTGGCTCTTAGTCTCTGAGTGGCCCTCAGTTTCCCTAACACAGTACAGGAGGCAAACTAGCAGCAGAAATTGGTAGAAATAAAGTAAAAAAAATAAGTTCTAGAACACAACTATTTCCCCAAGCATTTAGCACTCATTTACCCTAAAATCAAAGCTGATTAATATGTTCTCTTTAAATATACTTATTTTTCAGTTATATTTGATTTTTTTTGGTGGAATTGTGCTTCACTACAACTTTTACCGTGCTCCATGGGCTCAAAATAGATTAAAAAATTGCTGCCTTCTGTATTTTAAAGATATAAGAAAACTGTATACCAGGAAAAAAAAATAAAAATCCACCTAACAGTGAGGTCTAATATGCTGTGAAATAATCTTCCAAGGGAATGGCAGACTCGAAATGAAACTGGAAAAAGCACAAGTAGCAAAAAACAGAGGGATGGTCCTGAAACAGATATGCAACACGAATTAGGTCATCTTTTTTATCTCTGTATTCAAGTTAAATATCAGTGAGAATATAAAATCCAGTAATTCTGCACACAAATGTCACGTCATATGCAATATAATGCTTTAATCCTATTATGTCTAAAATTTAATTGCAGTTTTTCAGAGAAATTGAGGGAGGAAGAGCCCATGGTGTACATACAGATTAGACCCAGTTTCCACTCAAACAAAGCAAATAAATAGGCCATTCAGGTCGCAGTGTAACAACCCACATTAAAAGATAGGCATGTGTTCATCTGGAAACTCCAAAGAGTGATCCTGGCTTTTTAAATGCAAAAAATGCATCCCCTATCACTGCAGATGAACCAAAATAACAGATGAAGTTAATACTTGGGAAATAGTAGGTTTGATTTCTGTTCCTCTGCAAGGCAATTTTCATTTAATACATATCCAATTAATATGCTCCATTTCCAATATGGGGATAAGTTGTTCTTCTGTAGCTGAAATTTTCGTTCAGCTGTACTTTTACTAGAGAAAAGTCCAGTAAACATGGGGACACACTGGCACTGATAAAAATTGCCATCATTTCATTCACATCATCCCAGTAATAACAGAATAGAGCAGCTGAGGATGAGCTCCATAAACTTGTGTTCAAAACTCATCAGAAGGAAAAGGAGCAGTTCCCACTTTGTCTGTTTTTTCTACACTAATGTGAAACTTCAGCTCGGGGGCTGTCGGCTGCTTTGAGTTCACAATGTTTCCAGTCTGAAGGATCCCAGCTGATCTTTAAGCACAGCTGAAACAAGCAAGCTGTACAAGAAAACTGGCCAATTTTGACTCTTAGTGCCTATGATTGTGATATTTTTTCTTTTTCTGTGTAGGTAAGGCAGCAGGATGCAGCATGAGCTGGAGCACCCCCACACAGAACTCCTCTGTGCATCTCAGGGCCTTGCCAGCATTAAGCACCCTCACTTCAGGAATTTTAAGTATTTCCATCTGAATTCTTTGCCTATTTGGGCACCCCGGAAAGACACGAGGATGCAGAGAAGCCGGTTCTCAAGTGCTGTAAGGCAACTCAAGCTTTCCATTCGGATTTTTGTGACGTGTGGTTCACTGACAGAACAAATGCTAAGGGACCACACAGAGCAAATCTGGCCTTGCAAGGAAAAACACCCGACAGGTTCATATCAACTTTCTGTTCAGTGACCTCCTCCAGTTTTCCTGGTTTTTGCGCTCCTCTCAGACTAATCCATCTCCCTTTTTTTGCAAGCTGTGTCAATTTCTAAAGGGTTTTCTTTACTCTTCCACACCCACGGTCTACAGAAAACAAGAATTTTTCGTGGTGGTACATCCAGCTCCAGGGATGTAAATGCTCACAATGTAATGATATAATTATATGAATAGCAAATCTGACTTTTACCACATCTTTCTCATTACCTCCCTACAGAGAGATAATAGATTTATGCCATGGAACAGGCAACATGGATCTCAGAAGTTTAAAAATAATTTCTGTTAATATTTGATAAGAATAATCTGATATAAGAACAATTAATAAATGCTCACTCTGCAAGGACTGCTATGGGATCCCTTTTTTTTTTTTTTTTTTAAGGAAATCGTGTGCCAATCTGCTTTACTTCAGGTGATAACAGAAGATAACTGTGGAAGTGGAATCAGATGGGGACCTGAACACTTCATAAAGAACATTTATGGCCAAAACCTACACCTCACTGGTCATTGCAGCCAGAAAACAGCATTTGCCAGAAATCTCAGAGCAGTCATTCAAATATGACAGCGCTTCAACAGGTAAAAATACCATGCACTGCACTATTGAAGACTGTTTAACTCCAGTATCAAAGAAATAGCTATGAATGACCAACAAGACTATAAAAAACCTGTTAAATCAGCTAAAATACATTCAATTTACATATTCAGAAATCACAAGTTAATAGAGATGGTTACTCAAATAAGACATGTATGGATGAGGCCACTTCTTAACAAGTACAATTGTCTAAAACTTTTGTTTAAAGAGAGAAACCTGTTGATGGTCCCTTTTGGAAGGGAGCAACAATTTGAAATCCAATTTGAAACTCAGCTGTGAACAAAACTGGAATGTCTATCTTTATTTAGAAGTAGTGTGGCACTGAGAACCCAGTGCACGCTGAAGTCAGATGATTTCTTTCAAGCTTCACTTTGTCTTCTATTTAGAGCCCAGAAAAGCTGGAATGATCTGTAGGTACGGCAGACAACAATTTGCAACCCATCAGCAGGGTAGAGTCCTGGTTTGAAACAAATTAGAAGCTCCCTCTTGAAAGCTGAGTGCCACAAAATATAATTTTCATGGTATGTGCATGCATTAGATTGTTCCAATTAAACTTGTAAAAAAGCAAAGAAAAAAAAAAAAAGCTGTTTAAAAAACTGTTTCAGGTACTCCAGCTATTATTCACGAAAATGCTGCGCTTCCCAGCATTGTGGCTTATCAAGTATAAACTGGAATCCTACATTTTAAATGAAATGATCTGTAAAAGCTGCTATCTTTGTGAACATGAGATATTAAATAATTTCAGAGAGGAATGTGTGAATCAATTAGATTCAGCAAAATAGGTTCTGGGTATGTGAATATTGCGGATGCACCGAGACACCGTGTCAGAGAACAGTGCTGACTCCAACATTTTTCTAAACAAAGCACTCAACATCCCTGCTAGGAGATATATAACTTCATTTATACCTAAATGCCACAAACCCAAGGATATTTAGATTAATTAGCTCTGCTGCCTGCAAACATATCTCTTAAGAAAAAATTATTTGTCCAAACCAGTATTTTTGAAAGTGAGCTGAAGATAAAATTGTTTCCTACACGTTTTCCCAAAGGAAAGCTTAGCTATCATCAATTATTATATTGTTAAAAGGGTCTCAAATAAAACCAAATTATAATATCTCATGCTGCTCATCTTTTGGCTTCTGTCCCAGTACAGGGTCACGGCTCTGTACGGAAAACACAGTGGGGTGATAAAACTGCCTGGAGATAGTAAAATGCTTATTGTACAGCAAGCAACTACGCAGGACTTCTCCTCAAAAAAAAAAAAATAATCACTTGAATTTACTGGTGGAAGATTCCAGGGATTAAGTGCTCATCCACGATGAATAGCACCAAGGTATCAAAGGCAACACTATTAAAACCATTATCACAGCTCATACTAAGGGGTCTGGCTATAATTATAAGGTTGCTTTGGCTCACGGAAGAAAAACACCTCGAAGTCATGTCATGGCTGTGTGTGTGTCCTATATATTTGTTGAGATGGAAAAAAAAAAAAAGAGAGAACTTAAAGTTTTAATTTAATTGAAATAGACTTACGTGTGGTGAAGTTTTGGGAGCTGGTCCCAGGTGCTCATAATTTTTATTCTGTTTTAATACTCATTATAGTACGTTCATGTACATTAGACATTGGAACACTATAATTAGCAGATAAAATACTCAGACACAGAGTATGTACAGTGAAGTACTGTTGATGCAGCAGTATTATGAGTGGTTAAATGTTGGCGTACGCTACTCTACCATCAAAAGAATCAGCTGGAAATCTCACTGCACCAGAAGCAGGGCCATTACCTTGGCCCTGCTGCCTGCAAAGAGCTGTGAGGTGTGGGGAAATGACCTCCCACTGCCAGAAACCTGCATCCCACCTCCTGTGGCTCTCAAGGCCAGCAGCATTGCAATGGTACCTGATGCAAAGATCCACTCACGTGGCCTGCCCAGGGCTCAGAGGGTCAGGGCTCCAGAGCAAGGTGAGACTTGATTCACAAAGAGGAGCAAAGGGCTGCTCCATAACCGGGGCAGCCATCCCAGCGCACACTGCTCATCCTCCCCAGCTCGAGGGTATTATCCCTTTCCAAATGAGATCCACGCTCTATTGAGCACTTGTAAATGAAGGAGATACACTCACGTGTTATCCGTGGTGACACAAATCCATTATTAATAAGCATAAGGTACATTCACTCCCAATCTCTTTATGGTGTTAGGGAAGAGAAAGAGTGTGGAAGCAGCAGCCCACCCTTCCTTAGGGAAATCTCCTAGCCAATGAACCTATTACTAATATTTTTTTAATTTGGTGGGGCTTTGTGAGCAGATATGTATCCTTAAGTCCTGCCTGTGCTGAAGTTTCGCTGAGACAGTAATGGCATTATGTTGGTAAGCAGCATAATTAAATGCTCTAAAAGCAATTAACTAAAGTGCACGCCAGTACCACGCTGCTAGATGTCGACACAAGGTCAGCCTCCCCGGGATTTTTATTCCACATTCCACGGTGAAACAGCACACAGCACCACAGCTCCTAAAATCCCGTTCCCCTGATCTTCCCCACCTGCCCCTGAGCTGCCCGAGGTTTGACCGCGGGCCCTGCCTGTGCTTTTGTTCAGCCGAGGACAGTGAGGGCTTAAAAACACAGTGTTCCCAGTGCCCAAAAACTGGGAACTCAAAGACCTTTCCCCGTGTCAGTGCTGGTTAGTTAATGAATTACCACAGAAGGAATGGATCAGAGCCTGGACAGCCAGCCCTCCCAGGAGCAGAGACTGCTCCAGAGCAGGAAAGCTGCGCTAACAGGGAGAGTGTTTGGGTGGAAGCAGGAACAGGATGGGACTGCCCAGGTAGCTGTTCTCAATCTTTAATAAAGCATCAGCCTCATTATAGGGCTACCCCTATAGACAGTTACATATGTAGACAGTTGGGAAACAGCAACAGCTCCCAGCCTGCCAGCAGCAGCCCCAAATTTCTTCCTCACAAAGTGTCTTAAAAGTTTTTCAGCCAATAACACACTGTTAAAGCTTACAGACAATCGTTCTAACCAATCAATTATAGCACATGTACACCTGCTTCAAACGGTGCTCGCTTGCATGCTTTTCTATTAACAATACACAATACCCTTATTAGCTTAAAACCTTCTACTATCTTGTCGGGCATAGATTTTCTGCAGTGTTAAGATTTATTCAAGCCAAACCTAGAAACTCAGCCTTTGGGTCCCAAGTTCTTGTTTGCCATACTACTGGATCTTTTCTAGTTTCGAACTTTTTCAGTTACAGCAGATTCGGAGTTTTCAGCTTTTTCTGTTTGAGGCCCGCTTTTACAGCTCCTAAAAATCCTTTTCACTTTTAGTGTTTCCCACAGGACAGAAGGTGGAAAAGAGCAGCAAGAAGGCTCGCACAGGATCAGAACAAATGGGGGAAGATCTCTCCCCAGTTTAGCAAGGGAAAGGAAGCAGCACTCCCTTAAAACCTCCCTTTAATTAAGCCATGAAACATGCTCATTATCCTAAGCACATGCTCTCACAAGTAATCAGCTCTGTGCTCAAGGTGTCCTATTGCCATTGAAACCCATCAGACTGGACACCGGACTGGATTGGATGTGGGAAAAGGTCCAGGGGAGGGAAAGGATTCAAACTTTTCACTGTCTGATGTAATCTGCAAGACGACTGTTTCAGATACTTTGTGTATGTCAATATTGCTTTCAGACAGAGGAAGGGGTTTGCGTGTAAGGAGCACTGGCTTCACGTGGCATTTGAGGGGGCTGTTATCTTCTGACATTTAGTATTTGCTTCTTAATGGCTGCTGGGATAATCAAACAAAACTGACAGGCCAACTAAGTCGCCCAAACAATATCAGAACAGATCCTCTCCTTCCTACAACCGTAAGATCAGTTCTCCTGGAGGCAATCATTTTAGTCCTGATGGAAAGAATTAACTGTGACCTATTAACTTTTCATCATTAAAATTACGCAAAACCAATACCAAAATAAGAGTTTATCTGATGATCCTGAATGCTACAATTCCAAACTCAAGAAGGAGAGTAGTCCTTGAGACTGGCAAAAGATGTTCTCAGCCCTTGAGGCATTTAGTGAGCGTTAGTGTACATGATGCTGACAAGTTAGAAAGACAGAACAGCAAGAGAGGAAAGCCTGGATTTCAGCAAGTGTTGCCCATGACTAAAAACTAAAATAAGCATCCCATGACCTCAGTATAGCCACCTCAGGGAAGCTACAAAAATCCTGCTGTCATAATATATACAATACTTTGCTGTACAGAAAATAGCTTTCATATCTTCAAAGCAATCCAAAACCCTTAATTATGGCTCACCAACAAATATTCAATGCATGAAAACGCCTTCAAAAAATATAAAATCTACTGTCTTTGGCTACTGAAGGACAACAGACAAGACCATGGACAGATGGCCACGGACAAGTCAGGAGCAAGGAGAACAAAGGCAGAACCAAATGAGGTTTCTGCACTACCAAAACACAAGTGGAATAGCACCGCAGCAAATTTGCACAAGGACACTGAAGTTGTTGGTAGAGAATTCCCAAACTGCGTCACTGTGTGTTTGCTATCCACCCAGAACACGAAAATGACGGGCAATGCTATTCAGCATTAAGTTTGCGTTTCTTTGAGCTATTTCACATAAGTATTGGCTTGTCTGTTCTCTTTGTAAGGTAGAACCAAAGGAAAATGAATGAGCTTCACTTGTAGGAGACCAAGAAGGCGTCAAGTTTCTAAAAGGTAATAATTCAAGGGTAATACAGAAAAGTTATTTCTTTTTTTTAAATTAAGTAAAAATACAGGCATGTTCTCATAGTAATTTATCACAGCTGATTAATAAAATTAAGAAAAAATAGGTTCTGTAATAAAATATAAACTGAAGAATGATGAGGAAATTCATTATTTATTCATTTCTGTTACAATCTTCTCTGGTTGTCTCTAGAAGGGCAACTTCTGTCGCCAGCCAGCTGTATGTAAGCTCAGCTATTTTACCCCTCATATAAATAAAAAAATGATAATGACAGTTACACGACATAAAGAGAGATTATAGGGTTTTCTACACTGCCAAAATGAGTGAGCTTTTTTAAAAAAAGTTATTAGCAGTTTTTGTATGAATGGAGAAAATAGGAGTGAACAATTGTCTTCAGTTATCTTGTTAAAGTGGCATATGAAAAAGGACAAATATTTAACTTCTATCACAGGTCCAGTCGCGAGTTAGCATGACTGCGAACTACCAGATATTCATTTTTCTCAGGGGCTGCTTTAGCCAGCTAATTTACTCTCCTACTTGCATCCAGCTACAATTTTGAATTTGATCATGTTTAGGTAATCTTTAATACTGCAATATTCACGCTGACACTGTAAGCATACACGAGTCGCCCAGTGCTTTATCAGCCCCATTTATCTTACGGAAATCCTGCTCCATTGACCAATAATGTGAAGAGCTCCATCTGGCAGGGATGTGCCACTCAAGCTACCTGGGTGCCATTCGTTAGTGCATTGTGCATCATTAACAACCCTGCACACATGAAAATTTCAGAACCCACCCAAAGGGTCTATGTGCTCTGCCTTTACTATACCCAAAAGGCTTTTTGCTTTGCTTGGCAAAAAATAACTCAGTGTTCAGCTGGAGGGCAGGTAATCCAAAAGAGAAGGGAAGTTTCTTCACACCTGAAGTGTGGCTATGTCTAATTTCAAAAGAATTTAAAGCTTATTGAAAGCAAATTTTATTCAGCTGAACACACTCATGCCTCTGGCACACCTTCCTGCCACAGAATTAAAGACTCAAATAACAAGATAACCCAACATTTAATATATAATACATTGAGTGACGCTGTATTTCCTACAGTTATTTTGTCAACATCTGCTAGTTTTGCTTTTAAATCGGGGGGTGACAAGACCCACTACCTCCTGGAGCACAACATTTAAGCTGATTTTGTTGTAAAATCACGTGTCCAAAAGCCTGGCTACAGAAACTCACCCAAACTTGTTAAGGTTTCTGATTTTCAGTACAATTCCTATTAATTAGGGGAGATACCTCTACTTTTTGTGCTACAGCATACATCTTTATGCCTTTTAAAAAGTTGACGACCAATACCAGTGCTCATCAACCACCAAACTGATAATTTTGGCTGCGCTCTGGTATCATAAGCCAACAGCTGCCCACATTTGCAGCCAAAAAAGGCCTGCGCAGTGGAACTGCACTGAAAAGTTAAATGGCATTGCAGGGATAAAAAGAACGATAATTTGATCCTGTTTTGGGAGACGATGTTTCAGGCTTCCTGTTATTCCATGTCCTGATTAGATGAAGCCCTGAAATCGAGCATCCCCTACAAGCTGGGCCTGTGTTTAGGAAGAGTTGTGAACTGTTTGCTTTTTCTGCGGTAAAGATAGAAAAAACACCTTCCAGGAAAGGAAGGCACTTAGTGGGTGTTTCTATTTTAATAAAACAATAACATGCCTAACAGGCTTTTTTTTGTCTCTCCCTAGTTTAATTTCTTTCTTCCAACTAAAAAAATAAAATAAAATTAAATTGAATTTAAAAAAAAAAGAAACAGGCCCAAAAACCCAAGAAAACAAAGCAGCAGAAATAAGAGAGTGAAGAATTTTTTTCCTAGAATTAAGCAGCAGCAACACAACAGCCTAGGCAGGGTCTCTGTGGGTGAAGAATAAAGACAACCCTTTTTAAAATGGTTGTAATACAGTGAGCTGCTTTTATCCTCAGTGCTCCACACCTCTCCAGCAACACCAAAGTCCTGGGGGACTGGATTCTCTCACCCTTCACCATACAGCACCTGCTTTTCCTCAAACCCCAGATATTTACGGAACATCCCTCATCCACATGGGAACAACCTTTCAGCGGCGACAGGATCAGGATCAAAGTAAAAGCACTCACTAAACCAGCAAGGCCTTCTGACAAACAACAACTCATCAATACCTGAGAGTGCATATCTAAGTAAAGCTGCGCAAAAATGAGCCCTGGCCAGAAACAAGGCCACCATGGTCACCCTCAGAGGTTCTTTGGCAGATATATGTACACTCACACAACAGCCTTAAATACAAAATAAGGAAGAGCCTTGTGTTGCTGTCAGGGGGTGAGCTGGAATATCTGTTCAGCTTTGCAATAGTACACAAGGTGTGCATCACGCCACAAAGGAGTTCAAAGGTGGCCGCAAGGGTGGGCAAGGTGAGTGACACACATGAATTTCAAAGTCATG